>NW_026555085.1:19597500-20222500 GCF_021234165.1 Pteronotus mesoamericanus | reverse complement strand
GTATAAATCCTATTTTCCTCAAATGGTAAAATAAAACAATTCCTATGATTGGGGACCTGAGGGTCTTCCACGGAATCAGATACTGAGAGTTCACAGTTTTGTTTTTTTTTTTAAAGGTCTGAAAAAAACAAAACAAAACACCATTTCTCTCCCATGAGAAGAGAAGACTTAATGGGTACAACTTTTGACTGGCAATTCAGTCTAATTTGAGATCCTTCTGTTCCAGGTGCTCTATTTGTTTCATAATTTTGGACTTCTGGAAATTTTACCACTATTGAGACATATTTTATATTGTTCTAGGTTGGTTTTAGAGCATAGACTCCTAACATCTGAAAACATAGCTCTGAAGTCCTGGCTCCACCACCTTCTGGCTTTTTGTCCTTGAGCACATTCCTCTGCCTCTGCAAGCCTCAGTTTACTCATCTATAAATAGGACCAATAAGGTAGATTCCTCACCAGGCTGTTGTGTGGTTTAAATAGGGTTATGGAAGTGAAAGTGTTAGTGTAGTGCCTGGTGTCTAATAATTGCTCAATCAGTGTTCACTCATTATCATTACTTTCCCCAGCCTCATGCCTTCATTCCTGAGTATTGTGATTGTTTTGCTTTTTATTTTGATATTTTCAAAATTCAGATCAATTTAAGATGCTACCAAAATAGGGTGAACCTGAGTGAGGACACAGTTGGAATGTAAGACTGTGCCCTGCATGCTCATTGGCTCAGCCTTTGTGAGAGATGCTGGCTGGTGCTCCATCACCCTGTCCCCCTACCTGTGTACCCACTGCTCTACCCAGTACCTACTATTTTCACTTGTGACCTGATAGCCTGTGTGTCCCTGGGAGGTGAGCCAAGAATCTAGCACTGTGTCTAGTGTTTAGTAGGTACTGAGGCAGTAATTGTTGAATAAATGACATTTCCAAATTTCATTCCTAGATTAAATTCCTTACTCTTCTATTTTCCTTGGGGAGTGAGGAATAATGTAAGAATTAATTTTTGGGCAACCCAAAATTTTCCTTTAAAATACCAAGCCATGTTTATTTTGGATATTATCTTTTGAAATAGAACAAAGTCTTTTCTGCTTTTTTGACTCAGTATAGGCAGTAGAATCAAATGTTTTCTTGAAGCTTCGGAATCATTGGTACAACCTTCAGCAATTTTACTTTTTAAAAATAATGCCTCTGCTCTAGGTAATACTGAAATTGTGGGAAGGTGTGTGTTTCTCACTAAGTGGCCCATGAATGTATCGATATGTCCGGTCACTTCCGTCACTGCCAGGTGGAGGGTCTCATACCTGGTTGTTGTCAGCAGCCTCCATTTCCTTCTAATCAATCCTTCTGTTCTCTTCTTCACCAATTGATGAGACAGCAAACTGTTAATAGATATATAGGAAAAATCATAGTTACAAATTCTGAGGAAAGCCTTGACACACATTTCTTGAAGAAGTGTGTGAGGTTTTAGTGAGCAGACATTGTGACATATTCCTCTCCCCCACCCCATTTCTCAGGAGTCATCTTCATGACTGAGATTGTGAGAGGTCAGCTGAGTACCTCTCCACCATCCACCGCAAGATCTAATATAGTCTTCCTAGAAGGCTGGAGACAGATGCTCCCTAAACAAAAATATATTCCCTACATTTCTGTTTTATTTTTTAAATGTAAGACACAAGATAATAATTAGAGCTACACAGATTTCCCCAAACAGAATTATGCCTATCATTAAATATTTATTTCTCTTTTTCACTTTTATAACTGGAAACATGCTAAGATGAAAAATAAATTCATTTGTTAAGTCATAATTATCAAAAGTACCCTTGATTCATTAATGACTACTCTACGTTATTTCTTTAAATATGTGTATTGTATAACTTTTAGAAATAATTTAGTAGTCATGTAACATGTAAGAATAAGGGAGCACCCTTGATATTTTAAATGAAATTACAATCCATAAGTATTTGCCATTTCTATATCTAGTAAAGCCAAAAATATCTTTGAATAAAGAGCCCACCTCTTTCTCCTCACTTTTTCGATTGTAACCTCTGAATTATCTTTATGATTTTAAGTCATCCTTGAACATTTTCTCCTTTGTGTTTTAGGGATGGCCCAACCTTGGTAAAGACCTTGGAATTATAGGTGACTTCTGGTTCACAGATTCTGAACTTCTCCTTCTTTGTAACTAAGCTTTGTCTGCGTTCCTCAGAGACACCCCTGATGAGGTTATAATTTCTGCTTTTACTTTTACTCAGTCCAGGAGTGCCTCAGACAAAGGGGACCCCTAAATTCTCCAGCACAATATTGGCTTCAGGGAAATGATGGTGGTTCTGAATTTCATACTGATACTGGCATCCAGGCATGTTTAAAATCAAGAACCTATACAGAATCACCGAACTCTGGAGAGTGTCCATAGGACTATGACACGAGATTCAGAATGATGATCCTACTTGGGTTTAATATATCGTGGAGGTGGAGGCTGACAATAAGCAAACTGTGCATGAAGAGGGTATGTGGGAGCATCCTTACATGTCAAGCTCATTTCCCCTTTCATTGTATTCCTTTCTTAAACAAGTCAGTGTGCCTAAAGCCTTCTCCGGTAAGGAGTAAAGTCAATAACTTGCTTCTAGGCCTTTCTTGCGGGGAATCTACTTGGTTAATGATGGATTCACTTCCCTTCAATGAGCCAGAATTTTAGCTAAGAAATGCCATCTTTCTAGCTTCATTGATCTATCCGCTGTGTTCTCATTTGGAAAAGGATAATTTTAGTGGCATTGCCTCCCAAAATAAGTATTTTCATCTTGCCTCTCTAATGAGCTGCACAGGCTTATTTCTTTTTCTTTGTGACCTGCTCCTTTGTCATAACTCAAAGTTTTCAAATCTATCCTCATAACTCAGTTTGCTGTAGAGCCAAGAACTTTATTAACATTTTCCTGCCAGACTTGAAAACAATTAGAGCAGTGACTAGAAGGAGTTAAAGAGGACCCCCCAAACCTTGAAACCAAACAGACATCACAGGGCAGGGATAGCAGGTAAAGTGGTTGCTATAAACACTTTCTCTTGAAAGCTGTGTCTTTTCAATAAACACACTGTAAGGCCCTAGCAAAATATTTCCAGTTGCCTTCATGGGTGGTGCAGTGCTGGAAGCTGTTAGCTCGTGCTCAGTTAAATTTCAAATGTCAGAGCTCATTAATAGTGATTTTAGCCAAAGACAGCTTGTAAGGAGCTGTGCAAACTTAACTTCCTCAAATAAAATGAGAAGAAAGATGACCATTTAACATTGCTTTTCCTCCCCCTGCTTTCTTCACCTCCGCTCCGAGTTTGTTTTCGGTTTTATTGACAGTAGGTTTCAAGTTTATACTCAGCATTTCCCTTAATTTGCCTTGTCCTTTTATCCCCCCCTTGGGAAACAGGCCTATTATAAAGGTGTTGCGATGTTTCTTTGAGTTTTAGGAGGAGCGTGTTGTCTGTTTGAAGCGGGCCTGGAGGAGTCTGCGAAAGTGTGAAGGCAGAAGGATCAGCTTCTGAGCGAGAGGAACACACTGTGATATGATTATGTGTTCAGATGCAGTTCTCAGCCTTGTCTGAATACAAATGTAAAAGGAAATTCTGTTTCCACAATGAGGATGTTTCAAATTAGAGTATTAATATAAGCAAGCACCCCAGTTATTTGTAGTCTGGCCAGTTCTCACCACTGTGGTTACCTGGAAAATTAAATGAAAACACAACTTTTTTTTAACCTGGTTTGAATTTCACTGAGGTGTGAAATTCTATGGCAAACTAATTAATAACTGAGCTACCACTTACAAATTCAACATCAGCTCGGCCTCTCCTTTGATTTTGGGTTTCGCTAGCAGCATACTTTACTGCACTCCCTGAATCTTGTCAAGGCTCCCTGGGCATCAAGTAAGCAATGCCCAGGATTTCAGCATGTGTGCAAGAGGCTTCAAGAACCAGGGCACATGCCTCAGAGGTGGTCCAGCTGTGAGTATCTTAGAGCCTCTCTTACTGGGCTCTGTGGCCACCATTTTCCTCAGGAATTTGAGCTTGGGCTGCACTGAAATTTTTGTATGACTCCGACCACTGTAGAGGTGGAGTGCAGTGGGAAGAACATTTCGGGTGAGTGGGTTTCAGGGGTTTCCTCTGAGGATTTATGGCCATTCCCTCACGGGAGGCAAGCATGGGTCCCAAGCAGAGGCTTATGAGTCCTTAGGCTTTTTTCCATTTTTCATGGAAATAAGGGAATTTTACTTTTTCCACCTAATGGTTTGTTTGATTTTTAAAGAAGTTGACTGATTTGGATCAATATTGCTATGTTAGACAAAGGTCATTAATTGTGAATTGCCCACCATCTTGAAATGAAAGGAATCTCAGTACAGCCTCTAAATGGATGTACATTCAGTTATTGTTTATAGATTTTAGTCAGCTCACAGATAAAGGTTTCAGTAATATGGGATCATGTTGAGTAGACCGTATTGTTCAGAGTGTTAAAAGTTTGCATGATTTCTTTTTAAAAGCCATGTGATTATGTGTTTCTGCAGGTAGAATTGTAACCTGGGAAATATTCCCATGAATTCTGTCTTTTAGCCTTTATCTTCTCTACTGCCTCTTGCGAACATCTAGATTTTGCCCTTCTATAAAAGAAACAAGCCATGTGTGGCATCATAAGTGTCGACTTGTATGCTGGGTTCTTCTAGACAGTGAGCTTCCTGAGAGCAAGGAATTGTGCTATTTATCATTTTATTTTTTGGGCCTATCACAGTATCTGGCTCAATGAATGTTTGCTGGTTGAATATAATAAAACTTCATTAATTGATATACTAACAAGATTGTAGGTAAAATATTTCACTTAGGAGGAAAATCAATTCTATGGACTTTAGCACATTAATCATTTGTATGCACACAGGAGCTGCAAATTACAAGGAAGTGCTATCAGTTTACCAGTGCAGGTATAGAGGCTGTCTGGGGGCAGGCACGGCGCAGCAGCGGGAGTTGTGCCTCAATAAATAGTCGAGTGCTCTGCGGTCTTTTCTAAAACACTGAATAATCTTAGCAGCAGCAAAGAAATTGTTAAAATTTCAGGCAAGAGAAAGCTTTATGGTATCACTGTAATCTACCGTTTGCTGGCTGCATGTTCCACATAGCTGGTCTAATAATTAATTTGGTTTAATTAATTTAAGTGCCCACTAAGTGCCAGGGACCGTGCTAGTGACTTGTAATACACAGGTGATTATGACACAGTCCCTGAATTGCCAGGAGAGAAGGGGAATATGCGCAGGTATGGCCATGCTATGTGTAGGAGACAGTGTGGCTTTTGGAATAGTTTGAGGATGGTGCCTATCCTAGTGGGGGAATGGGAAGGAGTAGGAGATGAGGCTGGGGAGATAAATTATGGGGTTGGGGTATGAACTCACCTGAATGTGGAATTTATGCTCTAGGCACTGAGAATCAGCTCTCTTCTAAGTTCCATACCTGTGCATTCTAAGTGTGTGAGAGGGGCAGGCCAGGGTGTGTGTGTGTGTAAGAGAGAGGGAAAGAGAGAGAGAAGGAAAATGGAAGGATGTGTGCAGAGTGGAAACAGAGAGACCAGGTTGGCTATTGTAGCCAGTGGCCATTTGTTTAACCTTAATTCATTAATTAATAGTTAATTCATCTGTCCATTAATTCATTTATTCATCTATCCATTCAATAAGTAGTTATTAAAAACCTGCTCTCCAAGTATTGTGCTAGAGTCTAGATGTATGAATAGACCTGCTCTCTGCCCTTATGGGGCCTGTAGCCTAGAAGAGCCAAGTGAGAGATGAATGCTGCCTGTAGCCTCACACACAGAGAAGAAAAAATGGACTAAGAGACATCTATGAGGTGAATTGACATGATTTAGTGACCTCTTGGCTGTTGGGGGTGAAGGACAGGAGGACTGTCGGGGATTATATTTTTGGTAACCCTGTAAACTTGGTGGATAGCAGTATTAAGTAAGAGTTCAGGTATAGAAGGAGGAGTAAGTCTGTAAGAAGGGGAAAATAATGAAGGCGGTTTCACTTATGTTGAGTGTTCCATGTAACGTACAGATGGAGATCGGCAGCTATTAGGAGTTTAGGAGAGAGTTCCGGGTCTGAGACACATATCTGAGAATTGTCATAGGGTAGATGGTGATAGAGGCCAAGGCAGGTGATGATAGTACCCAGGAAGAATGTGCAGGTGAGGAAGGATAAGGATGCTTGGGGCTTGCCTGCCAGTGTTTATGGGATGAGCAGAGGATGCTGATGCCTGCCCGTGTATTCTAGATTGCCCCTCTCCTACCTCGGAAGCACTTAATGTCATCAATGACCCTCTCTCTTTTCTTCATTTTCTGTCTCTCTTGTTCAGTTAGCTCACCTTCCTCAGGATATAAACTGTTTAATATTAAAGAATTCCAAACCTCCCCTAATCTTCCTTTGACCCTGCGGCTCCCTTTACAAAGTGCTTGAGCTCTCTCCTTCCCTTCACAGCTCTGCTTGTGGAAAGAGTAACACCGTTGGCTGTTTCAAGCTCCTCCCCCTCTGGTCCATCCTTCTCTCAAGCTTCTCAGCCTGGACAGCCTCTCAGCGCTTTAGTGTCCCTGGCCAAAGTCTGCTGTAAACTCCTGCTAAACAAGCACTACTTTAAAGTCCTTATAACCTGCTTTCGAATGTGTTAGTCTAGATGGGCTCTAAAAATCACCTAACTCTACTGAAGTCCAAGGTAATTTCAGAATCTCAAACTTTTATTCAATTTTTAAAGACACCCCCACCCCCACATAGCTTGGAAGCCTGTGGGGGAAATGAGGATTATTTCCCTCTTCTCTCCATCTCCTTTCCCTCTAGGAGTTGGCCCAGGGGAGGGAGGGTTAGGGTCAAAGGATCCATTGTAAGTGGCAGGTACAGCAACAAGGCAACAAGTGCGCTCTGGGTGGGAGTGTGCAGTTGTGAGCTCTCTCATGTGCCTTTCTGTGTGTTCATCAGAAATCCTTCTGCTGAGGTCTTTGGCCTGCAACTCTCTCTGAACTGGCCGGCCCATTGCTTTTTTGTTGTGTGGGGTTTTGTTCTCTCCCAGTAGCCCAGTGTGCCTCTTGAGAGAAACTTCTTTTTTTTTTTTTTTAATCCTAACCTGAGGATCTGTTTATTGATTTTGGTGGTGGGGGAGAGATTAAAGAGAAGCATTAATTGGTTGCTTCCTGTATGTTCCTTGAAGGCGAGTAAATCTGAAACCTAGGTATGTGCCCTGACAGGGAATTGAACTCGCAGCCTTTTGGTGTATGGGATGATGCTCCAACCAACTGAATTACCTGGCCAGGGCAGGAAAAAATCTTTTATATCACCCCAGATTTGTTCCCTTCAAGGGGATACACAGTCACCTTTGTTTTTCCAGCGTCACATGTAGCTTCCTTCCAAACCATGCCCTCTTTCCCACTGCTGCTGGGGAAGGGAAGCTTCAAACACAGCTCTTGCCTTTAGACTTCCAAGGTGTGAATCAAGTGCTAGTGCCTTTTCCATTAAGCTCTTTCATTTTTTTCTCTTGAATTTTCTCTCATTTGGCTTAGGTGAGGTGGAAGTGGAAATACAAAACATAAATTACCAAACATTGTGAAGTCATGTGAGATAGGCACTAAAACAGCATGTACAAAACCCAGTGGTAGCAGAAAAGGGAAGGGAGGGCACAGCTAGTTCTGCCTTCGGGTGAGGGGACACTCACCAAAGCTTCACAGAGGAAGGGAGATGACCTGGACTTTGAAGACTGAGCAAGCCTTTGCCGGGTAGAATGGGGTTGAAATGTCTCCTAGACAGAGGTAATTGAGATGACTTCCATGAATGGAGGCGTGGAGATGTGAAATAGCAGTGTGTTTGGGGAACTATAGGTGATTTCTGTCTGATGCCTCATGAGGAAATGGCGAGTAGAGTGGAGAGCTGAACAGAGGTGAGAGCACAGAGAGCTGTGCGCACACGCACACATGCTGACAGGAGCCAAGTGGACAAACCCACACTCCACAGAGTAACAAGGAGAGTGCAGATGCAAAGGATTGTCTTCTTTTTTTGGCTTCCCTTTCTTAATATAGTCATAAGACCTTGAAAAATCCATTCAGTCTTTCTGGGCTCCAGTGCTCCTATCTGAAAAACGATGAGACTGGATGCTCTAAAATTCCTCAGTTCCAAATGAGACTCTGGAGAAGCATTGAACAAATGGGGTAAGTTTAATGCTTTACCTGCCAGGTTAGTCTAGAGGATTAGGAACCCAAGAAGGTTAGTGATTTAAGTAAAAGCAAAGAAACACCTTTTGTTTTTGCATTTTTTAATTGTGATAAAATATGCATAACATAAAGTTTACTATTTTAACTCTATTTAATTCTACAGTACAATGGCATTACATACATTTACATTATGTAACCATGACCATGGTTTAGCTTTAGAACATTTTCACTGTCTCAAATTGTAACTTTATACCCATTAAATAACAACTCCCCTTTCTCCTATCCCCAGGCCTTGGCAGCCACCATTCTACTTTCTGTTTCTATGAATTTCACCACGTAGGTACCTCATTTAAGTGGCATCATACAATATTTGTCTTTTTGTTACTGACTTAAATCTCTTAGTGTAATGTCTTTTGATTCATCCATGTCAGAATATCCTTCCCCTTTAAGGCTGAACAATATTTCATTGTATGGATATACCACATTTTGTCCATTCATCTGTGATGGATGTTTGGGTTGCTTCTGTTTTTTGGGCTATTGTCAATAATGCTGCTATGACCATATGTGTAAAAACATCTGTTCAAGTCTCTGGTTTCAACTTTTGGGGTATATGCCCAGAAGTGGAATTGTTGGAACATATGGTAATGGCATGCTTAATTTTGTGATGAGCTGCTGTATTGTTTCCAAAGTGGCCACACAATTTTGTATTCCTACAAGTAAAGCACAAGAGGTTCCAATTTCTCCATATTCTCACTAACACTTGTTATTTTCTTTTTTTTTAAATAATAATCATCTTAATGAGTGTGAAGTATCTCATTGTGGTTTTTATTTTCATTTTTCTAACAAATAGTAATGTTGAATATCTTTTCATATGCCCATTAAGCCATTTGTATACCTTCTTTGGAGAAGTGTTTATGCATTCCAGTCCTTGGCCCATTTTTTAGCAGGTTTTTGTTGTTGTTTTTGAATGATAGGAGTTCTTTATACATTCTGGATATTAATCCCTCCTCAGATGTATGATTTGAAAATATTTTCTTTCATTTTATGGGTGGCCCTTTCACTCTGTTGATAGTGTGTTTTGATATACAAAAGTTTTTAATTTGATGAAGTCTAATTTATCTATTTTTTCTTTTGTTGCTCTGATTTTTGTGTCATATCCAAAATATCATTGCCAAATCCAATGTCATAAAGATTTCCTCTATGTAAAAACAAAGAAATATTTTTATATAAATTATGTTGGTCTAAGTTCTATCTTTAAAATCCAAATCTCTTGCTGAATCTGCAGAATGTAATTAAGTTTCATTTAGACTCTGCTTTTGCCTCCTAGCCTCTAAACATGCTTTGAGTACCTCCTTAATCATCTTGGTTGCTTACAGAACCAGTCAAGGTGTTGACTGCGGATGCCCACTGCATTGTCTTTAAATGTTTTCAATATGTTCAAAGGATTTAAAAAAATGTTTTAAACTAAATGAAGTTTAGGTTTGCTTCGGTCTGCCCACGTGAGAAACTTAGAGACTTGCAGATTAAAAACTATACTTCTATCCCCATTTGTTGAATATAATGGAAAAGAGGAGGGAGTAAGAAAAAAGTGGTTTCAGCTTCATGTGACTGATACACAAAGTGATTTTTTCCCCCTCCATTTTCTAAAATAAAATGAAAAACTTCGCAGGGAAGGGAAACTTCCTCTGGAGAAGGGGATGCCAGAATGGTGCCACGTTTAAGGAATGAGCATTGTAGAAAGCTGCGCCATAGCCTGATAGCTTTTTCATGGGATCTACTGATGTGGTTCATACTTACCAGAATGCATATTGAGTAATGTAGCAGGCACTGAAATCCACACTTGTGAAATGAGACATTGAAACAGATATCTAAGCCTTCATTAACCCTGAAGTAATAGGGGGATTTACTGGAAATTATACTTCTTTCCATTGGAAAAATGGAAAAAGAAATTTCTATATTTTTTTAAGGCAAAACAAAGCGACATGAATAATGACTTCTCAGCAAGTTGAGGAACTGATTTCCAGGAGCAGAATAATTCCTGAACGTTGGGAGAATTCTGCAGAAAGGCATTTTACTTGTGTTCTGAGAGGTGTTGTGTTCTCTGATAAGTCTCCAATATTGCTAATATTGCTAATTGACTTAATCCAGCCTTGAGACCCTACATAGCTGATTACTGTTGTTTTAAGGCTTGTTTCATAGGAGTCTTTCTGGCTTTTACGTTTCCAGTCTTGGAGCCTCTTGGGCGATAACTATGCCTGTGGATTCTTTAGTATTTGCCAAGGGTTTTGAGTTTTCTACCTTTAAAGACACATAATAAGGACAGTTTTTCAAGTGTTTGTATAAACTATGTGTATATGTTATATACATATGTTTATACATTGTATGCATTTTATACAATGAATTCCAGGTGACTGCAAAGCAAATGATTAAAGTAAATTTTGGTATCTGGAAATTATATTGAGCTTTATGAATTTTTGGAAGGGCTTTGGAAAATTTTTGCTTTATGGGGTTTTCTCTGAAGAAGAGTTTACTAGAAAAGCAAATGCATATTTTCCATAAATCTTATTTAGCAGAAAAGCAATAAATTAGATATATGCATATTTTAGGAACAGCTTAAAGCATACTGCTTTGATATACTAAGTAGACGGCAGTTGATTTTTGGATTTTTTTAAGATCATGGGAATATTTAAATTATATTACCACCTGCTTGTCAGTCCTACCCATGCTAATAACTGGTATATGAAAATTTGGAAAAATAAAACACATACTTTCCATCATGTCAAAATGGCATGTGGTTTTGATCCTGAGAGTGGAGGGTTTCCATCAGACTGCCGTATCTGAAATCTCTGGGTCTATTTCCTCCTTTGCCTGGACTGCTGTTACTGGTAGTTGGTGTTATTCAATTATCTCTACATTTGAACCTTGGTGTTTACCTCTAATGTCACTCAAGTCAGTAGATGATTCATTACATCTGGAACCTATAAACAGGGTTTGGCAGAAAAAGAACAATGTGTGGCAGATGCATTTGGAATAAAGGGAACAATGCATTTGAAACTGGGCCCTAAGAGCTTAGAAATTCAATTATGCATCCGTGGTACAGGGCTAGGTACCACAGTGCCTGGTCCATAGTGGCCACCCAGTGAATGTGCACAAAGATGATCCTGATGATTGTAATCAACACAACCTGTATATACAAGAAAGGCATCTGCACTGCAGTGGACAGGCAAGTTGCCCAAATTATAGATTCTTGAAACATCATCTCAGCCCTGAAACACATCATTTAATCTTTCTGGGTTTCCTCCTTCCTCATATAGGACTGATAATTTAGTGATGCTTTAAAACAAACTTTTGCATCATCAAACACAAGATAATACATGTATGAATGCTTCCTGATAAAATGTGGTGCTACTTTGATATTGGGAGATCTAAAGACATAAATTAACATTTCCTTTCTCTTCCCTAAAAGTATATTAATCTCTACTCTGAAGTTTAAAAAATGAGAGGAAAGCTATTCAGTCAAGGCCAGTAAAGATATCAAGTATAGGATGGATTTCTCTGGCCTCTGAGCTTGGTTTTTCTTTGCAAAGCATTGAAGCATGGCCCTTTTGTTTGTGTGAGGAAATAGATCTTCTTTTCTCCTCTGGAAGCAATGCAAGCAGAAGAGTAGTGCTATTAAAACCAATTATATTTAAATAACCATTCTCAGAAATAGAGTCAGAATGTGGGCTTTTAAAAGTTCTTATTATCTCCCAAGGGACACACACATGTTATGGTTGTGTGCAGGATCAGAGAGGTTTTGTATTTCTTCAGCCTAAATAGAGAGAGGTTGTGAAGACATAGCAGTCCTGTCGCATTTGTTGTTAGTAGTCTTAGCTCTGCCTGAGCAAATGAAAGGTCTATATCAGGTCTTAATTTAAACTTCTTGGCACCATAAATTTAAGAATTCTATGTTGCATGTCCTGTGGGTGGGGAATCAGTTATGTAGTGAGAGACCTCCTGGGCCTTCTGCCCAGCATTGCCATCCCAACTTGATCTTGTTGTTCTCTCGCCTTTTGAGCAGTAACTTCAGTGGAGGGAGGAAAAAAAAAACCCCTACAGGTTTGCTATGAAAATTACTACCCAAAGAAGGCCATGTGGTTGCATATTTATTTTCTATTGCTGCATAACAAGTAACCACAATCTTAGTGACTTAAAACAATACCTATTCGTTATCTCACCATTTCTGTAGGTCAAAAGTCGGTATAAAGTGGGGGGTTTTTTGGTCAAAGTGTCACATGGCTGACACCTTGACGACTACATTTTTGCCTGAAGTTCAAGGTCTTCTTAAAGCTCATTTAAGTTGTTGTCAGAGTCCGTTCCTTTCAGACATAGGACCAAGATCCTTGTTTTCTTGTTGGTTGTTGGCTGACGACTATTTTCAGCTCCTAGAGGCTGCTCTTGGGTCCTAACCACATGGTCGTCCACATACTAGGGTGTCTGTTCCTTTGAAGGCCAGTGGAACTATCTCTTAAGGGCTCATCTGTATAGGTGAAGTCCAGCATCCTTTTGATGAACTCTAAGTCAACCGATTTCTGAATTTAATTACACCTGCCAAATTCCTTCACCATTGCCATACTTGAGGCCTTTATTGCAGCGGGATAAAATAAACATCTCACTCATCAGCAGGAAGGCTACAGAGCTAATTATCTCTAATCATGAGAGTGATTCTCCATGGTGCACACTGGCTCTACTCCTAAACGGAAGGGATCGTGCATGGCATGTACAACAGGGGGACAGAAATCCTGGAGGGTGTTAAGAATTATGCTTAATGCTGGTAGTATGCTTACATTTGGGGATTTGGGGTCTTTAGATACAGCCTTTGTGAAAGTCAAGGTTCTGCTGGAATTGCCATGAGTCTATTCCCATGTTTTCCTGGATTCTTCATTCTTCACTTAGTCCTGGGCTCTCCTGGAGAACCAAGAACTGGAAACATGCTGAATCCTTTCTGTTCCTAGAGGCTTTACTTAGGCTGTTAGCCTTAGGGGTTCAGGTTTGGGGTGACCTTCTGGGAGCTCACTCATGAAGGGATCTATATTCTTGGTAGAATACCCATCTCTGTATTTAGTGTTTCTTAAAGCTGGGGCATGTCTGATGCCAACACAAAGGCTGGGAGAAAAGTTACTTTGTCTGGTTTGTATCTTTGGATCCAAAGAATTGGTGCGAAGTCACCTCAGGCCCTGAAAAGTGTCGTCAGTTCCTTGCCTTTGTGAGCTGTGGGCATAATTCCCCCCGAAAGAGGCAGGAAAAGGAGAAAGAGAGAGGGGACTACTAAGGGCAACCCAATTTGTTTGTGTTAATCAGAGACCTACCCACTTTCCTAATTGATTGTTCACTACAAAGTAGCTTCATGCTTCTTTAGCCTGGGAGCTAAATGTAATCAACTTTTGTGTGTTTTTGTAAAAAGAAAAAAATTTTTTTGCCCTTGAGGAGATCATTATTTCTATTGTATGACGATGGTAGCCCAAACATTAAAAGTAATTAGAGCAGATGGCAGTGCATACTTCTATTGTAAAATACACTGGTGCTTAAAAACTGGTTTTCATTCTCTGGCTTCCTCTTTTTCTTTCTGCAACCGCATATTCATTGTGCTTCCTTTTAGGTATAAAGAGGAGGAAAAAAAAGGAGAAAGAAAAGGAAAGGTTTCCCTGGTGTATGAAACTGAGGAGCTGTCAAAGGTTCATAGCAGGGAGAGTGCGCTCCCGTGTATTCAATCACTAAAATTAAGTGTTTTCGAAGGCGGTGCAGTCACGGGTCCATTGCATGGGGAAATAACACGCTGTAGTCCATCACTTAAAATGTTAACCTTGTCTCTTACTGGTGACTGGGAACAGAAACACATGCTCCGTGCTCGCTGGTTAAATGGCAGTGTGTCAGTTCTGTGGAAAAGGCTAGCGTGTATCTGTCAATCTTCTGATTTGGCTCTATGTGTGTACGTGTGCAAGGACCTGTGTGTGGCATGCACACACACACAACATGTGCCCACATTTCCAATTCTCTTTATGTAGCCTTCAGAGACCTGCTTTATTGCTTACTGGAAAATGAGGAGAATTAAACCAGTTTCCTGTGTTTCATGTATATCTTTTACTAAAATGCCCTTGCTTATCAGTCCTCAAACTCTTAGGTAGCTACATTACAATTATCTATTTTTAATTATAGAAAGTTTCATTTTGAACCTGAGCAAATTATAGATAATTGGGCAATATCAATTCTTACTGATAGCATGAATTGGAATATACCAGGAACCAGCAAAACTTTTCTATAAAGATCCAGGTAGTAAATATTTTAGGTTTTGTAGGCAATATAGTCTCTGTCACAAACAGAGAGCAGCCAAGGACAATATGTAAATGAATGGTCAAAATCATATTCCAATAGAAATTTATCAAAACATTGGGTGGGCCAGGTTTAAGCTGTAGTTTGCTGACCCTGTTGTATACTATTGAGCATGTTACATGGTTCTTTTCTCTATGACATATGAAGAACTTGAGCCCTTTAAGCAGTGGGATAAAATGAATGTCCCACTGCATCAGCAGGAAGGCTACAGGGCTGTGCAGTCTTACTTCCTTCATGCTGGCCACCCTTGTCTCCTTGCTGACCCCTCGGCACTGCAAGTGGGCTGCTTCCTCAGGCCCTTCCCCAGACAGCCTCTGGCTCACCCTCCAGATCTCTGCTCCAATCCTTCATCAGAGGTGCAGTTCCTGGTCACTTGCTATAAATAGCTCCTCCAACCCTGGCACTTGTGGTTCATTTCATTTTCCTCTCCCCCTCTCCACCCCCAGAGTGCACTATCTGTTTTATTTGACTGCTACTTCTCTAAAATATAAGCTCCATAAGGTCAGGGATTTGTTTTGTTTTGTATGGTAACCGATGCCTGGAGGGTAGTGGTTTCTCAATTAGTGTTTGTTGCATTCATAGACCCATTTTTGCCACAGTTCAAGGCAAGAAAAGAGTTTGTGATTATTAAGTGAGATAATATCTGTTGACTGTACTCAAAAACTGTTAGCCGTTATTATTTTATTTGTTTTAAAATTTTATTTATTTATTTTTAGAGAGAGGGGAAGGGAGGTAGAAAGAGATTTGGAAAGAAACATTGGTGTAAGAGAGGAACATCTGTCAGTTGCCTGTCATAGGCACCCTACCCAGGAACCAAACCCAACCCACAACCCCTGTATGTGCCCTGATCAGGAATTGAACTGACAACCTTTTGCTTTGTGAGATAACATCCAACCAAATGCATCACTCAGGTTGGGGTGTGTTAGCCATTATTATTAATTAAAAAAATTAAAACCATTTAAACTTTAAAGTGGACAGGGTAATGTGTATGTTTTTCAGTTGTGAGTACTAGTGATGCTGTAAGTATAATGTCTAGGTGTTATTATCATTATTTTCTCCAATAGATGAAATAATAATCAGGCTTATAATTCGAACAGACATTGTTAAAAGAGATTTGAAGATTCAAATGGAAGGAAAGATAAAGAAAGTTTCTGTAAATTTGTTCTGTTTGAAGACTGCGATAGTCTCCTGAAGCGCATGAGTACTAACATAACTTACATGTGCGAAACACTGAGCTAATGTCAATGTTCTCTGAGAAATCACAGAGTATAAGATGTGTATAGAACAGAGAAATGAGATAGTGAATTGCCTGATTTTCTGATGGGGACAAAGGGTAAGCCTGAATCAGGTATAAGTTCTCCTGCAAAAGGCATTGTTGACATTTCTTTGAGTAGTCAACATTCTGGGCAGTATGGAAGGACTTTCTCATATTATCTCATAATTGTGAGGGGTTTATAAGCACTGAAAAAAGAAAGTGATCACTTAGAGCTAGCATGAGCTCAGTAGGAACAAATTATGCCAAACTAATTTAATTTCCTTTTTGTTCCCTAAGGAGTTATTAGATTATAGGTCAGGGGCTCTATTTGTAATCTTGGATTTGTAGATGTTTGACTTTTCTACAATGAGCAATTTTTTTTTGTTTTATAATCAGCTAAAATGATCGCAGCCTGTGTTAATTTATCTGTAGTGTCCATATTTTTTTTTAAAGGTGATTAATGTACTGGATTCCATCTGTAAGGCAGTTTCTACCAGGGTCAGCCATGTAATCCTCTGAACTCCCATAGCACCTTGGTTATGCCTTTAATTATTGAATTAATCATGGCTTTATATTAATTATCTTGGTATTTGTCTTTTTCTCAATGATAACATGAGCACCTGAAGACAAGGATGAGGTCACATGTATCTGAGAGAGAGATGCCTTTACATTAGTTCAGACATAAAAGATTTGGGATTTTAATTGGCCAACAATTTTAACATCACCCAACATTATAATGCTATTATTAAAATTGCCAGGACTATTAGCTGGGAGAGCAAATGTTATTTAATAAATGATGTGATGATAGTTAACTATTTGGGGGAAAAACAAAAGCTAAAAAAGAAAGGAAAATTTCCCACTAACATAAATTCTTAATTAGGTGAGGATTAACATGCAAATATAAAACCTATGAATGAAGAAGAATGTACCAGTGACATTTATATAAGAAGGAAAAATGGGCATCCTATGCATAAACTAACAGAGGATGTCACAAAAGAAAAGATGAATATGTGATTTTATAAAAACATTTCTATGTAAAAACACTGAAAAAAGTTAAAAACAATGATCAGCTTCTTATCAAATATTTTTAGTTATTAAAATGATATTTTAAATTATGGCATAGTAATCATGAGCCCAGGTAAGAGCTGACCTTCTTCACTCAAACATAGTTTGGGGGGTACCTACTCCATACAAGCCATTGCTGTACGTACTAGGGATACAGCAGAAAACCAAGGAGCTCTCATGAAACATTCTGCTGGAGGTTGATTGACTACAAACAAATATATCATGCTTCAGCAATGATAAGTGCTATGGAGAAAACAAAGTGTTGGGGTTGAGAGAATGTCCGTGACAGAGACCTGTCTTTTCCTGTTTCCAAGGCTATCACGCTGAAGAAGAAGGCATTCTGGTGAGGTGTCAAAACAGTCCTTCCTTGTCTTTGTCATCCAGGAAGCATTTTGGCTAGAAAGATGCCCGTGTTCTACCTCCTCCACCACCCCGGCTTAACATATACGCTCACAAAAAGGTCTTGCCTGGTGTTGCAACTTGCTGATCACTGACTTCTTTCAAGATAACTCTGGTAGTGTTGCTAATACATTTAAGGTGACATGTGAGATTTGCAGACACTGCACATTCCTTAAAGTTTAGAGAAGTGCTGACATGCAATAAAAAGAAAACAAATTGCGTAAGCCTCCTAGCTGAGGCAGGAGAGTTTTTGCTTGTATTTTATTTTTTGGTTTATTTGGGCTGCATATACTGAGGTAAAGATGAGGGCATGTTCTGGATAATTTCTACATCCACCTCCACATGCACATGGGGAAATGATTTTCTTTATCTGCAGAATGGTAGCGAGTGATTAATTTATCTCAAAGAAAGAAACTAAAGCTAAAGACTGAATGCCATGAGTACTAGAGTGGAAAGAGCTTGAAGCATAGTCAGTGGAAGCAAAACCTACACTGACCTGTAAGCTGGGCTGACGACACGGAGCATGACTTTCACCAAAAACAGCACATTATTGTCAACTGAGAGGCCCTCAAATATATTGACAAGATGTCTTATATCAATGCTGTTAACACTTTTTTTTTTTTACTTGAATGGATCAGGGTGATAGGTATTGGAGGATAAAGATCTTGGAAAGTGAACCATCCCCACTGTTTCAGGGGCCATTGCCCTGTGAAGGCAGTAATACTATCAGCATGTCAACTCTGAAAATGTAACAGAGCTAAAATTCTTATGGCATGTCCATGTAATCATGGATTCACTGACAACTTGCAATTATGGAGATACATTGCTCTTCTACTCCCCAGCTAGCTGTTAGGTAGTTGAGGATGTGTGAATTTTCTGGGACTTTAATATTTAGCCAATCATAAACTAAAGCATGAATCATCAATAAAAATGTATACCTTTCAAGATACCTTTATTATACAAAGGAGGAATTTTGGCACAAGAAAGCTTAGATCTCTTGAAACTTAATGCTTTATATTTATCTTCTTTTGGAATTTACCACACTGAATAGAGAAGGCTAAGGTGAAGAAAAAAATTGGTGGAAGATTTCATAGGGAAACTGAATCTGAGTTCTCAGGTTTTAATTTAGATACAGTCATCATCATTTGGTTTAAATTTAAATAAGGTTTGAAAAGGAATGTGAAATGATATGGGCTAAATCCAATGGATAAGGAGACCTATGTGATATAGCATTTATAAGTATTATAGGCCTTATCACCTATTTGTCCATCTATTGTGTCAGGAAGGTGCTTTTGTGTGTGTCTTTGCGTGAATATCTATAAATGGGTGCATGAGGTTAGCAGGTAGATGATTTATTTAAGAAATTGCAGCATTGATTTTTACTGTGCACTTATTATGTGCCAGACACTTTTTAGGGGATCAGGAATATAGCAATAACCAAAACGAAGTCTCTGTTTTTCATTTGAATAAGCTCAATATATGATAAACACATCAGGAATTACATGCTATGACACCTGAAGCAGTATTAGGGCAGAAGGAGTGATTGGAGATATATTTTAATAAGGAGACAGGGAAGGAGGTGTTATTTGAGCAGAGACCTGAATGAAGTAAGAGAATGAGTTATGCAGATATGAGGGCTATTTTGTGAGGAGCATTCCAGAAGAGGCCACCATGAATAAAAAGATTGCTCTGCATGAGTCCAATCTGTTTCCACCCTTGTGACCTTTGACGCATCAATTAAATTCTTTGAGATTTTGCTTTCTCAACTGGACAGAGGACATATCAATATCTGCCATTCTTATCTGCTGGGTTGGGGCTGAGTACAGCAAACTGAGTACAGTTTGAAGGTTGACTGGCCAAGCCAAAAGGCAGCAAACGATACAGACACATGTTTCAGAATAAGGGAGAAAGTCTTTAAAATTCACTTAGAGCTAGCAACAGGCATCAGTGCTAGTTGTTAAGTCATAAATGTTCTCAAACTAATTAATGGAAGACATCATGGAATGGTCTTCCTTTGACCCTCTAATATCTAATTAATGTCTAGTTGCTCCAGATCTTTCTATTGTGATTTCCATCATGAGCCCTGGTTTTCTTTGCAGTTCTGTAGTTGAGTTATAGATCTGACTGCCAGGTTAATGTCTCAAAGAGAGTTATGCCACTGAATTCTTCAAACTTCTTACAGCTTATCCACACATATCCCACTTGTTAGTCTTCCTTAAGACCCTGAAATTAAGGTTTGAAAGAAACTCCCTGGTTCCTTTTTCAGATCGATTCCCCTCCGTGGTAGCCCTTGCCGTGCTCTGGTCCTCAAACTTTGAAGCAGAATTGTCATCTGAGGGGATCACTAACATGATAGTTTCCTGGGCCCACCTTAAACAGCTCTAGGCTGAGAGACTGTCAACATCATCTTTGAAATGAAGGGACAGGATTTCTCTAGGATCCTTTCTATCTCTGACTGTATAGAAACCCAAACTTTTTAAAATGCCCTTTTATGGTGAACTCAGGGCTCACATTACCGATGATCTGGTTCATCCTTCTCTGCAGCTGACTTTATTATTTTGATCTCATTCAGTCATTTGCACCTTCTTATCACTTTATTCCAATCCAATCTCCTCCTATTTGCCTTCCTTTTCTCCTTATGGAGTCTCTGAAAGTCAATTAAAGGATTATAAGAATGTATACTATATAGCCTTTTGGGAGCACTTTTTGTAATTTTACCTCCCTATACCTAGTGTCAGTGTAAAGTGAGCAGAGAGCTGAAATTCTCTGCTGCTTTTAGAGCCTATGGACGGCATGGTGGGGGCAAGGTTCATGCAGATCATCACAGTGCTCACGTGCCACACGCCCTTCTTTCTGTGATACTGGGCTGCTTATAACTATGTCTTATGTTTTTCTGTCTCTTAAATTGATATGAGTCACTGACTTATATTCTCCTTTGTAGGTGTAAAAAAATAAAAAACATCCTGCTTTTCCTTATTTGGTGATTGGGTTAGGTATAGAACTTGTGACTGTTGAGCTGGGCATTAAGTACACACTCCTGGAAAATCCACTGGTTCTTCTGGCAACACATTTTTCCATTTTTCTCTCAGAAATACTCCAGGGCACTATTTGCTGTGTAGGTGTAGTTATTGGTATTATAAACATGCCTTCTCTTCTTAATGATCTTCTCCCATCTGCTTCTAACACCTCATGAGAGGACCTTCTAGGCAGTTATTTTATAGGAACTCAGACTTCACATTTGGTTGGAATCTGTGTGGGAAGAAGGACTGTGTGGCGAGAGGCACACACATGTTATATGTGTTACCTTGAGGGGGATCACCTTCTCTATTCTCATTTCATTATATTTATTATCATTATGGTTCCATAACTGCTCAAGACATTTAGATATAATCTCAGCCTCTTGCATGAGCCAAATACTGCTTTCTGTGGTTTTAATTCTCTTCTTTTGAAAAACACACGATTTCCATGTGACCATAAATAGGAAAGCTCAGAGTTCTGAGAGGGAGTCTGAAACCGGATGGGGAGGAGGTGCCTCCTCCTCTGGGCTCCTCACTGTCTTGTCCCTGCTCCTCACTCAAAGGTTCAGGGCTGTCACCTGTAGTTGGCTGGCATTTCACCTGTGCACAGGCTTTTTCAGCACTCATGCACCAAGCGCGGAGGGAAAGGCAGTTCAGTAATATCAAAACAGGTAGAGTGTGGGAGGATGGATCTAAGCACTTAGGAAGAAGAATGTTCCTATAAAAAAGAGATGCTTGGCTGTATAGCCAGTGAAAAATTATACCAGTCACATAAAGCAAAATGCCACCCATCCTGCAGAACATTTTAATTCTCTCTATTTCAGGCTATTTATGACTTTTTGTCCAACACTCAATACACATCTGTAAAAATAAAAAAAATGGAATCTACCTTATCTCTTTGGTAGAAGGGGCTTTGTGCTGGGAAGAAAGGGTAAGGAAACATTACAAGCATGTCTTGGGAGGATGCCAGAGGCACTTCCAGTATAACTCTGCTCTTCCATGTTTTTCCTCTTTGATTTAGTTGTATGAGAAAGAGGGGGTGGCTAATTATATTAAGACATTTAAAACTATATTTAAATTTTAGTGTAAGGAGTTTCTATCTTGATTGATTTCCCATACTATCCTGCTTTAAAACAAAATAACAAAACTGTTTTCCAGGGCAATGTTTCCTTTCATTTCTGCCAGAGGTGGTCAAGGGCTCACAGCTGGTTTCCTGAGAGAGTGCCACAAGATGGCGACAACGTCACGGTGGAGAAGGGCCAGCTGCTCCTGCTAGACACCAATACAAGCATCCTCAACTTCGTGCACGTTAAAGGTCTGTGTAGTTTGGAGACCGGTGATGACATTAGCATATGTAATCCTATCACTTTTAGGGGAAAGGAAGGAGGGTAATTTTTTGGATAAGTTTCAGCACTTACTGACAATTTATTCTGGGACCAAACTGAGATTTTACTATGACAGGAAGAAGTGGTCATAAGGTTCAAAATGAAAACACGTTCTTTGGACTCTTATGAGCACAGAGCTTGATTATTTTAATTTTTATATACAAGGAAGTTACTAGTGTTCTTAAAGAATATGCTTTTTTATTCCAGCACTTTGTAGTCATGCTTGTCCAGGGCAGCCCCCACAATATAGCAAAATGCTCTGAAATCGGTTAATGCTGCTGCCTTTGAAATTCCCTGCCAAGAAAGCTATGTTTTCTTGCTTTTACCCTGTTGTGGTTTTGACTTCCTGGTCCCATGGAAAGTCATATAAATAGGCTTCCTTATTGCAAAACTGGCCTCATAGCTCTAGGGTCTGGGAAGTTGGAAGAGACTAAGAATTCAAATTTCAATTCCTTCACCACATCATCAAGTGACTAACCAGCTTTTTCACCTCTTTGTTTCCTTATCTGTTAAATGAGAATAAAAATTACTGCCTATTTCAATGGCTGATAATAACAAATGGTTATCAAAGTGACTCTATTCATTGGTGAATGAAAATTGCTTGGCCATGGGGAATGTTGACTTACTGACAGCCATCAACTGTCTACAGACTAGCAATGATGAAGGAAATGACAAACTTAAAGCCTCAGCTCAGAGAGAAGATACTGTTTGTAGTTCTTTAATCAGGACTCTCCCAAAGGAGTCAAACCTGCTGACAAATGAGATGCCCATCAGGCACTCAAGGGTTTTTGCCTTTTATTGATACCATTTGGGAGAAGTTTTCCCACTAAAAGTCCTCAGCTTTAGCCTAACTGACTCTCTGGATAGTCTGTCAGTCTCAGGTAAATGTTCAATCAAGGAATGGTGTTGATAGAGCCAAGGACTACAGATGGAGAAGAGGTGTCAAAGGGACAGTAAAGGGCAAGAGAAAGGCAAGGACATGTGAAATATACACTTGTCTTCTCACTCTTAGAGATTTCAAGATCTGAGCAACCAAAATACTTGCCCCAACCTGTTACCTTTCAATAATGATTTTCCTTAATATTCCTGGTTCAGGCAATATTTAACTCCCACGTTATTTAGAATAAGTGAGTCAGGTTTGGGAGGGTTGAGCCTCAACCTGTGAAGAGGGGAGGTATGTTATCTGAAGGATCTCCTTTTTCTGTTAGGAAGGAGGACCATTGGTAGGAATGTGAAAGTAGTGGACACCTGTTTCTGTACAAATAGGATACAGGAATTGTTGGCAGGGAGCAGGGTTGCCTAAGATAAAACTCCTATTTTTATCTTAGAGATAAGGGTCACAACTTCTAGAAAGAATGAGAACAGGGAAAGGACACAGATCAAATTTAATTCAACAGATGACTTGTGAATGCTTGTTAAATGACCTAGAAAATCTGTTTGAGGTACAAGAAAAAGTGAAGAATAATATAATGTCAGTAGTGTGTATCATCACTGAAGGTAGAATAATAAAGGAGAAAATACAAAAGGGTAAAATCTCTAGTTGTGAAATAGGTGAGGCAGGCAGTGAAGCAGAATGCAGTCCAGAGCAATCAGGGTGTCAAGGGTGTAAGAGCTGAGTTGGGTGGTAGAGAGATGGTGATGAGCTTATCATTTGAGTCTAAAACAGGTTTTGATCATGTATTCAATATATATCAGCATATACACAGAATATAAGTTTGAGGAACTTTCCCATCTCACTTACTAGAACTGCATATGTCTAGTGTCTCAGGCCAAAAACCTTGGAGACATCCTAGGCTTCTTTCTTTTTCTTATATCCCATGACCTATCCATCAGTGAATCTTGTTGACTGGATCTTCAATATGTACCCCAAATAACAACAATTGGTGCTAACTTAATCCTAATCAACATAATTTTTGTCCAGAACCATTTCAAATGGCCTTTTAATTGATTTTCATGTTTCTAACTCTTTGACTTCCTTAGTAGCAGAGCCCCAAATTTTACTTGGAGCAGCAATGTACCCAGCTCAAATGCAATTTATTCCTGGCCTCCTTTGTGGTTAAGAGCTGCCAATGAGATGCAAGGGGAAGTGTGGAACAGGACACCTGGGACCTTTCCTGGAGTGGAACTGACCCGATAGGAAGCACATTCTATTTGCCTTTCCTTCTTCCTCTTTAGTGTCCTAGAATATGACTATGATAGCTACATTTTCAGCTGCCATCTTTGACCACATGGTAATTTGTTAAGAATGAGGAAGTAGAGGAACAGAAGAAACCTAGGTCCTGAACACTTTGGACTTGCCATAGTGTCATGGCAACTGGGACTGCTCACTTCTGAGGTTACCTTTTGTAATAGAAAAATAAGCTTTCATGTGTTTAAGTCATTGGTAATTTACTTTTATGCTATATGCTAAAATACTCCCCAAGAGTATATTTTCCATGTCCCTTAAAAATATGTCAGGTTTTGTTACTCCTTTCCTGAACCCTCACCCTTGCCCACATTTCTTTTCCTTTCACTAGAAATGAAATTTAAAGTCCTCACCAGTATTAAACCTCTGATCCCTTCGTTGACCTTGCCTTCCTTGTCACTCAATCTACTCTGGCTCTTCTATGAATATACCAGGAACACACCTGCTGCAAGGCCTTTGTTCATAGTGTCCTATGCCTGAAATAATCTTCCTACAAATATTCATATGGCTGCCTTACCTATTTCATTCCCTCTATGAGAAAAGGTCAATTTACCAGAGAGACCTTGCTTGGCCATCCTTTTAAAAATTACAGCCACTTCCTAATTATTCTCTTTTATTTTGCATTACTTTTCTTCATAGCACTTATCACCACATAACATAGTATAAATTTACTTGTTTGTTTACAGTCTGTTTCTTCTGCAACGACAAGCTAAGAAAATGCAAAGGACTTCACCTACCCTCCTTTCAGTGTCTAGGACAGTGCCTGACACATAATGAGGACTCAAAGAATATATGTAAATGGTTGAATAAATGAATAAATAAAATGATACAGGGCTCAGGTCTTGGATGAAATTTAAAAAGTATAATTTATAAGCTCTTAAATATCACTTTTCTTAACTGATTTACTTACACTGTTTTTAGTTGTTCTTTCTGATACACACACACACATTTATGTACTACATATACAAATATACATACACATATCTGTGTATAAATGTGTGTCATTGTGAGTTGTTAGGGATATAAAATCCACTCGTACATTATTTTTCTGTTTCTAAAAGGCATTTGAAACTGGTGAAGGATGCCAACTCTCAAATATCTGGTTGATGCATGGCCTTAAACCTCTAGTGCCTTCTCTTGGTTTATAACGTGTGAAAGTGCTTGAAGGATAATAAAAAGCTATTCAAATATTGTATAAGATTAAATCATTATCCTTATCATCATCAACAGCAAGTCACTATCTTAATATCTGTTTTTATCTTTTTCATACCTATTCCTGGTATCAGAAAAATAGCAGAGTGGATTTTTCTTTATTTTTCTGATTCCCTATATAGGCTCAGATAAAGCATGAAAAATTTTGAGCCATAAAACAATTTCTTTAAAAGACTTTATCAAATAAACTATGAAGTAGTGGAAGTACATTCAGTCATTTTCACAATATTCACAAAGAATACTTTTTAATTAAAGTATGTACACACTTTGAAAAAATGAGTGCTGAGTGAAAGTAAAACTAGATCACCTAAGAGCTGCATTTAGAACTACTTTACGAAATTATGGCACCCTCTATATTATTTTTCCATTCGTGGAAGCAAGCATCCTAATGCATAGAGGACCAGGCTCCTACATCAGAAAAACCAACACTTGTACACATGGCCCTCAGAACCTTGAACTCTCTGTACCGTACTTATATTTTCACCTATAAAATAGAATTGACATTTTTTTCTTGCAGGTACAATTTGTATAGTAGAAGGAAGGATTATAAATTTCTTTGAGGCAATTGGGAAATGGCATCAGAGACAAAATTTTCTCCATTATTTATGATTCTACATACACTGATTCCTGAACTTAATTGAGAAATGGCAGGTTATTTTGTGACCATAATCAAAATTTCAACTTTATTTATTATTACTTTTCCCTAATTAACAACATATCAAGAACTTTTATTTACTTACCATCTTTATTTCTTTCTTCCATTGCTCTCTCCTTCTTTTTTTAAAAGTTGTTTTTCAGAGGGTACTGTTAAACACAAAAGAGAATTAACCCAATCAATTAATACTAATGAGCTAGGATGGAAATAGGCATATTGCCTTGATTTAGTTAATTATATTTTTCGTTCTTTTATGTTAAGATGCCAACGGCCATAGGCATCGCTAAATTAAAATTTATTATTTTATTCCAAGTAATTATGATGAGCCATAATAACAAAGAAGGAACGTTACCCTCATGTCAGAGACATTACGCATCCGGGCTTGCGGCTGCAGTTGGGGAAGCGTTCATATTTCCTGAATGAAGCAATGGACCTCTCTCTATTCTGGTGGTCAAGCAACTTGACATGAAGTAGACAGAGATAATGATGAAGGAAAGGCCAGTCAGGGGAGTATAAACAGCAGAAACCCCTCTTTCCTTGGTGTTGGGTTTCCCAAAGGAAGGCACTGTCGTTTCTTACTACTTGCAATGCTATCACTTTAGAATGCTTAACTGAAACTTGTATCCAGTCTCTAGCGCTGCTTAATAGTGCACCAGTTTCCTTTAATGTGATTTTCTATTTCTTGGTCTACTGGTGTATACCAAAGCAGTTAAATGCTTGGCAGGAGTTTGAGTCAGAAAGAACTGAGACTGAATCTGGGCTCTGTTCCTTTCCATTGCTGTGACCTTGGGCAAGTTGCACAGCCCCCATAAGCCTCCGATTTCTCCTCATTAGGGTCACATCTCTTATAGTGACAGCAACACTAACCAAGACGGTTAAAATTTATTATTTGCTATTGTGTGGCAAGTCTACAGTGTATTGTATGACTTATGTGGGTGTTTTGAGTATTAAGTAAGGGTATATTTATAAAGCTCTTAGCTTAGGACCTAGTACAGGGTAAACTCTCAATTTATGTTAGTTTATTTTAAAACATTTTTTGACTGATAGGGATAACAGAAGAGATGGCTGAATATCAGGCCTATGTTGCAATTTTATTTACAGATAGTGGCTGCTTCTATATACAAAGCTAACTGGGTTACTGAAAGAATTAGCTGGGTAATAAAGACCTGGAATTGCTTTTGCCTCTGTTATCTTCAAAATGCATATTGAAGTATTTTTCTTTCTGTGGTAAGAGAGGGAAGGATACAGATGAGGAAGTAGCAGAGTCTATCCATTTGCTTGCTTCCATTCTCCTTGTTATTTTGCCTCTGTGGAAATATGTTTCCCTAGCGCTTTTGGATTATATGGTCTCAGTTTCTCTTGTGTGTGTGAGTGTCTGTGTGTTTAAATGACACTCAGCTCTTGTCTATTACATTTGGCATTTCAGTGGTGTACAAATGCATATTCTTGGCTTATTGAGATAAGATATCTTTTCTTGACCCACTCTTAAATTCCATGTAGAATTCCTTCACCCTTGGCAAGGGTTTGAAGATTTCAGAGTGAGGTATTAAGTGCTGTACACAGTACAGTCATTTTTTATCCCATGGATTATACATGTGATCATTTCCAGTTAGCACTGAATCAGGCTTAGTTTCAGGAGGCGCATGCTTCACCTCCCAATGTCTGGGTATGTTCTGAAACAGGACTTGCCTGGAACATTACCTATGGTTGCTCTGGGCATTAGGTCTGTGTGATTCACTGGGCAGACTACCCTATCCTTACAGGTTTAAGACTTCACAGGTACCAGTTCGGACTTATTTATTTATTTTAAAATATTTTATTTATTTATTTGTAGAGAGAGCGTAAGGAAAGGAGAAAGAGAGGGAGAGAAACATGAATGTGTGAGAGAAACACCGATTAGTTGCCTCTTGCTTACTGCCAAACAGGGACTCAGCCAGAAACCCAGGCATGTGCCCCGACAGGGAATTGAACTGGTGATCTTTCAGTTTGAGGGATGATGGCCAACCAACTGAGCTATGCCAGTCAGGGCACCAGTGTGGATTTAAAGGAAGTCTACTTAAAGGCAGCCTGGGCTTTGATAAAATTGAAATATTCTACATTATTATTTCTCCCATAACATATAATTCTTGGTCAACATGTATTGTGGGCTGGTAAAGTTTGTTGCAAATGTGTCAGTTAAAATAGTTTGTCTGCCAGCAGGCTGTAAGTGAAGATGGACTGAATTGCCTCCTCTAACAGTTGAAACACAGCTACCTTTCAAGGCAGGGGATGGGATGATTTTGTACAGAGAGTGCAACAGGTGAATCATTGGTTTGGTCAACCAATTCGGAGCCCGAGTTCAAATATGAGGCAGTCTCAGACTTTCCTGTGGCTTTGGGTAAGACTCTGGTCTTCAAAAGAACGCACAAAATGGAAACGATGGTGACTGCCTTCCCTTTGCAGGAGGAAAGGGGCTTGTATAAACCTCTAGCAGATGTTAACGTTGTTTGTACATGCAGCCCTGCAGAGGAAGCACAGTGAAGAGTTAGCATGCTTCTTTCTCTTGTCTGCAAGGCTGGTGCCCCAGAAGGTAGCATCAGAAAGAACTAACATGAGTTTTTTGAAACCTGCCCATAAGTCGTTTTACCTTGTGTGTCTGTATGTGTCAGTATTTGCTTGGTGACAAGTTGGTGTTAGTTATTTCATGAGAGGTAATTTTTGCCTCTATCCAAAACTCAGTGTATCATTGATTTAACTTTTAATTAGTGAAGAACTTGAATTATTTTTTATCAGTTCTTTATAAATTTAATATGGTAGGGTGTGTGTGTGTTTTCTTCACTTTCCTTTTGGCAAGGTGCAATCTAGGCTACAAGCTTTAGGAAGCAGGAGCCAGGTCTATTTTGCTTGCCTTTCTATTGCCAGGACCATTCCATCTCCAAGCACATGGCAGACACTCAAATAATTGTTGAATAAATAGGCTAATGAATGAATTTCTGACCTGAAGAGGCACACTAACGTTAGCTGTAAATTTTTCTGTGATCAGAGTCCTTCCTGGTATCCTCAAGTATTAGTGTCTTGGTCCAGACAGTGCCCAATTCCATTTACTATTTGTGTATCAGAAGATCAGAGACAAAGGCTTTATAATGTGGGGGGCACTTGGCTCTGAAACCCCTCATTTTTCCCAGTCAGGCAATGACTTACATTATTTACCTCCAGAGAACAGTCCCAGACACACTTGATTAGCTTTAAATGAAAGATAAGCCATTGCTGTGAGAAGGGACATGCTTTCAATAGATGGGCAGACAGACATTAAACAATTTAGGTAATAAACAATTTACAGTTTTATGTCTTGACAACTTGGATATTATAATATAAAAAAATGCTAACAAAAGGGACCAGTTCCTTCCTAGCACAGAAGGTATAATATTTTCAATAAGGAAAGATAAATGTTTTAAACTTCCTTACTTAAAACCTTCCACTGGCTTTCCGTTAACCTGTAAGATAGAGCCTACGCTCCTTAATATGCCTCACTAGTCCTTCAGGACTTGATATCTCCTTACCCCTCTACTTCATTTGTTGATTAATGATTCCCACATCCTGTTTGTCTAGACTGGGAGTCAAGCTAGAAATCTGGGATGCTTATGTATCTGGGATTCTTATGCATATTAAAATACACTGGGGACTGAGCATTTTATTACTATTATTTCTTAGGTACTATAATATTTGAGGTGGGGGTAGGAGGCATACTCATTTTCTAAGTAAATGAATACTATGAGAACAACTGTTACCTTTCATTTCTAAAAATTATGTTATTAGCAAAATCATGTTTATAATATTCAGAGAATAATTATATTTGGAATCTTTCAAATAAACAGATTGCTCAGAGAAGTATATCAAATTGCAGGACTGGTCAAAATGTGATTGGGTCGATGCTAACTGAACTTTAATAAGGAATATGAAGAAGATTAGTTGAATGAATGAGAAACTTGATAGCTAGGGAGATTCTTAGGTGGCCGTGGCCAATACAGGCTTTGAGGAAAAGACAGAATTTCATTGTTGTTTTCATTTTTTGTTTTGTCTTTTCTGTTTGTCCTTACAAATACTGGCTTACTTTTCAAGATCTTAAATGACTTTCTATAAATCTATGGAACAGCTGAGAGCTTGGAGCATTTAAATGCCAGAAGCTTTTTTGGTAAAAGGAAGTAATGGTTTTCGGGAGGTAGAGAGGAAATCAAGGTTTAGTTAAGCAGTAATTGATAACAGTAGTTATAAAGGCACTTATTTATATCTCAGTATTTGAGTTCCTTTAAATATTTCTATATAGCTTCTCTTCTACAAATGTTTATACTTTTTAATTGATATTGAGTTTTCCTTTACAAGGTTAACTTACGGAGTTTTATGTTTTTACAAAAAGTAAAAGTCTGAGTCATAACCATTACCGTCTTTCTCAGTTATCTGTAAAGTTGGCTAATTCACTAAAACCAGGATATTTCTGTTCACTTGGAGCACTTAAAGTTCATGCTGACTTTCTGGATGTGGAGACTGAACTTTTTCTGTTTTGATCTTGGCACCTAGCAGAAGGGCTGGAAAATAACAGTACATGTTGGTTGAATGATGAAGTGAATTCATCTGTTATTCCAGCCTTGCATTTCTCAACATGTTAGATGGTAGCAACCTTCACAAGTGTCTGGATGCCTAGAGCAATCACTTACTTTACCTAGAGCAGTGCTTCTCAAAGTGTGGTTGCCATCAGCAACTTCAGCATTACCTGGGAACTTGCTAGAAATGCAAATTTTGGGGCCCCATAGTAAATCTCTTTGGGAGGAGGCCCACCAACCTGTGTTTTAAGACCTTGAGGAGATTTAGATGCATGCACAAGTTTGAAAACCCACTAGCCTAAAACAACAAAGGGAACCATGTAGAATTGTTGGGACTGGAAGCCAATTAACCTGGCCCAGCTACGTGTTTCCCAAAGGCTACGTGATCCTTTGCAAAGAATGGAGGAAACTTGACTGGAGATGTTGAATGGGCCTGTCCTGAGCAAGGCATTTTTAGTTAGCTGCTCTTCTGTCTCCTGCCGGGGAGATCCAACCTCATGAAAACGATTCTCCCAGCCACTATTGTTTGTGGTTCTGAGCCCGTGCCTTTATTTCAGAAATGTTTTTTCCTCTACATTGCCCATTTGACTGCAGTACCAGGCCAATTAAGGAATTAGTATGTGGCATCCATTCTGGAGAGGTGTGTGATTCTTTTCCTGCATTCTGAGAACATTTTTGCAAACATTTTCTAGTTCATATTTTCTTTTTTTAATCAGGCAGAGACATTACAATTAAAATACCGTTAAAGTGATTCTGGCAAGTATTGCAATAAGCATGTTTTTTAATTAAAGGAAGAACAGGGGGATGCATAAGCAGCATCAGCTAAAGGGGAAATTTTCATTCAATATCTATTTTAATTGAAATGAAAAAATAATCAGGAAAAACAGCAGCAGCAGCAGCAGCAGCAGCAGCAGCAGTCGTCTGTGCCTATGTGTGTGTGGCTCACTCCCAGGTTGTTAAGTTTAGGTATTCTGTGCTTGATTAATTAGTAGCTAGCCTGAGAGTCCATTCCCTTTGCCCCCAATCCTTAAAGCCTGATTTATGCCTCACATCCTCCATGAATATGTGAGGGCTCAGGCATCTATTTCCTGAGCTGCTAGTGGATAGGATTATGGAGCGTGCACTGAGCTCTTGGGGGCTCTCGTTTGCCAGCCAAATTGATTTTCCGCCTCTCTGGCCGGGGACAAGCCCACCTCGAAGGCTTCCAGGCTCTGCTTCAGTGGATCAGGCACAAGTCTAATCCGGATCTTGCCCACAAAGGAAGCTGTGTGCATCCCCATCACAATGCGGGCTCCAGGCTGTGGCTGCCTTCCCTAAATGCCACTCTTCTCCCCTCTTTCTCACCTCTTTTTGACACTCACCTCCACACAGCCCCATGCAGTGGGGTACAGGAGGGTACCCCAACTGTGCTTAGACCACTCAACCAGCCCTCTGTCCAGGCAGAGGGCCCATCCATCCTGAATGGGTGGCCATCTAGGATTCTCCAGCAAAAGGAACTTCCACAGGCTCTCCTGTCTAGTTGTTGAATGACTGAAAAGGTGACCAGATACAAGCTGTTAAACTGTTTAAGAAATTATTCAAGGTTGACTCAAAAAACTGAATGGAGGTTAATCAATATAGATATGTAAATTGGATAATTTACATGTAAAAGCTTAGGTTCTTCAAGCTTTGAGTGAATGAAATATCTAATTTGGGATATAGATTGATTTAATTAATTGGGGTCCTTGGATCCCTCCCTGGTTCTTGCATTCTTTGACCTCTGGACCCCTTTAAGCAGTTGCTTAAAACTGGAGTCACTCTTCCTGGATTCAGTGTATCACCTGGCACTCGCGTCCTAACGAAGCACACTCTTGCTCTGCACCCTTTCTCCCCAAAGCAAATAAAACACAGTCCTTAAAGTTCTTACTGCAGCCTATGTCTGCACAACCTTTCAATTCTCCTAATTCACCCGATTTTTGGACTCATGATCAAAAATCTTGCTACTTCTTTTCCTAATTCGTCTTTAACATTTGACAGTGTGTTCCCTTATCTCTGTTCTGTCCCCACTCTACATGTTCTCCTAGGAAGGCCTCATTCATGTCTACAACTTCAACTCCTATTATCCAACAGGGATTTAGTGAGCACTTACCAGTTCTCCATATGTCAGGCACTGTTCCAGGCATAGGGGCTAAGGCTGTAAACAAAATAGACCAAAATCCTAGTTTTCATGGAGTTTATAGGAAACTATATTTTCCTGTAAACTAAAGGAAAATAGTCAAGTAAGCAAATGATTTTTTTTTTTGTTAGATTTTCTGGGCAGCATGAAGAAATATGCAGCAGGAAAGGTGGAGAGGTGGTTTGCTGGGGTTTGGAGGGATTTGCACACACCGATGGTGGGGAGCAAGAAGGCCAGTGCCGCAGGGGGACGCGAGCCAGGTGAGAGGGGAGAGAGAGGGCCAGAAAGGACCAGCCCAGTGGTTTGGGCTTTGACTCTGAGTGTGGGGGGAGCCATTGGAGACTTTGAGCAAAGTGGTGACATGATAAGAGTCACACAAAATAAAAATCACACTGGGTCTTGATTTAAAAGTGGGCCCTGGGGCTGGGACAAGGACAAAAGCAGGGAGCTGAGTTAGGGGGCTGTTGTAATACTCTAGGGATGCGATGAGAGTGGCTCAACCCCCAGAAACAGACATGGTAGTGGTGAGAAGCGGTTGGGGAAGGAGGATATTTTAAAGTGAGAATGCACAAAATTTCTTGGAAGCTTCGTTGTGGAATCAGAGGGAGTGAAAGTTGACTTTAGAGTTTTCACACTGAGCTACTGGAAGGATGGACTTGCCATTTATGGAGATGGTAAGCACTGTGAGCAGACATGTGTGGCAAGATGGGGAGCTCATGTGTTGGATATGCTGTTAGAAGCCTACAGGACATCTAAGTAGAGATGTTGAGTAGGCAGATGGGTGTCTGAGTCTCAATTTGAGGGCATAGATGGGGTTTTGAGATATAAATTTGGGAGTCAGCAGCAATGAGCATATGATGATATTTAAAACCTTAAAACAAGATCAGACAACCAAGGAAGTATTCATTGAATAAGAAAAACAGTCAAGGGACTGAATCATGGGAAACTCCACGTGTCTGTAATTGGGATAATCAAGAAGAATCAAGCAGAGGAAGCTGGGAGGGGAGGCTTGGGAGTTAGGAGAAAGACCTGGAGGGCACAGTGCTAGGCAAGTAAGGGGAAGAATTTTCAAGAAAGGTGTGATCGAGTGTGTCCAATGCTGCTGGCCACTAGGAAAGGTGAGGTCTGAGCATCGAGCTTTGGATCAAACGATGTGGTTGCACATCGCTTGTTTTGGTGGAGTGGTCAGGCAAGGCCCAAACTGGGTAGGTTCCAAGAACGTGGAGGGAAAAATTGAAAGTAGAAAGTATAGCCATCTCTTTTGAAGAGTCTTATTGTATGGTAAAATATTTATACTCTACATTTTTCTGTAAGAGAGAATAATAGCTAAAGCTGTGTATTTGTTTTTCTAAAAAAAAAACAACAAAATTTTTTTGTGGTTATTACAGAGGATGGCTAATTGTAGGGTTAGTCAAAAGCAAGTTTTGATGTATGTTGCAAACATTAGCTAGCTGCTAAAAGTCTCCTTTACTTCCCTTTAAAAGAAATAAAAGAGATCTTTAATGGAAAGAAGTGATTACATGTAAAAAGTTGTGTTCATTTATTTTAGAGGGGAAGTAACAATAATGATGGTTGATTGATTTTTATAAAATTACCCAAGGTCACTTGTGGGACATACTCAGCCTTCATGAACAATCATAACAAGCAATTTAGGGGTCACAGCCAAAGGCCGATTTCAGCCCTGCTCTTTATTTCAGCTCTCAGAAATGGGATCGAACTCTATAAAGTGGAGAAATAAAGTCCTTCCACTGCCATCCTGTCCTCGAATAATGACCCTTTAAAGCGGCCCACTGAGTGTTTGTTTTAAGCTGACAAAGTGTGAGGGTGGCGCACGTGGGGCCTTGGAACAGAGCTACATTAAATATAAACTTCACATTCTTTCACACCAAGAAGCTTTCACTTTGGGTATCACGTATAATTATTTTAATCGAAAATAGCTGAATTCCTTATCAAACTTTCTTCTTAATGTACTTTAGTATCTTTATACTTGCCGCTGATAATGTGAGGAGGGACTGCTTTTTAGCACAGAATTATCATATTAATTAATTGGTCCTGTTTAGCACTGTTGCAAACACAAATCACTCATTTTCTTTGAGCTGAGCTTTTCTCCCTTCATTAGCATCATTCTTAATTCCTGTGACGTTTTAAAATTTCTATCAATTTGTTTCAGTGTATTTAATACTTTGCTTGATGGTACAAGGGATAAAGCCCAGGTTTATATATTTACCTACTAATCCTTGTAATCTGTCTCAAATCCTTTTTGGAATGAGGCAAGGTATATCTACATTAACAGAATTAAAATAAATCATATATAAACATGCCATAGGCACATTTACTTAGGTTAACACATGTTTTTCTTTAAGTGTAACTATGATAACAAACCTAATTAATAAACAAGCTATGTGGGAGGGTTTGTGGCAGTAGATAGGACACGAGTTTTTCTGCCAGGTGGTCTTGTGTTCTAAAGCTTCCTCTGCCTCTTCTGGACTGAGAGAGAAGCTATAGCCTCTTCTGTCAGCCCTCCCTCTGCTTTATGAAACGCAGAGGGTGACATTGACCTCATAGTCTTGTTTTGAACGTCATTTCAGACAACACATGTAAAGATTTTAGCACATCATAGGTGCTTAATAAATGTTAACTCCCTTGTTTTCCCCGTGGTCTTATTTGAATTCCTGACTGTGCATGTAGTATTTTTTTTCTATCAGATTTCGAAGTTCACTGAGGCATAGGTGATGTCAGCACAACCGGAGTTCCACGTCTCTATCAGCATCAAATCACACCTGACTGCATTCTTAAAAATGTAGATGTCAGATGTTCTAGAGCTAGCAGGAGCCTCAGTGGATGTGTGATTCTATTTTGCACTTCACCAATGGGATAAGGGATAATGCTCAGGCACTGAGTAGGACAGATTTGGGGACTGAATCATCTGAGGCCCAGCAGTTATTCAGGGGCAACCTGAGGGTCAATCAGAGGCCAACAGGAGAGTCAAGACAGGAACCTTGATTCCATACCCTGCCTCCACCTTTTGCTCATCAAGTTCAGTTCAGATTTCCTCCACTGTTTATAGTGGAGGAGGCCCGCCATGCAAATCTTTGGCCCACCAGTTGAAGACAGTTAGTTGGGACATTAATCAAATGTGGCTGTGAGAGAAGAAATTTTAGTAAACGTAAGAATAATATCTATAGCACAGGTCACATTTTTTTTCCTTCTTGTCACAGCAGGATTCATTATAATTATTACATTTCTAATGTTTATTCTTGCTATCGTAATGACAATGGGAAGGAAAATTAAAGCCAAAATTCCCAGTTAGTCCTTCGAAAGTCTGGAAAGCAGGGTGGTACCATTCTAGCATTAAGCCTGCAGGTCGCCTAAGGATAGTTTCTTGCTTCTTGTATAGTTTACCTTAGGGTATGCTGCATGTGCCATATTTGAAAAGGAAACTCAGGATTTCCAGCAAGGAGATGTTGGAAGGATATGATCTAGTAGTGCTAGCATGATGGAGCAACTGTGGATATAGAGTAGCAATAATGGAGGAGCAAAAGATGTGTGTGATGATAGCAGTAGACACCACTGCATTATCTAATAGGGTCAGAGCTGAGATGAGGACCTATATGCAAAATTTTAAGAAATCTCATCATAATTCTGAGGAAGGAACTCTAAGCATACACATTTTATAGGCAGAGAAACTGGATAGCTACATAGGGCATGTTGTTCTATATTGTGGCTGGAAGGAAAGAGCCCTTTAAGAGGTTGAGCCCAAGTACACATCCTGGGACAGTTACTGATGGCGTATGGCACGGCCTTTAGCACTGAAGACTAGCAACATTGGAGAAGAAGACCAAGGAGAACAGAAGGGGAATGTTAGATAGAAAACTGGGGGAAAAGGAGCCTCTGCATTTGACTTTTGGGTCAAGTGTCTCTTGATTGCTATCTCTGCACGGATGGGGGTATACATTAGGGGGTAAATGATTGAAGGTATCTTAGTCTCACTTTTTTCTCCCTCTCATTTTTCCAGTACATGTCTGGGAAACAACAACAGTCTAACTCAATAATTTGGCACACTGGATATAGGATTAAAGATAGCAGATGGAGAGTGTCCTTCACCGTCCCTCACCAGGACCCTCCTTGATAGAGTCGAACCTACATTTTCAGCCATTTATGATACCCGGCCCTCCCCACATCCTTCACCTATCTTTAGTTCATTAATACAACATATGGACTTATAAATTACACAAATGTAATAACATGCTTTCTGGGAAAATGGGAGTGAATGTGTGTGTCTCAATGTGTACTTTTCCATAAAAGAATAAATTCAGGTACTTAAACCAGATTTTCTAAAAAAGACATAATGATTTATTAATTAACTCAACAATTATATATTAAGTGTTAATTACCTAACAGTCACTGTTCCAGACACTAAGAATATAGGAGTGAATTGAGCAGATAGATAAGTGCTTTCATGAAACAGCATTCTACTGGGGGAAGGGCAGACAATAAACATGTAAATATATACGCCTGATGTTAAGTGTTATGAAGAAAAATAAATTTCGGTCAGAGGCTAGGGCACGCTGTTTGATATAGAGTGGAGAGGAAGACCTTAGTGAGAAGTTAATATTTGAATAGAACCAAGGGGGAGTGAGGCACATGAATAGCTGCAGAAGAACATTCCAGGTGCAGGAAGAACATATGCATAGGACCTGACCGATCTGAGAACTAACAAACAGGTCCATGTGTTTACAGCAGATGAATGAAAAGATAAGTTTTAGGAGATGATGCCAGAGGGGCTTTTTGTAGCCCAATGTAAGGATTTAGACTTATTCCGAGAGAGATGGGAAGTTACTGTGGGGTTTAGAAAAGAGGAGCCTGGGTTTTCCTATATAAAGTCACAACTCTGACCATTTAGTTAGAGGACAGAGGAGTCTTGTCCAGTGCTTTCACAAACTACTGACAGGAGAGAAATAGATTTAATATCTCATTCAAGTTAAAGTGTGCATTTATATGGGATGCTTTAATTATTTTGGCAATATTGAAAATTCTACTTAAAGTACAAATATTCTAAATCTTTTTAAAGAAAAGTATTAAAATAACAAAAGTATATTTCAAATCTTAAGTACTTATTCTCAAAATATCAAGTGATTTTATTATAAAATAATATTCCTGTGTCACAGAAAATTTGTATATTGCAGCAAAATACCATCTGTATCAGTTAGTTATTTGATTGCAAATAACAGAAACCAACTCTCTTTTTGAAAAAAGGATAAATATATGATTTCACTTATATGTGGAATCTAAAAAACAAAACAAACAACCAAAATAAAACAGAAGCCAACTCATAGAAACAAACAAAAAAACCCCCAAACTAATGGTTGCCGGAGTTGGTGGGGAGTAAGTGGGATGGGAAAGAAGAAGGGAATTAAGAAGAACAAAAATAAATAGATAGATAAAAGAAATTTATTGAGAAGGTATCAAGTAATTTACAGAATTGAAGGGAAGTGTGGAAAATCAGGTGTAGAAGTAATAGCATGGGGCATTTTTGAGGGGATTGGCAGGTGGAGGGCTCAGAAATAGGAACTCTTCTTGGGCTCATTAAGGCACCACAGCTAGAATTACTGTGATCTAAATATTTCTAGTCTTCTCTTCCCTTTTGCTCTAGGTTTCGTTTTGAAGTCTGGGTACATGACTCAGGCTATGGTAGGCTAGATGGGACGTTGTGACTGACAGCCCCACTAAACTCTTTTCAGTGGAGAAGGGCAATTCCTTCAGGAAATTAGTCTGCTATGAGAAGTTCAATGGAAATTGGTCAACAAAAGTGCTACACATGTCATGATGGGGCCTCTAATTATATTTCCTTTTACAATTCTTATAATTATGATTTTGGCACATTTTCTTCTATTTCTTATTCACCCATTTCCCAGTTTTCTTAAACTTAATTTCTGTACACCGCTTTTATCTGCTGCTAACTGGTAAAAATGATGACTTCCTCATGACTTATTTAACCAGTCCTAAACTGCTGGACATTTAGGTCATTGTCATTAAAAATTATATAAGTAAAACCTAAGCTGGGTTGGTAATAGAGTGCTTTTTCATCTGGGTGTTTGATACACTCTAGTGTGCTTCTACAAGAGATGGCAAGATTAAAAAAAAGCCTAAATTCCAGCAGAAGTATACAAACAAAGAGGATTTCATTAGATATTGGTACTGTTCGAAGGACTGACAACCTTCTTTTTGGCCATTAGGAGGCAAGCTGATTTTCATGGATCCAGGAACCATTGAGCTCAGGGCGCACTCCATCCTTGTTTCTGATGGAGGAGAGTTGCGAATTGGATCTGAGGACAAGCCCTTCCAAGGCAAAGCTGGGATCACACTGTATGGGAGTTCCCACACTACTCCCTTTTTCCCATATGGTGTCAAGTTCCTGGCCGTGAGAAATGGAACGCTTTCTCTGCATGGTGAGTGGGGCAACTGACCAGAGAGCTATGTCTAGCCAGTGTGTGGGTCATGGGGAAAATGATCAAACTACTTATAATCTTTGGCTGTTAGTTGCTGAGGTGACAAAGTTAGAGAATATGGGCACAATTTCCATAAATAAGAAATATTAATTGCTATGATTCCTGTGACAGAGTCCACTATAGTTCTCAGTTATTTGTTCCCCTTCCTGTTATATACTTCAGGTTACATAACATGAATCAAGGGCAGGTACAAAATATGGTCTCCAGATAGTAGCCAATCTCCAGGAAACATGATCTCATCTACATTGGCATTCTATACTGGTGTAACCAAATAAAACCCTATTACTCATCATAGAATAATAATTTAACATGGGCATGGACATTTAACTATGCTGAGGAGTCTGCCACTCTGTCCTATCAGGGCTACATTACAATACAAACAGTGAACCTCAATCATGTCTACTAAAAAGCACTCTTCCTCTTTTGACTTTCTTTGAGAGGAAGTAAAACCTTTTTGTTAAGTATTTATTAAGTGTTGGCTATGGATGAGCCAGAGTGCTAGGCACTGGGAATAAATTTTATCAGGTTTGAAAAATTTATAGCTACCTGGATAGAAGTTCAAAATACCTACAATATTTTTATGTTGTACTTCTAAAGAGCATTTTTTTCTCTTATCTTTATCAGCAAGCACTTACATTAATGTTGTAGCCCAGGATCCATGAGGGCCTTCTATCTATTCATGTATCAGCCACAGTCTTTACATGTTTGATTTAGTCCACCAGCTCCTTAGCCACCCACTCAATGTTTTGCTGTTTGCCCCTGAAAAAACACAGCTGGAGAAGAAGGGGATGCATATTAATGCTTACACCAGCCTGGAGACCATCTGAAGCACCCTGAATCTTAACAGGGATCCTCTGGTTTGAGAGCCACTGTTCTCTATGACACAGATGACAATACTCTTGCTAGAAGTGGAAATTCAAATGAAGAAGAGCAAAAACGCTCCTTACTCTTTTACTCTGTTTTTTTTCACTCCAACCCTTCTTATTTTCACATGCTATTAGGCAGGATCAGTGATGGAGTTCATAAATGTACCTTTTTGCACCTGTCTTTTAAATGTACCCCCTGTTCCTAAGTCTTTGTGTTTAAACAGATGCCAAGGTAAGAAAATTCTGAGTGTCATTGCTTATAATCAATAGGGGGCCATTAAAGCAAGATGCATGCTTTTAAAATGTTTTGAGAATTCTGAAAGTTAAAAAAATGTTGCTACTTTAGTCCTGTGATGTTACTACGTATTGTGGGTGCAGGCATCTCTTCTTCCTCTGCTCACCTCTTTCGATCTTCTTTCCTGCTCTTCCACCTTTCCCAAGCTCTTCCCCTCCTCCTCCTACTCCTCTTCTTACTCCTCCCCTTCTCTTCTCTTCCCTCTCCTTCCCTCCCCTGTATTCCCAGGATTAGGTTGTCATCAAAAATTGTTTTCCCCAAAGCTCTATCAGTGCAAGAGTTGGGGGATCTCTCCAGAACCACAGAGCTTGCATGCTGAACACAAGTGAAATCAAGCTGTTTTCTCTCTGATGTTGTGCTGCTGCATTTCACTCATTTGAAAGAAATGTGATGTGGAAAAGAGCTGGCCACTGGGTGAGAGGGTCTCTGTTCCCACAGCCCGTGAGAGAATCCAGTCACAGCCAGGGGGCTCATCAATCCTGTCCCTTTGCCTTCCTCCCTCACCACCTGAGGTCTCAAACAGATTTCCCCTCTGGTGTGGTGGTACATCAGGGTTAAAATCGTTACGTAATTTTGCTGACCTTTTCCTGGGCCAGATGTGGGTCTGGTGACACTGGGGCTTTAGGGAAAAATTAATTTTCTTTTGCTGTCAAGTATGCAAAAGAGTGAGCACCTTGATACACTGCTTTGCACCCAGAAGGTCCCTAATGACCCAGCGTTCACATCCTTTCAGGATGTAGTGAGGAGATTCACCAATTTTATGCAAAGAAGACTCTTCTCAAGGAGATTTTGGCAATGCAGATTTCTGGGTCTCACCCCCAGAGCCTGGCTCAGTGAGACTGAGGTGTTCCCAGGCATGTGCATTTCCATGGCACCCTTGGGTGATTTGATTTAAGTAGCCCACTGACTACACTTGGAGAAATGCTGCTTTTAGTGGCTAATAGTTTTGGAATCACAAATTGGTGCAGGTCTGCTACTTATCAGCTACGACCTTGAGCAAGTTAATTTCTATAAAACCAAGAAAACACAATCTTCACCTCATAGACTTATTGCTTGTGAACTGTCCCAAAGTAACACTCAAGCAGTGTTAGGGCTATTTTGATTATATCCTTCTTTTTTTTTTTCCCTTCCAAAGCATTGAGTATCTATTGCCAGTGACCTCACTCTCTTTTAGCAGGGAGGGGCCTCTATTTCAAAATTTGGCATGGGGCCAGTTTTGCTTAGCGATTTCTCTCTTTGTTAATTTCTGTCTGCCTCTTTTCAAAGCAAGAGAGAGACTTTAGCTTTGGAGATGACAAGGCACCCACATTCCCAGGCAGGCCTTTTCTGTTCTGTTCCCACCACCTAGTGAACACCTTTCATAGTGCAGCTGCTTCCCAGCCGCAAAAAATCACTCTTCCTGGGTGTGGTCACAGTAAAGCCTTCTTGGAAATCATTTTCATGCTCCCCAGTTTAACCAGAAGCAGAGAACTGCTGAGCAAATGAAGCTTTTTGCAGACATTTTATTACTAACATGCAACAGTAACAGGACCGACTGATGGATACCAATTTAATCCAGATCAGGTCATAGAGTATCACACAAATGGGTTGGCGGGTTTGTAATGTAGCTTTTACCATCCTCTCCCTCTTATCTTATCCTTTACCGCTGCCCCTTGTAACTCTTCTGCTCAGGCTGATATTTATCATAGATTAAAATCTTTAAGCCAACAGGTTTTGCTGTTCAGCTGTCACTAGAAAAGATGGAGTTGAAAGAACATTTCATGTTTTTCTTTTAATGTAGAAAAATGCACGTGCGTGTACACACGTGCAGGAGCACACACCCACATGCAACGCTCTCTTTCTCTTTCTCTGGGTTTGGGAGTGGATTGGGGCAGGGCGTGTTCTGAATCTCTTGTGGAGTTCAGATGGCTCAGTAAGTTCTGTCAGCTACTCACTTGGATACTTAATATGACTAAAGGGCTGCAGGATCCCTCCCGAGGGGCAGTCTGGGGTTTGGGTAGTTGTAGTCAATAAGGAAATTTCACTCTTGCCTTTTGTTTTCCCCACTCTGTCTGCCAATCCAGGTTCACCACCCCAAATCGAGTGCCAATCACATGTCACTTTTCAAGGGGGTCGCTGTCAGCCTGGGCAACTTGAATTTTTGACAATGTAATTACGGCCCTTGCTTCCACAGTGGGAGTCTGAACAGGATGGCGGGGCTTTTATTGATTGTTCAGCAGGGAAATTTATCAATGTCTCTCACTTCATTTCTAGTTCCTCCCTGAGAAATTCGGCTGACAGTTTCTTAGGAGAAAAAGCAGTTTTATGGCCTTGAATGGACTTCTGTCTTTGTCCTTTTTAAGAAATTTACAAAATACAGGCATTAAATATAAATGGAAGTTTCTAAGAAAAGTTAGTATGTGTTAGAAGATTGAGGAAAACACCATGTGATTATTATGAGCATGAGATTTTGGTAGGAATAAATAAGAAAAAAGTAGTCTGAATAAGTTTAAGTATGGTTTATTTTCCTTTTAAAAGTATGAAGTATCTGCATTCATATTTCATGCTTTTTTAAATTACTCCACATGGGCACTGTTGTAGCTGCTGACAGGTTCCAGGCTGCCCTGAAGCGTGGTGTTGTGTGCATGGCGTAGCCATGCATTCGGAGGCTGTCCCAGGTCAGTGGTTTCCATACTGTGCTTCCCCAAATCCAGAGGTCTTTAGGGGAGCTTCAGGGGTTGCAAAAACACTGGGATATTTGGGAGTCAAGCAGTCAAGGTTTAAATTGCTCAAATAATCACTTTTCTGCTTTTATCTCTATTATATATTTGCATTCAACGTAATATTTCACTAGAAGAAAATAGCTCCTTTGCTAAAATAGCAAATAAAAGCAACTCTGCTAGCTCAGCCTCTTTTTTTGTGTCGTGTAGATCATTTTGAGGAGTTCAGGACCTCTCTTTGTGTGGTTCCTGATTTCCCCAAGAGTGATGGAGCTCAAGGACATTTTCTATTGTCTGTTCTTTGATGTGGGATGAAAATGTCCAGAGCCCATTTTCATCTTTAGAAGTTCCTCTATATCAAATCTTTGCTTTGTCACCTATCAGTCATTTCCAGTTCTGTCTCTTACATCCAGAACACCTCCTCTTGCTCTTGCTCTTTACCCATTTCTTCTAGATCATAGATCTTCCTTTTCTTCTGTCTCTGAGTGCTTTGGGTTGAAATATAAACCAAAGCTCTGGCATGGCATATTTTTTTTTATTAATCACATTTATTCTATTACAATTGCCTTAATTTTTCCCTCTTTGCTCTCCCCCACCCATCCCACCCGCCTCCCTCTCCCTCAATCAATTCCCACTCTGTTGTCCCTGTCTGTGGGTCATTCATACATGTTCTTTGTTTAGTCCCTTCCCCTTCTTTCCACCATTGTCCTCCTTTCCTATCCCCTCTGGTCACTTTCAGTCTGCTCCATGTTTCCATGCTTGTGGTTTATTTTTTTTGTTAGTATATTTTGTTGAATAGATTCCACTTATAGGTGAGATCATATGGTACTTGTCTATTACCAACTGGCTTATTTTATTTAGCATAATATTCCCCAGTTCCATCCATGTTGTTACAGAAGGTAGGAGTTCCTTCTTTATTTCTTCTTTTCTAATGCAGATTGATTTTATTTATTTATTTTTTTAAATGTCAAAATCCATTATAAAATATTAAAAAATTTAAATCTGTTATATACTCTTAGCACTTAAAAACAGCATGGCACCAGCTCAGAAATAATCAAGTAGGTCAAAGAAATAAAGTAAACATTCTAGAAACAAATGTATATATCTGTCTAACAACATAACATATGATTAAATTAATATCTCAAATCAATGGGGAAAATAAACTTATTCAACAAATAAGGTACATGGGCCACTATTACTTGAAATAAAACCAATATAGAGCCCTATTTCACATACTATACAAAAAAAATTCAGGTGAGTTAAAAATCAATATGTAAAATCTAAGGAGTTTTAGGAGAAAATACAAAATAATATTTTTCTTACCCTGAAGTAAAATATTCAAACCCAAAGCTATAAAGTAAAATATTGACAATATGATGATTAAATATTTAAGATTATACAGTAATATATATATTAAAAAAGTTAAAGAACAAGTAGTAGAATAGCAAAGTATTTGCAACACGTCTAATAAATGGTTAATAGCTTTCTTTTATTAAGGAAAAAATTCTACAAACATTTAGTAAAAAGTGGATAAAGAATACCAAAAAGTCATTTAAAGCTTTTTAAAAATAATAGAAATGGTAAGAAATATACAAGAACAGGTTTAGTTTCAACAAATAATAAAGTAACACAACACATCACTGTCACAATCAGATTAATAAGTATTAAAATATTGGTAATATCAAGTATTGGTGACTATGAAAGGAATTGGGCATTCATAGACTCTTTTTTCTTCAACTTCTTAAAGCAGTCCCTTCAGCATATCTTGCAATGCTGGTTTGGTGGAGGTTTATTCTTTAAGCCTTCTTTTGTCTGGGAAACTCTTTATTTCACCTTCCATTTTAGTTGAGAGCCTTGCTGGGTAGAGAAGTCTTGGTTGCAGGCCTTTGCTTTTCATGACTTGGAATATTTCTTGCCATTCCCTTCTGGCTTGTAGTGTTTCTGGTGAGAAGTCAGCTGCTAGCCGTATTGGGGCTCCCTTGTATGTTACTACCTGTTTCTCCCTTGTTGCCTTTAAGATTCTCTGTTTGTCTTTGATATTTGCCATTTTAAGGATGATGTGTCTTGGAGTGGGCTTCATTAGGTTCCTCTTGAGTGGGACCCTCTGTGCTTTGGACTTGTGTGACATTTTCTCTCCTCCAATGAGGGAAGTTTTCCATCATTACTTTTTCAAACAGGTTCTATACTCCTTGCTCCTCTTCTTCTCCTTCAGGTATCCCTATTAATACAGATATTATTATGTTTCAGATTGTCCTGCAATTCCCTCAACTCCTCTTCATTTTTTTAGTCTTTTTTCATTTTCTTGCTCTTTCTGGGAGCTTTTTTCTACCTTATCCTCCAGCTCTCTGATCCATTTCTCTGCTCCATCTAGTTTGCTTTTGATTCCTTCTACTGTGTTCTTCAATTAAGAAATTGTGTTCTTCATTTCCTCTTGTTTCTTATTGATAGTTTCTATGTCCTTTTTCATGCTAATATAGTTTGGAGTAAGTTCCTCATAGTTTCCTTGTAGTTTTTGGTAATTCTCTCTGAGCTCACTGAGCTCATTGAGCTTTCTTAGAACGATTATTTTGAACTCAATATCTGATAGTTTACTTGCCTCTATTTAATTTAGTTCTCTTTCTGGGGATTCCTTCTTTCCCTTTACCTTGGGGGTGTTTTTTGTTTTCCCATTATTTTTGAGACTCTTTATTTTTTGCTTCTGCTTCTTGGATTGATCTGTCTTGATTTCCTGACAGTATGGCGTGAACTTTTATGGTAGGAGACTGCTGTTTTTTCTTTCTTGATCTGCCTATGATGATGTCAGCTGTTGACCCTGTCTGACCTTAGGCAGTGTGTTTGAGACGTCCAGGAATCTGTTGTCTGTGTCTGTCCCCTTCATTTGTTAATCTAGTCACGCTGCACTCAGCAGTCATGCTCAGGCACCACAGGATGGGACAGAGTCCCTCATGAGGGCAGGGTTATGGAGTCCTCTGATGTTGCTGGTCAGGGCAGTGATCTGCCTAAGCCAATGGCTGCTGCCATATGGGGAAGGAGTCAGCACTGCAATCCTGCTTCTACTCTCCCTGTTCTCTCCCCAAAGCCTCCATCTCCAGTCTTTCCTCAAGTGTCTCTAGACCTCCGTGTGTCCCCTTTAGCCAGGGATCTACTATCTCTGGCTGCCACTGTGTACTCAGCAGTCAGGCTTTAGAACCACAGGACCAGGGTAGAGTCTGTCCTGGGGGCGGGGCTATTGTGTCCTCTCATGCTGTTGTCCTTCAGGGGAGTGGTCTGGCTGAGCGAGATGGCTGCTGCTGTATGCAAGATGAGTCAGCACCAGATCCCGCCAGCTACTCTCTCAGTTCTCTCCCTGAAGCCTCCATCCCAAGTCTCTCCTTAGGTGTCTCTAGCCCACTCTGCCCCACCTTTGCTGGAGACCATGGTAAGTGTCAGTTAGGTTGTGCTAATGCTGATTCTTCTGTCTTTCGAGGTTATAAGACTCCCCTCTCGCTATTGTTCAATTGTTTGTTCCAGGTGATTTCTCCACAATTTAGTTGTAATTCCAGATTGGTCCTGGGAGGAGGTCCATGTGACTTCCATTCGCTCCTTCACCATCTTGATTTTATGGCATGACATTTTTATATGTGGCTTTAGTACTCTAGAATTATTTGGTGTTTAGAGATGGAAACCCAGTGCAAATAAATGTAAACAAAACCCAAGATTTATGAACTCTTGATAAAACTCCAGAATGGGCCTCAGACATGACCATCTCTAGGGGTCCCAATGTCATCAGGACTCCATCTCTTACTTCTGGGTCTCCCTGCATGTATTGGCTTCACTGGCCCCTACTCCTTACTGGCTTGTTCCATATGCCCACTGCATTTTCTGGTTTCACGTAGAACTTTTGTTTTCCACCACCAACAAACAGAGCCCTGTGTTCTATCATTAATTCCAAATGTAACCAGGGAATGCCTCACAAGTCTAGTTTGTTTTACCTGCCATATGGTGCCCAGGGAGATAAGGCACTGTGATTGTTCCAGCTCAAGTCACTTTACCAACCATCAAGGCTAGGGACACAAGGCCATATGAGAAGATGCAACTCTGCCTTGACCAGCGAGGCCAGGGTGGAGGTGTAGGGTGCTTGTGTATTTGTGTGTTTGCATGAGTGTTTGGGGTAGCTGTTTACCAAAAGGAAGGATGGTAGCCAGCCCATAACAGAGTGCTGCTGGGCAGACAATACCATAGGTGTCCTCTAAGATAACTAAATTTTTAGAGTTTTGACTCCTAGTTTAGTCCCTGAGATCCCAAGGTGAGAAAAGCCCATAGGCACAAATATTCAAATATACTAGCACAATATTTAGTGTTGTATAGGTTTCAAGTGTAAAATTGAAATCATTTGTCATTTAGGCTACATGTAAGCTGAATAAAAGAGGTAGGTGAAATCAGGCAAAAAGCAAAATGCATATTAAGTTCCTAGCATAGAGCTCAGAACCTAGAAGGGTCCCATCAAATAGCAGAAGAGGTAAATATATACATATAGGTGAAAGCTTTTGCTTTGTGTGGACATCCTCTCTCAATGTTGCCCCAAATTTAAAAGCTACTCTAATTTTCTAGTATATGCTATGATTTTTCCTCTTCCTTTTGAGGAATCTTGGACTTCCTCAATATTGAAGAGGTTCTTTGCCCTCTCCAAGCACTTGTCACCACAAAATATTTCCTGAAATTTCATGGGAAACTTGAGCTGGTGTGGTGTGTGAATTGGCCATATGTCTACGCAAATAAAAGCGGTACATTTTTAGGGATGTTTGAGAGACTCAAACCTGCTGGACAGACTCTGACTCAGAACAGACTTTTTCTCTAATCACTATATTAATTCATGTTCTAGTGGATCTTTTTCTCTGTCCTTTAACCACACATTGGGCACCACAGGTTTCAAGTTAATGTTAGATATTTAAAAGGCCAGTCTTAATTCATCCCATTTAAAACTCAGTCTCCTACTCATTTAATGTTTCTTTCCTTCCTTCCCATCGAGGCTGCAGCCTAAGGCACTTGGAGGGACAGGGGCATGTCCTCTCCTTCACTCTTCTATCTTTTTACTTTGTATTAAAAAGGGCAGGCATTCTAGGCATGTTAGGGCAGGCAGAAGAGGTAAAGGCAAGAAATTAATGTGATTTTTACCTAACAGTGCAGTTGTATCCTCTGCTGGGTGTTGTTTGCCTCTCTAGATAACGCTGGCTGACTGTTGATTCTTTTCGTTTGAGATCACTGGAGCTGTGTGGGAAACCTGCCCTCTGCTTCCCAGTTTTTGAAGCTCCACCTGGGGTGCAATCCCCTTAGCTTCCACCTAACGGCCTCTTTTGGACAGAGTACCAGAAAGTTAGCTCAGGCCACTCTGTCTTCCCTAGAATCCACTTGATCCAGAGGGAACTTACAAATCTTTCCATACCAAAGGTATTCCACTCACCATCCCTTTTTTCACCCTGTTGTCTCACTAATTTTCCTTTCACCTGTTCAGATGGGCATGGACAGCCTAGAAAATGTGCTGCATATGCAGGCATTCAACTTGGGAGAAAGGAGCCCGTCTCCCCTTCTTTCAAGCAACTCTTGATAGGTGCTTTCGAAGCCCTTTTTCTTTGCTTAAGAGGAGAGAGTTACTGTCAGCCATCCCTCATTAGGAAAGGCCAGGCCACTAAGGCTGATGATTCCCCCCATCTCTGAGCATCCCTTTGAACCTCCTCTCTGTCATTCTTATAGCCTGAGGTGGGGTCTGACTGTCCAAGGATAGTTCAGATGGCAGATATAGGTTAGCCTTCTTTTCTAGGCCCCGAGGAAATGTCTCCTCCCTGACTTCTCCTGACTGACTTACAAGGAGTGGTGCTTATTATCTTTGTGCTCCCTGCTGGGGTCCTCTTGGTTGTTTTAGGGGAAGAAGTCCTGCTTTATATTTTGCTACCTATGTGGATGTTGCAGTGAAAGGGAGAGCAACTGTTGATTTTTTTGTTTGTTTTATTTTGTTTGTGTGTGTTTTGCTGTATTTTATTTTATTTCGTGTTGATTTAGGGGTGGTAAGGAAGGAAGACCAAATTAAAGGGAGGGATAGAGGAAGAAGAGTAGGAAACATTCCAAATCTATTTATGGCTTTCTGTAATCTTAAATTCAAACAATCTTCAGTACAGTGTTGGGTTTCTGTTCAGTGGATATGTGTGGCTGATCATAATTAAACACATTCAAGTTATCACTAGTGAGCATGGTTCTAGTGTGCTTGGAACCCTTGGCATAGTTGGAAGAACAGTGGCTGGATTTATGGTTTTCAGTTCAGAGCAGATGAGAATCAGTCCTTAACTACATGTCCTCCAAACATAACCAACACTACCAACAAAAAGTAAGGTGGAGGTTTTCTCTGTCCTGTCTAATAATGCTTCAAAAAGTGAAAAATACAATTATTCCATGTATAATGGCAGAAACGTGTCTGGTAAAATCTCATTTATTTAGACAACTTAGAATTTGTAATTGCTTGATCAGGACAAGCATGATCTTGAAATAATCTATAAGAGAGGGTTTCTTAAATTAAGAGTCTAAAGCACACTTGAACATTTAAACACATTAAAGTGAACATGCTGTTTTTAAGGTCTTTAAGATTTTAGGTGTTTACACATAAATGTATTCTCCTAATGAGAAATGAGTTCTAGCTTTTCAATAATCCAAGTACAGCCGGAACCCCACTTAGAAACACATTGTAAGATACTTTAAGTTTCTATATGTACCTGAAAGTATTGGCATTCATCAGGTCTTTTTTGATTGCAAGTGACAGAAAACCCAATTTGAACAAAAGATAAAGGCACCTCATATTGTCCCATATAGCTGAAAAAACTTTAGGAGTAACCAAGTGCAGGTGCTCTAATAGCCATTAGGGCTTTGTTTCCCTGCAACTCTTGGTTCTACTTTCCCCTGATTTGGTTTTATTTTCAATCAAGCTTTTTCTGATGGAGATGGAAGTGGGTCCCTGCTGCTCCAGGTGCCTCTTTTCCAATGGCTATTTGATCTGAGCAAATTTCAACATTCCTTCCATTAACATTTCATACCCCTCCTTTGTTTTATACCATTAACCTATACCAATAACATATTACATATAGGTTATTTATAATCGTTATTGTACATATTCTAGTGTCTCCTCCAGTAGAATGTATATGTCACAAAGGCAGAGATTTTCCTGTTTTTCATTTACAACAGCCCCATTTTCTACAACAATGCCTAGACTCCTAGTACGCTTTTAAGAAATATTTGTTGTATAAATAACTAAATTAAAAACTTGAGAAAAATCTCAAGATTAACTTCAGCCCTGTTTGGGTAATAAAGTTCACCACTGAAACTGCCACTATGACCAGGGAAGTGTTTTGGGCAAGACTTCCCTCATACTCAGTTTTTGTAATTTTCAGGTCTTTAATGAATTGCATGAGGTCCATCCATCCTGGGAAGGGCAACCTACTTTACTCAGCTGTGGATCTGAATGTTAATCTCATACAGAAACACCTTCACAGACACACCCAGAATAATTTTGGCCAATGTCTGGGCACCATGTAGCCTAGTGAAGTTGACACATAAAATTAACCATCATAGACACTAAAGTGGGTCCTATTTTCTATAACTGACTCTATATCATATCCTGGGCACATAATCCATGAAGATACCATATCTTTTGTCTTGACACAAAGCTTCCCAAGGAGGAATAACTAGTCCTAAGATTCGTCTCTTCTTCTCAATATTTCTATAGTTTACTTTTCTGCTAGGACATGAGGATGTTGGCTCACATTCTGCCTCTTCTCCAGATGAGCTTGATCTTGCTCAATCATGGAGGTTTCTCTCATTCATCTCCGTTTTTGTTCGGTGTTAGAGGAAGTAGGAGCCTTGGATCCAACTACCATTTCTACTGCTAACTAGCTGATGGACCTTGAAAAAGTCAACTCCTTAAGTGTTTCAGTTTCCACATCTATAAAATGGAGCTGATTCTAAAACAGTTCTTATGGAGTTCTTATGTGGTTTAAATAAAATAAAACAGACAAAGCACTTAGCATAATGACAGGTATGGAACAACTACTCAAAAAATGTTAGTATTGTCATGTTATTCTCTACTTGATTTGATGAAGCTGCTTCATTATTATTCTAAAGTTGGGGTGATGGGTATTATTTTCCATTATATCTGTCAGCAAGAAACCTGGTTATCACTTTTTATATCCTCGATTGTTTCCTATGTTGTGTCTATCATCAAATGTTGAGTTTAATTCTTGGGTAACTCATGAGCTAATTTATTACCTTCCACCTCCATTTCTGTCGCCTTAATTCACGACAGCATCAACTTCTGTTTGGACTGTTGTTTAAGCTTTTTAAAAATCTTTTATAGTTCTTATTTTTGTTCCTCAACAATTCATTCTTTACCCTGTACCCAAGGTGATCTTTGAGAAACACAGATCTGTTTATATCATATCTCTGCTCAAAAGATATGTAGCAGTAGCTTCCTATTGTTTTCAGTAGCTTCCTATCGTTTCTAGGATAAAATTTACAGTTTCTAACATGATTATAATGTCCCATCTGAAGTAGGTCTCTGCCCATGCCTCCTGCCTTGTTATCTACCCCCCACCCAAACTATGATGCTTTAGGTCTCAGTTGCCTCAACCTTCTTCTAGCCTTTTAAATGATTAACATAGTATAGATTTTACTTTTCTTTACACTTTTGCATACCAAAAGAAATTCAACTTTGTTAAGTAAATGGACTGCTCCATAGGCAGGAGCTTGTAATTTTTCCTTCAAAGAGAACTCTTCCATAGGTATCATCAAAGCAATATTATTAATAGTATTGCTTTCAGCCTGGTCATGGAGGAAGAGTACCATCAAATTGGGTATGTAATCAGTATTTGTTAAAATTGGATTTTACCTAAATCATGGCATTTTATGATTTTCAAAGCTGCTTCCCATTCTTTTTGCTCATTTAACCCACAACAACTCTGTGAAGTAGGAAAGACTCAGATTATTACTTTCATCTTATATTAATAGATGTTAAGACTGGGGTCCAGAAGGGGAGGTAAGTAATATTCATTCAATCCTCTTCTTAGGTTATTCATTCAATCCAAAATGTACACAAGATTGTTTCTATGTCGTATATACACAGTTGCGGCTGAAAGACAAAAAGATGATACCCCTTTCCAGTTTTTGGAAGCCTTCTCAATTTTAATTTTTTCAGGTTATTTTGGGGTCCCAGGTGGGGCTGTATTCTTTTTGGCTCCCTTTGTAACATTCTTAACAGAGCACGAAGAGCCTATTTCTTTCCCAGTTTACTGTTTACCTTCTGTATTTTTATAGTGTTTTCTGATCTCTATGATGGCAAGTGCACAATATTTTCCCTTATGGTTCTGCCTTTGATTTCACATTTAGAAAACTCATATAAAAACTATATTAAATGTTACCCATTTATTTTCTGGCACTTTTATTGTTTCTCTCTCTCTCCTAAAAAACTGTAATTCTATTACAGTTGTCCCAAGTTTTCCTTCTTGGCCCTTCGAAACCCACCCTGCCCCCTCCCCCCATAGTCAACCCCAACACTGTTGTCAATGTTCTTAGATCATTTATATATGTTCTTTGACTAGTCCCTTCCCCTTCTTTCCACCATTATCCTCCCAGCTCCCCTCTGGTTGCTGTCAGTCTGTTTCATGTTTCCATGTCTCTGGTTTTATTTTGCTCATTAGTTTTTTTTTGTTCATTAGACTCCTCTTATAAGTGAGATCTTATGGTATTTGTCTTTCACTGACTGGCTTATTTCACTTAACATAATATTCTCCAGTTCTATCCAGGCTTTTGTGAAAGGTAGGGGTTCTTTCTTTCTGCTGCATAGTATTCCATTGTGCAAATGTGCCACAATTTTTTGATCCACTTATCTATGGATGGGCACTTAGGCTGTTCCCAGCACTTGGCTATTGTAAATAGCACTGCTATGAACGCATCGATGCATAAGCTCTTTTGAATTGGTGACTCAGGATTCTTAGGATATATTCTCAGCAGTGGAATTGTTGAGTCAAAAGGCACTTCCATTTTTAATTTTTTGAGGAGATTCTTACTGTTTTCCACAGTGGCTGCTAAATTTCACATTAATTTCTTTAATTCAGTCAACAAGCTATGGCCCAAGATCCGAATCTGGCCCATTGCCAGTTTTTATACACAAAATGTGTTGAAATACAGCCATGGTCATTTTTCAGGTATTATCTATGGTATTCTCTATGGCAGCTTTGTGCTGCCATGGCAGACTTGAGTAGTTGCAACAGGGACCATCTGGCCTGCTAACTTGAAACTATATACTATCCAGCTCTTTGCAGAAAATGTATGCCAACTCCTATGGTAATCCATCTAAGATATATTTTGCTATAATGTATAAATTAATTATCTATTAGTTATCTAAACTCCTTGGGGATATCAGTTTTCATGAGTTTTTTCCAGCTTCTCTTCATTCAGAGTCAAAGAAATGCAAATTAAAACAAAAGTGATTTTTTTTTCCTTAACAAATTGGCCAAAATTTTTAAAAAGTAGTAGAAAGTCTGAGGAAATAGCTTTAAAATATGTTGATAGTGGGTGTAGAAGTATGTTCAGCCTTTCTGTGAGAAAATTTGGTAATTATATCAAAAGGATTAAAACTAGGTGTATGCCCTGAAAAGCAATGCCACTTTTCAGAATGTATTCTAAGGAGATGATCATGAGTATACATATAATTTATGGTCAAATATTTTCACATTTGCATTGTTTATGAGAGTTAATATAATAGAAAAAATGTGAATGTGAATATATAAGAGATTAGTATATAAAATATAAAATATACATTTTAAATGGGATACTATGATACCATTGTGATGTTAGATAATATATGATACAGCTGAAGGATGTCTCCACTATATTAAGTAAAGAAAAATTTTTTAAAATGCTATGTACAGAATTAAAACATTTTTGTTTATATATAAAATTTTGCCAACATATGAACATAGGGAAATGACGGGAAAGACATATATTAATGTGTTGTATTAAGATTGTGGGTGCTTTTATTGTCTACTTTTTGCTTGTATACATTTTTATTTTATACCTTTTATATTTATTGCTTTTCCAAAAAATATGATGTGATTAAATACTAGCCCTTTTTCTCTTCACTGTCATCTCTACTCATAGTGGTTATTGTCAAAATGATAATCTAGTTAGAAATATATCTGAGTTTATATATATAATTTGGACAATGACTAGAAGTGGTTATTAAGGGCATTCTACAGAAGACTTTTGCATGTCTACGTGAACTACTTTCCACTGCAGTTCTGTGAGGCCTAAAGATGGCATTGGTTGAATTGGCTGGAAATCCTCACAGGACCTATGACGTGTGTATCAGATGCTTTACTTATCTTACAATGTACTATTCCCTAGTATTTTGAGCTTTATCTTTTGATTCTTCTCAGCCATTTACTTTTAATCAAACTAGCAATGGAAAAGCTCAGATTGAGTAGAAACAAAACTTAGCCTTTCTTTTATACTTCTAGATAAAACCTTTAATCAAAGTATGGCTCATTGTACCACTCAGAAAGCCTTGGTTAGCCTTAGTTTAAACATTTATGCCAAAGGAGTGGTAAACTTCTTATCATTGGAAAGAGGCTTTGTGCCCAATTCCTTACTATCCCCATGCAGAAATGTTTGCTGATCAACTGTGGATGCAGCCACATGGCCCGCAAATTTAGAGGGTTGCTCTAGTGCGCCTCTCCTTCCTGCAGGCACATGCTCCCTGCTCAGTCAGCACCACCAGAGATTAACCAGCAACAATGCAGAGGCTCACAGTGCACACACACAGACATGAGCATGCAGGATTTCCCATGCCAGGTTTTCTTTTCATCCAACGGAGCTTTCATAGCAAGTGGTTCTCAAGGGCAGAGGGAAATGGTATGTGAAAAATGCCCCTGTTCCGTCTCTTTGGTCTGCCAGATAGTCTTGTATTAGTACTAATGTCACAGCCTTTTCTTCTGAAGTACAGTAAATGGGATCTCTTCCAATTCACAAACAGTTTGGATTCAAAGAGTTCCATCGTAAGTTGGTTGTTTGGAACTTGAAATATATTTTTCTCAAAGAAATGCTGATAGACCTTGAGGTTAAGGAAATAAGTGAGCCCTCAAAAGTCTATTTCACCTAAATCTCCTTGCTGTGTAATGCTAATGGGGGTAGAGCAGCTGACCACTGAGTATTAGACTAATTGTATGGGGAGGTAGGCCCATTTCCAACGCTGGATTCTAGGGACACATCTCTCTCCATTTAGTTTCTACTATTTCAATTTATTTTTTATTGAATAGTAGCCATAGAGGGTGTTCTCAGTATCCCTGCTCTATAAGTACCTTTTGTGGCCTGGTCGTGGGCTCTGGCAGAGCGTGGGCTCTGGGAGTAGAGAGAGTCAGCTTAGATGCAAGTGGCGTAATCAGCAGTAGCCAAACTTTCTCTAATTTCCCTGGCTACTTATCATCTACTATTGTTGTTAAAGTTAGTATATGACCACAGGATCTGGGTCAGGTGCTGGCAGAAAGAAAGTGAGAATGAAAAATAGTAGAAGGGCAGGATTTTCTCTCCATCTCTTTTCCCTCAAAGCTCATATTTTGCTACTGCGAGCCTTACCTTCTGCTGGCAGAAGGATGAAATGAGCAGCGAGGAATAGGGCTCAAGTACAAGAGATGCTGGACAGGGTGCCCAGACCCTAACAAAAACAACAACAACAAGAATAAAGGGATGGTAAGAATAAGTCCATAAGTAGTTGCATGGAGGATAAAATTTTCTCTCTACTGCATTCTTTTGTTTAATTATGGATAAGTGTATATCTTTGTTTCTCTTTTCTTCCTTCTACTGCTCTTAGGGTTTTTTGTTGTTGTTATTGTTGTTTTTCTCATCTGTCCAATTTTCAAATGACCATATTCCTAAGGGCATGGTCTCAGGTATTCTTCATATATAACTGTACACTTTCTCCCAAGTAATTCCACCCATTCTCCTGGAGTAACCGGTATTTGTACATTTTTTTAATATATCTAGTCTTGGACCTCTCTTCTGAGCTCAGACTTTTCTTTTCACTTGGATATTCTCTTTAATAGCTAAAATTTTCACTTGGATATTCTCTTTAATAGCTAACCCTGTTTAAAACTGTTGTCTAAAGCTTACTATATCTAAAACTGAATGCTACTAGACCATAAACTACATAAAGGCAGGGATTTTTTTCTATTTTGCTCACTGCTGTATTTCTAGTACCTAGAATAGCAAATGGCATATGGCATATAATATGTACTCAATAAATATTTATTGAATTGATTTCTTATTTTCTTCCCCATATTTCTGTTCACCTGGCAACTTGCTTCAACTATGGACCTGTGAGGCATCACTGATAGTTCTTCCTTACCTCTAGATTTAATCTCCCAGTTCTTTTGATTATCCAAAAGAAATTTCAAATTTTTATACTTCTCTCCAGATCCATGGCTTAACTCTTGTTCAAACGTCCAAAACTTCTTGTCTGAACTACTGCATTAGTCTACTACAATAGCTTTCTGCATAGTCTTCTTACTTTCATTCACTTTCCTATAGTCTCTTCTTCATATAACATCAAGAATGACCTTTAAAAACATAAATTTGAACATGTAATTACTTTGAATAAGATTTTTCAAGTTTGTTAAAACAGGCTAACAAGGTCCTGCATTATTTTCCCCACCACACGATGCCATCTCATTCATCTTGCTCCACATACTCTGATCTCTGTTTAGTTGCTAGAACACATTAAGCTCCTGCTTGGCTATTGCACGTCTTGGGACTTGACTCAGATTTTTTCTTATTCTCCCCAATCTTTAGCTGATACATTTTCTCACTAAGGATTCTCTTCTCAGTTTGATATGTATACTCCAGGGCTTAAAATATCACTAGTTGCACAACAGTGTAATTTCTTTTTAAAAAAAAAGATTTTATTTATTTATTTTCAGAGGGAGGAAAAGGCAGGGGAGAAACATCAACGTGTGAGAGAAACATTGATCAGTTGCCTGTCGCATGCCTCCAACTTGCGACCAGGCCCACAACCTAGGCGTGTGCCCTGACCAAGGATCAAACCAGTGACCTTTCCCTTTGCAGGATGACACCCAACTGAACCAAATCATCCCACATATTCCTTTGGTGGTTTCCAAACCACATTTGGAATAAACTCTAAGTTCTTTGAGAGAGCCTGTGAGAGCTGTCCTGGGTGGGCCCTGCTCACCTTTCCAGTTGCACGTTTGCTGACTCTCATCAGATCCCCATCCCTTCCACATACTTGCAGTCAGGCCATGCCACATATATAGCAGTTATTCAAATGTGTCATGTTGCCCCACACCATTGCCTTTGCTTAGGGTGCTCTGCCAATTTTTTTATTTCATCCACTATGGATTGTCCTTCAAGACCTGGCTCACTTATCATGTCTTCTGGATATCATTCCCAGAAACATCCTTTCTTATGCATGAGTGAGGTGCTCTATGTCTGTGAGCCAACATACCATGGGTGTTCCTCTGTCTTAACATCATACCTTTTTGACATTTGTCTATTTCCTGGACTGGTCATGTACCTGGAGGACAGGAATTCTCTTCCCTTTATGTCTGTCTGCCCAATTCTTGACAGATATTCATCTACACAGAAGAAAAGGTAGTTTTCATTGTTATATTATGGATAATGGTAAAGCTGCATGTGGAAAAAAGGGGGGAAATAATTTTCCTATATTTGAGAAAAAAATTCCTAATTTTTGGGAGTTTCTTCATATTTCTTTTCTGATACAAACATTATTTTAATGAAATGATTCTCTCCCCTAAATGATTTAGCAGTTATTCACTTAAAATAAAGATAGAGGCCCTACAAAACAAACAGAGGACAATTAGTTATTTTAAAGTGTGTTAACCCACAAAGATTATTTTCTTTCTCTTCATGCCCATTTGGTAAGACGGTTCTCTGGGACTGTGTAATTATGAATGAATGGCATTGAAATGCTTGAACAATAATTTGTAGGAAATACAATTATGAGAAGTTATTAGTGGGAGTAAATGAATAGTTTCTTGGTTAACAGGTCAATGTTGAAAGCCCAAAGTGGTTAAACATTGTATTTAATTACAGGTTGAGAGCATAACCCTTTTTCATTTAAGTATATTCATAAATTGTTGAGCTTTTTAAACTGTATTTTTATGTTTTTTGATTTGTGGTGGGAAAAGGAAGGCATCCTCCCAAACTGGGTTTCTTAAGAGTTCTGTGAAGTAAAATTACTTGTTTGAAATGTGGGATATGCTTCCTTCATCAGGGAAGCAGTTGGTCCCTCTTGTGTGGCATTTAAACAACATTTATGAAGTAAAGAATATAAGTTTTTGAGTATGAAAGATTATTGAGTAAATTTAATTTATAGATATTTCCAGAGGCCAAGAATTCCATTATGTGTCCAATTCTTTGGTTCTGGATTCAGAAGACCCATTGTCATATTTTGGTGCTGACATCTCATTGCTGTGTAACCTTGTCCTTGAAACATCTTAATTTCTTAATCTGTGTGAATTGTTAAAAGAAAAGCAACAGCAATAGAAATAATTCATACTTTAGAGTAAAACTACTTAACATCAGTTGGTTTATTCTGTTATTAAATGTTTATGTTATTTGTGATAATTCTTACATATTAGGTATTATATGCTCATTTAGGTATATATCTGATGGAGGTTTGCAAATAGATGTCTAGAAGGCAATATTCAAAATAGTTCATTAAAATCACTACAGGTTTAATGCTTTCCTTGATCCCAAGGCCATATTAGGAATTGTGACACAAAGAAACATAAGAAGGTGTCCCTGCATTCAAGGTGCTAACTGCCTAGGTGGGGAGATAGGACACGTGCACTGTAAATATTACAGAATAAGTTAGTACTGAAGTATATGGTACTGACTGTGGGTTACATAACTCAAATCTCCTCAGGCCTCTTTGAGACTGCTCAGCCTGTGCATGTTCAGCAGTGATCAGAAAATTTTAATGCCCGTCTCCCCCAGCTCTCACAGAACCTCCAGCCTTTTTCGATATTTCTGCCTGCTTCTTATAGGTGTCCTCATGACAAGTTTCATGCGACTAGTCTGCTGTATCTTTCATGAAAGCATTTTACATGCACTTTTCTTCCTATTTTGTCTATCTTGGTCATTGTCCTCTCTTTAGAAAGATGCTGGGGGCTGCCTCACCCCAGCCCCTGCTGCTGATACCTGCCATGAGAGTACTGAATACATGGATGTCAAGGACATAGGTTTTTGTTGCTGTCCAGGTGGTCAAACTCTGAGGTATAGGAATGTGCTATGTCCATGATGAAGCCTCGTGACCTCCTCTCTCTCCCACTCAGGGTCCTACCTAGTCATTGGGACACCAAAACTTTGGACCGTTTGTTTTTCCATGACTCGGTCATGATTTCTCTCATTCAGTATGCATTTATTGAACATCTATTATATGCGACAATGTGATAAGCACTGGTGCTATCATGGTGAGCAAATACAGGTTTAACTCCTCTTGTCATGTTTAATAGGGGGAACAAACAGAGAATTATATTAACAGAGGTCAAATTGCAGTATGTTAAGTGCTGGAAAGGAGAGGAACATGGTGATGTGAGGGTTTGGCCCAGTTAGGTGGTCTCAGAGGCTTTTCTGAGGAATCGGGTTTAACATCATTCTGGAGAATGAGGGAGAGTGAGTTGAGAGAATCCCAGTAAGGGAGCATCATTCAGGTGCAAAATCCATCTGGATAGTTTCTTCTGCTTCTTTCTTCAGGTTCAGTGGTCAAGAGAGAGAACCCGTATCTCATACAGATCCTATGCTGTCTCTGGCATTATCTTTTTTTCTCAACTGCTCCTTATGTAAGCTTCTTTTCTCATGTTAAAGCAACTCAAACAAATGACCCATAAGCTAGCTAGACATCCTTAGGCGTGCCTAAATCTCGGATAGACACAGACCTTTTGAGTATGTAAGGCCCCATGGCACTGTAATGTCTACAGGAGAAAGTGGACATCATCATGGGCTGAAATCCCATGAAAGAGGCAGAAGAATAGGTGACATGAAGAAGGCTGGGCACACAGAGGAAAATGAGAGAATAGGCAAAGGGATAGAGGTAGGAATAATCCTGTTAAATGAGAAGAGGTAAAGCGACTGGACTTCCTGGAATAGAGAGTTTATTAAGGAGTGGGGGACCATAAATTAGAATCAAATTATGGAGAGGCTTAAAAGTCAGGAAGGGAGTTCGACACTTTGTTACTCAGTACTGTAGGCAGATACTATAGGTTAAGAGACAAAGAAGGGATGAAATTAAAATACTTCAGCAAAGTTTAAAAAATAACAATGCAAAATAGCCAGAAGAATATACAGCTTGGCTGATTATTATAGTTATGTTGATTGACATTGTTGAATTTGAGATGATGATAGCTCATCCAAGTGTCAATATCTACTACATAGCTAGATATACAAGACAGAAACCCATGAAAAAATGCAGGCTTGATGCTTTCATCGTATTTTTGTAATGAAAATGAATAAATTATGAGATAATTTTACTGCTTTAAAGAGGCTCTATCAACATTTGAAAGGACATAAGTTTATGTTAATAATTAAAAATGCACTTTAAAGATTCTCTGAATTTTTTCATTCATTCAATTAAGAATGATTAGTTGAGAAATATCTCTGTTGTCTCACTCTCGGTTCTGCCATGGGTAGCTTGCAGGTTGATAAGTGCATAGTAGGTGTTTGTTGCATATAGAATATTGTGAACAATTGATCAGAGATTTTAATAGTGTTTTGCTTTTGATAAACATTTTATATGCTTATTAGAGATTATTTTGTGTAGACATGGAACAACCAATCATAGAAATTCACATATATATGCATATACATACAAATAAACTTTATTTCATTTTATTTTTCCCAAAGGTTAAAACAAACAGGGAATAAAATTAAAATTATTTTCTTTGGGGATGATTTATGTCTTAATTTTTACCTGCCCTATAATTAGAAATTTTGAACTCTGTAAATGTTTTTTAAGATAAAATTATTGCCCAAGTAAACTTCAAAAATTATACCATTAACCCAGAGACCTTTCTAAGCCTAGAACAGCTCTATTGGTACAAGTGCACACACACACACAGACAAATAAATAAAGAGGGAAGTTTAAAATAATTTGAAAATGATTTATGTTTGGCCACCTCTGTAGTTAGAGATTCAAGTATTATTATATTACTTTAGTGCAGTAGAGGAGGACAGTGAGTTGCTGTGGGCTAAAGGTGAATTATGATCTATTACAAAGGAGGAAGGAAATGTACTGAGGAAAGAAGAAGGAGTTAGGAGTAAGCCATGTGTTTTCTCAAGTATTGCTTCATAAAATGCTTTGAAAAAAACTTTGCCTTGCCCCTTGCTAGAAAAGGCCAGAGTAAACTGGGAGACAGACTGCCTTCTTGAATCTTTGATAGTGGAGGAGAAACATACTGGCATGGGAGGATCGGAGGGATGTTGTGTGTCTAAAACACACAAAGTATCTAGAGACAAAAGTTATGCTTCAATTTTGCATAGCAATTCTATGTTGAATACATCCAGTTTTAGAGTTTGAAAGGATCATTTAATATACCATGTTTTAGGACAACCAATCTGAGGTAACTGATTTTGTACTCTACTAACACTATTTGTAAAGTGAGTTGAAGTCTTCAGATTAGAAATTCATTATAGATTTCTAATGCTTTTGTTTTAATTTGGAAAAATAAAAAAGTGGTAAAATTATATACTCAAAACAGAGTGATGTAGAGAAGGAAAAGACAAATATTATGGGCCTATTTTGTGACAAGGTCCAAATGACATGTTTCATAAATATTACTTTGTTTAATCCTCCTAAAACTGTATGAGGGAAGACCTTGCTACTTCTTCATTGTAACTGAGGAAACTGAAGCCCTCTTGAGTTTATTATCCAAAGGAACATGGTCGGATATGGCAATACTATGGTTCAACTGTGAGTGTTGTCTGATTCCAATTCCATTGTTTGACTGTTTGTTTGTTTGCTTGTTTGTTTATTAGCATGCAACTGTCAATCCCAGGTTAGTTTTATTGCTATCATGTAACAGATTAAAAAAAACCTGAAAAAGTGAAGGCCTTGGCGCTTATTGAGCCTGAAGCTTGCTTTCCCAAGTTCTTTGTTCACAAGATTCTTTGGTTGCATGATACCGCATTTGCATTAACTGTTCTAGTGTCTAAAGGGAAATTTTCCTCCCACTGCCTTAGGTTCACTACCAGAAGTAACTGTCACCCATCTTCGAGCAGTCGCCCATGCCCACGACACAGTGTTGGCTCTGGAAGATGCTGTGGACTGGCACTCTGGGGATGAAGTTGTCATCATCAGTGGAATGGGGGTTGAAGGTGCTGAACCCATGGAAGAGACTGTTATTGTGGAAACTGTGCACCATGCAGATGTCCACCTGAGATTCCCCTTGAGGTACTGAGGGACAGCTGGGGCCTGTTTCACAGAAGAAGATGAGGTCTTAATTGTGTTGATGTCTGCACATTTTTTTGTCTTTTGATGATCTATTTTTAATTAAATAATGCTAGACATTTTGACAAGAAAATTACAAAGCATGCACTGTTTTGAAGATTTATACTTAAGTAAATTTCTCCTTTAAGACTCTAGAACTTCCATATTATAGTAGGTGGTCAATGCGATAGTCAGTATAGTTCCTCATTTTTACATCCTTTTGCCCATAGTTTATTCTTTTGTATTTGAGTTTCTAAAGAAATAGACCTCCAAATAGAGTATTATACAAATCTAGTGGCTTACTATTCCTTAATAAGATTCAGAGTGGTGTCTACAGATGTTTCTTTTTCTTTTTTTTTTTTTTTTTTAGATATTCTTACAACTTCACAGAGCACTGGGTGGCTGGCCAGCACCATATTTTAAAGGCCACAGTGGCCCTGCTCAGCAGGAGTATTACCATACAAGGAAATCTCACTAGCGAGAGGACAAAGCTCCTTGCTTCATGCCAGGGGGCTAACGCTTCAGAAGGTAGAGAAGTATTTGTTGGGAAGTTGAATGAATGAAAAAGAATGTTCTTATTGTCAGATAATGTGTAGCATTGCTGAATTATTTCAAAATCAAATAAACCCTTAACCTTTGCATGTTCACGATATTCTGTGATTTTCAGAATGCTATTAATAAATTGTCACTTCATCTCCTGCCCTCAGCAGCCTCGTGAAAGAGATAGAAAACAGTATCCACTTGAGAGATTAGTTATTTCTTTTGGAAATAAAATTGTGTTAAGTAATTAAATCTAGAGAGTTGAATTAAATTTCCTGGTAGTCTTAACTCTGATTCTAAGCCCCTCCTAAAATCCTCAGGAAAACTGTTTAATGCAAGACTCATGAATGCAGACAGCACATTCTTACTGACTAGACTTGTCAGCTTTTTCCCTCTCTCCACCTCCACTTTCAGAGTTTGTTTTCTGGGTGAACTACCACAGACTTTAAGTAAGTGGCTGAAAAAGTCAATTTATCTTCTAGAAGAATACCAGGCACTGAATCACATTGATGTGCCTATTAAACATCTATTTCAGGGATGGTTAGTTTAGTAGGTTATGTTTGGGTTTCTCAGGCTGTAGATTATGAGGCTTTCACATGTTGTGAAGACATCATTTGTCAACTTTGGTCCGGGATGGTGTGGGTGTCAAGGATGACTCCCAGGCATGAGCTCTGGATGGATGATGAGGCTATTTATTGAGATGGGAAGAGGAGCAGATTTTGGGGTGGGAGGGTGGCAATCATGAGTTTAATTTTGTACATTTCGAGACTGAGATGCCAGGCCAGCAATTGAGTTGAGATGCCTGGTAGAGTCTGGAGCCTGAAAGAAATGTTGGATGGAGTTAAAGATTTGAGTCACAGCTACATACACACGCATGCGGTATAATGTTAGGATGTGGTCGGGAGAGAGGGAACTTGACCTCACCCCCCTACCACTTCAGTCTTGTAGCTCACAAGTGTGTCATTCTGAAAAATGTTTGGATGCAGTGGATTATAATCCAGTGACTGCCAACTTTAACAATTCTGCTGAGTTGAGATCTGAGTTCTATTCAAACACTTTGGGATCTCTCAGACAGGTTTTCTCAGATCATATTGTGCAAAATGTTGCATTTGCTCATGTTGCAAGTGAGACAATGCACATGGGGTTAAGCCACGATAAATCTGTTAGATTCTAATGGAAAAAAAAATTGCTGATTTCAGCACAACTCATAAACTTTACTACAAAATCTCCTAATAAACAGATTTCATACCTTCAGTAAAAACATACCATTACCTTTTCTTTGTGTGGGGCTAAAGTATGAAAACAAGATAGCTAAATACAATAATACCAGGCCTGACCACATAAAATTTTTATGGATCACTGACATAAACAATCAAAATTGTGATTTATCATAAATGTATAAAACACCTTTTTGTTTACCTCTAATATATTCATTCTCTGATGCTAACAAGTGACTGGGCTTTGTAGTTTACTAAGGGTTATTTATTGTGGAATGGTACATCATTTTGTATTAGCGGCACTTTTTTTTTTTTTTTGGTTTGTTAACACGGATAATAAAGAATCAGCTTAGGAGATGATTTTTTTAGTTCGCACCACCACATGCCATGTGTCAACAGAAAGTGTCCTGCGATCCCGAAGTGACAACACTTTGCAGCAGTGGTACCAATGTGTACTATGTCTGTGCAGTTTGCGATTCTCTCTGGGAAGGAGGTGTTGGTGCAGGGGCTGCGCTGATACATCTCTGGAGCCCTTTGCCATTTCTTCAGTGGCATTATTGCTGTCACCAAATTATAAAGTGGCAAAGTAAAGGGGAAGTCCATTGGGCAGTTTAAGAGTAAAAAGAGCCACAATTATGTTCAGCACTTACATTGCTTTCCCTACAATTACCAACCATGAGAAGGTCATTTTATTGCACACGCCCTCCAGGGGATCTTTTGGATTGAAATAAGCATCTATTTAGGTTGGGTTTGTGGGTTATAGTCAGCCTTTTTGTGACAGTAATTAAGGTGATTGATTGCGGGGGCGGGGGGGAGTGCTTCTGGAAATAATAGAGTGAAGGCAACATCATGTCCTAGTTATTGGATGTTTTAATTAATAATCCAAACAAGGAGAATCAAAGTAAAAAGAAAGTAGGATTATTGAATAAAATAAACAGCAATGCTTTGTCTTTTGTGCCGTCAGTGCCTTTCAAACTGGGAGATAGGCCCAGAAGCATGTCATATATGTCAGGGCCTCTGATTTCATTCTATGTTTCAGATAATTTGCAGCACTGCTGGTATTCCAAGAGTGAGAAGATGCTGGGATCCAGGGATCTGGGGGCCAGAGTCATCATTCAGTCCTTCCCAAAGGAGCCCAGCCGGGTACAGTTGAAGGGAGTGCAGTTCCGGGACTTGGGTCAAGCCTTCCATAAGCATCTGAGCTCTCTGACTCTGGTGGGAGCTATGAGAGGTAAGGGGGTCCAGGCCTGTGACTTCTCACTTTTCTTTCTTCTCCATGTTCAAGGTATTACATGCCAAGGGTCATGATAGGTGATATGTGGAGTGTGGAGGGGTCAGAGGTGGATAACTATACACTAGATCTGTGGTTCTCAAACTTTAGTATGCTTAAAAAAATCTCTTGAGGAGCTTGTTAAAATTATGGACTCTGACAAGACAAATTCTGTTCTAAGGTGGGCCTAGGGAGCTGAATTTTTAATAAGCAAATCTTACAATTCTGGAACAAGTGATCCAAGGAATATACTTTGAGAAACATCACTGTAGGAATGACAGATGTGGAGTGAACCACACAATCCATGTTGTACTCCTGTGACTACAGGTAAATTAACATTGAATGGTATAAATAATCAATGCTATGGCAGTCCGGCAGAGCAGAGAGCAATTCTTTGTGAAGTTGTTCTAACTCAGAGGAATCCACTGCCTAGAAAAATGGGAAGAATGGGCTGAGAACCGGACATTTTTCCTGGGAATGTAGAGCAGGCAGTGTGTGCTGATCTTGGCCAGAGCTGAGGAGACAGAAAGGGAGCAGGAAGCATCAAATGAATGTGGAAATCACTAGGTGAAAAACAAGATTAGAATCAGAAAAGAAGAATCTCATCATGTGTACCAATAAAGGCTCTGAAACCAAAGTTGGAGAGTTGGTCATAGGAGAATCCATGGCAAAAACCCAATGCCAGAAGCTGACATGCAGAGAGTCAAAACTAGGGTACAGATACTAAATAATGAGGATAGAAGTTTCATTTCTGAGTTATCCCCCCATCCCTCAGCACCTGCAATAGTCACACATTGGAAAGGCAGGTGCCCTGGGGGTGGTGCCTGACAAAGGACATCAGGACATACTTAGTGGCTCAGGTGGGTCTTGAGAAATGTTAAAATTTCAATAGACAAGGACAGAGTAATCTTTGAGGTCATTGAAGGCAGAATCCTGGCTAGCCAACTGTAACATTCTTTTCTCTCATTTTAAATCAACTGTATGCCAAGAATGTGTATTTATTCTAATGTTCCATTATCTCTTCTACCTTATTCATTTATTTTTGACATTCATTTAGAGATATCATTCCTAATATGGCTCTTCCCCTAGTACATTAGAATGATGAGTATCTTTGAGCACGTCTCTTTCTCTCTCTCTCTCTCTCTTTTTTTGTCTCCTGGTGCTCACAATGATACAGAATATTTGATGTGGGGGCCAACTCCAATATAAATGAGGGTAGCAATCACCTATGAATTACCAATTGAACATAATTAAAACCCTCCCTTGCTCAAAAATTTACTTAATCTACCTTCTCTAACTCCGCTTCAGAGTAGCTGCCACATGAATCCATTTCTATATATTAGGTTTTATTTAAAAATGGATTCAGTGATTTAAAAAAAGTTTAAACCACCAAGTTAATACATTATTCCCTGTAGGTCTCTGTTAAAATGCAAATGTGTTTCCTAGGAGGGGAACAACATATTAACCCAGAAGTTATAAACTTCTGGCATGCCTACCAAAGATGTTTTATGGTTTCATGTCCCGAAGGACCTTGTGACCCGGTGGTCAATTGCTCCCAACCACTAGAGTTAGAGAGTGCTGAAATCTTTGCATGCTCCCTGCTTTTAAATATTTACTAATCCCTAAATTTAACCCATAATAGCTCTATAAACATATTAGTGATGTAGTGATACTATGGTGATCTGGAGTCAGGAAATGCCTACAGCAGGCACAGTTTTCTACACAAGCGCATATGAATGGGTTAACCTATTGGTGAGCAATGTGAGAGCATCTGGTACCAGGGAAGCTGAGCTCAAAGGGAATGGGGAGGTCACCCACCTAGGGAAACATTTTAGTTGAGAATTTTGTGGATAGTCCCAATTTAAAAGTCAAATTATTCCATAAACCAAAGTAATTTTTTCAATACTCCAAATATTTGACATCAATAAAATATCTTCCCACTATGTGGAAATAACAAAGCTTCTTTTCAGGATTTATAATTTAATTATCCAAATGATATATTTTTATTATTTGGATGCGACTTTCCTCTATCAGACTGAAGAGACACAAGTGCAGGCTTTACTTAGTTTAATCATCTGTATATTTCCAGCACAGTGCACAATTCCTGAAACATGTAATATTTATTCGTTGTTGAGCCCATCCACATTAGTTGATTTGGGAGTCTTAAAATATGCCCATGGAGCCAGTGAGATGATTTTTCTAAATGTAGTTCCTTTACCATAGGGTAGGGTACTTCCCCTTTAGCTTCATAAACTGCCATATGCAAATGGGTGAGTCATGATCCTCTGGTCAGCCTCTGCCTTGCTGATGTCAAATTATGATCTGGTACACCAGAATATATAATGTCATTCACCAATACTAACCCTGTATGTTTAATTTTTTAAAAAAGAGGTTCTCTGGCAATCTTAGGCCAAAATTTAAATATTATTGCCCAGTAAGTACTGCCCGTCTTAAGAAATAATGACTACATCTCCTCATGCCAGATGCAGTTTTCAAAGATCAGGCTTGGCCCATAAGCAGTGCTCTTTCATATTGCCCTTAACCTCTCTCTAACTGCCGTCTACTATACCGTGATGAGACTTAACACACCCATGGCAGCCAACTGGAAATATTGACAGCCATGCAATCTTTCGTGGTTTGCCCATACTGCCTCTATCTTGGGTGTTTTTCTTCTCCAGCATTTGACCTTTGGAGTCTACCCTGCTTATCTTTGATATTGTTGAGGTGATTTTGCCTGGTTTGCCCATCTTTTAAATTTGATTTCTGATTCCAAATGGCCATTTCCTGAGTTTCATCACTGTGTGGGAGAATGTGCTTAGTTATACGATAGCTTGCTTTGGAAATGATCTCCAAAGAGATCAAGACCTGAAGAGCATTCAAGATTCCCTTTTAATTTTTATCTCACTCTTTCCTTTGCAGATTCCTACATGCAGGGCTGCACAGTGTGGAACTCCTTCAGTAGAGGCCTCAGCATGTCCAGGACCTTGGGCCTGAAGGTGGACAGTAATGTGTTCTACAATATTGTAGGTCATGCACTGCTGGTGGGTAAGTGAAACCAGCTTGTTTAATTTGGGTGTTCTTGAGTAGGACACACAGTTTTTCTAAAAGAAGTATCCCAAAATTTGAATTTCAAAATTATGAAAACTTTAGCCTTTGCTCATTAGAAATAAGCTATAGTTAAAGTTTTAAATTGAAATTTAGTTATCAGTGATGGGCTAACTAATTTTTACCAATAGGAAAGTGATCATTTAAAGGTGACATTTTAGCTCAGGTTAATGAATATACAATGGGCAGTTTTAAAATTTACTGTCAGCGATTTTCACACTGATTCAAAGTCACATAAATATGTCTTTGAATCATCTTATGGAATATCAAATCTGCATGCTGGACAAGGAGTTAAAAATTGAGAATTCTTTTTTTAGCTGCTCCTGTGGTTTGCTGAAGAAGCCGTGTTTCAGAATCTTGTAATTTGGTCACCTGTATCCACTTTTTTCCTCAAGTTCATTCCCCTTGCAGAACCCAGAATTATCCTTAAAAGTCTCAAACTGCATTACAAAACTGCTCTTCCTAAAACCCTTTAAGAGTTTCTTATTGCCCTTAGAATACATTCCAAAATCTTTAACCTAGCTTAAAAGACTCCCTCCCTGGTTTTGCCTCTGTTTTCCTTTGTAAACTTGTCTTGCTCTTTTTTCCTCTCTCTCCACTCTATCTACACTGACCTATTTTAATTCTTTCAACAAAACATACTTTCTGCTGCCTCAGGGCCTTTGCGCAGGTTTTTCCCCTGCAACATTCTGTGTTTGAGCTCTTTTAGCACCAGTCATTTTGTATTTATTAAAAATTATATATCCTGTTTCAGATATTCAGATTAATGTCTGTTTGTACCATTAGATGTCATGTGAACATTGTTTCCTTAGCATTTAGCATATTAACTAGTACATTGTAGGTATATTTATTGAAATAAATGAATTAATTAATGAACAAAGGATCTTTGGTTATGTCAGAATAAAAAAGCAAAAGGTTTTCAATGAAAGTAAGACTATAACTATATTTGTTAAATAGTGTTTTATATTTAAATTACTTCTGTGATATCATTAGTAGGGAATGTACATGTTTCTTTTATGAACAATCTGTTAAAGATAAAAACTGTAAAAGGTCTAATCCTGAGAGGAACATTGTTTAGTGGGAAAATACAGGTCATATAAGCCTGCTTTAAAACATATCCCAGCTCTAAAAGGCAAAGACCTTTGGACAAAAGAAGTGATCAGGTACAGGAAAATCTTTTAACTGAAGAGGACAGCTACAGGTTGGTCAAACCAACAGATGGAGGATTCATTTTCTTTATTTCTACTTTTATCCATGTAAGGGAAAAGTTTGCTGAAACCTGGAACAGAAATTCAGAAAGGAACCCTAACAATATTATCTTAGGAGAAAACAATTACTGTATGTGGAATAGACATTAACTGGGCAAGGAAAAAAACCTGCAGGAGGAATTTAGCTTTTAGGGCTTGGATATTGTGAACTGGCTGCTTTTGATATCTATTGTAGTGTAGGGGAAGGAATTAGAATATTTGTTTATCAGTGCCTTATAGATAAAGTGCTCAATTCATGTAAAATGAGTTTGCAAATCCAGGCTGATGAATTGATATGGGAAGCCCAGATACCTAAAGATCTAGAAAAGAGGGGAGGGGGTCTGTGAGGCTGTGCGCCTGTGGGTCTGCTCTCTGTTGATGCCATCTAAGTGGTTAATCTGTTTCTCTCTGGAGCATGGTCTATGCTTTTACTTTCTTCTATTCCAGATCTTTGTGGTTTGGGTGTGAGGGTCCTAGGTCTTCTCCAGCCTGTTCCTCCTGGACATTTCAGATCTTCCAGGGGAGGAGAGAGGCATGTAGATAGTGGGTGGCCCATTTGAACAGCTTGGGATGGATCTGGAGCTGACACAAGGGTAGGTGGCATTTAACTGTGAAGACAACTACTTAGACTTTGCTAGGCAGTAAAATAATAGATTTTTTTTTGTTTTTTTTAAAACTTAAATGTTTGATCCATGATACTCTAAAACTAAAAAGTCCATATAATCAGCATCCCTTTGCTTCACAGATAAAAACACAAAAGCAAAATCAAGACAAGCCACACTCCAAAAGAAGGAATGGTATTGCACGTCCCTTTATTTCCTGGGTCACTTGAAATGTGGTAAAATGACGTGATCTTTTGTTCTCAGGTACATACATGGAGACAAGGTACATCCCTTGGGAGGCTATTCCTGAAAGAAAAAATGGTAAATATGTAAATTTGTTTTAAATATATTACAATCCATTTAATTTGTTATATAATTTATAGACAGGCCTGATGGAAGAATGTTAGATATCTTAAATTGGTTGAATATAGTAAATGTTTTGTATACATATACGTGCATCATGTGTATTATAATGTATGTTAGTAGAAATAATGTCGAATTGCATAAATTTTAATTATCTTTGTGAAACTCTTTAATTTCTTTTCTTAAATTAGATGAGTCAGAACAGGGAAATATAATAAGAAACAATGTGATCATCAGTGTTTCTGGCGCCGAGGGACTCTCCAGTCCTGAAATGTTGACACCATCCAGTGTCTATATCCGCAACCCTACCAACGTTGTAGAGGTAAGATCTTCACCAGGAAGGTCAGACCTAAGAGCGCATACCATTCACTCCAAAAGTTATTTGGAGTGGCAGCATCAGTGTTGTGATACAGAATGTTTACTTGCTGTGCACTGGTGTTGAGAAACTATGATTTTGTGTTAAAGAAGTGTTTTAGGATAAATGTAATCATTTCTCAAAAATCCCATGAATGTTCTTTGAAGCAATATCCCTATGGAGTAAACATAGTAGGTGCTGATTCTTTTCCAGTCACTTAAATAAGTGCAGACTAAAACACCTTCCTGAGCTATCCACTGTGGTGCCAATTTTTGTCTCAATTCCGATAATAATTACCTATTAAATCTTTAATATCTTACTACATTAATATGGTCATATTATTGCCCTTCAAGAATGTTCAAAACTGAGGGTCAGTAAAGTTAGGAGGTGTATGAGTTATGTCAGATCCCAGGATGAATGAAGTATACTCTAATGGCCTTGATTTTTTATCCTATTATTTAGTATACCTTAACATTACTTAGGACTGAAGGTCAGTGCGGTCACTGAGCAAACAGTAAGTTAGTGTTTATTAGGTGAGTCCTGTGTGGACAATACAGAGAGTATTTTGAAAATATATTTTAGGAATACATTTTTATTCCAAAGGGATAACAAGGAAACTACAATAACAATGATATGTGGGGTATATGTGCATGTGTGTGTAAATGTGGAACAGAAAGAGATATGGTAGAAAAACGCTACCTTTTTCTAGGATTGTTTTGATATTCAAGGGAGAGACACTCCTTGTTCTGAAGAACTGTTTTATGGGTGGTGACTTTCATATTTTTCTACGTGAGGGGTTTAGAATCAAACTTAAGGGAATGTAGTCAAGCCTTGCATGTGCTTAGTTTTTTTTGTGTGGTTTTTTTTTAACCCCTTTTCCTGCCTTGTTTTTCATTTTTCTTACAGTTTGGCAAAATATTTTTTAAAAGCCACTGTATTACTGTCATTAATTAGGATCTTACTTTTTTAAATTTCCAATCTGGAAATAATTTTAGACTCAGAAAATGGTGCAAAAATATAATACAGCATTCCTGTGTGACCTTCAAGCAGTTTTCCCCATTGATAATGTAACCATAGCCATCACCATAGAACAATAAAAAAATCAAGAAATTGACATTGGAGCAATACATTAATTAAATTAATGTTCTTATTTAGAATTGAAGAAGAAAACCTAAACCTAATGCCTGGGCAACCAACCCTGAAAGCCTAAACTCTCTGTCTCACATACATGAGCCTGGCCTTGAACTCTCTGAAATGAAATAAAGTTGATCCTTAAATCTGTGCAATGGTTTATGTTGGATATTATTCCTGAGTTTCCCTGACTCAGAGCCTAGGACCAAACACATAACCATAGCGTACAGAATTTTCCTTGACTTCCAGTCAGTCATTTTTACAGCTAACTCATCAGCAGCTCTGCGTGGTACAAGGGGATATCAAGTATGATATTTCTTTTTAGTTTTTATAGACACAAGTGATCTGCCTGCTTCCCTGCCTAGGCTTCAGTGGAACTAAGTCCAGGGAGAGGCAAAACCTGAGCTTTGCGTGTTCTTGCTACTGAAGACTCAAGTGCGATATTCCTGAGTCTCCACAGGACTTGTGGTATACCTCCGTATATGTCTTAGATGGCCTGTGTTGTGCTTTCCAAAAACAGTTTGGTGGTGGCTCTACATGCATCACCTGTAGCTCCTAGAGCACCCCGTTTCCAGCTGTCTTCCCCTGGCAACTCCAGCATCTGCATCTCTGACTCCTCAGGATTCCTTGTTATCTGCCCAGAGGCTCCATCTCTGCACTACATGTAACCTGTGTCAGCCTTAGAGTGCAAAGTCGTTGCTCTCAAACAGTGAAGGCCGTTTCATTTCTAGAGCTCTGGAGTGCCCGTGTTTATGGTGGTGCTGGAAATTTCCTATGAGCAGACTCTTGTTTAGGATAGCCCATGGGAAAATCCTGAAGATGAATACTTCGGAGACACCCATTTAATTTGAGGGGAATTTGTTCTGGTTTGTGAATCAATTTTGTAAGGAATTCTGTGTTTAAAGGCCCAATTTCAATTCTCTCGCTCTCCCCACTCAATAGCTAATGTATATTTAAGAGCTGCCTGAAGGGTTAACTCACTTTTTTTCCTAGTAACTATAGATGCACACCTCAAGGAGCTGGCTGACTTGAGCAGTTAATTTCTCTCTGGAATTTCTCTTGCTTGAATGTCCATAATACACTGACTTCCGCAAAAAATTGATTTCCACACAAAATTCCCTGCTTGCCTTAAACCCTTCCCCACAAGCCGCCGGCTGCTTGAATAAATATGTGGATTTTCCTCATGAATCATTTGTAGCATACCCAATTGCAATGGAAAGTAAAAGGGCTGAGAAGTAATGTGATCTGACTGTTCAAGTACTTCTTTTACAAGAAAACTGCTCTTTATCAGCCAAGAGAAAACCAAAGTTGGAATATCCTGCCCATTTATAAATATACTTGGAAAGCATTTATATATGATCACCCAGATGCTTCGTAAATACTAATTACACTATGGCAGATGATTCAACAAATCTATTCATTTGCTCAAAATATGTGCTCTTTGAGCACCTACCTGGCAAAGGTGATGAATAAGGATGTAGCCCTTGCAATATAGTTTGAATGTTTGAATCTTGCCCTTCCTCATTAAGTCTATGTAATGTACTAGGATTTCATGGGTAATGAAATAGAAGTGTATGTAGTGCAACTATCTCATTACAGAAAAGGTGGTGTTTAAGAAACTCCCATTTCTGAACCCTTAGTTCTTATATACTCATGGCCTTTCCCGTGGCTCACAGATGTGGCAGAAACATAGCCATTCGGCACTGGCTACATGGAAGGTGGAACTTCATATGTTATTCCACGAGGAAGTTTTCAGTTGTGTAATGTCTTTAGAGATTTCCAAATGCTCCTGGGGGAACAAAATCATCCCTGATTGACCTCCACCTCTCTAGACTATGCCACCTCAAGATAATTGGTGTCTTAGCAATGGCCCTGGTTCCGTGGAGGCATGTTAGCATCTTCAACAGTAATTAAACTTCATATTTGGTGATATTCAAAAGTCACTTTTGCTGAGTTTAATGTGGTAGATGAAACATGTGCTTAGAGTTTTAAATGGCCTTAGGAAATTGGGGAAATGTTCAGAATCCAGAAGAGAATGGGTCCCTTGTCTGCAAAGGAAGAGAACAGTTTTGTAGCTGAGTGAAAAGTGAGGAGTGGCTAGCTAATTACAAATACCCGGGGACCCACAGTGAATAACAACTGAAGTTAAAGAAACATCTCTGGTGATTGTGTCAGGAAGTGCTGAGTGCCTCACCAGGTCCTGGCTGCTGCCTGCTGGCTAGACTTCCAGTCTCAGCCTTTGCTCTGGCCCTTCCTCATACTTCCCCAGGAGCTGGAAGCCTCCAAGGATTGGAGGCACTGGTTCCTCCTCTCAGGAATTGAGTATTGGTAGTTTTAAAACAACTTATTTCATTTGTTTCTCCCATACTACCTTTGCTTGGGTCTATGTGCATGTGTGTGTGAGTGCGTGTCCATGTGCATGTTTGAGTGTTCCTGGTGGAACACATGGTACACCCATTGGAATTGGCTCTTTAAAGTCTCCTCTGTAGGAAGCATTGCTATATTATGGTTTTTTAAATTTTATTTTTCAATTACAATTTACATTCAATATTGTATTAGTTTCAGGTATACATTACAGAGTCATATACTTTACATAGCGTTCCCCTCAATATTTCCAGTACCCCAAGTGGCACCTGTAACTATGGATTTATACTTCTTAATATCTTAACCTCTTTCACCCAGTTTCCCAACCCCTTGTCCCTCTGGAAACTATCAGTCTATTCTCTGTAACTGTGAGTCTGTTTCATTATTGCTTGTTCATTTATTTTGTTCTTCAGATTCCACATATAAGTGAAATCATAGTATATGTCTTTCTCTGAGTGACTTCTTTAACTTAGCATAATACCCTCTAGCTACATTCATGGTAATTCAAAAATGGTAAGATTTCATTCTTTTTTTGTGCTGAGTAGCATTCCATTGTATATATACATACCATAATTTTTTTAAATCCATTAGTCTAGTAATGTGTACTTGGGCTGCTTCCATATCTTGGCTATTGTAAAAACAGCAGTGAACATAGGGGTGCATATATTCTTTCAAATTCATGTTTTGGGTTTCTTCAGATATATATCCAGATGGGGAGGTGCTAGGTCATATGGACATCTCATATTTAACTTTCTGAGGCCCCTCCATGCAGTTTTCCATGGTGGTCGCACCGGTCTGCATTTCCACCTGCAGGAGCACTGCCATCTTACGGTGCCAGTGGGTCACCGAGGTTCAGAGAGCTATCTTTAATCATACCTAAAGTCTTTTCATTTAGGAATGAAAGTCAATGCAATATTAATCTAGAATGATTGGAGCTATAGAATGAAAGGAATTTACTCAACCTAAAGATAAATAGAGAACAGCTACAAATAGAAGGGTATGATTGGTGTCTTTACTCTTTATCCTTCTTTCTCAGCATGTGGCAAAACCTGAGTTGGGTAACAGGCTGTGAGAAAGAGCTCTGTGCTTGAGTAGGTCAGGACTTCCTCTTTCAACTCTAACCTTTTCTGTCCCATCCCACCATGTCCATATATTAAATAACAACTTAAATATTGTTAAATAGCGATTTAATAACATTTATTAAATAACTTAATGATATAAAATAACAATTGTAGACAGTCTCAATCTATTCTTCTGTTGGTTGCTCAGCATGCCAATGTCAGTAGCCAGTCCTCACTAACTTTATATCTAAGCCTTGATAAGGTTCAATCCCTATAATACTAGAGTTTCAGAAGTGCTATCCTCATGAAACATATTCTTTAAAATGTCATGTCTTTTTTTTTTTTTTGGTCAACTATTTGGATTTGGCCCACATCCTTACGCATATGGTCCTCTGTGCACTTTAAGCTGAGCATGTTTTTTTCCTATGTGATGGCGACAAAAGAATTTTATATTGTTTGAAATTTTGGTATGCGGAGAGCAACCAGTTAGTTAAGTTTGGCCTAAAAATTGCTCTCTGATTTTAGGCACACCTATATTTACATAGCAATATCAAATACTACCACTACCCCAGTCTTATCCACCTGGTTGTCTGGTGCCTGGAGGGCTAACTCGCTTTTTCTAGTACTATGTAGATGCATACCTCAAAAAACTGACTTCTTTGGACCATTAATTTCTTTCTGAAATTTCTCTTGCTTGAGTGTCCATGATACATTGACTTCTGCAAGGAATGCTGTTCAATGTTTTGTCCATTATAAGGAAAGGCATAGCAAACTCTTCTGTCCTGCCCTTGACCTTGTGACATGACTGTATTGCACCCTACTGTTCACATTTCTTCAGTTGCACCCTATTGTTTGGCATCCTGGTTCTGGGTCTTGCCTTCATTTTTATATCCTAGACTACAGTCTCTAACACTTCTAGGCTTGGATTCAAATGAACCTGCTTCTGACAGTTACTAACTTTGGGGAAATTACTTAATATTTCCAACTTTCAATTACTCTATAATGAAATAATAATAATATTAAGATGTAATTTAGAATTGTTGTGAAAATATATAAGACTCTAAAATTTGGTCCCTGGGCCATAGCAGCTTCTCTGTAAATTTTTACTATTATACTTGATCATATTTTAAAAAGATAAATATTTCTAAGAAAAAGAAAAATATCAACATAAAACATAACTTGCTCTTTGTTGGGCAAACTTTTTGCTGGGATCTGGTAACAGATTCCCCTTTATTTACTTTTTTCTTTTTTCACTTTGAAATGTCTTTTGTTTTCTTTCTTTTTTTAATCTTTTTAATCTCTTTTTAAAATTTAATCTTTATTCTATTTTTTCCATTACTATTTAGTCCCCTTATACCTTCCTACCCCCAGCAATCACCACACTGTTGTCCATGTCCATGAGTCCTTTCCTTTTTGCTCAATCGCTCTACCCCCTAAAATGCCCCCTACCACTAGCTGTCATCCCGCTCTCCATCTATGAGTCTATCCTCATCATTTTTGTTAGTTCAGTTTGTTCATTAGATTCCACATATGAGTAAAATCATATGGTATTTGTCTTTCTCTGACTGGCTGATTTCACTTAGCATAAAGTTCTCCAGGTCTTTCTATACTGTTGCAAAAAGTAAAATTTTCTTTTTTATAGCCAAGTAGTATTCCATTGTGTAAATGTCCCATAGTTGTTTTATGCACTCTGTTGAGGGACACTTGGGCTGCTTCCATATCTTGGAGATTGTAAATAATGCTGCAAAGAACATAGGGGTGCTTATGTTCTTTCGAATTAGTGTTTTGGGTTCCTTTGGTTATATTCCCAGAACTGGGGTCACTGGGTCAAAAGGCAGATCCATTTTTAATTTTTTGAGGTCTCTCTATACTGCTTTCCACAGTGGCTGTTAGCATATGCCAATACTAACAGAAAGGGAAATTAAGAAAACAATCCCATTCACAATTGCTACAGAAAGAATAAAATACCTAGGATAAACCTAGCCAGGGATGCATAAGACTTGTACACTCAAAATTATAAGACACTGAAGAAAGAAACTGAAGAAGGTACAAATAAGTGGAAGCACATACCATGTTCATGGATAGGAAGAATTAACATAATTAAAATGTCCATAGTACCTAAAACTATCTATAGATTCAATGCAATTCTTATCAAGATTCCAATGACATATTTCACAGAACTAGAATAAATATTTCAAAAATTTATATAGAACCACAAATGGCCCTGCATAGCAACAGCAATCCTGAGAAAGAAGAACAAAGTTGGAGGAATCACTCTGCCTAATATTAAACTATATTACAAGGGCATAGTAACCAAAACAGCATGGTCCTGGCATAAAAACAGCTACATAGATGAACAGAAAGAATAGGGAGCTCAAAAATAAAAATAAACCTGCACCTTTATAGTCAATTAATATTCAGCAGAGGAGGTAAGCACATACAATAGGCTAAAGATAGTTCATTCAAAAAATTGTGTTGGGAAAACACAATACATGCAGACAAATGAAACTAGACCACCTTCTTACACTACACACAAGAATATTTTCAAAATAGATCAAAGACTTAAATGTTAGATCTGAAACCATAGAAATCCTAGAAGAAAACAGGCAGTACAGTTTTGTGCATAGTTCGTAGCAGTATTTTATCAGCTATATCTCCCCAAGTAAGGGAAACAAAAGAAAAAATAAACAAATGGGACTACATCAAAATAAAAAGTTTTGTACAGCAAAAGAAAAGATCAACAAAATAAAAAGACATCATACCCTGATATTCAAGGGTGTCTTCCATTTTTACTGGGTTCCAAATCAGCTTATGGTCAAATTGCTAAAAATTATTTCTTCCAAGTGTTTCTCTCCTCTTGGATCACTCCTTAGGACTCTTCATGACTAGACAGTAAAATGTTAATATTGCAGTTACCTGCAGGGAAATACTTCTCAAAAGGGTCAAAATATCACCTACTTTAGAATTTCCTGAGGATTTCAAGAATATAGAATTCTGTCCCTTATCCCTTCACTACCCCAACCTACTAAATCAAACTATCTGATGGTAAACCTTGAAATCTGTATTTTATACACTCATGTTGGGCTTGCCAGATGAAATGCAGCATACTTGGCTAAATTTAAATTTTAGATATATAATTATTACTGTGGTAATATAAGTATGTTCCAAATACTATATGTGATCACATATAATATTTAGAAAAATATTATATGTGATCACATATACTGAAAAAAAGATAGTTAAATTTGACTGGGCTCTTGTAATTTTTTTATTTTTATTTTTTGCTGAATTTGGCAACCCAACCCTGAGTGCATGCTGAACTTGAAGAAAAAGTTTTAGGAAGATACTCACAGCATAGTCCCACTGTGCCCGGTATAGAGCACTAAAGTATTGTTTAGAAAGTTTCTTAATGCCTTTTTGTGTTGTTCAGTGTCACTGTTCTCCCTGCTCCCCGTTCTCTTTTCTGTGCCCTCCTGCCAATGTTGAGGGTGTGCTGTCCCAGTCCCATAGTGCAGACTCCTGGGAGACTGCGTTATTCCCACAGAAAACTCCCTGACACTCTTTTTCTCACAGCAGCCAGGCCATGGAAAACCCCCGAGGGATCAGGGATGAACCATGCAGAAGCCACTGGGGTTGCCTTTATCCCTGTAGCACAAGGCTTAGGCCTGAGGCAGGCTAACTGGCCTGTTCCTTGACTTCTATTCTCTAGTTAGACATAGGTACCAAGGCCTTGGACTAGCCTCTGAGGCTAAAAGAAGACAGATGCACACAAACAGTAGTCCAGGAGTTCGATCTATGGGCCTTTCATTCCTCCCACTAAAAAAATGCAGAGCAGCCAAAGTGTCATTTACTTTACTGCCTGCTATTAAGAGGTTGCAAATTCAAATGGCTGCAGGGACTAAGGCCAGTCTCATAAATAAGTAAAGCAGGAAGGATGGAGACTATGGCAAAATAATATATAATCTAAGAAGGCAGGATCTTTTTAGTTCCAGCTGATCCATGGCTATCCCATAGGTATTTGGGCTCAGTATTGCTAAAAAACAGAAAGTCTGAATTTTTATATCAATTCTGCTAATTGTTAAATGATGAAAACAAAATTAAAAATCTTATAAACAGTGGGTAGGCCAAGCAAAATACCTCTGTGTACAATTTAGACTCTTTAGGAAGTTAGTTTTCAACACTGTCTTAAAGCATGTTTCATAATGATGAATGTACTGCAGATACAAGAATATCTCATCCATTCACTTTGATCAGAATTAAAGCCCAAAACTCATATGGTCTAATGCAGAATTTAGGTTTATATGAAGATATAAAAGATATTAAATTATTTAGATAGTAAATCTTATAAAGAAATATTAAGGTGATTTAAATGATCTACTTAGGATAAAAATACTATTTGAACTCAGCCACCATCTCTCAGAACTAAGGTATTGCTAGTGTAATCACTGGCTTCAGCCCATTGCCAAATCATTGATTTTTTCAAAGGTTTCAAAGAGAACACTTTGTGTGGACTAGGCTTTAAGGAATGCCTTTGCCACTGTGTTTGCTTGCATATACCAAAGAGCTTGGATTAGATGATGCAGATAAACTTCTCACTGTGGACCTTTATAAGGACACTTTCACCTAAGAGGCTGGTTATTGAGGTGGGTAAATTATAGCCTAGTTGAACTGCCTGGAGGAAGAGGAATGAGGACATCTTTGATTCCTGGGGCAGAGTTAGGGATGGGTGGGGAAAAAAGTAAGTGAGTCCATAAAGTGTTAATATACCTTGACAAGAAGTGAATGAAAAAGCAGGATGATCTCATGTATAAGAGCCTCTCTTTCCAGTAACCTTATTGTATGTGTAGCAACTATTATTTAACTATCCTTAATTTCTCTAGGGAAACAGGGTGTATGCTGCTGGTTTTGGCTACTTTTTTCATCTAGTGACCAACCAAACTTCACAAGCTCTACTTCTCTCCTTCACTGGTAATATTGCACATTTTTGTACAAGGTAATTTGGGAAAATTAATCTACATTTTGGGTGTAAGGCTTATGGTTTAATGTTTTTTTCATTGTACAACACACAAAGAGGGTATAACTTGACATCACGTGAGATTTGATGATACATCTGTGTCACTATTTTGGATCATAAAAATTTGGTGCTGATGGGAAGGGAAAGTCAGAGGGAAGTCACTTAAGTGGGCAGCAAGACAAAATGCACCGTTTGAGGCTAGGGGAGAATTCAATAGAGAGCGCAATTAACCTTCCAAGAGATCCAAAGCAACTAGTAATACAGAGTCCCTGGGAGGCTCAAGTGCCTGGGATCAGAACCTGAGTGGAGAAATGAGCCTTGGAAATGAGGTTCTTCACTTGTCACTTGCACACTGTGAGGTGAGAAGGGACTGTTCAAAGTCTGCATTATGTAGAAGGTGATGTAATCTGCTAAGATCGGACTTAGCAGATCGGACTACTAAAATCGGAAAACAAAGATGGAGTAGTGAATTTGAGAAGCACAGGGAAAAATACAAACTTCATTCAGCCAGGCCCTGATTCAAATCCTGACTTTACTCCTACTAAATTGTTTGTTTATTTATTTATGTATTTATCTATTTAGAGTCAGATCCATTATTTGTAAAATGGGAACATACATACATTGAAAGTTGGATATGAAAAGTAGAGCTTATGTACTGCACCTAAGGGAATACCTGGAATACAGTAGGAACTGAATAATTGATAGCTATAAATAATTATGATAACGCTAGTATAGGAGTAGTGCTATAATGGAAAGTGAAAAGGATTAAGAATAATTGTTGTGCCATGTCGAAGTGCCCGCTGAGGCTAAGATTCGTACATGTGCCATGAAGTTGGAGAGATTACAGATGTTACTATCCACTTTCCTAACAAGGGGGTGAATCTGGAAGGGGACTGTTACAGTGGTAGTGGTCATATTCTGAAGGGCTAAGAAAAAGCGTCCAGACTCTTAGGAAGGGGGTGATCCTGGAGAAGGGCTGATAGACTAGAATGAGATGTTGGCCGTCTGCATCTTGTTGAGACCCAGGAGCAGTTCACAGAGGATAACAGAGAAGACAGGCTGAAGGGTAGGCAGTGCCAGTCAGAGAGGAGGGCCATGGGCTCACCTCCATTCTCCCTCACGCATTACTTTTAGTTCAATATTTTCCAGTGAGAAAAAAGTAGGATGTTTTGAAACAGAAATTGACTAAATTTCACTCTTTGTTTCATTTTCTAGATGTGGTCTCTTCGTATATCCTGAGTTTCAGCCACCTTGGGACAACGACACTGGCCCCACCCTGTTCCAAAACTTCACGGTTTGGGAAAGTGTGGGTGGTGTGCAGGTAAATTTCTTCATTTTTTTAAAAATTAAAACTTGTTTTCTCCTGGCGGTATGTTATACATTGCTGAGCGGAGCACTGCATATCATCATAGTTTTAAGGAGCCAACAGAATCATAGGAGTGTGTGGAATAGTTGTTGAATGGACAGATTCCTAGTTACTAAGCCAGGGTTAACTTACTTCTTTTCTGGTGACTTTTACGCAGCTCTAATAGAGAACAACAGAATTGTAGAGGTTTACAACCTAGAGGGATTGTAGAGGTCGTCCATTCCTCCCATACCATGCCTATTTAGAGATTAAAAAAAAAAAATTAAAGCTCAGAAAGCGAAGGAATTTGCTAAAGGTCACATAGCGGCACAACAAGGTGCAGAATCCAGACTCCAAAGGTTGTGCATTTGTTGCCCTAATATCTTGACTAATACATGCTTCAATCATAAGAAAAAGTGCTATTCATCACTGGAACTCAAAAATTCCAGTTCCAGGTGCCATTCTTACCTTTACCAATGAGCCAAATTTTCTTCTATTTTGTTCAAAAGGGAGAAAAGTTCATGTTCAATCATTTACTTTTCATTATCTTGGTGATTTCTTACAGAGAACCTTTTCATGTTCACTATTAACAGCAACATATAAAAACTATCTAGGGTCACTATTTGGTGCTACACAGAGAAAATTATATATACTCTGTCTCTGCCACTTAGAAATCTGGGGTCTAAGATACATACATAAATGATAAAATGTGTTTACAGGGCATTCAGGAAACAATAAAGATATAAAATTAAGTCAAAATAAGAAAGTTAGACATTTATTTTAAATATCAAACAAGAGGAAGGCGATTGTGGATGGGGAAAGCCCCAATACATATAATTAGAGTAGCTAAGCAGAGGATTGCCAATTGTAGTCAGTATTTTGTTCTCATTTAATTTTAGAGCATACTTTGTTTCCCATAAGCACTATGAGTATAAGGGTGAGAATCTAGCAAAAACATTTGTTGAGCACCCTCTTATGCAGAGAAACAATCATGCCTTGCCGGGGCTTAAATTCTGTCTCCGTGCTCTTGAATAACCTTGTTCTAGAGGAAACAACCTAGTAAAAGAAAAATACTAAAAGGTGATCATTAAAGTCAGTTTTCTCAAGCTCTCCAACCAGAAGTGCTAACTTCATGAAAAATAAGTCCTTAAAGATTGAACTTTTGTTATGCTCAAAAGTCCAAATAATGAAAATGCTCTTAGAACTTCATTTTTATGAGGAAAGTAAAGGAGAGCCATGAACATGATAGCAGGGATTTGAAAAGAAACTTCCCTTCAAACAATCTGAAGAAAAGAATAAAGTAAGAGGATTTAAACTTCCTTATTTCAAAACATACTACAAGGCAACAGTAATCAAGACAGTGTGGTATGGGGACAAAGATAGAAATATAAGTCAATGGAACAGAATTGAATCCAGAAATAAACCCATACATCTCTGGCCAGCTGATTTTTTGACAAGGATGTCAAGAGCATTTAATGGGGGAAATAATAGACTCTTCAATAAAGGGTGCTGTAGTAACTAGAGGGACACATGCAAGTAAATCAAATTGGATCCTTACCTCATACAATTTACAAAAAATAGCTCAAAATGCTTCAAAAACCTAAATATTAGAACAAAAATTATGAAATCCTTAAAAGAAAATAAAAGGGTAATTCTTTATGATCTTGGATAAAGCAAAGGGTCCTTGGATATGACACCAAAAGAACAAGCAATAAAAGAAAAATAGTTCAGTTTAACTTTATCAAAATTAAGAATTGTAGTGTTTCAAAGGATCTCATCAAGAAGTGAAAACACAACCTACAGAATGGGAGACAATATCTGCAAATCATATATGAAAAGGGCTTATGTCTAGAATACAAGTACATGGAGAACTCTTAAAATTCAAAAATAAGAAGATAAATAACCCAATTAAAAAATGAGCGAAGGATCTAAATAGACATTCCTCTACAGATTTGCAAATGACCAATAACCACATGAAAATATGTTCAACATAATCAGAGAGATGCAAATCAAAAACACAGTGACATGTGAACACTTCATACACCCTAGGATGACTAGAATCAAAATGATAATAAGTGTTGGCAAAGATATAGAAAAGTTGGAACCCTAGTACACTGCTCATGGGAATTTAAAATGGTCTAAATGGTTCAGAAAAACAGTCTGGCAGCTCCTCAAATAATTCAACATAAAGATACCATGTGATATATGTTTTCTTTTTTCAATTTTTTAAAATTTTTATTTATTTATTTATTTTAGAGAGAGAGGAAGGAGGGAGAGAGGGAGAGAAACATCAATGTGTGGTTGCCTCTTTGCGTCCCCCAACTGGGTTCCCGGACTGCAACCCAGGCATGTGCTCTGACTGGGAATTGAACCAGTGACTCTTTGCTTCACAGTCTGGTGCTCAATACACTGAGCCACACCAGCCAGGGAGTGATATATGTTTTCTTTTTCCTAGAGAAATAAAAACATATATCCTCACAGAAATGTGTACACAAATGTTTGTAGCAACATTATTCATAATAGCCAAAAGGTGGAAACAACCCAGATGTCCACCCATGTTCAAATGGATAAATATGGTATGGTATATCAAGACAACAGAATATTATTCAGCCATAAAACAAAGTACTAAGCTACAACATGAATGAACCTTAAAAACATTATGCTGTAAAAGAAACCAGTCACAAAAACCAAATGCTATGATCCCGGTCATATGAAAGACCAGAATAGGAAAGTTTGTAGAGACAGAAAGAAGATCAATGGTTGCTTAGGGCTAAAGGAAATATGGTGTTTCTTCTTGAACTGAAAGTGTTCTAAAATTGATTGTGATGATGGTTGCACATATCTGTGAATATACTAAAACCTTTCAATTGTAAACTTTAAATAAATATGTGAATTGTATGGTGTGTATATCTTAATAAAGTTGGTAAAAAAAAACAAACCAAACAAACCAAGTCTTCTGTATATAGCCATGTAAATTTTCAAATGTTCCCTTTCCCTGTGTGACCTTAGGCAAATTCTGTTTCTTTCTACCTCATTCCTAAAATGGCAATAGTAATAGTACCTAAGTGATAAGTTTGCTCAGGGAGTTAAGTAAGTGCCTGCATGTAAAGTGCCTAGAACTGTGCATGTCTGAATCTCTGTGGGTGTATAATAACAGCTGTTGTTATTACAGTTGTTAGAGCACAGGATTGGGTAGTGATAGAGCAATGGTGATAATGTGTCTCTGGAAACCGTAACATTGAGAAGTGCATTCTGTGTTGTAAAAAGAACATTGTGTTTAAATTCCATAAACTTTTATTATTAAATATATCTGACTGTATTCTTGTCATTAGACATATGTGTCATGTCTATAGATATCTAAACAGGATATTCCAGCAGGTAAAATTTCTACTGTAAGTATATATAAATTTATATCTATTTGATATTGATAGCTACTATTTTTTTGCATATTTTCACAAGAAAGGTTAATCATTTTAACCTTGAGGGGAGCATTGTTATTACCCTCCTGGGTTAGGGAAATGCTTACTCATGTCACACAGCTCAGAATTGCTGGTTTCCAACTCAGGCAATCTGAGCTTTCTGTATGTATGTTAATAAAAGTTGAGTAAGACACTCTCTTCTCACTAGGTCTCATAAATGCAGAGTTATTTTTTATGTTTTTAGAAGGGGAGAGATAACACATTATGAAAGACATGCCACAAATAGGGACTTTTTGCTGTTGTATGTTAGTTTTCTTTAGAAATTAGAAGTTAGCTGATTTTGAACATGAGTGTATTTGCCAGAAGTTGAGATACCTGTAACTGGGTAACAATTCTCATCAAGATCATACCTATTTTATTTAAATATGCCTTTGTATCTTCGAAAATCTATCATTTTATAAAAGCTATGGGTGCATACTTAAAATGGGAAATGCAAGCTATTTAGTTCTTGAAAATTCAAGCACAAAGACTAATTATCAGGTAGAAAGATGATACTATGATAAATCAAGGCTACCTTGACCTTAATTAATAGGAAACTTTCACTTTAAGATATGAAGGCAACCATGACCTTATTTAATGAATAAGAAATGACTGTGTTAGGTTTGTTGCTAGTCCTGACCTCTACCCTGGCTTTAAAGGTGGTTGAACTGAGGCCAAAGGAGAAGATAGATGTCTTTTGCAAGATCACCTGGTTAGTTAATACCAGTGCTAGGTGAAAATAAAGGCCCTCAAATTGATGGGATTCTTTCAATTCTATTAAGCTAATTTTTAAAAATACTTGATTGCTCTTTGGGCCTGCTAACACAAGTTGTCATAAATATATGTTTATATAATGTATTTTGAGTTTGTAGTCATGCTCAATTACTTATTTCACATTTCACAATTTTCTGACTATATTACTATAGAAGTACTTTTCTCCCTCAGTTAATATATATTATGCTGAGGAAAATGTTAAATCCTGGAGTTCTTGAATGCTATGTTTTTCTCCATTAATATTGTGTGATTTGTAAACAGCAAGTTTATTTTAGGTATGTGAAAAATTCACATTGACCTTTTTAATATGTCAGTTAGTATGAGGAAAAATGAAAAGTACAGAGGAGATGTTACCAAAAGGGACTAGTTAGTATTGCCCTCATGGCAACTTTGGGATGTCTGTACAGATATCAATAGGCTAAAGCTGCTTGAATATGGTCTAGCGTGCTTATTTATACTTAGTCAATAATTAAAGAAGTTACAGGAAGTCTTCAAGAAAAGCCAAGCCTCAGACCTTTGCCATAACATACACTGTTTTTGTTTTTGTTTTTTTTTCATAGATTTTTAGGAGTAGCAATCTTCACCTGAAAAACTTCCAAGTTTATTCGTGTAGAGATTTTGGAATTGACATCTTGGAATGTGATGCAAATACTTTAGTTACTGACAGCTTGTTACTTGGTCATTTTGCCCACAAGGTAAGTAAGAGCCTTAGTGTGGTCTATTAAAACAGAATTGTATGTGCCGGGCTCCCTCGTGATCCAGGTTATATAATTTTAATAGCATTCTTCAGTGAATCTTGTATTTAACTGGTAAAAGTTTGAGTAGCTTTTAATTTGTAAAGGTGGTGATACTTAAAACAAAATTCAAATATATCCAAGGGTTCAATGTTATGTCAATATAAATTATAAAAATCATGAGTAGCTTGCAGAATTCTTATTTGGTTGCAATTTAACATTATTATCCATACCAATTCAATAATGCAACTAATAATTTTAGGTTAGTTTAATCTCACAGTAATTATAGAATAGCATAATTCCATATTCTCTCTCTGCATTGTTGTTTGCCAAGTTTCTACATTAATATTTTATTTATAGTGTTGTTACTCTGTTTAGGGTCCTCCCTGAATAAATAATTAATATACATCTACATTGTTTGCTATAGTGAATACTATGATTTTTTTATGTGATTCCCTAATACTTCCTTGCGTGTGGTGTTAAAAAGCAAAATTTAACCAAATAAATTTGAAGATTTAATTGGCTTTGTGAAGAGACTATGAATTAGGAAGCGTCCCACCTAAAGCTCTGAAGGGTTGTACAAAACAAAAGGTTTTTAGAGGCAAAAAGGGTATGACAGGGGAGTTCTTAGCAAAAGAAAAGAAAGGATTATTTTTAGGCCAGGTCATCTTTGGAGGTGTGCAGAGAAGGGCAGGGGCTTTATCATGCAGATTCTACCCTGCTAACAGTTCACCCTGCTAGCATCGGTGAGATTTCATACTGATTGGTTTCACATTCCACTCCTGGGAGAGGCTGAAAGTGCAGTTAGGTTAGTTATTAAGTTTTGGTTTGGCGACTTAGCTGAGCAAAAGTGACTCCATTTTGGCCTGTTGTCTCTTTTTTAAAACTGTGGGTTTCTACATGATCAACATCATATTATGCATGACTTCTCTGCCACGGCAAGGCCAGGTTACCAGAATGTAGATGAGGAGGAGGATCTCCCAGAAGAGAAGTACTTTTCTCCCGCAGGGAAGCCCATGGTTGCAATTGGTGTCAGCAGGCTGCAGGCCTATAATGGGTCTCCTCAGTTCTTGTTTTTGAAAGAGGTACATGCATATTAGTAACACATTGTCATAATAATCAGAGATGGAAGAGAGCTACAGTGCTTCTGAGAACCAAGGAAAGAACATTCTCTTTAATTGTTTCTCAATGTGCCGGCCAACTGATATTTAAATGATAATTATTAATTTTTGTACTTCCTTTGGAGATTATTTCACAGCTCTAGATGTAAATATTAAGATTAAAATATCCTTTGGTTACTTAGCTACATTTTCCTATGTTTAATTCTCAAACTTACTTAGTTAAATCTCTTTTGAACCGTCCTTGTCAGCGGGGAAATAACTGCCAGTTTTTCCTTTTCTCTGAAAGGATTACCACCTCAAGAGATGATATTTTTTGTTAGGCTGCATAGTTTTCCAGGAGAAGATGGGACCCAGATTTACATTCTGTGACACTGTAGATCAAATGCCCTTAAATTTCTCCAGAATAGCCTTAGAGGAGATGATAAAGACAAAATACCCATCAAGCTGACTGTCTTGGTAAATTAATGTCACAACATCTTAAATGATGCTAAAAAGACATCATAATTAATGGAAGAGTGACATAAATTAAGATATAAATTTTCACAAAAGGGTGGTTATCATGAAATAAAAAATAATCACACCCCTGGGATGTGATTTGTCAGGAATTCATTGCTAGTGAGGGCCTCTTGGTCTCTTAACAAGTAATTGCAAAACACAAGTCCCTGGATGGAAGATGTCAGACAGTTTGTTCTAGAGGAGCTCTAGATCTTGATTAGGCATCCAAATAATAAAACCATGTCATTTTAAATCTGGTTATAGTTAGAACTCCTGAACTTACAGGTGAAGAAATGGAGGCTTTAGGAAGTCAAATGATAGCATGAAATCCATGCCTAGTAGTGTGGAGGTGGGGCCACCTGGGTAAATACTCCTGGCTAAATACTCTTTCAGTTACATGTAGAAAATAGCTTTAGCAATGAGCATTTATTACTGCCTAATTCAGTATTTCCTAAACTGTTTTCCATGGAAGGCCTGCCCCAAGAGAGGGTCCAGGAAAAGGAAAATTCTTAGGTTAATTACATTTATGATATGCTGTTTATCACACCTCTCATCTTCTGAAATTCATATGGCATATTAACACATTAAAGGTTCTGCAGAGTCATGGGGTTAAAAGCAAACAAGAAAAGTATCTCTGAAACTTTATTTAACATAGCATTGCTTAGATTTATGTGGGAACGTTTTTACTCACTTAAGAAACTGTCAGGCCCTGGCTAGGTGGCTCAGTGGATTGGAGGATCATCACATACAGCAAAAAGGTCGTGAGTTTGATTCCCAATCAGGGCACATAACTAGGTTGCAGGTTTGATCCTGGGCTGGGGCACCTATGGAAGGCAACCAATCAATGCTTCTCTTTCATATCAAGGTCTTTTTTCTGTCTCTCTCTCTCTCTCTCTCTCTCTCTCTCTCTCCCTGCCTCCCTTCCTTTCTCTCTAAAATCAGTGAACGTATCCTCAGGTAAGGATATAAAAAATAAAAATAAAAATGAAACTGTGTCAGTTGTTTAAAAAAAAGATACTCTGTGGTTGTGGAGCTGATCTTAGCCTCGATATCTTTCATGCCTGTCATTCCTTTAGGAATTAAGATTTTCAGGGAATTTTGCCCAACATTCTTAGACCTTTCACCTGCACCTAATTGGTGGCACGCAATTATCAGTGAGTCATATCCTAAAACAAACACTAGTTTCTGGAAGACCTTGTTATTATTGGAAAGGATTTTTTTCCCCTCTAACTAAGCATATTTGTGTAAATATTTGGTATTCTCACACCCAATATTACCTTTATATAGAGGTGGGTAGAATAATTTCCAGTGAGAATGGCTTTACTATACAAGACAGAGATGCAGTCTACCATCACTATACTGTACCTCCCAGTGTGGTTTTGCAGTTTGTTTAAACAGGTTGTCCTGGCTTTCATCTAACTACCACCCCTTTCACACTCTCAACACTATCCTGCTTAGGACATAAATTATGCTCACCCTACTTTTAGAAGTATCTGTGGGATGCTTGGCTTTTTGTTGTTATTATAATTAATTTGAGCAGATGATACTACTTTTAAAAATGTCATATCGAGACAGATGCTGATGGGGTTAATTCATTTTTTCCTACTATTTCTCTATGAGTTCCTTTCCATTTTCACCGGTGGATTTGTCTTCCTCAATTTAGGTCTTTCACTTTTTTGTTTCTCTAAATTCTGTTGCAGTGCTCCTTCTCTTTTCAATATACTTGCTCTCCCTGGGAGAAATCTCATTTTCTCTAGTGGTTTCAATTACCATCCACATGCTGATGTCTCTCATATATTTGCATTTATTTCTACCATCTCATCTTGTGCCTTTAGTTTGCAATTAGTTTTGTTTTTTTTCTCCTTTCTGAGCTTCATTTGTCTGGCATTGAGTAGTAACTTTTATATATATATATATATATATATATATATATATATATATATATATAAATGTACACACACACACATACATATATATGTACTCATTTTAAAGTTATTTATTGTGTATGATTATTTTATTATTGGATTTAAATTTTTAATATGCCTGCTTGTCTTAAAGTCTAAATTATATCACCATTGTTAAACTTTACCTGAGCCATGCAGGAGAACTTAAACTCCTTTAACTTTTTTCTTCACCTTTCCCTCTTGGATATTACTTTTGTCTAGTATGTATTCCACCTTTTTAAATAAACATTTTATGGAAATATAATATTTATGGAGAAAAGTACAAAATCATGAGCAAAGGTCTTAGTAGATTTTTAAAAAGTAAACACCATGTACACAGTACCCAGTTAAGAAATAAAACATTACTACTTCCTCTGAAGCCCCTCATGCCTCCTCTTATTCAACTCAACCCCCAGACTCCAATCAGAAGAGAAACATTATCCAGACTTCTATAGACATAGATTGATTTAAAATCTGTTTTTGAACTTTATATAAATGGAATCATAGAGAATGTAACTCTTTTGTGCCTCACTCCTTTGGCTGAACATTATGCCTATGATATTCTTTCATTTCTTTTTTTATGTTACAATAGTTTATTCTCCAATTGTTGCCCAGCATTCTACTTAATGACTGTACCACATTTTTTAAGAAAAGTTATGTTGCTATTGATAGACATTTGATTATTTGCAATTTGGGGTTATTATAAATGATGATGTTATGAACAGTCTTTTACATGTCTATTTGCATGATTCCTATTGAATAAATGCAAAGTTGTAGAATTGCTAGGTCAAAGGATATCCCTTCAGCTTTAGTGGATAATGCCAAACAGTAGTCCCAAGTGTTTATACTTCTGCTAGCATGTGGGTGAAGAGTTTCACAGCTACATCTTGGTATTTCTCTTGACCAGTATCCTGGAGATATCCTTCATGTCTCCCTATTTTTGAAACTCTTGGTCCTGACTCCCACATCTCCTTACATTCTGGTTTAATTCTTCATTTATTAGAGTATAGACTACAGTAACTTTCTTAATGAAGTGGGATGTCTATGGAATGTAAAGGTTTTGAGCTAAAAATGGAGACCCCCTTACTAGTAGGTTATTGGTTATAGAATACTAGGTTAGGTTCATTTTGCCTTGTTGTTTTGAAGGCAATGCTCCATTGTCTTCTAGTTTCTAGTCTTGAAGTTGAATAGTTTTAAGATACTCTAATTTTAGGCCTTTTATGTGTAAGCTTTTAGTTTCCTTTTTGGGAAGATTTAGGATGTTTTCAGGATGTTTTCCTTGTCCTTGGTATTTTGCAACTTCAGTATGATGTATCTTGTGTGGCTTTTTGTTTTAACCACTGGTTAAGCAATGCCTGAGATCTTTCAGTCTTATTTCTTGAGAAGTCTATAATTCTTCATTTTCCCCCTTTTTTTTGAAACTGTATTATTTGGATAATGGACCTACTAAATTGTTTCTCTAATCTTAATTTTCTCTCTCATTTCCCAACTGTATTTTGATTCTATTTACTAGGATATTTTGTCAATTTTTTTCCTGTGGAATTTGTTATTACTGCTCTCTCATTTTTCCTTTTCCTTTCTGAAAAATCCACCCCCCCTTTTAGACTTTTTTTTTCTTGCTTCATGGATATAAGCTTATTTCTCTGGAGTTATTAATGACAATGTTTAAGTTATTTTCTGATTTCTATCCTAGCTTTGTCTCTACTCGGTTTCTTCTGTTTGTTTCTCTTTGTCATTCTTCCTGTTGCAGGTCCCTGAATATTTGTGGTGGTCCTCAGATGTACAATTAATTTTAAGATGCAGCTATGAAGCACTAATAAGTTGATTAGCTGGAGTTTGTTGGAGAGATTTTGTGGTAAATCCTGGAAGCAATTTTGTTTTCTTAAAGATATTTTTAATTTTTATTTTTATATTAACATAGAGTAAAACTGACTTTTTTGAGGTATGGCGTCTGATTTTTAACATATGTATAGATGTATGTAACCACCACCACAATCAAGGCACAGAAGAGTTGTATCAACCCCCAAATACTCCCTCAAACTCCATCCCTGTAGCCACACCGTCCTCTCATATCAGGCCCTGGGAATCACTCACCTATTCTCATTTTATCTTTTTCAACAAACATTTGTACCGAATCAGGTAGTGTGTAACTTTTTGACACTGGCACTTTTTACTCCCAAATGCTTTAGGGATTTATCTAACTTTACTTACAATATTTTATTCCTTATGGTTGTTGGATAATATTCTACTCTAAAGATATAATGTAGTTTGTTTATACACTTATTTGTGAAGGACATTTGAGTTGTTTCCAGATTTGGTGTTTACAAATGAAACTGTTATAACCTTTTGTGTAAGGTTTTTATATGAACATAAATTTTCATTTCTCTAACACCTAGGAATTAAAATTACTAGGTCATGGGATAAGGGTATGTTTAACTTGATAAGAAACTACCAAACTATTTTCCCCACTGGTGGTGCCATTTCCTACCAGCAACATATGAGAGTTTCATTGTTCCTTATCCTCATCAACATTTGGTGTCATCACAGGTTTTTATTTATCATTCTAATATAACGTATGTGTAGTGTGTCCTTTTTCACGTATGTTATTTGTAAATATTTTCTCCCAGTCTGTAGCTTGCCTTTTTATTATCTTGTTTTTATTTGTACATTACAAATTGTACTTCATATGGCCAGCTCTCTTATTTTTCTTACCTACTTTTTCCCCTCCTAAATCACAGGGAAGCCTGTGTATGTCAGCTGGGATCAAAACTCCCAAACGATGGGGACTGAGAGTATCCAACACAACTTTTGTTAACTTTGATCTCCCTGACTGCGTGTCCATCAGAACGTGTTCAGGCTGTTCCCGAGGGCAGGGTAAGTCGATTGAATAAGCCAGACAGTAAATAAAGCCAACACTCAGGTAAATATGATCGATAGTTGCAAAGCCTTTATGATTTCTTATTTCTTTCAGTTATAAAATTGCATCAGTAGAAACTGTTGCTCAAATCAGCTGAAGAAATCCTAGAGAAAGCCAGGTGTTCTCACTGTGGCTCCTGCAGCTCCCATTCTTTTTTTGTGATGGCATCTATCACACTATCATTGTGATGCCATGTCTCTGCTGGACTCTGAGCTTCACAAAGGCAAGGAGCATGTCTCTTCTGCTCACAGTTTTATCATTAGCGCCTAGTAGCTTGATGCCTACTAGGTTCATTGATTAAATTAATGAATGAAGTTGAATGGACAGACATATGACTAGAAACTAGCACACATGCAATGTTTACCGAAAGAGCCAGAATTTAGTACTTTATGTTTTCAACAGCCCAAGGTTTGTTGTATGCACAAAGAGAACCATAGGAATTTTTGTTCACTTGTTAACCGCTTCTCAGAGGTGGCGCGAAATACCTTGGAGGACTCATGGGCTAAGGTGAAAAGAAGTAGAGAGCAATCTAGTTGATTTGATCATTGTAAACAGCCAAACCAAGTAATTCAAGTAAATATGCTCTTGTGGTTTGAATCACCAATTTAGATAATTGTTTGTTTTTTTAATTAAATGAATAATCAGCAAGTCTCCACTTTCCTTTTTTTTTTTTTCTCTCTGTATAGGCAGAGCCAAAAACTGTTTTTATTTGGATGGCATCTGAGTTTAAAATTGTAGAAACAATAATAGGAATAAAAAAGAACTTATGGCATTTATTTGACATTACAACTCTTAAGCTCTTTAATAGCTTTGCTATTTCATATCATTCATAGTAAACTGGAAAAAACACTCTATTCCTTATTAGCTCCAATTCCTTAATGCCTTCTCACTGGATAGTCTTGGCTAAGTCATATTGTTTATTTGTTTAAAAGCTATCTATTCCAGGTCCTGTTTAAGCAACTGGGGTATACAAAAATGAAAAAAAACACATAGTTCTTTATCTTTCAGAGGCTCTTTATCTAGGCACAAAAGTAAATGTTTAATCCAGTCACTGTACTGGAGTGTGATGAGTACTAGAAATACTAGAAAACTGAACAAGGTCAGTGAAAGGAGCAAGGAAGGAGGTCAGGTGAGATTTCATAGAGGTGACTCTTAAGCAGGGTTTTGAAAGGCAAATGGAAATCTGCAAGGGAGTATGCGCATAGAAAATTTCTAAGTATTAAGAACAGCATTTTCAAAAAATTAAAATGCCAACGGGAATGAATTTAGAGTTTCAGGTGGGTGCGGTATTCGATGGACTCCAGAAGTTGCAGGAGGTTAATCATGGAAGTCTTGAATGCATGACTTAGTTCACTGCAGGGACTCCACTGGATGCAGAATGAAAACATAAGGACTTCCATTTATTTGTATCTTATTCTCTTTTGTTCTTGTTTTTATGTATTTACTAATGTATATGATACAGAGGTATAGTAGCATATGTACTGAGAGATGTGTACTCAATGTAAACATTTTAATGACGGGGTGTGTGAATTAGAAGGCTCCTGCCAAAGTTGCTTCCTGGGCAGCTGGACTAGCAGCATTACAGTGAATCACATGGAGGTGGTGTGAGGAACAGGCTGCTAAGACGTACCGCCTAGAGCTAATACTTAAAAAGTGTGACACTAGTACTATTGATGTTTGTCCACATGATTAAATGTTGCTTTTGAGGGTAAATCTTTCAAGTATAAACCTCATAAGAGGTGGGGTTGGACTCACTGAAGAAGAACTGGGGCAGACAGATTGAGACAGATTGAAAGACTGCACGAAGACACCTTTAGAATTTAGTAATTAGTTAGTTAGTGTTCTGTGTCTCTATTTCCCACTAGAACAGTTTCTCCTCCTTGGCACTATAAGTATTTTGGGCTGGATAGTTTTTTATAGTGGGGGCTGTCGAGTGCATTGAGGATGTTTGTCAGCATCCCTACCTCTAGCCACCAGATGTCAGTAGCACTGCCATCCACCCAGTTGTGACAGCCCCAAAGAATTCCAAATAGGGCCATATGACCCCTGTTTAAGAACTGCTGCCTGAGAATACAGGTTGCATGAAGGCAGTGTCAGTACTGCTCTTGTTTTCCACCCTGTCTCAAGGATGTACCGCAGAGCCTGGCATACAGGAAGCACTTTGTTTTTCTTGAATCAGAGAGTTGCAAAACTGTATAAATATGCAATTTAAAGTACTGAAAACTTCCCAGTGCCAATTGTTATAATAGTCTCCTGTGCCATGTGTAACACTATCTTCCATTTTATAGGTGGATTTACTGTGAAGACCAACCAGTTGATGTTTACAAACTCTCCAAACTTAGTAGCATTTCCATTTCCTCATGCAGCGATTTTAGAAGACTTGGATGGGTCTCTGTCTGGGAAAAATGGGAGCCACATTCTTGCTTCTATGGAAACCCTCCCAGCCTCTTGTTTAGTCAATGCCAGATTCAGTCAGATTGTCCCTGGCAGTGTTTGTGAGGAAGATGTTCTCTTTCATCGTACGTCTATTGGATTGTAAGTTGAATTAACTTTACTTTTCAGCTTGCTAATGAGCAAACATATATCATTCAGACTGTTGAAATTTATACAGTTGACCTTCATGAAAAGGCCAAGAAGTGATGGTGAGGTTTATAAAAAGGGAATTGTTTTCTAGACTCTATTTAAAATATTTAGTTCTTCACAAGTGATGTGGGAATAATTTTGACAGCTGTCAAATCATAAGTTTATGGTAGTTTTAAGCTGATTCAAGTGGCAGCTAACTTTCAATATCACTGGACCAGAACTCATAGTCCATGACTTCTTATTGACATTTTGAGCTAAGAGTTCCCTCTTAAAAAGACTTGCAACCAACAGAGAACTTCCAATGTACTTAAATTAAAAGTATTATTAAAAATTCCAATACTGTCCATTCTCATTTTATACATTTACTCTCCCCTAGCTCTCTTTAAGTGTTTGATATGCTCCAGGGAAGCAGTTGATGATGACTTCCTATTACTTGCAAAGTTGCTTCACTCCCGTTCATTTTCCTTGTTAATTTTATGAGCTATTGGATTTGTACAATACATTTCCTATTAATATTGGAGCAAGGACTGTTGGGTTATGCTAGTCAAACTACTGTTAAGTTAGCAGCTGGGATATTTATACTGCATAATAGGATTGCTTCGGCCCCCTCTAATTTCCTGCTAATGATTGCGGAGTGTATAGGGTTATATCTTTTACTTATTTCAAGTGCATTGATTTAGCCACACTTCTTTCCTTCCTTTGTTTTAAGTGTCTTAACTGCCTGAATACTAAGTCAAGTGATTCAGCTAGAGCGTGTTGGCCTCTTTCGGTTAAACCAGTAAACTTCAGAGAATGAGTCAGTGTGGTCAGGATTGCAGTTAGTCTGCATTTTCAATGCATATGGAATCAGTATTTTGACATTCTATTTTAAAAGCTTTAGTAATATGCTACTAGCAAAGAGTCTATCAATTTTTCACTTTTGCTGTCCTGTTTATTATTATATCTAATGTTAACAGGCCCAATTCCAGTGAGTAAAGTAGCAATGTGGAGGGATATATTTTCATTATTAATCAATTTGATTGTGCAGAGTATGATTTTTTTTTTAAATCCTCACAGATGTATCCTGATTTTATATTGTTATTTTAGTGATTTTTTTGTTTACCGAAGGTGTTTTAATGTTTTCAGATTTATAAAAGTTAGTGGTTTATTTCTTATATGTTTTTTGAAAATAATGAAAATTAAAATAGATTTAGGAGTTAAAAAAATATGTGCTTGAATTATATTTATTTTTTTCTGTGTTTTTTTTAAATTTTTAATTTTTAAATCATGTTTATTCTACTATAGTTGTCTCAGTTTTTCCCCCTTGGTCCTCCCTCACCCATCCCACCCCACTCCCCTCTCCCACAGTCAATTCCCACTCTGTTGTCCATGTCCATGGGTCATGGGCATGTTTTTTGTTTAGTCCCTTCCCCTTCTTTCCACCATTGTCCTCCTTCCCCATCCCCTCTGGTTACTTTCAATCTGCTCCATGTTTCCATGCTTGTGGTTTATTTTGTTTGTTAGTATATTTTGTTGAACAGATTTCACTTATAGGTGAGATCATATGGCATTTATCTTTCACCGACTGCCTTATTTCACTTAGCCTAATATTCTCTAGTTCCATCCATGTTGTCACAAAAAGTAGGAGTTCCTTCTTTCTTTTTCTTAGATGCAGATTGATTTTATTTATTTTTTAAATGTCAAAATACATTTTAAAATATTAAAAAATTTAAATCCATTATAAAGTCTCAGCTATTAAAACAACATGCCATCAACACAGAAATAATCAAGTAGATCAATGAAATAAAGTGAGTATTCTAGAAAGAAACATATATATATATATATATCTGTCTCACAATGTAATATATGATTACACTCCTTTTTTATGCCTTATTTTGAGACCTTTTGGGAGACTGACTCTTGGAGAGGCACTTAGTGGTGGTGGTAGAAAGCTCAACAGAAATAATCTTGTCTGAGCACTGTCCCTGGAGATCTTCAGGACAGGACACTTAGGTGCTTCCCTTAGCAGCAGGTCATGATCCCAGCACTTAGGGACTGATACATAGTCTAAAAGGTAATAATCCTGAAACAATATTCTAAGTCGATTCAAAAGACTCCTATTAGGGTGAAAACGTTATCTTGGTTTGGCTGGAATTTTCCTGGTTTTAAAAAGAGAAAAATCTCACTTGCAGAAACCTCTCCAGTCTTGAGAAAACCAGGATGGTTGATCACACACTCTCTATGCTTCTCTTTAAAGTTTTATCAGGTTGACCCTCAGGTCTATGGAAAAATGCCCAACTATCCCAAAAGTAGCCCCAGGGAAGTCTCAGCATGCCCTCAGTTATAAGTCTCTCAACCCTAGATTTCTCACCACTGGGATAAAATGATTAGATTAGTTGGTCTCTAGGGGTTTGCTAGTTAAAGTGCACAACTATCACCTGGGGGTTTGTTAGAATGAGGGAATCGAAGACTCCACCCCAGACATCCTGAGTCAGAATCTCTAGGTGATTTATATTCAAGTTTGAGAAGCACTGCTCTAAGGTCCTTCTATCTTCATCTTTCTATGATTCTATCCCTAGCAATTTGTGCTCAGTGACTTGATCTTTGTCCCAGAGCATTATCACCTCATTAGGAGCATGTCAGAGCTAATGAGCAATTTGAATTCTGCATAGATACAAACTTTGCTGCATTTCAGGGAGAAAGGATTAATTTATGATGCTATTTACCCTGGAGCAAGCACCCTAAGAGTTGATTTACAAAGCTCTCACAGGCTTGATCTTTTGGGGTTGCATGTTGATGGAGATCTGATATGGCACAAGCTCCCTGCTGTCTTATTTTGGACTCTTGCCCCACCTCCTTCTGCAAGAGGTCCCAGAGGCTGGGAGTGTGGCCTTGCATAGCTGCTTAAACAAGTCACCATGTTCCCCTTTTGCTAACAACCAAGTAGTTGGATTGGAATTTTTTTCTCCTTGGAAGGCCCTCTCTATGGTCCAATTTCACTATAACTTCTTTTTTTGACATTGGCAACCTTTTGTTCTGTCTCTCACTACCTTATTTAAGTCTGATAGGTACCCACATTTGTGGAATTTCCTCTGACTTCATCCTAGCAGTTAGTTTGACAGAGACATGTAAATATTTGAAGTTGGTCGTAATATTATATTTAGGTGAAGAAAAAATTTTTAATCTGTACAAGATGGAGTCTCATTTTATGTTTGTTAAAATGACAACGTGGTTGATCTTCATGAAAGCTGCTATATTGTTCCCTCATTCACTCATTAGTTCTAAAAACAGGCTTTCTATAGGAGCCACAAGTATTCTGGATAGTGTACTTTTCCCAGCTTCTCTTTATACTAATCTCATCTATCAAACCCATCCTTCCTGATAAGAGAGGGGTGGTGTTAGCCCTACCACTGTAAGCCTGGACCTCATTTCAGAAAAATATGTCAGTGATTTGTTCTCTCTAGAGGTCTCATAATGATGACATACCTAACATAGTGCTTGGATTTAGATAAATGCTTTCTTTTGTATAGAGATAATTACATGGCACAAGCATAATATTCCCAATAAATTTTTGTGTGCTTTTTCCAGATCTCCTTTGTAAGCTCCTCTCCTTGTCCCCTAAGTGCTAATGTTTCTTAGGGCTCTGTGAGGAGCTCTCCTTTCCCTCAGGTCATACTCTTCACAGGTGATCTGGGTTATTTCACCACTTTGGTTAACATTCACTGATGCTTCCAGATTTTCTTCCTTTAGTTTATACAACTATACTGAGCTCCGGACCCATTTATCCTACTGCCCTTAGGATCTAATCTGTCCAATACTGTAGCCACTATGCACATATAGCTAGTGCACCCTTGAAATATGGCTTGCCCAAAATTGAGATGTGATGTGAATTATAAATTATGGACCATGTTTCAAAGGCTTTCTATGAAAAAAAGAATGTAACCAAATAATAATTTGTTTATATTATATTTAAATGATAATATTTTGGATACATTGGGTTAAATATATTATAATTAATTTCATCATTTTTTTTAAACAGATTTTATTTACTTATTTTTTTAGAGAAAGGGGAAGTGAGGGAGAGAGGGATACTCCAATGTGTGGTTGCCTCTTGTGCGCCCCCTACTGGGGACCTGGCCTGCAACCCAGGCATGTGTCCTGTACTGGAAATCAAACTTCACCATTTCTTTTTACTTTTTAATGTAGCTACAATAAAACTTACAGTTACGGTTATGGTTGTGGTTGTCTTTGGCTTACATTAATGGCTTGACTTATATTTCTATCGAGCAGCAATGTTTTCAGTACTTTCACTAGAGTGTATAATACTCAACTTGCTAAAACTGAATTTACAGTTTTTATCTAAAGACCTGTTCTCTTCTGGAGGGTTCCAGGAAATGCCTCAATTGTCTAAACCAGAATCGTGGGGTCACACTTGACTCCTCTTCTTATTTTCACACATTAGTCACCTATCAAGTCCCGTCCATTTTACCTCTTCCAAAAATTCACCTTAAGGCTTTCCACTTCTCCCCTTCCCAACTTCCTTCCTCTAGTCCAGGCCACCATATCTCTCATCTTCATAATCACAACAGCCTCTTAGCTTGCTACCTTGCTGTGCTCACATCCTTGAACTTTATAACTGAAGACTTGGTCTTGCTGTTCATTCACTCCCTTGCTTGACACTTTTTGAGATTTCCTGATGCCTCTGGAAAAGAAGTCCAACATTTTTAATAATCTCATGGGCCCTTTATCACCTGTTCCTTGTTTATAATTCTAGCACCATCTCTCAACACTCTGCCCTACTTCCTTGCATTTTATGCCTCAGCCACACTCAACTTCTTTGTGCTTTACAATTCTTAAGGTTCAACTTCCAATGAACTCAGCATGAAGGTCATTTTCTGTGGTAAGCTTCTCTGAGTTTTCTGTACAGGTTTTGGTGGTATACCTCCTGTGTGCTCGCTCCATACACTTGCAGTAACCAATACTCATAGCACCTACATAGCTTAAAAGTTGCCTATCTCTTTTTGTAGATGATATGTAGGGTGAAAATAGGCTTTTTTCTTGTGTGCGTGTGTGTTTGTGTTATAATATCTGATACCATGTTGAAACATAGCGACTCAATAAAATTGGTGTTGAATATATGAATATAAGTAAAGGAAATTGTGAGTTCTCTAAAATCTCCCCCTCCCCCAAGGTCCTTACTGCTCAGTTCTCCCTGAGGACATGTCTATGATGAGCCGCTGGTACATAGCTTTTCTTCATAAGACCCAGGATTACAGTGCTATCCCCAGTCTTTATTTCTAAAATTTCTGGAAACATCTAATACGTAAGCATGTCCTTTCATAATGTGTCCTGGGCTTTTGCTTTCCTGGAGCTACCAGATGACCAGGTGATTTATTTTAACAGCTGATACTTTCTCCACTCTGCCCTTACTCCACCCCTACTGAGTCAGCAGTTTGCCTACATTTACAATTGTTTTCTTGCCCTGGAAATATTGACACATAGAATTGTGATGGGGAAAATGGGAAGTTAACCTTCAAAATTACCATATAGGAATTATTATTATGATTATTGCCATTATTATTGGCCTAAAGTAGTCAATAGGTCCTTCAATCATCATATTCTTATTCAGATGACAGTAAATCAAACCTTGATCTGTTTTTCAATTACTGACTGGATTGAGTGTGGGGGAAACTGAAAGAGTTTAAAAGGTATTGTAGGTTGGCCAACCAGTCCTTCTGAGTTTTTATAGGATGTTCATAAAATAAAATTAGGACATATGCATCTATTTGAAATTATTTTTTTTAATTTGAAGAATAGAGAAGTACTTAAGAATCATTTGTAGATATAGGACAAAGCTTCCCCCTCCAACTTCCTAGGTCTGTTCCTTTAGACAAGACAGTGCTCCTCTTTTTACCTGAGTTCTCATATCAGTAAAATGGACATAATGGTATTTAACTCACAGGGTAATTGCCTACCATATGGTAAGTGATCAGTCCATGTTGTCTTTAAGAAGTCTTTATTTTACATTGGTGATTCATTGTGCAAAAACAGCATTTAAAAATACTACTAACTGAATAAAGTGCTATAAATTATTATGTTTCTGAGAGACCAATGCCTGGAAAGGGAATTAAATTTGCTCAAATGTAACTTAATCCAATTTGTGAAAAATAGCAATACTTTCCAATATTTACATGGTGTTGTGCAAATCCAGCAAAACCTCTCAGGTAGTCATAGAACCTGGAGTCATTCAGGACATTGCCTTTGATTCATTGTTACCCAATACTTTCTGTTTCTTCTTTCTTCTCCTGGAAAAGAAAGGAAAAGAAAAGAAAAGGTTAACATTCTTGTTGATCACCTTGATTCTTAGATCTTGCTTAATATCCTCTCCTGTAGTGCTTGCGTTCAGTTTTTACCTATGTAACTGCTCTTAATGTGTCAGTGTTCAAAGTATGAGGTACCCCCTGCCTCTGTGATGCAAAAGAAGAGTTCAAATGGAAATTCTGGCCTACCTTTTCCTTTAATAATTGCCTAACTCTCCTTCCTAGGGATAAATAGGTATAGCATCACTAATGGTCTCCTTTCAGTCCTGAAAAACAAAAACCAAACAAATACCCATGTGAGACCAAAAGATTCCAAGACACATTATCCTTTCATCAGCGAAGTTACAGAAGTAAAATAGAAAAAGATCTAAAAATCATAATGAACCCCAAAACTAAAGAATACCACCAAATTATATTACTGAACAGGGCTTTGGAAACAGGGGCTGACAATTTGCTTGTGAGCTGGTGTCAGTCAGGCCCACCATAGGACCAGGTGTATGTATAGTGTGTTTGTGTGTGTGTGTGTGTGTGTGTGTATGTGTGTGTGTGTGTGAAGACAAGCTTCTTAGTCTGACTCCCTATCTGATGCATACAATTGTTTTTCAGTATCCTTGACAAGTAGCCTACCATCTGGTTGTGTAGCTTTAATAATGGTCTCATGTTCTGAAGTTAGATTCAACAGATAAGGGAAGAGATGCAATAGTGTATGAAGGCTCATGTTAAGTAGGGTGATAGATAGCTGTTGTGTCTCTTCACAGATTAAAGTATAATAAGCAAGAAATATTGTTCTACATGTGTTGCAAAAAGTGTAGACACTACTTCTCAGGAGGGTGGTAGGTGTATTCTTGGGCTTCTCTACAATAAACTATTATTCTTTAGCCAAATCTGAAAAATGATAGACAGAAATACACACCTGCAAAGTCATGGAGAAGTGTTCTTGGGGTGTGCCTGCCGGAAACACAAGAATTATTAAAACATATGGCTATTGCCTTTCTGCCTACCTTATCTGTTTTTTTTTTTATGTGAATTTAAAGATTGTTAAAAGTTTAGGGGAAAGACTGAATGTTGTGGCTTCTTTCTTCTGTTTAGGTTTCTTGTTCAGAAGGAGAAATATTTAAGTGTATATCAATGAATAAGGGTGCATAACAAAAGCTTATTGATACATAGAAAATATTACTGGATGGTGGCAGGTCTGCAGGTCAGATGGTGGTTCTCTGACAAGGACTTGTTATGAGCCCAGTGCACTTTTAAAGGATGCTCAAGCCAGACTCTGCCACAAAAAAATTGTTGGCTGTGCTCCAAATTTCAATTTTGTCCTCTTTGTGAAGTAAAAGATGAGAGCAACAACAGCAAGCACTAATATCCAGGAGATGCTAGCAGCACCATTTGCAGCTAGTTATTATGATGTGTCTGGCTTAGGAGATGTGTAATTAGAAAGTGTTTATTTCACAATTGTTCTGAATTGAGAGCATTTAGAGCTCAATGCAGTGTTTGTCTTAATACACAGAGATATGGACCCTCAGGAAAAGTAAGTTAATGGTGAACACAAACCAGGGTGTTAATATTTGTTCTCATTGGTATTGCTGATTGCTTAACAAATCCTTGGTGGGCAGTATACATTCAACAATTCCACACAGTGTATGGGCGCTAAATAACATAACCGTTTATGCAACTAGTATTGAAATTTGATGCATTGGCTGGAAGTTTTATAAGAGATAGTGCTGTATTTCTAAAGGAAAATACTACTTAATTAAAAACAGGTTTGATTATTTTAAAAAAGAACAAAAATTAAGGCACCCTATTTAACAGGAAGAGAAAAGTCTTGCAGTTCTTTTGTCCTTTTGATTATACACAGGAGCTGTTGCTGATGCAGAGGTAAGGGTTAACATTTAAAATGGACGGGTTGCCTCCTGATTTCTTGCACATAAAGCCATGAGAAGTTCAGGGAGAGACTTCTTCCCCTAGTAATGAAGCTCTTTGCTGCTAATGGCCCATGCAGACTCCCTTGGCTCCTCCAAATTAGAAATACTTTTGTGCTCCTTTGCTTCATTAACAGTAAAGAGAGGGAGATTGGTGGCTATTTAGGGCACAGGGAAATTGGTGGCTATTTAGGGCAAGCGAAAATTGTAGTAATTATGGTTGGTAAATTCTCTTCATGGTGTTCTTCGACTCTTGATGTTCTTTTGGTGCTTTTCAGAAGAGCCCACCACTGTCACAACTGGCATTTGTCCTAGAAGGATGGGAGCTATTTGAATTTTTGGCCCCCAGTGATGGTCAACACAAGCCATCTTGCCTACTGGGAGATGATGGGTCTTCTACATTTTGATTTGCTTTTCAGAATGTACCGTATGAGCCTTTCTCCTTCTAGCTGTGATAAAAATGTATTGAATAACCTTTATCTCCTCTAGCTGCATTGCATTACTGAAAGCTGGTCCTGCATGGGAGTACCTGTGAAATTGCATCCCAAATAAACCTTGGTTGGGATGGATGGGGTGGCTTGATAGGATCAGAGCAATGCATGAAGAAGGAAGAGGAAAGGATACTTTAGGATCCCAATGTGCTATGGTGGATCTCTGGTTAGTCAAGGGGTTAGCACCAGATTACTAGATGCTGGTTAGAAGGAAACAGTGTCACAAGAAACATACAAAATCCTAAAGACTAACAGAACTGAATTAGTTTTAGAATTTAGTTCCTTTACAATTTTTGAAGGGGGGCAAGGTTTAAAAGGGCCTTCTGAAACTGGGGAGTATGGTCTGAAAAATGGCTCCTTCAATAATTGAAGTTACAATTTATAGAACTAAACTAGTAAAAATTGTATCCTGTAAATTGGTCTATAAGTGTGATGCTGATGGAAAGTGAGAAATAATTGTCTAGTCAAAGTGACCAGAGGGATTCTTGGGGCCACATTGCTGCATTAAGAAACATTTCTGGAAATATCTACCCAATTGATTATATTGTAACATATTGAGGTACTATTTTCATAATATTCAAGGTGGTATGCATAATATCTTAAGAAAAAGGTGACAAACTATAAGTTGGAGTAAACAGATGAGTTGATAAACAAATACAATTCTTTTGGTCTACAGTTGTTTAAAAAATACTATTTGTAAAAGTGATTTAATTGAGAGAACTTGACTGGAAAAATAAGACTTAAGTTTATAAAGAAACCCTAGCATTTTCCTAAACCAGGGATAACTATTAGTGTAGATTGCTTGTAGATGCCCAGGAGAGGTCTGACCATTAAACATAAGTGTTTAAGTTGTCTTGGCAATTATCTTATTGATATGGAGGTTGACAGAATCCATAACAGGATCCTCTGATAACAGGATCAAATTGCTTATCTCCTTTGATTAATAAGTTTACAAGAAATCTTACATTCATGTGGATTTCTGGATGGACATCTCCGTTGGGGAGAAACATCACTAAGTAGCCAGTTGGTGTGTTCTAGTCCATTTAACCCTTGCTTATTCATTCAACAAATATTTATTGAGTACTACTATGTGAAAGACAGTTTTATTTCTTACAATGAATTATTAAGTGAAAATTCTGATTTATCAATTAACCTCTCCTGGATATAGGTCTTGTGATTCATTTCCCAGAGCCCATTCATCCCTATGAAAGCTGAAAGGATACACTGTCGGAACCCAAAACACTCAAAATCATTCCTGTGCTGCGGGGAATCCTCCTTATATACTGATCAAAGCACCCACAGCAGCCAACTCATTAATCTCTTTGGTATTTCTTGGTTCCAGCTTGTCTCTTCTTATCACACTTGTTTCACATTTATTTCTCAGTAGCTGATCTTCATTCATTAGATGTCGTATAACATGGCCCAAATTGTGCTGGATGATCTCCTAGGATCTGGGACTCATGGTTTCAAACAGGGGAAGTGAGAACCATGAGGATGGAGGACAAATGGCTAGATGATACAGGAAGAAAATTAAGCTTTAGATTAAAGTGTGAAGCTAAAGATTAAAATTTAAAAATTAATGTCATAAATGGCAGGAATCTTAAGATGTCAACACCCCATGACTAGAAGAAGGGACAGGATCAAATATGGAGGAAATTCCTGCAATGGATTAGAAGTCAGAGCTCATGAACTTCATGTCCATTCAAAGAATATGAGCTGAGGATTGTTCTTTAGTTCCAGTTTGAATTCTGATATACATGTGAAAAAACCCGGAGGATCCCAAAGAGAGGAAGAAGTTCCTCCCCACCTACCAAATTTCTAAAGATTCAGCTAATGCAACATAGGGAAATCTTGGGAAAAAATAGTTCTTTTATTCTCAATGCCCTGATCATTTTTTCACCCCTTTGATTAATTAACAGATGAAACAAACACATCTAATCTTACAAGAAATATGTATTAAGGCTTTGTACCATGAAAGGTAATGAGTGTTTTTTTTAATGACCAAATATCCTGGATAAACCTCTAGACATTAAAATGAGTAGTGCAGGATGGCAAACTTGGCACATCGGAGGTTCTTAAATGAGCTCTAGGTAGATGTTGTTGGGCTTGGTGATGGTTACTGAACACTTCACACAGCTTATCCTTTTAAGTTTCACAGGAGCTATGTTAGACACATACTACTCTTGCCTCCATTGAGAAAAATTAAGGGAAATTAAAGCTTGAAGAGGGTCACTAATTTTCCTAAGCCCATACACCTAGTGCATATAGATTTCCAGTTTACACCTATTTGACCATAGTGCCCAAGCATTTAACAGTAAAAACAGTTTCCTTTTATAATATGCCACTGGATTGTACATTGGCTTTGGATATGCTCAGACCACACCTCACTTTGAAAACCCAACATCCTTCATCTCATTTCCCTCCTCTTTGAGAATTTAATTATCTGCCTGCAGCAGAATGCCACAGTTAAAAATTCTCATGAAAACTAAACCAAAGAGGGAAGGACAGTCATAATGTGTATTGATTTTTTTTTGTTTGTTTTTTTCTTTCCACTTTGACTTTCTTTTAGGGTCTTAGAATGTGGCTACATCTATTTACGTTCTAGTGAAGTCTGAGAAATTACCTTCCGAGACGGGCTGTATAGAATTTGCCGAAATGAAAAAAATTTCTAAGTTAACCTGTGACACTTACATAACACTTTTGCCACACTCTGCCTCAGCTTCCTCATTTGGTAAAATGCAGTTCTTCTAGACACCCTGTATATAAATTAGGAAATCGGCACCAGCTTTTGGGAGAGCTCATCCATGCGTTCTCTCTTCATGTAACAAGCATGATTTGAGTGCCTGTGTGAAGGGTCCTGTGCTAGGGCACCCAAAAAGAAGAAACTATCTCTAACTTAAGGATCTCACAACCTATGTTAAAAAAGCACAAAAGTGAGCTCAGCAGTACAGAGGTGCTACAGTGGGTGTGAGCACTGGGCATTGCAAGAGCCCACAAAGGAGGAACCAGGTTATCTCTTCACTCCAGGGAAGGAAGGCCACTGAAGCCGTCCCCACTGGCAGCTGGAGGTGGCCTTCTGAGGGACCAGGCACATCAGGTTCTGGGTGTCAGTCATTGCTCCCAATAAGACTATCCAATAATTAAATAATATATTTTCTGCTGCAGATAAACCTAATCTACAGCAAAATTTTGGCCATGGACCTTTCTTTGTTAAAATAGTAGCATATAGTCCTGAAGTATGTGAATTGATTAAGATGGCGTTTTAATGACATCCGTTATCAGTGTGACTACCTCCAACCCACCAGATCAGTGACATGCTGAAACCTCCATAGACGTTCAGACAAGACAACAAGTGGAGAAAATAGAATATGAGCTATAACTGATGGAAAAAGTGTGCGTTAGATTCAAAATAAACAAATAACATCCATTTTTTTCTTTTTAAATTCACGCTAGAACTAATGCTCCAGATGTTTCTTATGACTTAACCCTGACTGACAGCAGGAATAAGACAACCACTGCCACATATGTGTATGACACATTGTCTAATCCTTATGGTTGGATGGCTCTGCTCTTGGATCAAGAGACCTACTCACTGCAATTTGAGACTCCTTGGATCAACAGATCGCTGCAGGTAATTTATTCAATGGTGTGTTCCATTCCCAAGGGGTTATTATGTTTCATTTTGTAAAATAATAATTTACAGGTATTAGCATCTTCTGGTGTTCATAAAGAAAACTATAGCAACATTTTGGCCAGATGAATATAACCTAAAAAAGAGATAGGTTTTTTGGTTTTTTTTTTGAACTTGAGCATTTTATAATCTGTTTAAATCTAACTTTGAATGCAGAGTAGTGGTTCTGCCTGAATTTTTAACTTTATTAATACAATGAAACACAGCTTCTAAGCAATCTACGTAATTGTATTTTTATATTATGGATTAAGAACTAATTTAACCCAAAGAAAAGTGTTCAAAGCCAGAAATGTCTTAACAAACCATTTTGACATTGCATACTGCCACCTTGTGGTCAAGAATTAACTTGCACATGAAAGTCGACTTTCATTTGGGTTGGGTTGAAGAAGGCAAAGGATTAGGGGGAGCAAAGATAGGGATAGTCATGTAGGAAGTGGGTGCATTTTCTGAAAAAAAAAAAAAGCAGTAATGAGTTAGGTTCTCTCCAGATTCTTTTTATCCTTTTAACACATTTCTTTCTTCTTGTCTCACTATACATATTTTCCCTAAAAGTCATGAGTGCAGTCTTAGGGAACTAGAAGCTGTGTGAGAAGGGCGGTAGTTCTGGGGGAATTCAGAGCAGAAACTTTATCCTCCCACCATCTCCTTGAGAGGGGAGCACTCTGTCCTTCCCTGGAGTTTCCTATGAGAACATTTCGCAGGATTTTCATAAGGTGAAGGCAGCAAATTGGTGACTCTGGAGGTGGCCAGCCTGGGTTTCCAGCCTTGCTCAGCACTTTTCCACTTTGTGATGTGGGACAGGTTTCCTGAACCACTCCCTACCTCACTTTCTTCATTTGTAAAATGGGGCAGTAATAGTGACAGTCACAGGGGACTTTGCAAGGATTGAATGACAGTGTTAGTTATTACTGCTATAAATGGATGGCGCCCATATCGTTATCTGCCTCTTTAAGTTAAAGGTATTCTAGACCTGGCTCTGTCTCTTCTAGCTGTTTGACCTGGGACAAATCAATTCACTTGTCTGGGCCTTGGTTTTCTTTTCTGTTAATGAATGTTGTTAAACAAAAAGAAACTTTTGGCATCTTTCAGTCCTTACAATGTATGACTTTGTACTTCTAGTTATGAATTTTTTATGGCATGCATTTAAATAAGCCCATTCCCCACAAGAAAAAGATGTAAAAGAAAAGTCTGAGCATGAACTATCCTATTTCTAAACTACTCAGTGGTCTTTGTAGCTGTTTTTTGGAGGGGAGCCTTCCTTACTCAATGAGCTCTATTGTACTTTTCTCTCACGTTAAGTACTCAGCAACATTTAGCAACTTTGCTCCTGGGAATTACCTCCTGCTGGAACACACAGTCCTGTGGCCTTACCCTGACATCCTCATAAGGTGTAGGAGTCGTGTGGGGCGGTCTCTTCCGTCTCTTCCATCACCTGGTGAAGACCAAGGATGTGACTGGTTCTTCAATAGCCAACTGCGGCAACTCACCTACCTGGGTAAGTATAACCAGATAAGCATTTTGAGGGCAGGTAGTCAGAAGCTGCCATTTGCTCTTGAATTTCAGACATTTGTGCTTTGGAACCATGAGGGACTGAGGGGGCCAGCTGTGTGTATGGTTAAGTGGGTGGGCTGTGAAATCAGACTGCCTGGGTTTAAATCCCAGCTCCAACACTTAATAGCTACGGGGCATCGAGCAGTAACTCTTGCTCTCTAAGGCCCAGTCTTTTCATCTGTACAATGAGGTAATAACAGGACATACCTCAAAGGACAGGAAATTAAAGAAAAGATATAACATGTAAAACTTTTTATCAGAGTGCCTACCCAACAGCAAGTGCTTAATAAACATTTTTATTAATATTTTCTATTCACTTGTATTTGTAGAAAGATCAAGTGCACAGAGAAGTCAGGATGGCTGGCTATGGCCACACATATAGGAATAACAGAGAGTACAAGCTGATAGAAACAGAGACAGAGAAAAGAGGAATGAAGAGTGAAATAAACTTGGAAGCTGAGAAGGAAAGCCCTGGCAGGGTATCGAGGTCAGGATGATGAGAAGGCCTGGAAGGCTGATCTGGGGACTGGGGAATGGGCTCCCTCTCTCTTGTGTCAAGATGCTGCATCAAGATGAAGGATCCAGGAGCCTCATCTTATGGGGCTGGAAACCCTTCTGTGATTCCAGAGTAACAGATGGCTAAAGGATTCCTTATCTTCTAATGGTGCACGTTTCATGGGAGATTTCTTTTGATTTCTTGGTGTTCATCTTATATTCCTTTTTTACACATTAGCATGGGTCACTCTGAGCACCATGATGTCCACCGATGCCAACCTCACCTCAGCATGGTCTGCAAGGAGAGTCTGTCCAAATGGGTCTCTAGAATGACAACTTTAATATAAATTGGTCTTAACAGATCCTGGTCAAATTCAGGAGAACTCATCAGCCCTTGAACCTCAGCCCCTGCCACAAGCCAGACTTGTTCCTAAGAATGTAGAGAGCTGGGCAATTGTCCTGAGTCCCTTGTCCCTACTACTTGTGCCTACCTATATGTCAGTGAGTCTGAGCTACACTTGAGCCCTGGGACAATTAAATTTTGGTAGCGCCAGAGAGAAGAGTATGGTACTTCCTTGGTATTTTTTATCTTTGCCAAGTAGATTGTTGTATATTTTATTTGCACTGAATTGTACCGTTCAAATTGTATTTCTGATGTGATCCATCCATAAATGTAACCTGAAACTATAAAAACTCAAGATGAACAGAGAACTTGTGAGTATTTTACCACTAGGGTTGAATACAGCCATTAGCAAGAGCAAATAGTTGGCATTAACTTTAACTATGTCCATTCAATTGATATATATTCTGGAAAAAATTTAATTTCAAAGTGTTCTCATTCTGCTCCTTAGTGTGCTCTTCAGAAGTATGTCCATTGGTCAGATTCTGTTCATGAACTGTCTCATGAAATTCTCATGTAATACAAAATGCTAACAGGACATATGGGGCTTAAAGAAAAAAAAAATCAAATTATGCAGTTACAGATTTTCTTCCCCTTTCATAGTATTATTTATTGAATTAATATCAACTTTTACCATTATTCTTTATATACACATATATGGTATAAATATACATCTGTGTAAATACATGTGTATGTATTTAAGTGTAGGTATACCATTGTATGCATATATTGTACATATATGATGTAGATGAATATTTTCGGTAAAACATTGTTATTAGGTATATAGTTTTCATTAATTTTTACAAAATTCTTTCTGCCAGAATACCCTAGTATTTCTACCTTTGAATAATAAGAATTGAGAGAGGAACAAGAGGTCGCAGAGGGTTGGTGGAATGTTTAATGAGCCTGGAGGCCCTGGTGTCTTGGAGAGGCTTCCCAGTGTTCCAAGTAGTGGCTTTCAGGGCCATTGGTGCCTCCTCCACCCTCTGAGCGCCTGGGGTTGGCCAGAGACTCTTGCGTCCCATTTCTGGGCTCGCGTGTGAGGGCAGGAGGACTCAGGAGGAATGGAGGCTCGTGCTGCCCTCCTTGCTGGTGTCCCACGCAGCAGGTCAGGTTGTGTGGATTTGCTTATGAGTTTGGGTCTCCTCTATGTAAGGTTTACAGCATGTTTAGGAAGGCTAATGATGGCATAATGCCTAAATGTCAGTCAGGTAGTTGTAGGTGGGACCCCAAAAGACCCCAGCAATAAAGTTCTAGTCCTGTGCCATGCATTTTATATATTGGTTAGTTTACTTTCACTTATTGTTTTACTTTGGTGGGATCATGTTCTTTTATAGGTCTGTGACTGGGATATGTTACGCAAAATACATACAGTCTAAGAAAAAAGCCTAAGCCAAGACCTCACATATTCTTGGGATTAAAATAACAACAACATAGGGCGAATATGTGTACAAAAGTTTCATTTTATTGTAGGGAAACTGCTTGACCTCCTTGAGGTGCACCGAGTTTCCTGTTGGACTTTCAGGGTGGGTGTGGGGGTCCTGCTCCTTTTCTTGGCTGGCAGGTCGCTCAGGGTGCTGCTTCACTGACAGCTGGCCGGGTTTCATTCATTTCTTCACCACTTCTAAGTGGACCATCTTTTGTATTATTTGTTTATGACTTTACCACATCCCCCAGGACAAGAAATAAAAAAAAAACACACAATTATCTTCATTTCCTCCATTTGGCTACTTCATATGTGATTTGAGATACCTGACTGATCTTAGACCCAGCTGAGAATGGGGAAAATCAGAACCCAGGCATTCTGGCTCCTGGCTATGGATCTCTCCACTAGAGTGTGCTGCCCACTAAATAATCATTGATCACTGACCAAACAGGGAAGGGTACGGGGGGTTGCTCTACTGGGTCATGGGAGTAAGCTTCTCACTGATCCCCAGTGACAAAGGAAAAAAAATTTTGCACATATAATATGTTTTGACCCTTGCATTTCTCTTCTCTATCAAGGCAAGTTTTGTCTTTGTTCAGCAAACATCTTTATGGAATGCAGGTTCTTTGGAAAGCTCATGGCCAGAGCTTAGGGTTTAAGGTTTTAATCAGTGGCTGGCTGGCTATTTTACCTGGGGCATGGAATTATAAATGCTCCACGCCTCAATAACTTCATCTATGCAGTGAGGTTAAGAATACTTATCTCTTGGAATTGTGGTACAAAATACCCAAACATGTGTGATTAGTATGCCATGTTACTTTACTACAAATTTTCTCAATAGATTATTTCTGTAGAATCTTTCTTACTTCCCTGACAGATTAACAATGTAACAAGCCTTGAACTCATCATAATCTTTCTGAAAGGGTCTCATTTTATTTTCCTTGACTAGATTTTGTTAAGATAACTGAGATTCATGATAATATGACATATATGATACATTGTTCCGATGATTGAAATTTAATACCACTTAAGCAACTGCTACCCACAGAATAAGATAACCTCGCTCATTTAAAAATATCTTTTAAGGAGATTGGTTCAGGTTGTCTTTCTAAAGTATCTGAGAATTCTGCCCAAGGAGCCACTTACTCAACAGACGACAAGTAAAGTACTTGAGTGCTACAGTTGTGTTAGGACCCAGGAGGGGCAATATTTGATGATAAACTATTACGAATCGCGGTTGTGAACTGTAACTTCTGTGCCATGCTTGGGAACAGGTATGGCTGTAGAACAAGTTTTATTTTCCAAGTCGAAGTCAAATCCAGCAAACCCATTTTTCTGTTTACATGATTTGATTCACTGGCAGCTCACATCTCCGCCTTACACAGCCAGCTTCCTGCTGCCTCTTTCCCTACTGTTTTTTTTCCAGGGATGTCTCAGTTCATGGTGTACTATTTTTATTTTTTAGTTACATTAACGCTATGAAATAATTAGTCAGCTAATTAATCTGGTTTACAAGCTTTGTAGGATTCTGCAGCTGTCAGTCAGGCCCAGGCCCCAGGCTTACATCTAGTCTCAGCTCTCTTGCCCATGTGATTCTCGTTGCCATGGCTACTGGCTACATCTGCTGACACCCCACTCTCTATTTATTGCTTAATTAAGAATTTCACGCTCAGCCCTTATCTGCCTCTAAGAACAAGCACACACTGTTAAGAAATTCCAAATTTAGGCCCAGGCACAAGGAAAGCCTTTCTTGCGGGCTTGGCTGGATGGAGCCTCTCTAACGATCTTCTCAGCATCCCAGCCGCCACCCTTCAATCAAAAATCATTAAATGGGACATAGATAATGAGCATGTAGCATATCAAAAGAAGGATGTTTGCTTGATCCAAAGGAGGAAAAGCTGCTAGGCTCCATGCTCAGCTCCACTTCAAAGGGAGATGAGACCCCTCATCACTGGGGCCTGATAAAGCCTCATTTGTTCTGGGCTTGACTTATGCAAAAGGTCTGGTATGTCCGAGTCCCATCTCACAGACGTGGAGTCCCCCCACCTCTAGCCTCCACCTCCAGCAGCCCCCTTTTCGGCCTTCCGCACGCTCGTGTGTCAGCACTTAGGCAGCTGGGTCCCCCAAAGCATCAGGCGGAGCGTGTAATCACTGACTCTCCACTGACAATGGCCACTTGTAAGGGGGCGGCCAGGAGGAGGTCTTCATCACAATAGGAACACAATTATTGCAGCTGCTAGGGAGGACTATGCTTCTTCCTGTAGAAATATAATAGGACTTGCCCAAAACAGGGGGACAAGGTTGTGGGAGAGGGGGTGGGGGTTGAGAGGGATGGGGGAAACAACCTTGAGTTGATTATTCATATTCTGACTCTTGGAAGCCCGATGTGGAACCAGTGGGGTTCCAGCAGCTGCTCGTGCACAGCCCGCTCCTAATAATTGTACATTCTGTCAGGGGTCAACTTACTTTTGACCCTGTCCTTTTATATTGGTAAAAGGCTCTTTAGGGCAAACTGTTGGGTTGTGGCAGGGTGCATTAAACACTCACAGCCCCTTCCACTTGCTTTCTTCCCCACCCAACCAGCAGCCGGTGATAAATTCATATCAGATGCTGAGCCATTCACCGCTGCCCTCCTGAGTTCACACAGCCCCCTCTCCCACCAGAGATGCCGGCGAGCTGGGACATTGTGTGAGGCGGCAGCTGAGAAAGTCCGCCTGTGAGGCTCAGAGGCTCCTCCATACCACCTTTTTCTGATTGCACTGAAAAGAGACATGTCTAGCCAGGCTGGCCAACGCTTGTCTCCAAGTGTCCCCCTCACCAAGATAAAGGAGGCTGTTTGGCATAAAGCCGGGGCTGTTGTCCGTGAGGGCGAGGGCTGTAGATAGGGAGACAGATGGACTTTATTGTCTGCACCAGGTGCCCTGAAGAACTCAAGTCACAGAAGGCTCAGAAAAGATGCCGTTAACTTGAGAGATCCTGAAAATAAGGAGGGTTTTTATAAGTTTGTGGCTAGAAGGTCACAGATACTGCTTCGGTTTCCCTTTTCTAAAAGTGCTGAGGGTGCTGGGATGGGGCAGGCCACTGCCTGACCCTTCTGTTCTCCAGCTGCCTGAGAACCCTATGCAGCTCCTTGAGATGGAATTCTGTTAGGATCTAAGATGGAGAGCAGACTCAACTGGCTCCTCAGATTTCTTTGCGAGGATTCTACAATATAAGCGGCACAGTATCGTAATCCTTCGAAACTCTGCAGACATTCCATGCTGAGTCCCTCTAAGGCAATCTATAGCATTCTAGTTAATAAATTAATTTACATTCTTATAGAAAACTCATTCCCCAAAGGTCCCCAAGGATTTTTACTGGTAATATAGAGGACTGACTTCAGGGAAATGCACTAAACTTCATGGCAAAAATACAGAGAATGGAACAGGAGCTGGAAAGGTGAAAAGGGATTTTGTCTCTTGATTACAAGCAACTTCTTCAAAAGGAAAAGGAAAGAAGGAAGGGAGAGATGGAAAGAAAGAAGGAAGGATAGAAAAATTAGAAGTCAGAATCGGGGGGAGGGGGCATAAAGGGACTAAATGGTAATGGGAAAAATACAGTGAAAAATTTTAAAGAAGTCAGAATCAAACACTTTTTCTAAAGATCACTCAGATTAAAGGAGCTCATGCTTAGCAATACTGGTAGCTACCCTCAGTTCACACAGGGCCAGGCACAGGTGCTATCAACCAGTATTCAAACTCAGCTTTTCTCAGGTTCCTTACTTATTCTAGTATACTAGTAGTTTTTGTTTGTTTCTGTAATCTATACTTATTGTTTAATTCCATTCTGCCTAAACTTTAGATATTTGAGTGCCACCTTCACAATTTATCACATCCTTATGGCTCCTGTACTACTATTTACTTAAGATTTTTCTTAAATCAATACCCACACCAAATTGTTTAAAACATCCAACCGTTTTCAAGCAATGATATTTATAAAACGATGGGTTTAATGACCTAATACTTTTTAAAAAATACTTCAACATTTGTATCTATTAAAATAAAACTTTCATGCTTCATATTTTATCATCTCATATTTTATATTTTGGGAATATAATGTGGTTTGTAAGCTTTTGGCATAATTGCTTAAAAGTAAGAAAGGTGAGCACAAGAATCTCTTCTTTTATCTGGGTCTTCTCACTTGTTAAGAACACCTGCTTCTTAGAGCAAACCATATTTTTGAGAGTACGGTATAAAAGAGGTTGTAAAATTCCTCAATTCGGTGCTTTCTAAATGTGCCTCATGGGCAGACAGCTGGAATGCTTGCTACCAGGCCCCGTCCCTTAAGTTCTGGTTCTGTGGATCTGCACAGGGCCCAGGAAATCACAAGTGCCCCATGCGTGGCAAACATTGCTCTGAGTCAGAATAACAATTGTTATTGTTCTCTGAGTTAATTAAGAAGATTTAATTGAGCTTACTCTCAGGACTGTGGTTAATGCAGATGTATCTGTCTGTTGGTGTCTCGATCAAGTTCTTTCACTCTTACACTTAAAAAATGTTATACTCTTTCAAGAACGTGTGTTACGAGGCATAATAATAGAAGACTCAAAGGGGATCACAGGATTTTCATAACATGTTTCTATGGAGGTTTTTAAAAGATCCTGTGTTATGAGGGCCAAGGTGACTTTGTCACTGTCTCTGTGAGATTGGAATCAGGCAGGAGCGTGGTCTTGTGAATCAGACCTTAGCTGCCCAGGGACCAATTGACAAGAAAGCCTTCTCTGTGACTAAGTGAAGGAGGCTAATATCTGCAGAGCAAGGTCAAAGTCACTGAGCAGTTAGGAAGAAACAGAGCAGGGGTGTGTAGGCGTGTGAGGCAGATCCAGGAAAAGAGGCGGAGGTGGAAGATGGGGCAAGCAAGCTGAAAACGCAGAAAGAGGAACAAATCCAACAGCTGGCTGATGAAGACAGAGCTAGCCTCTGGGTCCAGAGCAGACAGAAACAGAGAGAGAAGCCATGAGCCAGTGTGAGAATGGATGAAACCTACAGACACAATTGCTGTTTTGTGTTCTCTCCGTGTGTAGTCAGTGGCTGACTCAAGCTATATAAATGTGGGCCGAATAAGAGGTCCTAATGTGTGCTTAAACCTCAATGGCCAAGTGAGAATGCAGGTATAAATGAAGAGTAAAATAGGAAAGGAGTCTACAACCTGCTAAGATGCCTTGTGCTTTTTTCTTACTATGTAGATACTTATTTATGCCTTCAAAATTCCAAGACAGAATGGGACCTACTCAGGGAGAGAATTATCAATTTTTCTCTTCCCTGGTGCCCTAGTGAGGACAAAATTTACCAGTCACAGCACATAACTCTGGTGAGCACTGGTATCATTTCTAGCTGAGTAGCTCCCTTTTCTCTTACCAGGAGCTATTTTCTTAGCACATTTCTCTCTTCCTCCTAGATGTCTATATTTATAGCAAGCTCAGATCATATAGCACTTGTCAGAATAATTTGGCAACAATTGACCCATAGGCTTCTCTTCTTTCTGAGGACCAACCAGATACCCTTACAATCTGGGAAGGATCAACTGCAATGAGGCTCCATTTATAAACAAAGTAGATTAACCGCTCTCGTATTACAAACACAGAATCAGAAATCATAAGCACTGAGAAAACATATGTACAATATCACAGCTTATGTAAGGCTTTTAAACTCTTCCCAAGACAATACCTTTATTCTCAAGTGATTTTCATTTCTCTTTGCATTTATCCAAATTGGAAATGACACTTAACATTTACACTGTCTTTTATAGAGCCAAAGCACTTAACAAATTTTAGCAGAGCTGGTTAAGTTGCTTACAACTCTGAATACCATAGCTCATCATGATTAGGTGCAGCTGTAGAAAGAGTAAAGAGAATAAAAGCATATTTTCTGGGTTTTGATAACTGGTTCTTAGAATCATAAGCATGCATAATGACAGTGGTGATAATAGCTAATTTATTTTCCATTATATGCCAGGCACTAAGAATATTATGTAGATTATTTCATTTTTTTCTTCCCAATAACTCTATGAAGTAGATAGTAGAATTACTCCCATTTTTCAGATGAAGCGACTGAGGTTCGGAATGATGAATAACTTGTCAGTTGCCCACACCTGGGAACTGAAAGACCCAGGATTCAGATTTAGGCCTTGGACTCCAGCACCCACATTCTTCCCCACCACTCTCTGTGGCGCCACCCTCATGACACAGAAACAGCGTTTGGGAAGATATAACCCTCTGAGCTACGCTCACAGGCCTGACCTGTCTGCTGAAGGGCGTACACAAGTATCGCTGGGATAGAAAACCAGACTTCTCTACTTTTTTCTACTCTTAGTAACTTTTTGCCCTTTCCTCTGGCACTGAAACTATTCTTCTTAAATTGAATGATATTCACACACTAGCTTTAATCAAGTGAGCAATAGCTTTTCAATGTACATTTTGTTTCAATGTCTATTTTGGGGCAGAGGGTTCTCCAGAGGTGGGAACCATTTGTGCTTGTGTAGAGTCTGGACAAAATCAGTGGCCACCCAGGTCAGAAGCTGCTGGTACAGAGTGCGAGGCATGACAGCTCCCTGAGCCAGGAAGCTTCAGTTTACCAAGCACAGGCCCTGAGTGACTTAGTGAGTAAAGGGCAAGTGAACAGCCTATAATGGTGGCCGGATAAGTTGAAGGTCAGCCTTGTGAAGGTTACTCATCACAATGGTCACTACAGTGAGTGATACATACAGTATCTTTTTCACCTAGGGGGTTCTGGATATATTGATTATTTTCCTTTTACCTTAAGTTTTATCATCTTCCTAGTGTGAAAAATGATGTTTCTATTCTTCCCTCCCTCCAACAATTACTCTCATAAGTATAAATTATACTTATTTGAGGTTGAATAAATCTATAAAATAACTAGAGTGGCTTTGAAAATACCTTTACATGTAAGTTTACTTTTTTACTTTCCTTACCTCAGTGGCTGTGTCTTAAGGAAGAAGGCACTGATGTACTGAAATCTGTAACTTCCTGGGAATTATTAACAAGGATGATTTATATAACATCTTTAAATGAACTGATTTCCCTTCCCAAATGATTCCTGGAATTTATCATTTGTCTTTCTCAGAGTTTGATTCTATTATAATATTTCAATTCCTTTCTCTTACAGAAGAATATTATATTGTTACAGCCTTTTGCATGTTTTTAGGTATCTTGTTCATATTCTCTTTCCCTTTTCCTTCTGATTGAGCCTAACATTTTTTTCTATTTTGTCTTTTGGTTCCTTTAAGAAGATTGTTTCCTGCCTTTATTTCTTTAATTTGTTGAAATTGTCATTTAAACAGTGGCATCCAGAGTAGAGCACTATAAGCTTAGGATTTCTAGATTGGTCTATGAAAATTAAGTATCCAGCAATGTCTAATGTCCTAGGTACATGAGAAAATCCTTCCCTCAAGGATTTAGAGATGGAGCTAACAAACAATTGATGCAATCCTACATTAACCACAATTGATGCTGGATATATATTTGCTAAATTGAGAGCTAGCTTAGGATAAATATCACAGTATGATTTTAAAGTGCTTTCAGCTTCAGGAAATGCATAAATCGTTGTGAGCAGAAGTGGATAAGTTAATTCTAGAATAAAAAAGAGATAAGATATTGGGCTAGTAGCTTTATTATTATTATTATTATTATTAAAGACAGAAAAGTGGGTGAACTATGCAATAGGATAAAGAAACAATATAAATGAGTTCTTGGAAATAGTGATAAGGTAGAACATGTGAAAGAACATGTTGGCCATTGTACCTGGTCTCAAAATGTGTATGGTGTTAGGAGACAGCCACAGACTCATGATTCTTATAATGGGAAGAAATTTAAATGAGAACAATCCAAATGAGAAAAGAAGAACAGGAGAGATTTCGTCACTGATTCCTTTGGGGATGATTTTCTCTGTAACGTTTGGAAGCTTATGCTTTGTAATTAGGAAGCATTACCCTTGGTCTGTTTTACTCTACGATGGAGGAAAGGGTCAGGGTTCCAGGGAAAGGCCAATAGAGAGCATGGGTTTGACCAAGGTCTCCAGGCTGCATGCGGCCCTCAGCAGCCCTGGGCCCTGTAGTGGTGGGAGGTGCTGGCTCCCATGACATATGATAAGGCAGAAAGGTAATTAGCCAATAACAGACAAGGTGTTACTGAAAAGTGGAGTTCGTGCACCTGATTACTAATTAATCAGGCGTGAGAGCACCTTGTAGATGCATTCACTATTTAATTATAGCAGCCTCTCTTGGCAAAGGAGCATATGTTCCCAGCTTAATCTACTGGTTTATACTGACATCAAATTGTCATTATCAGAAAGAATCAGGCCTTTTGATTATTTCCACTAATTTATTGAACACTTAAAATTAATGAACCCCAGGCCTTTTAAATGTGCTCAGTTGGTTTGGAAGATGGAAGGAGAAAAGGGGAGTGGAGAAGAGCCTTCATTAAAAGGACAATTTGTTTGGATAAAGTAAAGCAAGTACATTTTATGGGTGAACTGAACTCTATTGGTGAAAAACAGAAATCCTAAAAGCTGAACTTTCAAAATGCTGGAGAGGAAATAGGGTATGAGGTATACCCTGCTTGACCAACATTGCCTCCAAAGAACATATGGCCAAAGGATTTTATTCTCTAATTATTGATGTGCCAATTCTCTGGGAGACCTCACTGCAATTAAGTTTAATCAAATAAAAGCAATCAAAATCAAATGTTGGAAATCAGTTCTTAGACTAACTAACAAGGACTTCATTTTTTCATTTTGAAAATTTAGTTATGTTGGTGAGAATATAGCATAAAGCCACCTCCTGACATTTGAATGCCTTTCGTATTAAGATAATCTTTGCATCACCTCCAAGATGTGGCTTTTTGTGTTCAGTTTCAGGTGAAGGCCAAGTTCAAGTGACTCTCCAGGTGAAGGAAGGTGTGTCCCCAACTATTTCAGGTGAGTATTAACCCACAAAGTAAAAAAAGAGCCTAGTACAGCAGAATGTCCTCCAATAATAGCTCTGCAAGCTTTTCACATCATATTGTTTATAGACAGGCAGGTAGGTATCAGTCCTAATGCTTCTATGCCAAGCAACTCTCTATTGCACCAGCCCTACAGATAAAGCGTGTCTGTATGCCAAAGAAAGATATAAGAAGGGCACATTTCAAAGCATTGGAAAGTAAAAGCTAACACATGTAAATAAGCACATTTTATAAATCATGGACCATATGTGCACACAAGAGTCCAGATCTGCAGCTGGGCCATGTGGCCCCCACCAAACAGAAAGAAAAATTCAGGGTATCTCAAAACTTTAATTGTTTCAGTAATTTCAGGAAATCATGGTAAACAAACCATCCCCAAAAGTCAGATGGTTCTGTGAAATCTTTCTAACTCATAAAAGCCAAATTTTCAAAGACTAAATGACTCATAAGTACCTTCTAATGTATTTCATTGTTTGTTTTTGTTTATTCTGAGTCAATTTAACTCTACATTTGCAGCAGGGCTAAGTCTTTTCAAAGGCTGAGCTTTCCTTTGATTTACAGTGGCATTTTTGTCATATGTCAGAGCAGAACCCATGCCAACTGGAAAATGATAATTCCTCCATTGAAATTAGTAAATAACTGAAGTAAAGGCACTAAACTGAAACCGTGAACTAGCAGTACTGACGGTTACTGCTCCATGCTTATAAGGCTAGAAGGAATGTGATTCTTCATTTTCCTAACTACTTCTGAGCTGCCATAGCATTTGGCTCTTTATAGCCCCTCTTTATTTCTTTTACTTTTTTTGAAATAACTAAGAAACTTTATTCATTCTCAATATGAAGCAACTTTTTAATTTTTAAATTTAAAAAAATTTATTTTTCAATTATAGTTGATATATAATATTACATTAGTTTCAGGTGCACAACAAAGCCATTAGACATTTATATACCTTACAAAGTGATCACTCCAATGAATGTAGCATCCATCTGGCACCATACATAATTATTACAATATTATTGACTATACTCTCTATTTTGTACTTTGCATCCCTATGATTATTTTATAACTGGCAATTGTACTTCTTAGCCCCTTTCACCTTATTCTATCATCTTCCCAACACCTCTTCCATCCAGCGACCATCAGTTTACTCTCTGTTTCTGTGAGTTTGTTTCTGTTTTGTTTAGGTTGGCTCAAAAAAGCCTTAATAATTAAGTGTCTCTCATGTGAGGTATAAGAGGATACAGTGATGGGCAATGGTCTTTGCCTTTATGGGGTCTTATGGTCACCTGGGGTGTCAATCAAATGACTCAGTTTTCTTTAAAATAATTGTTACCAAGGAAAAGTATCCTACAGTTCTCTCCTCTCTGAAAGTTCTGTGTTCAAAATCCCTAAGAAGAGATTAGATTGGTTGAGTCAGTCCCCATTTTGTGGGGAATCTAGCTGTTGGGGGAACTCCTATGCCAGGACATTTCAGAGGATACTGGACCATTTATGGTGGCCATTCCTGGCCCAACCAGCTACAGTCAGCGTGGCAAGCTACAGCACTTTTAGTATAAAGATTTCTGTGTAAAGGGCTTTTTGGGAGGACACTATGGGTGGCCAGCATCCAAGGACTTTTCAGGAGGGGTCAGTTTAACTGGGAGGTGCGTCATTTGGTCTGCCAATTACAGCATGCTTAACAAATAGGAAGCCAATGTTTTATGGAATTGTAATTCCATAAAACATTGGAATTTTAATAAGGGAAGAGCTATCATAGGCTATCCTATCCAACTGTCTTTTTTTATAAATGAGGGCAGGGAAGCTTAGAGATTAAAGTTTACTTAAGTCACATTAGTGGTCAGCGATTGAGCCTGGATGAGAGCTCAGTTTTCCAGCTCATTCCAGTGTTCTTTCTCCTACACCATATACATGCTAAAGTGCATCAATGACCTTTTATGGCATATGTGAATTTATGAGTTAGATTAGAATCAGTTATATATAGCCAATTTTCCTAGCCCATACAGTTTGGGACAGGAAACTAACCTAAAATGCAGGGAGTTGCAGAGTTAGTTCATTGTCATTCTTTAGAAAGAAATTCAAATATTAATATGGTTCTCAGATATTGTATGATTCCCATAGTATAGGGTACCTATGCAAATGTCAAAATTTAAATAAATATGGGTGTGTATTTTGCTTAATGAATAGCTCTATGAAAAATAGTAAAACTATTGCAGTGTCAAAAATTCTTTGACAAAACCAGAATGGAATAATTCATGGAGTCCTATCTATATGTTAACCTACTCAGAGATTCAATATGAATATGGAATGCAGGTGAAACATGTTGGGCTAAGATATCCGGCTGCAGAGAGCCTCAGATCTCTCAGTTAATTGAGGGCTTATTCTGTGTGCAAGGCTGCGCTGGTCACTGTGGGCAATTGTGGACAGGAAGCTCTAGAGACAGCAGAAATTAGGAGACATATAGGCCAATTATGAGGAGAGGCAGAGGGAGTGGTGGTGAAGTAAATTGTTATTTAGGTGCTTAGTGGGTTGGGGGTATGGATTTATGTGAATTTGGGTCAAGATGGTACCTAGTTTTCTGAATTCCCCAATGCAGGTCTTTCATGCTCTTCCAACACTATGGCTTGATCAGTTTCCTCTCAATGCCCACATGGGATTTATAAAAGGAGAGAGGGAGAGGATGGGTGAAGCCACCCACTTTCGTGGAAGATAAAAATATTTCTGAAGAGGCTTTACCTCAATCATGTTGTCTTGTCAGTGGGGGCTAATTTTAAATGCCATCTGTAGTCATGAGATATTCTCTCCCTGAATTTGCCTTTGCCAGTCCTTCTCACACAGATCTAAGTTTATTTCCTTTCCACTGGTCATGAGAATCTGTCACCACTTTTTCTGTTTAAAGTCAGCTCATCCCTTCCAGCATCTTCTGAACTTTTTTGTCCCATCAGTAGACAACTCTTTGCCTTGTGTCATTAGCCAGCCCTTCTTTGCTGGCTCCTTTCAGTTTATTGCTTCCCAATTGAAACAAAACAAAACAAAATTTATGCACACCTACCTAATCCTTCTTTAGTTGATATCTCTTCTGCAAACTTCTCTAAATACTTGCTTTCTCTTCATGCAGGGCCAAAGAAACTGGGGTGGATAAAGGATTAAGGTAGAAAGGGAAATATTTAGCTCAGACAGGAAGTGCAAAACCACCTCAAATTCTGGTTGTTGAGCGACAAATTTGTAGACAAAGCAGGGTGAGGCTTTATTACAAATGTTGGTTCTGAAACATTTATGGATTCTAATTTCAAGATAAGTCTTACTTATCTAAAGCTTGGGAAGGCAGATCAAAGGTTGAGAGTCTCCAATTTTAAAGGTTCCTCAGTGAGTTCTGTGGATAATCTGACCCAATGTTCTCCCTTCCTTCTCTCCACTGCATCCTTAGTCCCCTCTAATCCCCGGCGGGTCCCCCTGAGCGCTCCACCGAACTACTCTCATTCTGGTCACTCATGCACTCGTCACCACATGCAATAGCCACTTCTTGTTCCTTCTTTTATCAGAAATTTGCTATTAACAAGGTCATATTTTTCCCTCTTGCCATTATTTCTTAGCCTTCCAAGATATTCCTTTCTCCTGGTTCTCCCTGAAGTATGTCTGACTGCTTCTTCCTTATCTGTCATAGGCTTTTTCCTCTCTCTACCTTTCTATATTAGTAATAGCCACATAGAAGCCAGATATTAACTATATAGAAATTTAATAACTCTTCAGGAAGCTGAAACTTGTTTTCTTACCCATTAACTGTTCTTTTCTTAAGGCAGGATGGTGTAGAATGATCAAATTTGTTCATGATAACATCCCTTAAAACAGCTATCTTAAGATTTATTTTGTTCAATTAAAAGCATTTTTAGCCCTTGTATAAATGAGAGTGAAGATGACAAAAGTGAATAATGTTTGTTTCCAACATCTGTAACATAAAATTGAAGTAATTAAGGGTCTTTGAGGCTTGGCATAGGGTTTTAAAGAACCTAGCCATTGTCTGGTTAAAATATCACAGAAATAAAGCTTCAGGACACCTTTTTCTCGTGCTTAGGCTGCTACTTAGTGACCGTTTTATCAGGTGTCCCCATCCTATCCCTGCCTGAATGTTTAGGGTATAGTATTGGAAAGGAGGCAAAATTAGAAGGGATCTTAAGAAGGTATTATGGTGTTGGTTTTCATAAAAATATACATAAAGCCTCTTTCTGGGTGAGGCTTGTTTCAAAACATTGTCTGACTTCCATGATGTGGGGTACATTTTGTGCTGATTAAATGGCCTAGAATTTTCACTTGACCACTATATTATATATACTTTTAAATTATCCCAGGGCCCTAATTAGACCATGACTCACCAGAAGTTGAATTCAGGTAGGCAAAATAATTGGGTGCTCCCCGTGGTTCTGACCGCAGGCTTTTTTCTTTTCACACCATAATCCTCTGGAACTATCACAACCATCCTCAGAGTTTCAAATACGCTGGCTGATCATGTCAAAATCCAGCTCTCTGACTCAGAGCCCTTTTCCATCCTTCATGATTATAGCCATTTCTGCTTGCTTTATATTTTCACCTGGAGGCCTCACAGACACCCCAAATACTGTATGGCCCAAGCTGAATTCATCAATATATGTCTCTCTGCCCATTACCACCCATGATGAAAACCCAGAGGTCATTCTTGGCTCTTCCATCTTTGTTACTCTTCACATGTTGACCTCTGATTGTTTCTGCAGCCTCATCATTTGCCTCCTTCCAGCTCTGCGACTCAGAGCCCAAAACAGCTTATAGTTCCTTTACTTGATCTCTTATCTCTTGCCATTGCTCATGCTCATCCCTCTGTCTAGAGTGCAAACTCTTACCACATATCTTCACCACATCCCACTCTCCCTTTATTTTTAAAGCTTCCAAACCTTTCAAATGCAGCCCAGGTGCTCCCTCTCTAGGATGCTTTGTCCAGTAAGGTCTCACTTTCTCCCTTGGTCCGGTACCATTAAAGAGAACTCCCAATATTTACTGACACAACATACACAATGCTATTAGTTCCTTGGGGAAAAGTGTGGCATTTTATTTCTTTTTGTCTCGCTATATTTTTAGGGCAATTCTGATAGAGAAAGCACGGCTTATTTATGCTTCTGAAATTCACAAGCAATGGATATGATCTGTCCTTCTCATCAATCATGTGAGATTCTCTATCATGTGAGTTTCTGAAACTCCTTGGAAATTTTTTAGCCTGAGAAGAAAATATTTTTCATAGAACAAATATATTTCCCCTATAAGACTTAATTAATTCCATTTGTGGTTTAATTTGAGCTCTTTAAAGTAATACTGAATGAAAGAAGATCTGTACTGGAAGAAGAATGTTTAGTCATCTGTGAAACTTTTCATTCTCCTTTGAGACCATCTCTCTGCCCTGTGACTCTGTATTGGGGATCACATTCCAGAAAAGAACACATGGATCCAGTTCAGCATAGTGTGCATGAGGAGATGCTGGGCACTCCTCACTGGAAATTAGTAGATTTTATGTTTCAATTCCTTGATGAATAAGGAGGTTGGATGGTTGAAAAGAAAATGCCCTTTGGTCATCAGTAGCAGAATCAATAAGAACCATTTGGGACATAAGAGATGTATGTAAATTATTACAATGAGAGGTGTCCAGATTATTACCCTGCTTTAATATTCATGAAGAACTGTGAGAAGATCATACTTTTTGACTCAGTGATTTCATTGCTATGATTCTAATTTAAGAAGAAATCAGGATTATTGGCAAATTTGCATTGAGTTATTTATAATTTAAAGTGTTTCTCTAACTGGTTTATTTCACTTAGCATAATGCATGATTTCACTCATATATGGAATCTAATGAAAACATTGAACTAACAAGCAAAATAGAGAGAGAATCATAGATGGAAAGTAGAATGACAGCAATGGGTGGAGAGGTTAGGGAGTGGAGGGATGGAGCAAATAGGAAAAAAGGACTCATGGACACGGACGACACAGCCTGTCGTTTGTGGGGAGGTGGGAAGAAGGTGTAAGGGGGATAAATGGTAATGTAAAAAATACAATAAAAATAAATTAAGAAAAGAAACTATCATGAGATTTCTTTCAATTGTGATGTGGCTTCTTTGATATTAAAATCTTTGATGGTTAAAAAAAACACTAATAAAACTTTTAAAACTATTTAAATAAAGAAAATGGAAAGAGCCTAAATACTGAACATTAGGGATTAAATAAATTATTATGGACTTCTTTTGGTATGATAGAATATTATATAGCCAATTAAATTATGTTTACAAGGAGTTTTAATGACATTAGGAAATCCATATGAAAAACTACTAAGCTAAGTAAAATGAGAACTGGGTGTAAAACTGCATATAGGATACAATCTCAACTATATAAAAATGCTGATAAATTCTGGAAAGAAATACAAATCAAAGGTAAATGGCTATTATCTCTAGGTAGTAAGGTTATAAGTGATAATTATTTTTTATTTTCCATTCCATATTTACATTTTTCAAATATTTCATAATAAACCCATGTAATATGTATAATAAGCCAAAATACAGCTGTTTAATAACAAAAGTCAAATATATTTTTCCAAGAAGTGGAGGTAATCAATGGAATGAATAATTACTTGCTTTGCACCTGGTAAATGTTATAAAATATTAAAAAGCAGCTACTTTTGGAGGAGAAAATATAACCAGCATTCTAAATGATAGTAGAATTTGCAAGTTATCATAGTGAGTCAGATTTTCAGTTACTTTTTGTTACTTCCCTGTTGTTTTCTAGCTTCGACCTCTGCGCCTGAATCAGCTTTCAGATGGTCCTTCCCTGAGGCATGGGCAGGTGTTGAAGAGGGCTGGGGAGGACAGAACCATTCCATCCCAGGCGCTGGGGAGGATGTCCTGATTTTACCCAGTGAGTAAAACAATCTGTGGGTTAAATGAACACAGGCAGACTGAACCAGGCCAGTCTAGTTGAAGATTATCTGTCCTTTAAATATATTGTACAACACTGTAAAGAATATGGAAATAAGAAGGCACTTGTATCTACAGCTTTTTTGGGAGTTAATATAGGAGAGGAATTGCATAATCCAGTGAAATCCAGAAAAACTAGTTCGGCCCATCTTCATTAAAGATGGAATAATTAGTCAGAATGCCAAAAGGACTTAAAATCCTTGACTAACTAGATAATTTTTATGTGTTAGAGAACAGATTTACTGACTATGTGAAAGAGAGTACTTTGGAAGAAGCAATTTACAATTGGCTCTTTATCTTTTGCCTTTGTGAAGCTTTTACAGATAGGACTAAGAAAAAAAATAACAAATAAACTCTTCTGTTGCCATGAGTTTTCAGACTCTAGAAAAGGAACAAATAAAATAGAAAAACAAAAGTTTATCTATCTATCCATCCATCTATCTAGAACCTTCTCCATGTATACAAACATATAAAGATGATTCCTCAGATACACTGAAACATACAACCATACTTATAAAATTCTCTTTTCTTAACAGAGAGTTTTTGAAACTCCCAGAAAATCTCGCTATACTGAGAAGAAAATATTTTTCATAGAACAAATATATTCCCCCAAAAGACCTAATTACATTTATGGTTTGATTTGAACTTAATAGTAAATGAAAAAATGATCTATACTGAAAGATGAGCATTTGGTCATATGTAAAGTAATAATAATAGTATTATTAAACATTTGTTGACAACTAACAGCATGGTAGAAATTACTCTCCATATATTAAGTCATTTAACCCTCATGATAACTCTGATATAAGTAATATTATTATCCTCGTTCTTACTGACAAAGAAACAGAGGTCCAGGGCAGTTAAGAAATTGCTCAGGGTCACAGAGTTTGTAGTTTAGCAGAGTTAGAATTTTAACCTTGGTGGTCTTATTCCTAGTTTGTATTCTTAACCGATCAAGTACGTTATTTTCGTAAAAGGACTAAGATTAAATAAAAGATAGTAGTTGTGTTGTTTGCTTTATTAATAATTAAAAATGAAGGCAGAATGATTAAAACATGCTGACTACCTTCTTGGTTCTGGTGGTGTGCCTGTAACTGCAAGGAGTATTTTCAATGGATGTGCCACAAGAATTTTTAAAACATGTAATACCTGATTATTTATCAGGGGCACTGACCTCTTTTCCCTTAGATTGTCCAATAAAAAAATGACAACAGCCATTCACAACAATAGGTGTGAATGAATCAAAATTATACCTATTTTTTGTCAGATTGGCAAAAATACAGGGGTCCAGCACAAATAATGCCCCTGTTTTATTACAAAAGCTCTTGTTACAAAATCATAAACATGCAATTCTGTAACATAATAGTATTACACTCAAACACATCATATGACATTTTAGGTGAAATGTTCAAATTAAAACTATAAATTATTATACCCATATTATTACCCTACCAACCACAGTCAATCAGGCATTACCTCAGCTGGACCCTGTGTGTTTTGGTGTGCCACAGAATTTCAGTAATTAGTCTGTGTGTGCCGTGAGATAAATAAGGTTGAAAATCACTGACATAGAGAGATGAGGAGCAAGAGACAGTGGGCTGACTAATAGGAAATTTATTATTATTATTATTATTATTATTATTCAACTCCCCTATCTTCCACCTCTCTTAAGGGAGGATGTAACTTTTTGAATAAACAAGCTCATGAGTCATTCCTATACAAAAAGGAAAAATCTGTTCTGTCTCAACAATCTCTTTGATGAATCTAGCCAGCAGATTGGCCCTGGGCTGTGGTTTTTCCCACTAAGCAAGCTGTTTCTCCCACTCTATGCAGGAAGCAAGAGAAGCTTTTGAAGGTTGCCAAGCTTTTAAAGTCCTCTGGGACCTTTATGCTGAGTGAGGAGCAATCTTAGCTATCTTGCTTGGCATTGCAGTTGACTGTATCCATGTGTGCTCTGGTGGCCCGGAACCTCTGGCATGCTCATCATCCTTTGTTCTTTGGTCAGCTTATATGATGGACCTGAATTCTCCATGTAATAGCTCTTAAATAGCACAAATCAGTGCTTTGGGAAAAGGTGGGTGGGGGCATAAGCACTGGATGTATAAAGTATTATATCTTCAGTTGGTCCTTTCGTATTACTGGGCGAACCAGAGAAGTTATGATTTTTGAAACGTAGTTATTGTTCATTATTTCTAGTTTTCAAATGTCAAGATAAGTGAATGAAAACATATATGTAATATATAATCAATAAAGTCCTTACTCTTTTCCTGTTGCCTCTCTGCTCTAATAAGCCCTCTTTGAACTCCAGCAAATCGTGTTATAGTGGTCAGCATTTTAATTCATTATTCCATTTTGGGCTTACATGGAAGCTGTTTTGGCCTATTTTCCTCTTCTAATTTTTGGCACACCTGACATTTTGACCTCTGATGGACCTGAGGGTTTAATTTACCTTCTTTTTCTATTCGTGGTTTGCATTCCTAACCTTTTCCTGGCTCTCCCGGTTTCTTTCATTCCTAGCCTTCTTTGAATCAAGTAAGTTTGTTCGCTCAAGTCTGACACACAATAGACATTCAATAAGTATTGCTTGAATTAAGTGCACACATCAAAGCTATCATTCGTAATTTAATACCAGAAATAAATCTTTGGATTTGACACAATATAAGATTTTACAGGTCTGTGAAAAAATAACATCTTCTCTCTTTAACAGGTTCTTAATAATTAAGACTTTTATGATGATGCTAGCAGCCACTGTCACTTAAATTCCCAGTGTGTGCCATACACTGGTGCTATGTATTCTACATGAATTTTCTCAATTAATTCTTACAACTACTTTATGTGAGGATCCTGTTATTATCCTTCTTTTTATAGACAAGAAATCCTGGACACAGAGAGATTAAGTCACTTGGCCAAGCGTAACTAGTAAGGAGGCTGGGGCAGGAAATCAGACAGTTTGATTCCAATTCCCTCTTTCTCATACCATTTTTAAAAACTCAGGACCCCTGAATGCTCTGGTTCATTCAAAGCAGACTGGATTTTATACTGAATTCATACTTCTCTGCTGGCTATTCACATTCTTCCCTTCATGTGGAACTAAAATGAAGAGAACTTTACTACTTACTGTACCTGAAGAATTCAATCTTACCACATTCCCATTACGTGCACACACAGGGAAAAACGAGAAACTTCCCAAAGACGTATCTGATGTAATGAGCCATTGGTAAAAGCACTTGCTTTGCATCTGGTTACAAATGTAGTTGTAATTCAAATGAACACTCCTTTCCAATTCAGTTTAACTGACATTTACTGAACACTCATTCTGTTCAAGGCACCAGGTGCTCCTGATCTGATTCTCCAAAGGCAAGTCAGATACAGCCGTGACCTCCAAACAGATAGTGATCTAAGCTGGGTTAATAAAACACATAATACATAATAAAATAACAAATAGCTGTAAGCAAAACAGAACTGTTTAGAGTCAAAGTGTCTTAGGCAAATAAAAGAGAGATGGTTTCATGGAGGAAGAAGAATTTGAAGTGGACCCTGAAAGATGGCCTAAGAGTCTGAGGGGCCGTATGAGACACCAGGGCATACTGGGAAGGCAGTGATGCTTCGGGAGATGAGGAGAGGCTGTCGACTAGGGTCAACCTGGCTTCACATTTGGATTCTGACATTTACCAACTGGGTGACGTTGGACCAATTTTAAACCTTTCTGACCATCTATAACATGAGGGCTATAGTTACTGTATCCTAATGCTGAGAAGGTTAAATGAGATAACGTCTGCACACATGACCACTGCGTGGAGTATTGGCAGTAATGGAATTAAAGATGAAAGCTGTGATTTTTAATGTATCAGGTCCTCTTTGCCTTCATTTTTCCATCTGGCTGCCCCTCTTGGCCTCTGGTATTAGCGACACTTTGTATTTGCTTTCCAATGGCTTATTATTTAATTCTCACAACATCTTTGGGAGCTAAATAGGTAATAACTATTATTACAGTAAAAACCCATTTTTACATAATACGATTTTAATGGAACTGCTGATTTTATAAAATGAAAGTGACTGGTAAAGAAGATTTAAGTGATACTTTTGAACCTCTAATATAATTTTATGGTGTTTTGTGTATTTTAATTCATTAATAAAGGAAATGTGTAGAACATTCCCATCATTATTCAAATAGAATAGCATAATTTTTCAATAAAATTCTTTGGGTAAATTGCCTATTTCTATTTTCTGGGAAATCAATTTTATGGAATGACCTCAGACCCATCCTGTTCCATAAAAATAGGACTTTACTATACTAATAAAAGATATCACTGCCTTAAGTATGCCACCATTTTCCTTCGAGGCCTTCTGTCTTTATAGACATTGGATTTTTGAAAGAGCTGTAAATTCTTCTTAGTGGTATTATATGGAGTAAGCTGAGACAATCATGAAAAATTTACTCTTGCAGTTTAGTTTATGATAACTTAGCTTCACTGTAACAAGTAATGTCTGACTGTCTTTCCCTCCTAAATATTGGGAGAATTGTTTTAAATCCATTCTAGACCTCTTATGAAATGAGAACAAGATTTTCAAGTTTGAAAGTCTCAAACCTTCACAAGAATATCTGGTTGATGGGTAAAATGATCATGCTAACTTGTACTTCCTGTTTTGTCCTGAACAGATCTAACAGGATTTGTGTAAGATGCTTGTAGCACTTTCTCTGAGGAAGTTTCAGCCATGACAGAATGACATCCTTTTCACATAGGGAAGACTTAATGAAAGGAAAATGTGTTGTAATTTTAAATGATATGATCCTTATTTAAAAGGTACAGATATGGTATCATATAGCCTTCAACCTGTGTTCCATTTCCTGTATGACTTTGGATTGTCCTTATTTGCAGGTGAGTGGGACAGTCCTGTTTATTTTTTATAATAGTTCTGTTTTTTTTTTTCTGATTTTCAATACTCAGGTACATTAAATAGCAGAGAGGTTCATCAAAGTCTTGTGATGTTCAAAGATCACAATATTTAATGCCTTTCCTTGTTAAGCCTCAAGGCATTAAAGTTGGTGATATAATGTAAAATTACCATAAATCAGGAAGTAATTTTGGGGGAAAGGGTTTCTATAAAATGTTGTAAATATAGCATTATTATGTTGATTTACTATTTTTAAGCCTGAAATTATAACTAATTTAGGGTAAGATACACATAATACAAAAACTTAGGTCTGTACCATCAATCAGAAACTAAGTATTTTAAATATTAGTATTCTCTCTGTAACTTAAGTAGTTTATAAAATTCTGGTCTTGTCCCATTTGGATGGGACAGAAATGTCATACAAACCATCATCAAATTTATCCTGGGTCACTAGCAAGTGGGACAGAAGCTAAATTTAAGCTTGTGTTACTGGGATCCTTTGTATGAAGCATGATGTCAGGATGGTAACTGTTGGGTGTGTGTTCTGGAAATCTATCATTTCTTAAAACCCCCCTAGAAACTTAACAGCTTAAAATATACATACCTTTTATTTTGTTCACAGTTTTCTGGGGTAAGGCTAGACCTGGATATTCTTATTGAGGCCTCCCCTGTGTTACAGTAGATGGTTGCTGGGCTGCAGTCATCTACAGGTTCAACTTCGCTGCACCATCTAAGGTGGTTCATTCATGTCACCAGTAGTTGATGCTGGTTATTGACTAGGAGCTCAGTCAGAGGAGTCAGCTCATAGGCCTCAGTCCCTCCCTACATGGGTTTCCCTATGGATCCTTTGGGGCTTTCTCACAGTATGGCCACTGAATTCCAAGAAGAAACAGCCAAAGGAGTCCCCAACAGTGGGCAGTCCAAAAGACTTGGGTGGAAGCTGCATGCTTTCTGAGCCTGCCTTTAGCGGCATCAGATATCAAAACCATCACAATCCCTTGGCCATCCAAGGCACTAATGCCAGTCTGGATACAGGGGAGGCGAATTAAGCTCCACTCTCAATGAGAAGAACAGCAAAGAGCTTGCAGCTGTCTTTAATCTACCACTATCATGTGTTTCTGTGTGCACACATGTATTTAAGAGCAGTTGTATTGGACTATTCAAAAGGTGTGTGTCAGGGTCTGGTAGATTTGTTCTATGTTCATTTTCTGGGCAGACATTAGATTTTGTTGGCTTACATGAAGGAGAAATTGAAGAATACCAGGAGACAAACTGGTCAAAGTATTTATTATTTATTTATTACTGTTCCATTACAGTTGTCTGAATTTTCCCCCATTGCTCTCCCCTTCCCTGACCGCTCCCCACTCCCAGTCAGTCCCCACCCTGTTGTCTGTGTCCATGGGTCATTTACAACCTATTCCCTGACTAGACCCTTCCCATTCTTTCTCCCCTTATTCCCTCTCCCCTCCTTTCTGGTTGCTGTCAGTCTGTTCCTTGTTTCCATGCCTCTGGTTGTATTTTGCTCATTTGCTTGTTTTGTTCATTAGGTTCCTCTATAGGTGAGATCATATGATATTTGTCTTTTGCTGCCTGTCTTATTTCACTTATTATATGTATAATACTCTCTAGTTCCATCTATGCTGTTGGGAAAGGTAGGAGTTCTTTCTTTCTGTTGCAATAGAATTCCACTGTGTTCACGTATGGCAGTTTTTTGATCCACTCATTTACTGCAGGGCACTTAGACTGCTTCCAGCACTTGGCTATTGTAAATTGTGCTGCTCCAAACTTTGGGGTGCGTAGGTTCTTTTGAACTGGTGTTTCAGGATTCTTAGGGTATAATCCCAGCAGTTGAATTGCTGGATTAAAAAGCAGTTCCATTTTTAGTTTTCTGAGGAAATTTCATATTGTTTTCCACAGTGGCTGCACCATTCTGCATTCCCCCCAACAGTGCACTAGGGTTCCCTTTTCTCCACATCCTCGCCAGCACTTGTTTGTTGATTTATTAACGATGGCCATTTTGACCAATGTGAGGTGGTATCTCATTGTGCTTTTAATTTGCATCTCTCTCATGGCCAGTGATGTTGAGCATCTTTTCATATGCCTATGGGCCCTCTATATGTCCTCCTTGGAGAAGTCTCTGTTCAAGTCCTTTGCCCATTTTTGATTGGATTGTTTGTCTTCCTGGTATTGAGTAGTATGAGTTCTTTATATACTTTGGAGATCAAACCCTTGTCTGAGGTATCATTGACAAATATGTTTTCCCATACTGTTGGTTCCTTTTTCATTTTGCTGCTGTTTTCTTTAGCTGTGCAGAAGCTTTTTAATTTGATTGTAGTCTCATTTGCTTATTCTTTTCTTTATTTCCCTTGCCCTAGTTGGTATTAAGATTCTTTTTTCTTCAGTACCTATAATGCTTGGTGTTATTGTATTGCCTCTTAAATGCCTGAGAATGGGATTCTTAAACCCTTCAAACATGATTGGACCCCCAGTGGGATTGCTAACTCTTAAATGGGATGGGTGGCAGTGTTTGGGCTGCAACTGGTGTTCTCTTCCTGGGAGAAAAGAGTATGGTGGGGTGAAGAGAGAAATGGAGCACAGATATTTTGAGCAATTTTGTTTCAGTGGACAACAGTCAAAATTTTCTTTAATTTTATTGAGAATATAAATGGGAAAGTTTTCTTTGAGATTTTATGGGGAATAACAGATAAATGTGATTTTTAAGAGGTACTTTTGATACAGAAACTATAATCAGTATTATTATCAAATCAAAATAAACAAATACAAAGAAAATCTAAGACTAAAGATCAAAGGATCTTTAGATACTGTATAAATCCCTTTTAGGCAGTTTCTTAGAGGAGAACATAGATCTCTGTGAACTTGGCTTAATGGCGAAGTGTGTTAAGGCCAGGTCCTTCCCACAAGAGGGAAAAATCAGGATCTGAGGCTCCATGGGGGAGGTATTTCCACAGACTGCAAATATACTGTAGAAGCTTACTACTTATAGGAATCTAAGAGCAAAATACCTTGCAATGTTAAATCCTTTGATGAATTGAATGACCATCTAGAAATTTATTTTACTTGGGAGTATTTTTACATGCTTATACTTACTTGTACTAAGTAGGTATTAATATATGTGTAAAAATGTAGGTCCATAGCTGGTAGGGAACTTAGTGGCTTTGTGGCCCATCTAAAATGAGCTGAGGTAATGCATATGTTTTAGAAATTGTAAAATGCTCTGAAATTCATTAATATTATTGCCCAGACTTTTACTATGTTTGTATCAAGAATAAGAGCAGAATTTGCTCTATGTTCTTAACCTAGTGTTACAAATTGCCCCCCCCCCCTAAAATGTATAAGAAGGAATAATGTTGCTTTTTTTGTTGTTTTAGATTTATGTTCTTAAAATAGGATTATATTTGAGAGATGCACTTGGAGGCTAGGGAGTTCCTTCTAGTTGCCATGACCATGATTCAAAATGTCTTCTTATAAATTAATAGCAGTATGACCCTAACAAATGACTAAGGCCTGAGACAGAGTGCCCTTGCCAAGATGGGTAACCAGGAGTTGGAATTTTGAAAATATATATATTTTTACAACTATGTATATTTTATCTATAAAAATTATTTCAATTAAAATAGCAGCAGAGATTTTCTCTATAAATGACAAAAAAACATAATTTTAAAAATATATTAAATAGGTTGATACCCTTTCTCTAATTTCAGTTTGTCAGTCTTGGCTTGACTTGATCATGGTGTTTGTTTCTGGGCTAATTAGAACTCACTTAGAATCTTCTCTTGGGACCCAAAACCATGTTAGCCCTGACACTTTTTATGGCTTGCTAACTTGCTGGAACTAATTAGAGTTTCCTCTAATTGAGTGGTTTTCAAATCCTTTGCTGTCATCACTCACCTGAGAAACATACTCATTGCCTTAGTTCATTAGTATTATAGTAATCTTCTAGGAGGAGACATAGTTCCTCAGGATTCACAGATCATAATTTGGATGGGACAGGGGGACCGATATTGGCAAGTGTAAAATATGTAAGAGACCCAGAGTTTATTTTGGTACTTAGCTCCACCTAGAGAATCACCGCCTTTCTAACTTTATAGACTTCTGACTCTGGTATCCCACAAGTGTGACCCTTCTGGGAACATTGTGTGTTAGCCCCTAGGGGCACATAACAGGTATACAAGTACATGTAATATACTTGTGGTGCTTTCCTTCAGTTCCAACAGGTGTGATTTCTTTACTGCTATAACAACTTCTTTCTCCTACATAAACTTTGCATACTTTTATGCACAGTTTAAAACTGCTTTTTAAAGGAACTATGCATTATTTTCCTCCGGACTTTTTGGAGTACGTTGGCCTTAACTATATAAACTCCTAGCTTCATAGCAGCAATAAATGTATTGGTGATTGCTATGGGAAAATATAAATATGTATCATAAACTTGATAGGAAATCAGAATTGCAGGACTTGGCATTTGATTCATTGTAAAGGATAAATAGAATGAGGCTGAAATGATGACTCAGAACATTAGTGCATGGGAGAATTAGTAGGAATGCCATCAGTGGAAGCAGAGGAAGCAGGGGAAGGACCAGGTCTAACAGGGAGGATAATGAAAGACATTATGGACATATACTAAATTTCCTGTGCTGATGCCTAGATGATAATGGGAGATGTGGACCAGGAGTTTGGAGGGAAGCCAGTTAGGAATCTGGATTTAGATTTGGCAGTCCTCAGAAAAGTTGACTAAGGAAGTGTTGGGAATTGAACCAGGGTTGGAGACAACATGAAAACCATCACAGAGAGATATAAGGAGAGAGTAAGTGATAATATCTTAGAGGAAATTCTAATTAAAGTGACAGGAAGAGAAACCAGAGAAGGGCCAATCATGAAATCAAGAGGAGAATTAAAACAACAGAAGACAGGAAAAGAGCAAAACCAAGATGGTGGAAGTGGTTAACAATAAATGTTACAAAAAAGACTAGGAAGACAGTGATTTAGAAATTGAGAATAAATTAGGTACTCTCTGAAGGCTCCTACAAATCAAATGCAAAATATAATGCTTTCGTTGTCTTTACTGTTCCACACATCTGCATTTGGTCTTTATGGAAACCCTCGTAGAGATTAATGTCTTCAAGGATTCCTGTATCTTTGCTAAAATTAAAGCAATTACTCCCTGATGAGACGGCAACACTTCAAGAGTGCCAACCAGATTGTCCCTGGTCACTCTCTGGTTAGAATACTGCCAAGTGTTCTAAATTCATAGGCTCAAATGATAGGTTAGTTCCAACAGAATTGGTCAATTTGTATAGCTCAATCAGTTTGGGAAAACAGAAGAGGCTATATTCTTTAAGATATTACTGTCGTTTCCTAAAAATATACAGTATTACAAAAATATAAAGTGGCACAATAAATATTTTTTAAAAAGATTGTGTAAAATTCTTAGGAGTTCAGTTCTGGAGATAAGCTTTGAAGGTCATATTTAAAATAGGCAGCAATAGTCCATCAGAGTACATTAGTTAATTCCTTTCAACTTTGAAATACTGAAACTAGCATCCATTGGTATTTATTTTGGGGATGTTGATATTAGGAGCTAATCTCTTTAAAGTCATTAGTAAATAGAGTGACCAACTACTGTGCTTTACCCAGGATTGGGGAATTTCCTAGGACACAGGACTTTAACTAGTAAAACCTAGAAAGACAAACCAGGATGAGTTAGTCATCCTACTAAAAAATCACTTTTAAAGTGCTTACAGTCCCATACTTTATGATGTGAACTGCTACAGATTTGCTGGGAATTCACAAGATTTTTCCTTGCCTTGAATGCATAAATTTATATTTTACCTAGTTTTCTTCCCTCAAGAAATTTGTCTAATGGAATTAATATTCTTTGAGGAGATACAGACATTAGAAACGAAGCGAACTTGAGTTGTTGCGTATGTTTTCCCCTCCTGGTTGGGGCTGAGGAAGCATGAGCTAAGTAAGGAACAGCTGCTCTTGGGGCCCTTAATATAGAGCAGGACATTTTTCACTTGCTATAGTTGAACTATGTACTTCTTTTTCTCTATACGTTTGACCATTTTCCATGGAGATATTTTTGGAATGTAGAACTACATAATTTATGATTTCCCAGTGATTGTTTTAGGCACAGTTGCCGTTGCTTGAGTTGATTGTGCTTTCTTGAGGGAACTCTTCGAGTCTCTTCATAGGCAGAACTTTAAATGTAAGAAGGTTACCGAGTAATTTGGTGATTAGAGGTGCAGCCTGGCCAGCAGGGGCAGGAATTGCATAGGTGACTCACTGTCAACCGTTAGTTACCACCCTTGTGCAGAGTCCAGGAGCTCTTAAGTTCTCACATGTCCTAGGTCTTTGTGGTAATCTGTTGATGCCTCGATCCATGCTCAGAATAATATTTTTAATACATAAAATAAAATAGGATTATAAAAGGAATTAGTATTTTGATATAGCAATCAAAATATTAAAAATCAATTTGTGACATAAAAATATATATGCTTCTCTACTAGAGCATTAAACAACACTGTCTAGTGCTGGTTCTAATTATAATCATAATTTAAATGAAGTTGTTGTAGATATTCTTCAAAAAGTGCTGCCATAAATTTCTTCCCTCCTTGTAAATGTAGGCTGTTCCTCCCCTGGAGAAGTGTGGACTCACTTCTCTCTTTGAATCTAGTCTGGCCTTTGTGACGTGCTTGACTGATAAAATGTAGTAAAAGTGATGTTCTAGAACTTCCAGAGTTAGGTAACAAAAACCCTTGCATAAGAAGATCTTTTGGCCTGGATGTCTTATTTGTTATTGGAATGTTCCTTTGGGACAGAACCCTTGGGCTATGGGAATCTCCAGTCACACAAGCCATGTTTTTCATACTGATTGGCAGTCTCTGAGAAGCTCTAGCTAGTAGCCAACATCAATTTCCAGCCATGTAAGTGGTCTGTCTTGGACATCCAGGCCAGCTGAGCTCTGCACAGGTATACCTTTGTTAAAATTGTGCTTTGCTCCATTGCACTTCACAGATATTGCTTTTTAAAATTTTATTTTATTTTATTTTACTTTTACAAAATAAAAGCAAGATCCTCCACCAGCAAAAAGACTGTGACTTGCTTTACTGCAATACTTGCTTCTTTGTTATGATGGTCTGGAACCAAACTTGCAGTATCTGTGATGTATACTTGTAATGAATGACATTTGCTGACAACTCTGAGGTTTTTATTTTCTCCCCTTTATCTATAAATGTGCTAACAATCTCCTATTTTATTTTTAAGACAATATTACTCAGTTTCTTTTGTGTATTAAATAATACTCCCTTAGAAAGGGCATTCCAATGTTCACTTTACAAAGATTCCACATGGGCCCTGGCAGAGTTAAATGCTGAGAATGTGAAAATTAATTAAAACTTCTCTTCAAAGGAGGCATTGTCTCTACTCTTCCAAAATTGATTTACCTCTGTTTTATCACCACTATTTGCACAATGCACCTGATGTTAAAGAGGAGTTTAGAAATCATGCATCTATTAAACAACTATTTACTGGACACATGCTTTATTATGTGCCTGGCACTTTGCTTCATGTTGGGGTAAAAATGGTGAGCAAAACAGTTGCAATACCTACCTAGAACTTACTGCTTATTAGGAGAGACATTAATGTAATCACACATACAATTATAATGATAATATATCTAACAACTGTACTGTAGGAAACATTTGGACAGTTATGAAACCATGTATCATGAGGACCTGGGCTAGAATGGAGGTGGATTCATTTAGATAAACCATATTGTAAGGCAGAAACACCCATTTAGATATTAGTTAATTATGAATTTACCTGGAATTTCTCAAATTGTTTCCTATGAAAAGAGCTTTTTATAATCATCACATGGGAGTAAGATAACGAATTCAAATGATTTGGGGAAATTTCAGATTAAATACAGATAATTAAATTTCTTTGCATCTCGTCTGGTCTTTTCAAAACCTTTTCTATGATGATATGAATTGTGTAATTTCTAGAGGGGGATTTGGCATGGACTGTTTCTGTGAGATGTTTAACCATGTGGTCTTTTTATTCACAGAACCGCTCATGATGTCACAAAGTACTCTCACTCTTAGTCCAATTCTTGCAGCTATTCCATAAGGTCAGGTAGCCAGTTGTATTAGGTAAGATTAGGTCTTCTGTAAATAACAAAGACCTGAAAAATAGAATTTCATATTCTATCTTATATAAAAGTAGTCTGTTCCATGGTGTCAGGGACTTGAACTCCATTGACCTCTTTGTGTCACCATATGCTGTTTCCATTCTCAAAGTCACTCTGAGACATGTCATGGTCGGACATGTCTGCTGGAGCTCCAGCCTCTGTGACCACGTTCCAGAAATGTGGAATAGAAAAGATTCTTCCTGTAAGTCACACATGGCATTTCTCCTCATCTCTTCCTGGCCAAAACCTAGATGAATGACCATATCTAACTGGAAAGGAGGCTGGGAAATGTAGTCTTTTGGCTGGGTGACCACGTATTCAGCTAAAAATGGAAGTTCTTATTACTAAGGAAGGAGAGAAAAAGTACTGAGAAGCAACTAGTGGTCCCTGCCACAAATATCTCTCATTTTTCAACTGAGTAAAATGGGCCCAATAAGGAAGGACTAGGAAAGAGCACAGAAATCATAGAAACAGCACAATTCAAATCCAAACCTGCACATTCCTCGAGCCGCTCTAGTTCATTACATTATCCCTATTTAAACCTGTGGGAGGGATCAAAATAGAGCCTTTCAAAGGCTGTGATATAAAGGGTCATGGTGATATAAACAGATAACACCATTGTAAGATATATTTTAAGACAAAGGTAGGAATATATTTCTTAGAGGTATATCCCCATATTTGGGAATTAATAGCACTTGGTTAACAGAAATCTGTAAGTGGTATGTGACTGCCTTTTGTTATGCATACATTATTTAGACCAGAGCTCTGTTTGTCAGGCTGCTGTGCTCTCCAGGGCCTGCTCTGTGTCTAACAGCATCTCCTGGCTTTTCTTCATTTGTCACATCAGTGGTGCTTTGCAAACCTTGAATCCCATCTGAAGCCATCTGTTTGCCTCGCTTTATTTACACGATAACGTCACCTGATTGCAGTTTAGTGTCTGGTTGACAAACATTGCTCTTACCTAGATTGAGCTGGGGTTTTGTCTTTTAACAACAGTGGACTCACCACGCTGACTGCATTTCTCAGTGAGGAGATGGTGCCTGTGAAGCCCACGCAGGGAGTCAGCCCAAAGGCAGTGAGCTTACCCCACTGTGCCAGGACTGGCTGGGCTGTGCTCAGCAGTGCAATGGCAGGCATCACTCTGCTGTCTTCCAGCACATTACTGGTACCAAAGGGAATCCTCTCGTCTTGATGCTCCCAGTGTTTATTGTCACTTCAGAACAGTATAGATGCTCTTTGCATATTTGTTAGATGAGTGAGTGGGTGAGTGAGTGAATGAATGAAATTATGAATGGTGCATTGAATGGAAAGCTAATTAAGTTCCAGCTCCTCTCTTCCATTCCTCTTGATGGCGCAATTGCTGGACCTGTGATATCTCAGCAGAAATGACTGTTGTTGGCACAGTGAGGCCGGATGCCTTGGGGTGGTTGCTCTGGGGATATCGCAATCCTTCTGAATCAGAGCATTCACACTGACAAACTAGGCCCCTTCCCTCTCCCCTCAGCTGGGTATCATGTGTGGAAGCACTTTCCTTTTGAGAGATCTAGGGAAATGTGTGTCTAGAGCAGAGTTTCCTCCCACAGGCTCAGGTATTTGTAATTCCAGTCCTCACCACAGTGGCAGTTTTTACTAAAACCCTGTGGGAAAGGGAAGTGGGCAGGAACCCATGATGACTTAAATCTTATAAATAGGATTTAAGCTTAACAATGCTTAAATACGCACACATACCTCTGATGTAGAGCAGTTCCCAAATTGCTGACTCCTAAATCCTCCTGAGGGACCACTGGAGAATTAGCTCCTAGAAATACAATTCTGTTTCCGAGAGGCCTGAGTTCTGGTAATACTAGAGAGCAGAGGCTCTCATGGAAGCCCACGGCTCCCCCTCGCTCCTTGGGTGAAATAGCATTCTGTCCTACTCTGACTTCACGCAGCTTGCTTTTCTTGTACTCTAAAGAATAGCAAGAGCTTGCTTCCTAATTTGTGTTATCCTCCTTAACCCTCAAAATGACCTCAGGGAGCTCAGGGCAGGGTGTCAGTTGTCATCGAGTCACAATCTATTGCCTCATTCCCTTATCAGCTGCATAGCAACTACCAGGACTCACGCATGCTATGCCATTGCAATCATTGATTATGCTCCTTGTCTCTGTTTTTTTTTTTTTTTCATTTAGTTGATTCACTTTAATGAATAACATATTGTTCTTTCTCTACATGCATATATTTAAGAGTGTAGGGGAGGTAGGCGTAGGTATTTGTTAGCTTTCTAGTCCAGTGTCTTCCAAAATAGCGTATGAAAGATAGTCCATTGAAGAGCAGATAGAGAATACTAAAACCTTTATTTTTAATTTTAATTTTTTAATTTCTATTTATTTATTTTTATTTATTTTTAACCTTTGCTCTGAAAGTTTTTTCTTTGTATATTTTTTATTATGTGTATAAATTTATTACATTAGTATTGTGGTATGTATATGTGAATTGTCAACAAATTTATAAGTAAATAATATCGAGAATATATGATTAAAATTATAATCATCTAGAGAATGAATGTTTGGCATTTATTTGAATTTTAATACCATATTAGTTTTTATTAACTATAATAAGAGTCTCATAAAAGCATTTGCTAGTGAAATATATGCTATATATGGTACACATCATTCTATATGTATATGGCTTACACAAGTTGTTTAATTAGGTGACAAAATATAAAACTAGAAAACTGACTTCAGGAACCTATTTTATCTAAAAGATAGGTTAACATTTATGGAAACCTGTAACACCTTTCATTCAAAAGCAGCAAGTTTTAATTTACCTAAGGCCTTGGTCTTATATATCGATGCTATGTAATATTTTAGGGGCTTTCCAATGAATTCACGGTAAATCTCAAACACATTTGTTTGGCCTGCAGAGCCCTTTGTGATGTGGCCTCACTGTCTATCACTTCTCTGTGGGTCTCATTCCTCAATCACACTCATCTACTTACTGTTTTTGAATAGAATCAACAATTACTCCTTCCCACTTATAGTTTCTCTTCTCTCTGCCTAACTATAACTTTCCCCAGCTCTCTTTCCTGGTCCCTCTCCCCTTTTCCTTCCTAATGCTGTCTTCTAGTTACTCCTTTTTGTCTTTTAACACTCAATTTATTGTCACCTTTCCCAGAAAGAGTCCCTGAATCCCATTTGATGTAATTTCCCTTGCCCTGTGTCCCTGCAACATCTTGGGCATATTTCTATTATATACCCTTATTCTCTAATTATTGACTTTTTTACCACCTTGAAAACAGAGGGTATACCTTATTTGACTTTTTACAGCTCCAGTGGAAAGCACAGTACTTGACATGTTCCAGATACTCAGTTAGTACTCCAGTGAGTAAGTGAAAGAATGAGATGCAGGCACTGCCCAGTCAGTCCCTACTAAAGTAAATCTATGGGTTTTGGAAACTGGAGGGAAAGATACCACTGTCACAATATTGGCAAACAAGGGAGGGGTGGAGGATGGTAGACCTTAAGAGCCTTAGTAATGGATGAGTAGGTGCTGGTTCTGTTGGGGAGCTCTGGTGGTCTGGGGATCATTCAACTCCAGTATTTATTTAAAATCCTCGGGCCAGAAACTTATCCTTCGTGAGTTGTGCTTCCTACAGGTAAGAAGGTACTCTATGCAAGAGAGAGCAGGCTCATTCTTTTCCTTAATGTAGTTCTCTGAACTTGAGTATTCCCAGTAGGTGGCTCTCATTTCCCTTCTCCCCTGGTGAGCTGGTGGCCTTTCATTCAGCTACTCCTCCACACAGCTTGCCTCCTCCCTCCTCCCTACAGCTTACACCTGAGCAGTTGATGGGCCTCCTGTGGATCAGCACCTGAGGAACTGATGGGCCTAGCATGGCTTGCCAATCAGGAGTTTAGAGCTCTAAACTCCGGGGGTCCACTGCCTTCTCAGCCTGCAGGCCTCCCATGGCTCAGCGTCTAGGCTGTTGACACACCTCCTGTGGTTTTAGCTAGAGAGCAGCTTGAGGATCTTCTGTTTGCTGTGAAATAGTTTCAGAGGTTACTTTTTCTCATTTGCATAGTGTGGATGCACCTGTTTTTGTTTGTTTGTTTGGTGAAACTATAAAAGGAAGAGCATAAATGAGAAAATATTGGTGCCTGCTTAGAGCTATGACATTGGCTACTGCAAAGGGGCCCAGGTTTTGCTGTTTGTAAAAGAGTTAAGGCTTCACTCATAGTGCTGGTGAAGAAATTATTTGTACCTGAGGAAATATGAAAGGTGATGTAAGCCTTTTGGGCTCCTAGAGTATTACCTGGTGTGTATGTAATATGAATTTAAAAGGCTTCTAATACTTCTTAAATTATCTTATTCATCTGAAGGATCACCTGAGAAGTGGCTTTGGGCACAGCAAGCTGACCCTGTAGTTCAAGTGGAAAGGAAGGAAATAGTTAAAGGATTTAAACTGCTAAGGAAGACTTTTGCGTTTTTCTAGAGCAGCAGCAGTTTGTACGAAAATCACAGCTTTTATGCATTAGGTACGGTTGAGTCTCTTCCTAAAAGCAGTGTAAGAAATGTGGACCCCAATTCCATCCGACCCCCTACCTTCCACTGCACCCCACCTCATCCCTTCCTCCCAGGGAAAAGGAGCTCTAGGACCAAAGGGGCACGCTGCTTCATCCAAGGATTTTCAGATAATAAAGAGACTGGTAGGGAGTCAGAAAAACAGAAGAAATTATTGATAACATAATTTTTGCCACACAATTATCAGTTTAAGCTTCACTCAGAGAGGAAACCTTAACCATGATTTTTATAAACTCCACTCTTCTAGTATCTTCTCTTTTCTCATCCTAATTCCTCCATGACCCATCACAAGCAAACCAAAATCACTTCACATTAATAAAGACCATGCCAGAATTTCAGTACCAAGGACTGAATTTTCCTTTTTAAGATCCCAGGTTATTCGAATACTATTGGTCAGAGAGGCTGGGTTAAAAATCAAAAGGCCATAAAATGTTATCAGCAAGAAATGATACAGAAAGTAGCAGAGGTATTCGAATTTCATTTTCTGAGTCCAGGGGGCCATAAATTATGTAAATATAAGGTTACAGGAAGATGTGACATATTGAACATAGTTAGATCCCCATTTTTAATAATAGTAACAGTAATTACAATATGGTTTTAATATTAGTATTACTAGCAATAATACCGCCTTTAGTATGAGATAATATAAATTCAGTTTTTTAAAATGTGCCAGGCATTGTATTAATTTTTATTTTATCTAACTGAAGGCATTGGCGCTGTATTTTACACACAAGGATACCAAGATTAAAAGTTCTTAAACTTGAGTGTGTTCATAAGAATCAGCTGAGATGATTTTAAAATACTAGTGATCTGCCTTTTGAAACCACTCTGCAGTTAGTACTGAAGTGGGTGTCCATTGACCATTATTTTGAAATACCTTGGCCTAGAATAACACTCCGTAGATCACAAGGCCAGTAAGGAGTAAGCCAGAATCCAGACCTGTGTCGTTCCTGCTGTCCATACTTTCCTTCCTGTTGCTTCGTATCTGAATGAAGAAGGGTCAATACTTTCCTTGCATGCTTTATACATCCAATTTCATCTACTCTTATGTATACTTACAATTAACACCGGACTTCTGGAACTTTATTCTGTTTTTATTTTTTACTTTTTAGATTTTATGTATTTATTTTTAGAGAGGGGGGAAGGAATGGAGGAAGAGAGGGAGAAACATTGATGTGAAAGAGAAAACTTTATTGGTTGCTTCTCACATGCTCCTCAACCTGGGACCGAACCCACAATCCAGGCACGTGCCCTGACCAGAAATCGAACTGGTGAACTTTTGCTTTGTGGGAGGACACCCAACTAACTGAGCCACACCAGTCAGGGCTTTATTTTGTTTTTAAAAGTTTAAATAATACCTGAAATCTTTCTTGTCCAAAATAATACAGAAATATACTAAGAAAAATATCAGTAATTCTTTAACCATTCCTTGTTGTCCTTTCTTTGATAACTACTGTTCTCAGTTGGGATTACATTGTTGTTTTTTATATGTATATTTACCTATTGATGTGTAGCTTTTCAAAATATTAATTAATTGAACACTTTATGACAGGCTCCATCATAAACATGTTAGATGAATTCACTTTGTAACCCTCATAATCACCTTATGAGGCACAATTACTATCTTTCTTTATCAGCTGAGAAAGCTGAGACTTGGATATTATAATGCTCATTGGTAGAGGGACAAAATTTAGACCCATTAGTCAGACCCCGGCGCTCTTCTGTACTATGCACGCTAAGGTATCCCTCAATCAACATGAAAATATGTTCTAAGTATTTATATGTGACTTTAAATACATTTGACAATATATCTTGGACATACTATCACATCCTTCTGCATAGCATTTTAGAGTAAGAACATAGCGTGACTCATTGAACTACTATTTACTGACGAACACTTAAGGCTTCTTCCTCCAAATTTTCACTTTTACAAACTATATAATAGCAAAAAATATAAGTGGGAGAATTTCTTCAGGCCAGTTGGGTCCCAAAGTGGAGTCCAAAGACTACCTACATCTGAAATGACTTAGAAAACTTCTTAAAAATGCAAAACACACCTTAAAGGAACACATAATCATCATATTATAACCTTTCATTGAGCCCAGAAAAAGATAGAAAACATCCCAATTTAATCTCAAGGCTATAAAATAGATTCTAAAATTAGACAAAAATAGCCCAAAGAAAGAAAATTAGAGGCTAATATAATAAACATTAATGAGAAGTATCAACAAATCAAATGGATCTGTGCTTTAGAACAATTATAAATGATTAATAGAGTTTAATTCTAGCAATGCAAGGATGGTTCTATTTCAGGAAAAAATTTATTAACATAATTCATTGAGGCAAAATTAGAATTATCTCTCTTCTCTCCCTAAGATTGCACTTTGATTCTCTTTTATAATAATGAGGCACTATGTTCACTATATGAAGAACCACAGAATAGCCAAAAAAGTTTAACTTTCCCTCTCCCTCTTATCACAAGTGTAGGTACAATTTCTACCTACACAACTCTGTCTCTCTACCTCACTATGTGATTCCTTTTTTTTTTTTTTTTAAGATTTTATTTATTTTTGGAGAGAGGAAGGAAGGGAGAATGAGGGGGAAAGAAGCTTCAATGTGTGGTTGCCTCTTGAGTGTCCCCTGACTGGGGACCTAGCCCACAACCCAGGCATGTGCCCTGACTGGGAATTGAACAGGTGACCCTTTTGTTTGCAGGCTGGCACTCAGTCCACTGAGCCACACCAGCCAGGGTTCTACCTGAATATGTGATTCTTGACTACGCAGACTGTCCAAGGCTTCAGAGCCCACTGGGTCATAGGAGTGAATATTGAAAATGTTACCCATTTTATAGAACTAAGTGCAAGTTAACAGAAAACTATTCTAGAACACTGGGGAAAGGTGGGCTGGGAAGGATTGAGAAGGAGAAGATGAACTGAAAACAGAAATTATAGGTATGAGTGATATACAATCACAAGTCTTTCAGCATATTTGAGACACTGACAGGAAGTTTTCTCCAAGTCATTTTATAGAAGCATCTAAAGCAAATAAATATAAAATCTAAGCATATGGTTGGAGCAATATTTTAAAAGGCATTACATGATCTGCTTTTTTGTTTGTTTGTTTTTAGTGTGAAAATATACAGTCTTTTTGAATGAGGGACAGAGCTGTTTGTATGATTTGCCTAAAGGCAAAAGCTAATAATCAGTGTGTCAAACTTATCTGTTTCCCACCCAAAGGAAAAAAAAATATTTACATAGTGGTATAAAGAGGATTCTGTAGGAGCATCAAGAGGATTTTCCCCAAAAGTTTCTTGATCTATAAAACAGAAAATATTTGACTAATTTCAATGCTATACTCAATAACAACACAATTTATTAGGCTAGAAATAGAAGGAATTGTCTTTAACGTAATATAAAATGTTTACAAGAAATCCATAAGAAATATCCCTAATAGCCATGAAAGATTAATTTTGTCATGTTAGAGTCAGTAACAAAACATCAATGCCTATCATCACTTCTATTACTGGAGATGCAAGACAAAGCAATATAACAAGAAAAATATAATAAAAGGCATAAATATTAGAAAGAATGAGGAAAGCAATTATTTGTAAACCTTTTTTAAAAAAAAAGCAAATGAGACTCAAGTGAAAAACTATTAAATAAAAGATGTCAGTAAAACAGCTGGAAACAATACCAACATACAATGAGCAATAGCATTCCTATATATTAACAATAATAATCACTAATTAGAAAAGGTAATAGACAAAAGATTCTACTTTTGAGAGAAAAAAGATAAAATATTTATAAATAAACTTAACAAGGCATTTATATAATATTAAAAGAAAGCCCTCAAAACTTTGGTGAATAAGTGGAACTGATGCAAAAATACTGGAAAACCCAGTATTGCAAATATTCCTCCATAATGAATCTATAAATGCAAGTAATCCAAATTAATATTGTAGTTAGATTAAAAAATAGAACATGAAAAGATGATTCTGACATTTTTAGAAAAAAAACAAATAGACAACAAATAGTCAACAACTTTTTTAAGTGGAAGTTAATTTAGGGAGGCTCACTATAGATGCTCAGCAGTCAAACTGAAGTGGTATTTCCTAGGAATAGAAAAATGGAGAGATAGAAGTGAATAAAACAAAACAGAATTCAGAAACTGACCCATGGGAATGTGAGAATTTACTCGGTGGTTAGCATGGCATTTTAAAACCATGGGAAAAAACTAAATGGTGTAGGAACAGTTATATATCCATATGTTAAAAAATATTTCTGCTGCATCATCAATTCATATCATGCCAAATAAACTAAAAATCCCTTTATTAAATATGAAGGAATTAACAGGAAATATGGGAGACTGTTTTTTTAATATTCTTGTTTATATTCTATGAAAGGCCTTTCTGATCATCTAGAAGTCATAAAAGAAAAGGTGGAAAAATTTGGACAAATAAAAATGAACCATCCCATGATCAAAGATCTATTAGGCAAGGATAAAACTCAAGCCATGGGAATAAAATATTTACAATATTCATTATATATAATCTAAGATATATAAAGAAATCTAATATATTTTTCTGAATGAAGGAAAACTACTGACTCAAAATGAAATTTATAAAGTAATAAAATGGCCAATAAACATGAAAAAATTCTTAATCTTACTATTAATTAGGAAAATGTTAATTTTAAAAAAGATAAATATCCCTTTTTTGGCCACCAGATCAGCAAAATAAATTAAAGAAATTATAAAAGTTAGTACTTATTGAGCACTTGCTTTTTGCTCTATATGTAGTTTATACATTAACATTCTTATTCTCATAATAACTCTATTAGATATGCACAATTATTATCCACAATCTATAGAGGAAGACTTAGTTGAAATTGCTACATGTTTTAAACATTATAAATTAACAGTTGCTTAGACTTATCTGTAAATTTTACTCGATTCTTTACATACCACCTTTTTTGAATCCCACATCTTCTTTTTTTCTGGATTTACTTTTGGTTTGCTGATATCCATCTTATAGGAATTCAGCTGAAGAACTTTGATGATTTAGCCTATTGTTTTCAAGCACAGAGGCCTTAAATCCATTTCATTTTTATTTTTGTAGGTAATTTGTTTTAATCTTTGGAAAACTTTAAGGATTTTCTCTTACCTGCTGGACCCTTTTATTTTAGGGATATATTTTTTCTTTGACCCTAATAAATTATTTTCTTAATGATTTTTCCTTCATATTTTGTCTACTTTTCTTTTGAAACTCCTAAGTAGATGCATATGAGAACTGAAGGGTACATTACATTGTTTTATAAGCCTTTTTTTTGTCATATTTTCTAACTTTTTACACTTTTTTGTTTCTGGGAGAATCTATGAAGTTTATTTTTCTAGTTTAAACTTGTAGAACTGTCCATTTTACTATTTACTCAACCTATTGGTTAAATTTGTTTTTGGTGATAATTTAAAAAATATACATAGCTAATTTTTTTTCATGAATATATCTTCTAAAATATCTCTGGAAATATGCTTAAGCTAGGTTCTTCTATTTGCTTAATTTTGTGTCTCTGGGTATTATTTATGGGTATTATGGAATCGATTATGCAATATCTCTCTTTTATGATTCTTGCTTATCTTTGTCCTTATAAATTCTTTGTTTGCCTACCCATAAATCCTTGCTTTATGAAGTTGTGTCCAATGATTATGGTCCAGCAAAAATACGACAAGGAGAGCTTTCTATAGAGCAGTGTAATCTTGCAAGGTGCTAGAGTTTGGTTTTGTTCAGATATTAATTTAGCAAGTAAGAACTGAAATCACAGCAAATTAAAACATTGTACCAAACTTCAATCCCAGTGTACAGTCAAGACAATCTCCTAGATTCACAGACATTCAGTGGTGGGAGCATTCCACAAATATCCAAATGTAAAAATGGTGAAGGTGTAGATACCTGGGAAAAAAGCATTACATACAAAATGTAAACTAAAGGACATAAGAAGCAGGAAGTCAAGAAAGACAAGCCAGGTAAGAGGGGACAGCTGAGCTCTCTTGCTCAATTGACAGAAGCAGAAGGAAATTGTAAATCTGGCAAAGACAAAAAGAGAATTTAAGAAAAGAATCTCTCTCTCTCACGCACTACAATTTTGTCCACACTAAATAAAAGATATAATCAGTCTCTATTTTTAATTTCAATTACAACTTAAAAATTTTTAAATATAGTGAATGCAGACACAACTTTTCAAAACTCAGAAGACACAAACATATACTTATTGAAAATTCTCCCTTCCCCCAGCCTTTCAGCCACCTAGTTTCATTTCCTAGACACAAAGATGTTACTAGTTCCTTGAGTGTCCTTCCAGAGATATTCTACGCTGCATATACAAAGAAGTTTTATTTTAAAGTACACATATATAGATATAATTTTGCTTAATCCCTTCTTTCACACAAATGATAACATTACAAACTGTGTTGCCCCTTGCTTTAAAAGATATAACTTGATTGTTCCATATTAGTACTTTAAGTACTTCTTTATTTTTTAAGAGCTGTGTTGAGGTCTAATTCACTTTTCATGCAATTCATCCATTTGAAGTATATAATTCAATCACTTTTAGTATATTTATAGAGTTGTGCACTCATCACCATAATTATTTTCAGAACTTTTTTTATTATACCCCCATCAAGGAACCCCTGCTCTCTTTAGCCATAACTCCTAAATTTCTCCATTCCGCCCCTCCCCAAGCAACCATTAATTTACTTTGTCTCTATAGATTTTGCTGTTCTAAAATTTCCTATTAATAAAATCATAAAGTAGCTTCTTTCACTTTGCATAATATCTAGAAAGTTTATCAATATTGCAGTGTGTAACCAGTCTCCATTTGAGAATGGTCAGATGGCTAAAAAGGCACTATATGTAAAATACATGTTTGGATTGAAATGTGGATATATAGACACCCTTACATTAATCACATTAACTACTTTGTGTGTTTGTACAGCATTCGCTCCTCCATATGTATTAGTTCTCATCAATTACTTTTTAAATAATCCCAGTGGGATGTTGTTAAGGTAAATTCTGTTTCTTAGGGAGACACTAAACCAAATGCCCAAATATATAAATTTATTTCATATAGAGAGTTTTTTAACAGAGGTCATTTCTAATTGGTTATTGTCAGGTGGAGTCTGATATTTATATTATATAATTAGAGGAGAAACCTTTACAGGGTATTTTAATTTTTATACTTGGTACCAATCTTTGGGTTCTTCTTCAAAGGAGATGAGTACATGTAGATCACACATGCCCCATCTTCTCTTTTGTCATAAAAGAGAAAGTGTTTTATTCTCCCAAAGCTCAGTTTTACCTAGTGTCCTCTGCATCCTATGCTGGTCTTGTACTTCAGGTACCTCAGTTGTCTTTTTCCTCCCTGTCTGCAGCATACCCACATCTTTTTTGTAGGTCTGTATGATTTTTAAAATTCGCTCAAGCCCTCATTGACTTCTAGATACTGATTCTTCTCTTCTCATTCTGGCTTTGCTTCCTTGGTGAGTTCTGAGAATGTAAATTTGATAGTTGTCAACCTATCACAGTGTTTTTGGAAGCCAGAAATAATTTGTATCTTTTTCCAAGTACTAGACCCATATGTCCAACAGTCAACTTGAAATCTCTACTGGGATGACTTACAGGTATCTTGAACTAAAACAGCCCACTCAGAATCCCCTATTCCTATTCCCTTTTTCCCCCATACGCCTGCAATTTCTAGCTACTGTCTCAGCCTTCCTCCAACTTTCCCAATCCAGGACCTGCTACCATCTCCCATTACCAATTGCTCAGTGAAGTTTTTGACACTTCAGTCAATCTTATATATTCTGTTTCCAACAATTTCTCAGATCTGCTTTTTCTTTATCTCTCCCCTTACTACCCTATTTATTGCATTATAACCTCTTGGGTGGACCACTAGAACGTCTCTTACTTTCCTCCTGATACCCCTGCTGTCATATACTCTATAGCAACCAGTTATCTTTTAAAAATATGAATTGGTTATATGATTTTCATGCTTAAAGCCCTTTACTGGCTTAATGTCATCCTTAGAAAAAATCTGCAATTTGTGGCCTCCAATGTCCTGCCTGATCTGCACCCTTGCCTACCTTTCTAGGCCCACTTTTTGCCACCCTGCTACAAATTCTGCAGCCCAGGTACCCTGCTGCTTTTCAGTCTCTTCATGTATGGAGTTCTTTTCCACCTTTTACTTTTCATATATGCTACTTCTCTCTCTAGAAGAGCCTGTCTTCATCACATTATACATTTTCCTTTTTACCACTTACCGCAGTTTTGCTCATATAGTTATTTGTGTGATTGTGTTTAAATGTCTATTCTATTTTCTCCACAAAATTTTATGCTTCTTGAGAGCAAGGACTATGCCTCTTTAGCTCATCAGACAGCAGAGATACAGGTATAGAGTTGAACACTCAAAAATACATGTATATATTGACTGTACTAAACAGGTGATAGCTAATTCTTTAAAGTTTCCTATGTGCCAGGCACTGCAGTACTTTTACATGTGATATTTTACCTAATTCTTACAATCACTTCCATTATAGTATGAGAAGCTAAGCAATTTTCTTAAAGAATGTCTTAATTGGGATTCAAACAGATTAGTTTGAATTCTAATCTGGTAAGCATTCTGTTCCACCAAACTGCTTCTGGGCAAATAGTAATAGAGGAATTAGCCACTGTGTTTGCCCTACACTAATTCTGTATTTTCAGTATCAGTGAATGGAGCTCAGAGAGGATGAGGACTCAGTTGAGAAGCAACTGGTACCATAACACTACTTAAATCCTGGATATATGTGGAATATATAGACATGGAGGCATCAGTAGGATTCTGACCATTAGGGAACTAGGAGCAAATGAGGGCACTGCGTTCTTGGGGACAGATGGATACTAGAAGGAAGGAAGCAACAGATACTGTCTTCTTTATTTAAAAATTCTGCTGTTGCTTTGGCATGGTTATCTTGGTGGGTATCAGAAGCAACTTCTAAAAAGGATTCAGATCTACTCCTTCCTTCTACCAAAAAGTCACCTGATAAATCTAAAAAATATTTACTTCTCTTGTTTTATTTATATATTTTTTTAGCATCCATCATTATTGGACAGGAACTTGATAATATTTTCTAAATGAATGAATAGTTGAATGAATACATTTATTGGTAAGTGACAGTGCTTTTCTTTATGTAGTACACCTCTCCAGGGGACTTCTAGGCACCCTGGATTTAAAAAAATGGAGATTTCAGTATCTCTTCCAAGCAGTATGGGGATTTTTTAGAGTACTGGGACTTTTGGCAGGGGTTGTAAAATCTGGTTATTGTTGAAAAACTTATAATTGAGAATAAAAGTTCCAGGAAACTTCATGGTCCATGGTACAATATTTGAACTCAAGGGGAAAGAAACTAATTTAGGAACCCTCAAGCAAGATCTCTTTGCATTGAATAAATACAATTTGTTGGAATTTTAAAAAACTCTTAAAGTCTTTGGAAATTTAAAAAAAATATAACCAGGGAGAATATAGAAACATTGATAATTTTTGTATTTATATACTATATAAGCACTTTATGAATTTAGAAGCATAAAATATAGACTAACTAGCTCTAAAATTATAAATATTGATACAACAAATTAACATGCAGAATAAAGGTTATTTATTAAATATATACTAGTTAGGTACTCTAAACCTTCTCTTAAGCATCAATTATTCATTTATAAAATACTGCATATAATTTTTAAAAATAAATAGAATACAAGTACTTATTTTTAAGGAATTTAATACTGTTTTCAGGGTTTTTCCTTGTTAGAAGAAACAATAAAAATATTGAGAAAAAATAACCAATAATATTAAAGAAAAATAAAGAATCTTCTAGTGGGATTGTTGGATCATATGGTCATTCTAGTTTTAATGTTTTGAGGAATTTCCATACTGTTTTTCATAGTGGCTGCAGTAATTTACATTCCTACTAACAATGCACCAGGGTTCCCTTTTCTCCACATCCTTTGAGAACATTTAAAAAAAAATGAGTCATATTAACAGGTATGAGGTGATATCTTATTGTGGTACTGATTTGCATTGCCCTGATGATTTGTGATGAAGAGCATCTTTTTATGTATGTCCATTTTTACGTCTTCTTTGGAGAATATCTATTTAGTTCCTTTGACCATTTTAAATTGAGTGGTTGCCAGGGACGGGGAGGAGAGTAACTGGGAAGAAAGTGGTGAAAGGTACAAAGTTCAGTTATGTAAGATGACTAAAACCTAGAGATCTATTGTTCACTGTAGTGCCTATAGTAAACAAGTACATATTAAATACTTAAAAATGTGTTAAAATAGTAGATCTTATGTTAAGTGTTCTTATCACAAAATAATAATAGTAATACAAATAAATTAATTAAAAGAGGAAACTTTTGGAGAGGATGGATAGGTTTATAGCATAAATTGTGGTGATGCTTTCATGGGTGTATACTTATCTCCAAACTAATTAAGTTGTATACATTAAATATGTACAGCTTTTTGTATGTCAATTATACATCAATATTTTTAAATATTAAAGCTGTTTTTTTAAAAAAGGCAACGTCAAGCTGGCCATTGTGAATTCTTTGAGACCTTACAGAGAATAGCCACTTACTACCATCTTAAGATGAAAAAACAAAACAAAGCCTGGAAAGAAAGAAGGCACAGATTTTGTTTTCCTATTTTCATGAAAACAGGAAAACCTTCTGGTCTTTTCCTTTCAGAATTTGGGATTCAGAAGATTGGTCTGATAGAGTTGGAAATTTTACTTAAAGAACTTCCTATTAAATAGATTCAAGGATGCAAGATGGAGGAGGAGTAAATGGAAGTTACACTAACCTCCCCCCAGGAGGAGATAATCTGGAATTACAATAAAATTGTAGAGAAATCATCCAGAATAAGTAACTGAACACTAGCTAGAGAGAAGCTTTATAACTGTGAACAGACAGAAGAAACCACTTCACCACAACATGACTGGTAGGGAGTGCAGAAGAGGTGTGAGAGGGCTGACTGGGCTCCCTCGGGCATCAGCTGAAGTGCTGGAAGGATATTTCAGTGGCTGGAGGGTTACCCCTGAGAAATGTGGGTCTAAACCCCAAGTTGGTCTTCCCAGCCTATAGCACCAGAGCTGACAAAGAACCCAGATAACATCCAGCTGTGAAAATCAGCAGGGTTTCTGTCTGCCAAGGAAGGATGGCTGGAGACACAAAGAGCCTCTTAAAGGGCCAAATCACAAAATTTCATTTGTACTCACTTACTCTGGTGGCTGGCAAAGAGAGGGTTGAGTGGACTAGAGACACTTGAATAGAGTCTGGGGTTGAGGGTTTGGGGAGAAAACTGAAGGAACAGCCATCAAGATCCCTGGGCTAAGTCATTCTTCATACTGCAGGAGCCATTACTCTCAGGCAGAGCACCCCTCTCCAAGTGGCATCAGCCTGAGGGGAAGCAATACCCCCACCTGCTGGAATAGGTCTGCCCCACCCTATGCTGCTTAAGCCAGGTCTCTGATTACAGCTTGATTATATTAACAACTGATCAGTTTAGCAACTAAGGTGGAAAGTACAAAGCCATCAAATGGGAAGACGAAGAAACAGACCCCAAATGAAAGAATAAGAGAATTCTCCAGAAGAACTAGATGAAATGAAGGCAAACAATTTATCAGATAAAAAGTTTAGAGTAATGATTATAAGAATACTCAACACTATGAAAAGAGACAGAAACTATAAAAAAGGACTGGTCAGAAATAATGCAATAACTAAAATAAATAACACACTGGGAAAAATAAACAGTAGTTTAGATGAAGCAGAGGACTGAATCAGTGTTTTGGAAGACAAGGTAGAAAAAACACCCAGGCAGAGCAGCAAAAGGAAACAATAATTTTTAAAAATGAGGAGAGCTTAAGAAACATTTTGGACAACATGAAGCGTAATGACATCCACTTCATGGGAATACCAGAAGGAAAAATGAGAGAACAAAGAATCAAAAATCTTTTTGAAGAAATAGTGACTGAAACTTCCCTAATCTGGTGAAGGAAAAAGTCACACAAGTCCAGGAAGCTCAGAGAGTCATAAGCAAGCTGGACCCAAAGAGGCCTACACTGAAACATGTAATTATTAGAATGGCAAGGCTTAAAGATAAGGAAAGAACCCTAAAAACCAAAAGAGAAAAGCAGGAAGTTACCTACATGGGAGCACCAATTAGAGTGGCATCCGATTGCTCGGCAGAAACATTTCAGGCCAGAAGGGACTGGTGTGAAATATTCAAGGTGATGAAAAGCAAGGCCTACAACCAATCTTATTTTCCCCAGAAAGGCTGTCATTTAAAATCAAAGGAGAGATAAGGACCTTCCCATACAAGAAAAAGCTAAGGGAATTTGTTAACACCAAACCAGTACTGCAACCCATACTAAATGGCTTGCTTTAAGAAAAAGAAGAAGAAAAAGAGAAATAAAAGAAATAGAGTGTGAAAAACAATACAGAAGATCAAGGAATCCAAGGGCTGTTTCTTTGAAAATATGAACAAGATTGACAAACATTTAAACAGACTCAAAAAAAAAGAAAAAAAATACCCAAATAGATAAAATCAGAAACAAAAGAGAAGAAACAATAGCTGACACCAAAGGAATATAAAGAACTGTAAGAAAACATTGTGAGCAATTATATGCCAACAAACTGAAATAACCTGGGCAAAATAGGTAAATTCCTAGAAACATACAATCATCCAAAAATAAAGCAGGAAGAATCAGAGAATCTGAATAGACAGATTATACCTAATGGAATTGATTCAGTGACCAAAAAACTCCAAACAAACAAAAGCCCTAGGCCAGGTGGCTTCACAGGTGAATTTTACCAAACATTTTGAGAAGAACTAAAATCTCTTCTTCTCAAGCTATTTCATAAAATTCAGGAGGAGGGAAGACTCCCCAACTCATTTTATGAGGCCAGCATTATCCTAGTTCCAAAACCAGAAAAAGACACTGCAAAGAAAGAATATTATAAGCCAATATCCCTGATGAACATAGTTGCTAAATCCTCAGCAAGATATTAGCAAATCAAATACAACAATGAATCAAAAATATCATATACCATATTCAAGTGGGATTTATTCAGTAATGCAAGGTTGACACAACATATACAAATCATTAACTGTGATTCACCCCATAAACAAAATGAGGGATAAAAACCACATGATCATATCAATAGATGCAGAAAAAGCTTTTGATAAAAATCAAGCACCAATTTATAATCAAAACTCTCAGCAAAGTGAAAATAGAGAGAACATACCTAAACATAATAAAAGCCATATATGACAAACCCAGTGCCAGCATCATACTCAATGGGCAAAAACTACAAATGTTCCCCTTAAGATCAGGAACAAAAGAGGGATGTCTACTTTCACCTCTCTTACTCAACATAATACTGAAGTCCTAGCCATAACAATCAGATAAGAAGAAGGAGTAAAAAGATGCAAATTGGAAAGGAAGAAGTAAAACTGTCATTATTTGCAAGTGACATGTTACCGTACAGGGAGAACCCCAAAGATTCCACCAAGAGACTACTAGAACTGATAACTGAATTCAGCAAAGCAGTAGGATACAAAATTAATACCCAGAAATCAGTTTCATGTTTATATGCCAATAAAGAACTAACAGAAAGGAAAATTAAGAAAACAATCCCATTCACAAATGCGTCAAAAAGAATAAAATACCTATGGATAAATCTAACCAAGGATGTAAAAGACCTGTACTCAGAAAATTATAAGACACTGGAGAAAGAAATTGAAGAAGATATAAATAAGTAGAAGTACATACCATGTTCATGAGCAGGAAGAATGAACATCATTAAAATATCCATTCTACCCAAAGCAGTCTATAGATTTCAACACAATTCCTATCAATATTCCAATGACATATTTCACAGAACTAGAACAAATATTTCAAAAATTTATGTGCAACAACAAAAGGCCCTGTGTAGCCACAGAGATCCTGAGAAAGTAGAACAAAGTTGAAGGAATCACTCTACCTAATACCAAATGATACTACAAGGCCACAGTAATCAATAAAGCCTGGTACTGGCATAAATACGGACACATAGATAAATGGAACAGAATAGAGAGCCCAGAAATAGACTCACACTTTTAAAGTCAATTATTATTTGACAGAGGAAGCAAGCATATACAATGGGCTAAAGATAGTCCACTCAATAAATTGTGTTGGGAAAATTGAAGAGATACATGCAGAAAAATGAAACTAGACCACCTTATTAGCCCACACACAAGAATAAAGTCAAAATGGATGAAGGAATTAGATGTTTGACCTGAAACTATAAAAATTCTAAAAGAAAACCTAAGTAGCAAAGTCTCAGACATTGCTCATAGAAATCTTTTTGTTTCCCATGCAAGGGAAACAAAATAAAAAAAACAAAAAAACAAATGGGACTATATCAAACTAAAAAGTTTTTACACAGCAAAGGAAATCATCAACAAAATAAAAAGATAACCCACAAAATGGGAGAACATATTCATGATACATCAGATAAGAGGTTAATATCCAAAATTAATAAATTACTTACAAAACTTAACACCCAAACCGCAAACAACCTAATTAAAAAATACGTAAAAGACTTGAACTTATCCAAAGAGGACATACAAATTGCCAATAGACATATTAAAAGATGCTCAACCTCACTAATCATCAGAGAAATGAAAATTAAAACCACAGTGAAATATCATCTCACACCTGTCAGAAGGGCTATCATCAATAAATCAACAAACAAGTGCTGGTGAGGATGTGGAGAATGTTGGTAGGAATGCAGACTGGTACAGCCACTGTGGAAAACAGTATGGAGATACCTCAAAAAATAAAAAAATGGACCTGTTTTTTGATCCAGCAATACCACTTCAGGGAATATATCAGAAGGGACCCAAAAAACTAATTTGAAAAACAAAATCACCCCTATGTTTATTGCAGATTTATTTACAATCACCAGGATATGGAAGCAGCCCAAGTCCCCATCAATAGATACGTGGATAAAACAACTATAGGACATTTACACATTGAATTCTACTCGGCCATAAAAAAGAAAATCTTACCCATTGCAACAGTATGAATGGACTTGGAGAACATTATGCTAAGAGAAATAAGCCAGTCAAAGAAAGACAAATACCATGTGATTTCATTCATATGTAGAATCTAATGAACAAACTGAACTAATAAGCAAAACAGAGACAGACTCATGGATGGAGAGCAGATGACAGCTAGTGGGAAGGGACAGTTAGGGGGTGGAGGGATTGAGCAAAAAGGAAAAAGGACTCAGAGACATGGACTAGAGTGTGGTGATTGCTGGGGGGAGGAGGGTATAAGAGGACTAGATGGTAATGGAATAAAAATACAATGAAGATTAAATAAAAAATAAATAGATTCAAGTATTTTTGAAGAACAGATGGTTAGACTAGAAAAAGAGATAAACATTGTATGTTAAACATTTTATTGATCAATTAAAATATCATAATTTAAAATGTTTCTACTGTGGGAATTATGTGTGTCACTATGTGATTAGAAAAGACACAGAGAGAGTATATGTGGGAAGTGAGATGAAAATTTGTTATCCAAAATTTAAATTGGTCTTTTCCCATGAGGTAAGAATGATTAGAGGTTTTTTTTTTTTTTTTTTGCTTTCCTTCCTTCATCCCCTCTTCTTCTCTCTCTCTCTCTCTCTGTCTCTGTCTCTCTCTTTCTCTCTCTCACACACACACACACACAGAGTCAGATGGTTTTTCATTAAAGTTTAAGGAAGCCAGCTTTCAATTTTGAATCATATGCCTCCAGGCACTTTGAAAACTCACTGCCCTCTTTTACCTATTTTAAAGACCAGTTTGGAAAAAAAAATGATAGGCAGATTAGAATAAAGAAACCACCTGCGTGGATTTGATGAAAAAGGTAGGCTTTGTCCACCAGAGAATAAATTCTTGATAAGCAAATACCATCACCTCTGCACATTAGCCTACTTGGCACTAATTTTAAATCATTTTAACCCTTCATACCTGTGAATGATTTATGTATAAGGAATTCCATTCTTTTTTAGGAGTACTTTTTTGGATATGCTAGTTGTTCTCACAAATTGTGGTAAGCTACTTGAGTGAATTGTTAGATTCTCCAAAAGTTAAACAATACTATAAGGGAAAAACATCGTCTACAATTATTATAAATATATATTTAAAGTAGTCACTTTAAAGTTACAAGTATTCTCTTTTTAAAAAGGAAGATTGTGTCATTAGTGATTCCAGTGGCATGAAAACTTTTACATTAGTTTTCATATTAATGGAAAAGTATTAGGGCCAAGACTGAATGTAGAAACAAACCCGTTTATTATGAAAGGTATATAATGGAAAATAACAAGCCTACAAATAGTCCTTGTATGTCCTTGTATGTCCTACTCTGCCCTTGCATGCCATTACTGTCCCTCAGAGGTCTGAGCTATGTCCAAAGTTGGTGTAGGCTGCGTTCCTGACAATAGCAGGGTTGTAATGGAAACTGTCTTCACCACCTAAGTTATGGGGTCTGATACAGTGAATATCATACAAGCAGTGGGTCTGCCTGCCCTGAGTTATGCCTGTTCATGTGACCCCATCATTATTCCCAAGATCTGTGCCCTTTGCCCTTGATCTCACTTCTACAGGATTTAGACAAGTGTCAGACCCTTGGAATGTTGCACAATAGTGACCTTGATCCCTTGCTTTGCTGGGGGAAAATGAGTTTAAATCTAGTGTTGAGAGTATATGGAATGCTTTGTAAGTATGGGAGTCAGTCTATTCCTGATTCAAAGGAAGCCCTAGTGCTCTGTCAGAGATATCTGCCTTTAGATTTGGCTCAGGCTTTCTGGTTTTAAGGATAGATAGTACATTTATAAAAGACTAAAGCCTCTCGTTGTTTTTGTTGTTGCATTTGATACATGGGGACATTCAGGCGATTCATCCTTAGTGTTAACTTTCAAGATATTATTTCTAAAGCTTTATCTTTCTCATTGCCAAAATACAACCTGTCTGTAAACAAAACACAACAGTCCTTGGCAAATGATACTAGAATAAAGATGGTGGGATGTTTAGTGCTTGATGGATGAACAAGAGGAAAGAGGAGGCAATTCGGAACCGAGAGGCACCGCTCTGTGGCTGGTCCCGAGGTCCTTTGGCGGGTGGAAGCAGTCTTTAATTACATCTGGTACTCGTTAATTCTTTTTGGAGTTTCTTTCCAGATCTGTTCCCCCATCAGCCTCCCATCGAGCAACAGAAATTCCAGATGGTTCCCTCCATATGCCAGCACTCATTCTCTTAAGTAGGATAGATTGGTCACTGACAGAGTAGAATGTAGTAGCCTTGGCCAAGTCAAGACAAGTTGAAAAGCAGTGGGCTGCAGTTAAGTCAGAGGTGTTCTATCATTTATATTTTTAAGTGGGTTGTATAAGTAACTTTCTGGGTGATTTTTCTGAAATGTCTTGAATAACTTCATGGAAAGAATGATACTTCTAGAGAATGTGGCATCTTGATTCTAACTTTCTATACTGGAACAGGGAGTGATCCTCTAAAACCTGTTATAGCAGGGGGTTGGTCAAAATGAACTTGCAGCTGATTTCTCTGGAGAATATATTAGGATGCACTATTTTGCTACTTGCAATGATAGCAATAATTTCTGTTATAGTGATAAAAGGAGAATTCCTGTATAAAAATCTTTTTAGGGCATATGTTTATTTTATTTGAGCAGAATTTTGGTCTAAGAGGGACGTTGATGGACTTGTCATTTTGAAGTAGATAGGAATGAAGATAGGGTCAACCTCCACATAATGGAAAAGTATTTATTATTTCAAATATATTGCATTGTATTTTTTTTTGTTTGTCTTCATCTGATGGTGGGAAATATGTCTGAGTCATCTTTGAATTCCCACTATCCAGCAAGATATGGTGCACAATGGGGGAAAAAAGAAAGAAATTCAAAGAGAAGGTGGCACTGAAAAAAATAAGAACAATGTTTGTAGTCTTGTCTTCATCCTATTCTTTTCCTCTGATAGCTGTTGGATTTTACATGTGGTAGGTCTGTGCTCATGTGCATGTGGTCTTTGGTGTTAATTCTGAGCACTTACTGTATGATAGGCATTATTCTAAGGTGCTGAGCAAGTGAAAGTGAGAATAATAGCTATGTTCTCTGTTGTCATAGAGCTTATAATAAGTAAGCGATCTGTGATCGGTTGGTATATTTGGAGTGGGTAGGGCAATGAAAAGAAAATTTTCTTCTAATTGAGTATGTGACAAAAATTAAAGAGAAATTTTAAATTCCATGTAATTGTGATAATTTAACTGAAAAGAATATTCAAAAGAAGACTAATACTATGCTTTTATGTATCTATGAGTACTGTGTTGATGAGTGAAGCATTTATTGAAACAATTTAATTGTTTTGTACAATTAGGCACAACAGACAAAACAGACCTATTCATTAGTAGAATAGGACATAGGTTTGAAGACACAAAGGCCATTTGTATAGAGCTCAGAGCTGCTTGCTTGTTTGAAATATTTTGTCTTGCTTTTAAAGTCACAGTAAAGCCATGAACCCTTAATGTGTTACTTAAACCTAGAAATTCTCTAGATATTTCACTGTCTTTTGAATGTTTGTAAAGTACTAGAGATGAAATTGAAATATATATATATATTTTCATCTGTTTAACCTGGTTATTCATTTTGTATCAGTCACTAATAAATTTAGGGTGTAGGGGGAACTAAACTTAACAGATCTGGGCAACATTTGTCTAATAAACATCTTTATCTTTGATGTCACAATACATACTAGGGATTTTAAAAAAATAAATGGTCTCTTCAATAAAGGAAGAAACAGTAGGAGAGAAAGACATAATTACACTGAGACTAGCTCAGTGACAGTTGCCTCCTGACATACAATAATATGTATGCAATTACAATAATGTGTTTTAGTGCTCTGTCATATGAACATACAGGATTATAACTGGAGAGTGACAGAGAGAAATTTTCACAGGGAGAGTGGTGGATTCATTCCCACAATTTTCACAGGGGAAATGGCTTGCTGGCAGAGCTAAAACTTGGGTTGATTTTGTTAGATAAGTGGGTAGAGCTGATGCTGTTGGGTGGTGACCATACATTGAGAACCACTGCTCTGTTCAACTGAGAGGCAAGGGAAAAGAGAGAACATATATAGGAGAATTTATGGACCAGGTCTAGAAATGTCACACTTCAATTCTGCTTACATTTTACTGACTACAGTTCAGTCACATGGCTTCATCTAACTGCAAAGGAAGCTGGAAAAGGTGGTCTGACTCTGCACCCAGGAGGAAAAAGAAAATGATTGTTACCGCATTGTAGTCCCTACCGCAGGAAGGTATGGCTGCCTTATAGCTAGGGAAGTAGGCAGAAAGTAGAGAAGACAACTCATGAGAGTTTCATTTGCAGGGGGCAGATCCTTAAGCACAGCAGGGTGCATTGTTTACTGAAATAGAAGATGAGATTATGTTAACAAAATTCCTTAAAAATATTTACATGTGTCACTGATTATGGTACTTGAAATTTAAGTAGAAATATTTATTTGATATATTTAATTTGTGTTGAATTATTGCTAAGTCTCAGAAAGTAATACAATGCTTTAGCATACATAAAATATTTACTGTTTTAAATGAAAATTTTTATTTATTTCTCTATTTTTGCTTTAGCAAAAATCTCTGATTCTTTCTTCTTAAGTTCTAAGGAAACTTTTTAAGTCAGAGAAAATGAGGAATAATGGTTTCAAGTTGTCTATGAGCTCTACAAGCATGCCACGCTAATGAACAACAGTACAAATAATAAATATAGTCAGCATTTATTGAGCATGTACCAGACACTTTGCTTTACATGGTAGGAATTGGGGCATTGAGAATGGCTGACTAGTACTGTATAAGTAGTTCAGATTTATTAACTCATTTAACCCTCACAGAAACTCAATGAATAAAGCAGGTGGTTTTATTATTATCCTCATTTTACCAATTAAATACTATGACCAAGAGAGGTAAAACTGTTGGCCTACAAAGCTAGTAAATAGCAGAGGCGAGATTCACGTCCAAATGGTCTGACTTCATAGGCCAAGGCCATATCTGTGGTTTTCTCTGCCTCTCTGAAACTAGAGCCGATAGTGTAGGGACCTCATCTGTACATATGCACTAAAGTAGGCTGTTTGGGACATGGGCAATGCCTTTTGGCCATAACACTTGGTTTGTTAAGCAATGGCAGAATTTATTAATCATGCTTTTTTTTTCCTCCCCCCGACTCTTTATTAAGGCCCAGTTTTTGGCAACCTATTTGTTCCTCCAGATTCTGCACCTGTCCCAGTATAGGTAGCCATGTAAGCAGCTCCCAGATTTCCTGGAGAACTGCACAGCAAATCACTGAAGGGGAGAAGGCAATTCTTGTTTTGGTTACATGTCTGAGCAATTTCTTTTCCTTCTGCAGACAGGACTGTCCTTGTGGATACCGATCTTCCATCCCTCAAAGGCCTCTATGTGATGGGGACTTTAGAATTCCCTGTGGACAGAAGCAATGTTCTGAGTGTGGCCTGCATAGTCATTGCAGGCGGGGAGCTGAAAGTCGGTGAGTAAAGGGCACAAGGGTTGGGAGCATCATGGGAATTAAGCTCATGAGAAAGGCCTTGGGAAATGCTGGTGTAATCTAGCAGGTTGCTTAATGGAGTCTGGGGAGGGCTAAGGGAAGGAGTGAGTAAAGTTTTTCTTCAGCAAACTTTTGACACAGGCAGAGGTGACTTTTGTTGGTCATGCTCACATGTCCACCCACTGACATTAGGCTATGGTTCTGGTCCCAGAGACCTTATGCTGTCACTCATTCCAGGGCTCTTTTGCCTCCTCTAGGCTGCAGATCTGTTCTCCCTTCAGTTTTTTTGTATGAGAATTTACCTGTAGCTCACTCTTTCACATGATCTCATAGGATGGATTTGTTATCCTTTGGTAAGCTAACTCACAATAAAATTTCAATTGCTTTCCTAGTGCATATCCTTGGTAAAATGGACCTGAAACAAAGCTTATGTGCTAATGCTTAAATGGGGAAATAATAGCAGTGGAGTGGGAGTAAAGGAAAAAAAAAAGAGTGAAGGAGAAAAGAGGGAAGACAAATACAAGGTGACCACAGCTACATGGCTGTTTGCTTGGCTCTGTGATATGCCTTGAGAGAAGCCTTTGTAGAACCACCACATCTTGGGACAACAGGAGAAAAGGGGGATAAGGCAAATAATTCATCTGGTCTACCCCAAAACCAATGGACTGCGCTCTCTTTGTTACGATTTGCAGCTCCCCATGTAGCTAGTGGAGAATCCAGAGTCTCAGTAGGTACTGGGAGGCCCCTTTAGCTGGGAAGTGAGGCATGTTGCTGAGACTGAGGGACAGGCAGGATGGGGTGCATCTGGGGTAGTGAATTGACAGGACCACTACATTGGCTTTCTTCAACAAACAAAAAACATGAGTTGCTGCAGGTAGAGTGTATACCTGGAACTGTTGTAGGCAGTAAGTGTACAATGATGAAAAGGCATGCGCTCTGCCTCCAAAGGAACTGCTTTTGGACGTGGTAAGACACGCTGCTTTGCTCTTCAAGAGGAGATTAAAAGAGAATTCTCAGAAACAGCAATATCTTAACCCAGAGAAATAAATCTCTGATGATGAGGAAGTATTTGGATATGTTGTTTGATAACATCCACATTTTAAAATTTCTGGTGGGAGAGAATTCTTGACCTAACTGCCTGTCCAAAGCTTAATCATTGTAAGAAGATTTCTGAAAAATTGTGGTCAAGACTCTTCCTGAATAGCTACAGTGGCAAAAAGAAAAACAATAATCAAAAATTTTGGAGATAACTTGTGGCCACTTTTTAAAAATCCCATTAGAAATTAGAATTATTTTCCTTCTATTAAGCCAAATTATGTCTTCCTCTAATTTCTGTCGGTTCAGGTTCTTATTTGATCCATATAGGATGAATGTCAAATTCCCTTCTCTTTGATAGTCCTTCATTCACATTTTCTTGAATCTTCTCTTTTTTAGTTTATGCAGTTTCTGTTATTTTAACCATGGTTAAATAGTAGTTATTTTAATTGTTGTTATTATTATTATCTAATTATAGTGTTTTAAAATAATTTTTATAGTTTTAGTTTATTGTACAAAACTGGAAAACACAGAAAAGCAATAGAAAATTATATAGAAGAAATCACATAATCACTCATGTTCACAAATATAAAGATAATCACAGTAAACATTTTGTAGTCTCGTCTTAAATTTTTTTCCTGCATATACATGAATACACATACACACACACACTTTAACATGTAGGGCATACAATTTGATATTTTGGATCCTATGTTAACAATATGAAATTTCTCCAACTTACTCTCTAAGGCATATATTTTTATTAAATTTATTGGGATAACATTGGTTAATAACGTTATTTAAATTTCAGGTGTACAACTTTGTAACACAACTCTATAATGCAACTGTATACTCTATCGTGTGCTCACCACCTGGAGTCAAATATGCTTCTGTCACCCTTTAGGTGACCCCTTTTCCTTCTTCATCCTCTCCCTACCTTCCTTCTGCTCTGGTAACTACCATTTTGTTGTTTATATCTGTGAGTTTTGTTTTTTACTTGTTTGATTTGTTTGTTCATTTATTGCTTTTTGTCTTATATCCCATGTATAAATCACATGGTTCTTGTCTTTTTCCATTTAGCATAATATGCTCAAGATTCATTTATGTTGCTGTAAGTGACAACATTTTCTCTTTTTCATGACTGAGTAGTTTTCAATGTTCATATGACTGAGTAGTTTTCAATGTTCATATGTACCGAATCTTCTTTATCCAATCATCCACGGAAGGAAACGGGGTTGTTTCTATGTCTTGATGATTGTATATAATGCTGCAGTGAACATAAGGGTATATATATCTTTACAAATAAGTGTTTTCAAAATTTTCAAGTAGATAACCAGAAGAGGGGCTACTGGGTCATTTGGTAGCTTTATTTTTAGTTTCCTGAGTGGCTGCTTTCGAGAGTGGCTGTGTACTGTTTTCTAGAGTGGCTGCATCAATTTACGTTCCCTCCAGCAGTGTTTGAGGGTTCCCTCTAAGATACAATTTTAATAGCTTTAATATTCCATATCTATGTGAATATATACTTATACATACATGTATAATAATTTAACCATTTTTCTATTATTGAACAGTAAGGTTATTTCATATTTTTTTTTGTCCTTGTAACTTACTCTGTAATGAACATCTTAGCACTAAAATCATTATTCATATCTCTGATTATTTCCTGAGGATACACTTGAGGATAAGTGGAATTAATGGGGCTAAGGATAAGTTTTAAGGTCCTTGATATATATTGTTGTTTTTCAGAAAGATATTATAAATTTGTATTCCCTCCACATTTCTCAAAATTATGAGATCTCATTACAGTTCTTAATATTGTCACTAAACATACTTGGTCTTTTTACTTCCTCTGAAAGTATAAAGCCAGGGGGAAAGTACTATTTCCCCTGAATAAGAATCTGAGAAGACCTGACTTATTCTGAACAGAATGAAACAAGTATAGGAGTTAGGGTTCACGTCCAAACCGGTTGTCTATTTGCTGTTTGACTGGAAATAAATCGACTTCGGACACCTCTATTCCTTCATCTGTAAAGTACAAAACAGCTATAGAACCAGCCCTGAAGGGATGTTGGAACTACTAAACATAACAGCTCCTACTAAGTGCTTGGTATATAATAGGTGTTTAATAGATTGTTAGTTAGCTCATCTATCAGGGTGCCTGCAGAAAATAGGGGTTATATTGCTTTGGACAGTTTGAATAGATTTTGATAAAGAAACTACTTACAAAAATCCAAATGGCCTAGGGCATATCCTAGGGCTAGTGACAGCAGAGCATTCTTACCACCATTTGCCCCAACGGTGTGAAGAAAGGAAGTCAATACTGGAATCCCAGATGAAGGGGGAGAGTGGAGATGGTTGCTAGGCATCAGCACAATCTTTTGTGAGCCTGTGACTCACTCATGATTGGGAAGGATCTGTGGGAATAAAAACGCTGACCTCAGTCCCTTTCTTTTCTTGTTTCCTGCTTGTGCTACCATTTTGTCTAAAACTAACTGGAACTCTGAATAAAGGAAAACTCAGTGATGTAGTGTCTACAGGTCAGCAGCATCCTGGGGCACTGAGCAGAGGAAAGAAGGGCAGAGTTTGGAAATGGATACTCTCCAGCACAGTCAGCTTCCAACTACCACATCAGATACATTTCTTCTATCCAAGTAACCAAAGGTTAAATTAACTTCTTTGTCTAGCCATGTCATGCTGCTGGTCCTTCTAACTATATTGTCAACTCTCATTTCTCCTTTTTTGTGTGTAGGTGTTACCCATAGATATTTCTACATGGTACATTCATGTAGGAATTATTTGCTTTTCCCTTGTCTTGCGGGGGATCTAAATACAATATTTTTTACTTATTTCTTTATTTTATTATTTCATCCATCTGTTCATGATGGAGAAATTCTTTTGGATTCTGATCTTTTCCTCCCAGATTAATAGCATTTACTCATTCACTTGTTTAAAATTCTGTAAAATCCTTACCCAGTTAAGTTATAGAAATGTTAAATAAAACTGAATCTAGTTTAGTTATTAGAAAATTTATTTCAAGTTGACATCTTTTATTGCTATGACTGGTCTTTTTTCATTTTTAAAGTTCCTCACCACTATAACAAAACGTTGCCTGAAAATCTGTACCTTTAAAGGGAAGTCCAGTTTTGATTTATACATTTCAAATCTTATTTTTATATTTGCCCATGCCCAACTATATTTTTATCTATTACTAGACAATGCTGTATTCTTTTTCTCCTTGCTTTGTTGGGCCTGAAGTTTGATTATTGGAACCCATCTGCTCAATCCTCTGTGTTTTATGCCTGAAGGAAGACTTTCAACCCATCTGTCCAATTCTACCACGCCCCAAAGAAGTCCCAACATGCAACAGATAATAACACTGGTTAGTAAATAAACTTAATAGATGTGGACATTGGCACAGAATACTGCCAGAATATGTCTGCTATCTGATGCTTTTTGATCCAAGTCCCAACATTGCAGAATTATATTTCTTGATGGTTCTGCTTTTAAGGCAGCTGGTGCTGGCAAAAGGTATCAGTTGATTTTCGGTAGAGTATGATGATTATACTAGCATTAGAAGGGAGGTTTAAGATCAAAGCTTTGCTTAGAGGGCTACAGCTGAATCACAAATGCCAAACTCAATATCATTCTTTGTTCAGTAGTTATCTCATTAGTCTGATAAAACACTTAAGATAAGCCTAAAGTATTTCACTTGTGTGTCCATTCTTTCATTCATCATCTGTTTGTTCATTGCCTATCATGAATCAGGTACCATGGGAGAATTTGAATGTATAAAAATAGAAGTTATGAAACTAGCTTTATAGTCTCTATAAATAAGTGAAGACAAACAAGTAATAACATAATTGGAAGTGTCATCCCTTACAACCTGGAGGGGGCTTAGAGATAAAGGAATAGATCTGAAAAGGCATATATTTGTGGATGAGCATTATACCTTCAGGAAATTGTAGGGAATGAGTATGTCTGGATCATAGGATTTATAGAATAGTGGTAGCCATGAAGATTCTTGGTCTTATACATTATGTTAAGAAGTTTGGATTTTGTCATGAAGGCAGTGGGTAGTCATTGGATAGTTTTAAGCAGGGAAGTCAGATGATTAGATTTGGTTTTAGAAAGATCACTCCTGGCAGTGTGCAGGAGGTATTGGAAGGGGCACAGTGAAAATGAGAAGGCTACTGAGGTGTTTCAGGAAAAAAATTATAAAGTATTGAACTAAGGAATTGGAGTTAAAAAGAAAGAATGAATTAGAGAAATATTGAGGAAGTATAAAATCACTATGACTGAGTGGCAATTTTGAGTGAGGTAAGGAAGAGTTGTTTAGAAAATATCCTAGGTTTTGGGCTGGGAGATCTGTGTGGATGGTGGTGCTCGAATGGAAATTCCTTTCCACCACTTGTTAGTTGAGTGACTCTTGGTAAATGACATGAACTAACTCTACCTCAGCTTTTTAAAAAATAGTGTTTACTTTATAGTGTTTTATGAAAAGTAAATGATAATATATATTAAAGTGCTTGAACAGTTTCAGGCACACCGTAGGCCTTTACAGTGGTTTGTCGAACACATAGATTCATATGCATCAAGTTTAGATCACTCCAGGATGCGTAAGTGGTAGCATGTAGAGGGCAAATTGGTGTATGAAAAAGTACAGGAGAGAGGACAGTGCTAAATATAATGTTTGGGAAACATCAGCCAAAATGTGACATCAAAGGTGTGAGATAGAGACAAAACAATGACAAAAGCTGAAATTTTGAGGAGCACAAACCTTTTAGAAGTGGTAGAGGAAGTGGAGCTCAGCAAGGATAAGGGAGAAGCAATAGCTATGTAGGTAAAAAAAGATAGAGTGATGAGAAAATATCTTTAAACAAAGGTAGGAATTCACAAGAAATAGTGGTTAGTAGCATAAGACCTAGTGTAGAAAATGAAGAAAGAAAAAAAATGGTCATCTTATTCTAGCTTTTTTAAAAAAAATGACCGACAAATATAGTTTTGCCACAAAATGTTACATTGCATGTGGAACAAGGAAAAAATTCAACATGTTACTTGAAAGACAGTAGCTTCTAATAAGTTTAATACCATTTTCTATTCCTTAACTTTATCTTTTTTGACTTGAACATGATCTTAAGTACAATTGAATGTATTAAACTTCATGTTTGAGAACAGTTGTCTGTATTAAGAGTGATGCCAATAAACCTTTATAGGTGTTCATGAATAACAAATTTTCTTTTGGATGATAAAATGGAGCAAATAAGTAGATATTAAGGAGAAAATAATTCCTCTGATATTGTGATTTTCCAAGGTTTTTAAAAAGATTTGTCCCCAAGTCTGTCCCCGTCTCTGTCCCCTTTCTCCTTCCTTCTCTCATTTTCTCTTTTGTTAAATGCCAACTCAGTGCCAAGTATTCTTCCTGGGTCTTGAGTATTCAGAAACAAATAAGACACATGAGATTCCTGCTTGCATTCTTTTGTTGGGAGAAACAATGAAATAGTAACATAAATATGGGATATAATTTTAGATGGCAAGACATGCTCTGAAGGAAATTTAAAAAAAATAGTGTGAGCTGAAGAGAGGTCCAAGCTGGAAGCTGGCATCATAGATAAGATAGTTAGTGAAAACCTTTGTGAAGAGTCAATGTGACCTCGGACCATAGAGACAAATGAGCTAAACTTACAAAAATTTGGACAGGAGTGTTTCAGACAGAAGGAAGAAGAAGTGCAAAAGTCCTGAGGCAGTGGAGGGAATGTGCTTTCTATAGTTGTAAAGCAGAAAGGCAACCACAGTAGCTGGAGGATAGCAAAAATAGACATGAGTTTCATGATATAAGCTGGATTTTAAATTATGCACTGTTGCTCTCTAAAGCATTAAAGAACAAAAATAAGTACAAATAGTGTTGAAAATTGCTACTTTTTGATAATGTCATGAGTATAATTTTAATGAGACAGAAATTAGTTTAAGACTTTCATAAATATGGATTTTCTAGAGACCTGGATTATAATTCCAGTTCAGCAACTCATTGTACAGTTTCTGGAAAATTCCCCAGTAATGGCTTCATAATTGTGATATCACAGACCACAGAGATTGCGTGAGTCATCTACTTAATTGTATGTATAAGGAAACTGAGATCCAAAGAGATTATTGATTTATTCAAAGGTTGCTTAGCTAATAAAGAATAAGACCAGAACTAGAGGCTATTTTAGTTACCTTAAATGCTCATCCTGTAAACCTTTGCCCAAAGACAGTCTTTACTTGAATGTTTTCTGTCTCCATTTAGCAGTCTTCAGTATATCTTTTCTTCTTGTCCATTCTGTTCATTAATATCATCATTACTGCATTCGTTTTATTATATGTTCTCACGAATATCTTCTCTATATTAGATGGGAGTCTTCTTTAGAACATTCTGAAACCCGAGTACCTAGTTAGTGCATAGTAGGCTTCTGATAATGTGCTGTGTGACTGATTATTATATACATAAATGATTGAGCATATATAAATCTGTCTTTCAGCTCAATTCCTTTTTATTATAATACACTTAGTCTCCCTATACTTAAATGTCAACATCTGTGAGGAAAGAATTATAGTTTTAATATATAAATGACTACAGCGTTTCTGCCCCTGCATGAGAAGGAACAAAACAAGGGTAAAACATATCTGAAAAGTTGGTGATATTGTACAAAGCCAAAGTATTTTCAATTTTTAATCTATCTAAGGGAGAAAAACTGATAAAAATGCCTAATTCAAATCCTGCACAGTAGGTATTGATTTGTTACTTTAAATGTTTGTATTTCATTGTTCATGAATAACTGTCTGACCTTATCTTTTTCATTGTGTCTCTTCTTAGATAAGAAATCATTTCTATGCTTTAATATATGTTCCTTGTTATTTTAGATATCAACAATGTTAACATGTGACTGACACAAATGTTCAACTTGGAAAATGTAATCTCATAACTTTTAAAATTGCAAATAGAAAATTGTCTTGTGATAGTTTATAGGAGGATTTCAGAGGAAGATCACCATTAAAAATTAATTTATGTCTTTAGAACTTAATAGAACCGTTCTTGATCCCTAAGTAAGCAATGACATGCCCTACAATCAATGTCCCCAAGGACTCAGAAGCTCACTGTTCCTTTGGTTCGTTTCAACCAGGTCACTTGATATGCTGCCCAGTCGCTCAGTAATTAAGCTAGGAACTAGGTTTTTACCCTAAAACTCATCACACATTGTTTTGCAGAGCCGTGATGGGTATATGTCGCTCTGTCTCGAATTTGTAGCAGGGAGCCTAAGGTCATCATTAGAACATGACTTTGTCAGGAAATGAAGTACTAGGTGTATGGAAGTTTCTTTCATTGCTTCCATGATTGGGACTTTCTCAGTCCTAAAGAGGAAAAATCCATACACAGTTTATTGCCTTCCAAACTGACAGTTCTGTAAAACTCATTGGGTAATTAAGTAATAAGGAGACAAACTAGAGAAAAGTGTAGATTAAAACATAACCTCCAGCCTAAAGCCATAATACCCAATAGTCAGATTTATTGAGCAGCCTGAGAGACTCTTGTATCTTGTGGAGATGATGTTTGTTTAAAAGTAATACATTAATTAAAAAGTAAAAAATATATGTCTTTTAAGTTCAACAACAATTAAAAAATAACCACACATTTAATGTGTAAATAAATATAAGTATACATAGATATTTACAATATGTGGTTTATAAATAGGTAATAATGATCCTCAATCAACAAATCAGTTTCTGTTTAGTAGTTAGCTGATAAAATAAAAAGTTGACATCAAAGAGATATGGCTTTTAAATATGTACATATTTAACAATAAGTGAAAAAGTAGAAAAGCTTTGTTTTTTACAGGTTCAAGACACACTAAATTCCATTTCTGCTTATTTTCTTATGGATATTAGTTCTCTGACAGACATATTACCCATCTTTCTCTCTCTTTTTATAAAGTGAAACACTGATATAAGAAATAAATCTTCTGTCTTGTTAGACTATCAGTTATTCTCTACAAAACACACTTATATTACACATATTTACTTTAATACTTTAGGGGAAAGTCAAGGAACATATAGAAGGATGGGGGGGGGGGGGGGGGGGGAAGGGGGGAAGGCAGAGACAAATGTATTTAAAAAGTAAATAAATTAATAAAAAAAAAATACTTTAATATTTTCTAAATTAGTGTTTCCCAAACTGAATTTTGAGCCCTTGAACTTCTGTTGCAGTAACATAAAATTTCTTAGAAATTTATTATTTTTAAATTTCTAAGGGGTTAATTATATAATAAATAAAATAACTTAAGTTTAGTTAGTTATTTTTGCATGGAAAAAACCAATAATTTTAAGCAAGCAGGTAAAAGTAAGGAAGTGAATGGGTAATTCGTTTTGTTGGTTACTTAAACTCTTGTAAAGGTGATTTTGAGAGGAATTTAATTGTCTTCCCTGCTGTTTTTTGGACTGGACACTCAAATAAGTGATCACCTTATATTTTTACTATTGAAGGCCTAGTTTCTAGCACTTTAAAAATAGAACATTACATGCTAAAAAGAGCTTGCCTTCCTTTTTCTTTATTTCCAAATTAAACATTAATTTTGAAAGGTTTTATTTCTCCATTGTTACTACTACTTTTTTTAGTATTATACTACTAAGAGCCAACATTAAAAAAATCAAGTATTATATTCAGACACTGTGCCATATATCATTAACATGCACTAAATTATTTAACTTGCACACAAAGAAAATAGATACCATTATTTTGCCTATTTTATAGTGGCAGAAATTGAGGTTTGCAAAAATGAATTTGCTCAACCTCACTTAAAAAGTTTTAAGAATTCTTTATACATTTTGCAAGTATGTGAATTAATAAATTATATTAGCTTCTACTTCATATTCTATCAATTGTTGATAAATTGAGAGGCCTCATTGATGAGCAAATTTGTCAACCTGAATTAGATACTATTTTAACAGATTCTTATTTCATTGGGCTAAAAGCCCTCCATCCTTCTCCTATTTATTTTTTTTTCATATGGGATTGATTTCTATTGGGGAGGGGTGTTTAAGAATAAGTGGGTCAGAAACACACTGGGAATTTAAAGCTAATTCAGAATAAAATATGTTTCACAATTTAATTGGTTCATCACTGTTTGCCATTTTAAGTTTGATAAGAAAAAATGTTCTAGACTCTCTGCTCTGAAGAAAATAGCTAAAGCAACACATGAGAAAAATAGTTATGTTCCAGTTAGATGCTCAGATTCCAAAATTGTGTAAAATTGATTTTTAGAAGTAATTTCTTAACCTATTATTCATATGCAATCATGACATTTATTAAATTTCAAGGTTGACTTGGCCAGAAATACAAATTATTTAGAAATACAATTTGTTGCTTTGGATTTAGTGAACGGGGCCTATAAAAAAATTTATTAGGGAGATGTGTCTAAACTTTTGGTCAGTATACATTTAATTTATATAGTTTTTCTTATATCAATTAATAAAGCTGTAAGCAAATCAGAAAAGCAAATGTAATTTTGGTCAGTTTCTATTCTTTTAATCGACAAATAGTTATTGATGAGTTTTTTTGGAACATAATCAGTTAAATATTTGTTGTGAAATATGATACCCATGTACAAAAATGTTTATAAAATAAAAAATATAACTGAATTAAATACTATAAATTCATTCTAGTAGGTATACAGTGGGGTCTTATTATTGGTTTAATTTGCATTTCTCTAATATCTAACATTATTGAGTATTTTAATAAGCCTTAATTTCCCTACTGATTTGAAATATCAATTTAATCACATATTACATTGTTAGACAGATATATACATTTGTTTCTAGAATACTCATTTTATTTCCTTGATCTACTTGATTATTTCTGTGCTGGTGTCATGTTGTTTTAATTGCTGGGACTTTATAATGGATTTAAATTTTTTAATATTTTATAATGGATTTTGACATTTAAAAAATAAATAAAATCAATCTGCATTTAAAAAAAATTATCTATTTTATACCTTATTTTGTGAAGTAGCTATTCTTTTATCTTTTTTATGACAGATTATCTGTTTTATAATGACTTACTGAAGTTTTATATGTTCTGGAATATACTTTTTGTTACAGGTATTAAAAGTATCTTTGTCTATTGTGCAGATTGTTTTTTACTCTTCTAATGGTATTTCTAAATAATTGAAAAATTTTTATTTTAAAAAGTTTATTTGATAAACATTTTCCAATATGAGTTGTATACTTTGACTAAACAATGGTCAGAGAGCATGTGATGTATGATTTCAATCCCTTTAAATTTGTTAAACTTTACGATCTTCATGTGGTTGTATGATCAATAATTTGAGAGTCTTGTGCATGCTTGACAAGAATATGTATCCTTTATGAGTCTAGTTTTCCACTTATGCATTACATCAAATTTACTGATTCTACCATTCAAAATGCTATGTCGTCACTACTTTTTTGTTTATTTTATAAGTAGTTGTGTTTAATTCGCCACTGTTATTATGGGTATATTTATTTTTTTCATTGAAATTCTGTCAATTTCTGCTTTATTCTGAAGCTATGATTCTAGGCCCATGCATGCTTAAAATTATTATAATACTGGTGAAATGAAACTTTTTTACTGTACAATATTCCTCTTTATCATTGTTTTCTGCGAGACAATTAAAATTACCTAGTTCACAATTTTGGGGGTAAAATATAAATGAATTCTGCTGCCAATACACAGTCACTTCTTTCCATCAGCTCACTGTAAAGAGAAGGAGACAGGTAATGGGCACTTAGGGCAGAGTATAGAAGTATTAGGGTAAAACACAGTGTGCTATGATAGTCCACAGAGGGCCACTTAACCCAGACTTAGCTGACAAGGAGGGGTCCCAGAGAGGGTAGCATCTGAAGTGGACTTGGGCTTGTGTAGGGGCTTGTGTGGCTAGACTATTGAGTGTGTCAAGGAAACTGGGAGGAGGGGTTCTAAATAGATAAAGTTGTTTTCAATTGTGTGCTATTTCCAAATGTTTGTGATTATAAATAGATAATACTTCAGTGACAAACTTTGGGCCTTAATCTGTCCACATTCCATATTTTTTCTTTAGGACAAGTTCCTTAAAGGAAAATTACTGCAGCAAGAGGCACAAGCATTTTTAAGCACAAAAGGTGACGTGTGATTCAGTATCATAGGAGACATCGAGAAGTCAATTACAACAGATCTCACTTTTAAGGGATGATTAGGATTTAGGCAGGACAAAGGTGAGGGACCTCAAAGCCTGGGTTATCTCTTACACAGATGAGAGAGAGGAGGGGACAGTACATAATTCAGTGTGGATTGGCTTAGTTACAAGGTGTGGGGAGTCATGCTGAGAGAGTGGGTTTAAGTGTAAACTAGGTTTACATGTGATTTCATCAAAGAGGTTCAGTTAATAAAATAAGGTCCTTTTCCTTTTTTCTTACCCTTGAAATTCATGGAATCCATTTGTACCATATTCCTCAAATCATTATAACAGTTGTCTGCCATATACCAGAACTTATTTCTTCCATCTCTGCAGGTGATTTTAGCATCTGGAACATATTCTGTTTCCCTCCAGTGCTCACCATCATACTAAGTAATGGCTACTTCCCTTTACTTCTTTCTTATTTCTCTATGCCTATGTATCCTAAGATGGTGCTTATTAAGTCTAAGCCCAGCTTTACCACTTACTAGCTGTGTAATGTCCAATAAGTTATTTAACCTCTCTTTGCCTCAGTTTCCTCATGAGAACCTCAACAATATCCATCATAGGGTTGTGAGAGTTAGATGAAATCAGGTATGCGTAAACACCTGGCGTGTCTTGGCAGCACAATGACAATGATTTTCCCTCCAGTGTGAGCATTTAAATTTGTCCAGGTTGAAAATGCCTTTTGCTACAGTTTACAGATGTAGAAAGTAGCTTCTAAAAAGAAAATCAGAGAAAACAGTATTATCCTGAGAGTCTTCTATGAAAGGTGGCTACTCTCATTTAGGGGCAAAGCCCAAGCTGCTGAGAGCACCTCACCTTTCTCTTTGTTAAATGTGAGAATAAAATAAGAAGCCCAGCCTCTTATTGGTGGAATGGAAAGGGCTTTCCATTCACCAGCTTTTAAATTTAAGACACACTTCATTTTAATGTTAAGACAGAGTGTACATTATTCCCTTCTCTTAGGTCACTCCTACCTTCTTTGTGTTCAGTTTCTAGTCTGCATCTTTCCCTTCCCCCATATCACAAAAACAAATCCAAACTCAGTGATTTGAGATACCAATGACCACAGGGTGCTCAGGGGAGGGGGGGACGGTGGCTAACTAATTTTGCCCAGATTTTCTGTGGAAGCTCCACATGTGCTGCAGTTTTGGGTTGCATAATTGATTCAATCTCTGATTTTAGAGGAACGCTGAACTCCTTTTTGTGGGACGCTGCAGACATTTCTGTAGGGCAAAAACTGTTCTACTTTTCTCTCCCTGTTATCTGTTTAGTGCTAGGCCAATTTCCCTCCAAGAATCTAAACTACCCTTCATGAGATAAATGAAATCATAGTTATAAAATGGCTCCCTGGACAGACTTGTATTCATAAGATAAGAGCTACCCCACACACATTTTCTTAACGTTTCCCTCTCTCCCTGCTTTTCTTCCTCCTGCCTGACACAGCTTTGTTTTGGCTAAGACGATACATTGGTCACTCAGTGGAGGGTTAGTGCGTACCTTGGCATCTCATTGGGAACCCAAGTTGTGGGGTCTAATCCTAGCTTGCCCTTGGACCTACTGTGTAACTCTAAGCATATTTACTTACCTCCCCTTCCCCGAGTCTTACCTTAACCTTGTAGTCTAATGGCTGTGAAGGTTGGACTGTAAAGAAAGGTATGTAGCCAGCTGCAAACTCACATTGAGTCTTTTGGTTAACCAGGTATACATGATGTGCCAGCTGGGGAGGATGATTTTATGCCCCCTGAAAGGCCATTTAATAATAACAACAACCGGGAAATTTTAAGTTTACCATTTACTTCATACTGTACTTGGAAACCTCATTTTTAGTTATGTTTTCAAGAATTTCTAAACTGGAAAGTCTTGTTTGATAGCAGATGTCTTTTGTGAACCAGTTTGCTCCCGTCTGTAGTTTGAAGACTATCTTTTTACCCGTTGCTTGTTGAGAAACTGAGTTTTTAATAATATTTTATATACTTTAAGGTACACTTTTTAAAGAAAATAACCTTTGTTAGGTCAATACTCCATACCGCTATTTTAGCAAATCCCCCAAAGAATTCTCATACTAGAACAGTGACCTGGCTGGGTGGATCAGCAGGTTGGAGCAATGTCCGAAAACACTAGGGTTGATGGTTTGTTCCCTGGTCAGGGCATGTAAAGGGATCAAACAATGAATGCATAAGTGAGTGGAACAACCAATCTTTGTTGCTCTTTCTCTAAAATCAGTTTTTTAAAAACGTGACCAAATTCTGCTGTTTACATCTAGGGAATAACTAATGTCAGAAGTAATTCCCAACTGATTATCTATTATAGCCTGAATGGATTGTGTCTTTATGCTGCTAAATGAATTTAGGCTTAGAAAATAGCTTCTTACTTGTTTAACAAAACAGTATAAACACGCTATTGTTCAAATTTAGAATCTGTGAAATTACTAGTTGGATAAATACGGACATACCCCTTAGCCTCTAAGCCTAGTTATGTGTGAATATTTAAAATTGCGATAAGAATTATACTTACTTTTCAGGTTTGTTGTGGGGATTAAATGCTAAAATGCATGTAAAACACTTTGGAGATCCAACCATAGACATGAATCAGCCAGGTTTTGCTGTGGTAACAGTGTTACAAAAAGTCTGAACCTCAGTGGCATACCACAAGAAATATTTATGTTAGACTTAGGTGGAATTGCTTATGTGTCTTCTTCAAGTCTGCTAGGTTTGTTCCTTCATTCAGGAACTAGAGGCTATTTAAATAATACTCCTTTCATGGCAGAATACATCATTGCAAGTGATCTGTTAAAAACTTATCAAGCAACTTCATGCATGAACTCAGAAATAGCATTGCTATCACTTCTACCCAAATTTTATTGGCGAAAACAAATCACATGGCCAGGCTAAATATTAGTAGGTCAGGAGGGTATATTTTGTCTAATGAAAAAAAAAAGAGTGAATATTTGCTGAATGGTTATCTAAACCTCTTCAGATTTTACAGCGTCTCATTTTTCCCCTTTTCTTATTTTATCTGTGTTACCATAGGCTCTTCTCCCTATAGTCTACTCTATAACATCTACTTTGCATTTCTAAAATTGCACCACAATTTCCCTCTCTCTCTTTTAATTTCAAATTCATTTAAAATATTATTTTTCTTTGTAAATAGGTACTTTGGAAAATCCCTTACAAAAAGAACAAAAGCTCCTGATTCTCCTGAGAGCCTCAGAGGGAGTCTTTTGTAACCGTTTCAATGGAATTCATATTGATCCAGGAACAATTGGTGAGAGTAAAATAGAGTTTTTATTAAAAATGAAATATGTGTTTGTGTGATAAAGTACCATCCATAGATCATCTAAATTCCAGGCACTCTTTTTAGATAATTTAAGCAGTGCTCATTTTACAGATATCAAAATTAAGAAAGACTCAGAGATGAGCAATACGACAAAGGCCACACAGCTTTACAGTGTCAGAATTTAGATTCATATCCAGATTGGCCAGACACCAAAATCTAGATTAAGAGGCTATGTTACTTAAAAGTAAGTCTTATGTAATTATTGATGCATTTTTATTTTATTTTCATTACATTTTTTTATTTTTAAGTTTTTAAATTAAATTTATTGGGGTGATGTTTATTAAAAAGATTACATAAGTTTCAAATGTGCATTTCTATGACACATAACCTGTATATTGCAAGTTAAGAACCATATGATTTCGCTCATATGTAGGATATAAAACTGAAAACAACAAATGAACAAACAAGAAAAACAAACAAAAACTTACAGCCACAGACAACTGTAGGGTGGTTACCAGGGAGAATGGGGGCTGGGGTGGTAAAGGATAAAGGGGGGCAAATACGTAGTGATGGAAGATATAATTTTTGAAAACTGATAGATCTATAGATTACTAAGAAACATTTACTATTGACTGCTTTTTAAAAATTTGATACTGCCACAATACCAAATCTTATTTTAAGAGCACAGAAAGTGTGACTGGTCTTGTATAATCAAGATGTAAGAGCCACACAAATACTCATTTTTAAAGGATTGATATGAGGCTATTTATCAGATTTCTAGTATTTTCTCATTTACTCTGTATGTCATTACTAGCTGTATAAGATATCAAGGACTCAGTAAAGTGGAAGCGATCATGCCAGGATAGTATGAAGTTTGGTAGCCTAGTTCCAGAATGTGTAGCCTTTGCCATGTAATACTTTGATAGTGCCTTATTATTCCCAAAGGATTTTTCATACATGCTACTTATTTTATCTTTTTAAGAATATGAGGTTCAATAATATTTTAGTTTTTTTTCAAGTTGACAAATGAGATGGGTCATAACGGGAACATTCAATCTCTTTTTTTGCCTCTGTTGTCCACTCTGTTCTATGTAGTGCCACATTGTTGTGTTAGGAGTCCCCAGCTCCAGCCATAGGGACAAACTAGTGTTTTTGGAATTTCCTCTGATACTAAATTGAATAAGGAATGAAATAGTTGATTCACTAGATGCTTAAACTTTGTGATACTATAAGTAAATGAGAAATTTTAATCTTTTTCAGTATAATACTTTCTTTGAAACAATAAGAAATGCTGTTATTTTACAATAAATGCTTGGTGATTGGGAATGATCAAGAAATCTGCTTTTCTGGTCAATTGAATTTAATGGATAATTCAAATTTTTCATTATCCATTGTATCCATTATATGGAAATAAACTGGTTTTTGTTAAAATCTTTTGTTTTCAGAAATTTTTCTAAATTATTTCATGTTTCTCCTTCTGAGTAGCTTACTTAACCAATAGTGGAAAAGATGGAATTTTGAAATGATGATAATGACGATGATGATATCTTTTAAAACTTTTATACACATATGACTCTTATTATGAAATATTGATTCCAGGATGTATCCTGAAAGTGAGAGTATTTTTTACATTTCCGTTAAGTCTAATTTTAGTTTTATTAACTTCGGACTTTTCTTTGAATTGAAATATGGAAAAAATTTATGGATGTTGACATAAACAATTGGTTAGATTTCAATTAATTGAGATTTTTTAGTCACATAAGGTGAAAACTCAAGGCATGTTATTTGTACCTTACTGGTGTCTGTTTCTCTTATTTATATATTTTCTGTTAAAAGTGATAAAAACTTTAGAGTTCAAGAGGTCGGGGGAAGGCAGAGACAAATGTATTTAAAAAGTAAATAAATTAATAAAAAATAAAAAAAAAAGAAAAAAAATAAAAAAAAAGAATGAATGAATATGCTACTAAAATAAAAAAAAATAAAAAAATAAAAAAAAATTCATGATTTGCAACAAAATGGGCTGTACCAATCCAGGGGTATGCAGGCAGTCCTTTGGATGCAGGAAAAAAAATATTAGTACTTCTATTTAAATATATATGAATATATTCATATATACGTAGGAATGCATGGTCTTAATTTTATTACTGCTTGGGTTCATGCCTAAAACATTTTTAGACCACTAGGGTATGAGGAACTGAGCTTCCTGTGATTGTAAGTGGCAGCGAAGCATGTAAGAGGGAAGACCTGAAAGAACAAAACTGGGCTGCATTGAGCATGTCCCTGGTAAGACTTTAATTCATGAGTCTGAAATAAATTATATTCTGAAACAAAGGAGCTAGAGATTTATCTTTTGATATCTGTAATTATACACACACACACACACACACACACATTCTAACCACTGAAAACAAAGCTAATAGCACCAAATCTCTTTCCTCAGAAAATAAAATTACTCTTTCCTTTTGGAAAATTTAGTGTATAACATAAAATATCAAAACCAGTTAACTTCCAACAGAATTGCAAATGGTGTGGAGTCACTTAATGGTGGAAACCTAACTAATTAGACATTAGAGTGTTCCATTTCCCCACTGTTGGATTACTAGATGTGGTGTAGCATGAATTTTTTCTATAGCTTTTGAGAGAGTATGTTTTATGTCTGAGATACGTTTGACCTGCTGAAAATAGAGCACTTAAATATTCTCTTTCTGATAAAGTGAACATCTTTATATATCATTTCTATATCACACATCTTACACAATAACCCTTAATGAGTTTTACTCATGTCTCTGTAATACCTCTGAAGGATTTTCTTATCCAAATGTTGTTCATCTTATTTTCAGGGATTTATGGGAAAGTTCAGCTTCACAGTTCTTATCCTAAGAAGTCCTGGACACGCCTCGGGGCTGACATTTCCTCAGGCAATGAGAGGTAAGGGATGAGATTAAGATTTAAATGTAGTTTTTGGTTTAGTTTGCTTTTGCTTGATATTTTGTTATTACACAAAATTAAATTTTAGATTAATAATTATAATTCAAGGATAAATATATGAAAACATAAGGAACCAGAAAGGATTTTTGAAGTCTCTGAAACATAACAGAGAAAGAACAAAACAAATAAAAGGCAGGGGAGAAATACAGGTTATTTAAGGAGTAAATTTTAGATAACACACATTTACAGCTAAAAATAAATCTTTAAAAATATGAATTGTATGAGATAATAGATGAATTATAAGGTGAGACCATAATAGTCTGAGTTGAAATGATGGCCACTTAAGAGGTAGGTGAAAATAAATAAGAGTGAGATAAAACATGTGAAGAATCTTATGAGATTTAAAAGCCAATAACAGAATTTAATATTATATTAGAGGCAGTAAAGAATAAAATTAATCCTGCCTCAAACTGAATAGGTAATATGAAGAAAAACCTGATGGAATTGGCCTGAATGCAGAATGAAAGATCAGGAGATAAAAAAATAAAATAGACAGTATTAGAAATAGAAAACAAAAATTAGAAAGTGTATTCAGATAATTGTTCTTTTTAATAAGCACCCAAAATAACAACAACAGAAAGAATAAAGAAAACTATAATCAAAATACACATAGTAAACTTGGGAATAGTTACCTTTAGTTTGAACAAATCAACACCAAGAACAATGACTACTACAAATCCTCACAGTATAAAAGAAAAACAGAGTAAAAAAGTAAAAAACAAAACAAAACAAAAAAAATAGGAGGGGGCATAAAGCTTGCTAATCTTAGAGTATTTTACATCATTAAATGTAGGAAGATAAAACCAATATACGTTTAAAGAAGAAAAAGTATCATGACCAATGAATTGGGAAATGGACACCCTGTTAAGTTTCTATTCACAAGTGAAAGTTAAAAAAAAATCCCAAAATACCTTCTGCTATGCAAGAACTGAAAAAAATGCAATAGAGAGATTACTAAAGAGATTAAACTGAATCTAAAATTTAAGAATTAGAATAAATTAAAAAAATACATGTAAGGGCATATAAAGTATATATCATTAAAGGTAAACATTGAAATAAATACAATTTGATACTGTAAATATGGTTGTTAAAATGAGGCAAATTTTAATTGTAATTTGAAAAGTGAATATATTAGATATATTAGGTTTCTATTTCTATAAATATATACAACTATTAGGTTGTGTGTGTGTATGAATGATACTGGTTATATATAGTATAGATCACATATATACATATGTAATGTATATAAAAAATACATTTCAATTCATGCTGGCAAGTTCAAAATTTGCAGGGCAGGTGAGCAGGTTCTGATGCTGCAGTCTTGAGGCAGAATTTCTTCAGCAAAGCTTCAACTTTGCTTTTAAGGCCTTTCAACTGATTAATCAGGCCCACCAATATTTTTGAGGTTATCTCCTTTACTTGAAGTCAACTGATTGTAGATGTTAACCACATTTATAAAATACCTTTGCAGCAGCACTTCCATTAGTGTTTGAGTAACTGGGTATGATAACCTACCCAAACTGACACATAAAATAACCACAGGTCATAATTCTCAGATAAGAATCTCAGTTTAAAATCTGGGAATATAGCCATAGGAAACTGGCTATATACATACCATAGGTATAATAATCCCATGTATAATGTGCACAGAACATGGGTGTGCATTTTACATGGCAAAATACGGTAACAAAATACAATAAGAAAAAAATGAAATAACAGAGGAAAAGCAACAAAAAAGGCATAAAAAGACAAGAGAAATACGACATAATAAATCTGCCAGTTATAAAGGGAAAATATGTTAAAAGTGACACTATATAGGAAAAAACTGGTTAATAAATCAAATATAATCATAACTTTTTATCAGACAAAAACTTTAAACCAATTCTGAAAAAAAAATTAAACTAAACATGGAATAAAATGAATCATTAAAATAAATAATGAAAGCAAGAACCTCAAATTTATTCATAAGGAAAATAAATATCAAATTAAATATATACAATTGGACAAATAAGTATATTTTATATTAATAAAGACTGCAATCTCCAGAGACCCAAATACCAAGAAAACTTTATACCAGATAATAACATAGAAATATGCACAGTAAATCTGTAAGAAATATAAGATGAAATTGACAGAAACAAAAATAGTAATGAAAGAAATTTGCTCACCTCTTCCAGTTTTTAATCTTTAAATTATATTAAAATAATAAAGAAAATATAAAAATATATAAATAACATGATAAAGGCAATTTCATTTGTATGTATCTATACATACATATCCTTACCCCAGAATATACATACTATAATTAAAACCTTAATAAATGTTAATAAACAGATGACATAGAATAGGATTACAATAAAATAAATATAAAGATATAAACAATATCTTAACCAAAAATCTTAATCTCTTGTAAAATAGAAAAATACGAAAGTAACCTTTTCTTAAACAACTTTTGTATCAAAGAGGAGATCAAAACTTTATCAACCTAATAGTTGGGAAGAAACAATATTGAGAGTTTTGCATGAGACATGGCCAAACATGCCATCACATTAAAAGCTTTATTGTTGAACAACAACAACAAAAAACTCCACAAAAAGAAACAAACTAAGCTGTCAATATGAGAAATCAGAAACAAAATAACTAATAAATCTAATGAAATCATTTGTTCAGATAAAGGCATAAATTGGTGAATTAGAAAGTAGGAAATTTGTAGACTTAGATTTTTTTAGAGATACTGGTTTAATCTCTAATAACTTTAGCCATAAAAAATATGTAAAATAAGAAATGAGAATTCAAATATAACATACCACAGAGATTAAAACTGTAATATGTAAATATGTAATATGTAAAACTGTAAAATGTGCTATCTATATAGTATTTTGAAATTTTAAAAAGGTTAAATATAGAAATATAAATTATCATTATTGGCTAAAGAAGAATAAAGTGGAAGAACCAATGATAATAGTGAAAGACATAAAGTTATCAAAGATTTATTTCCAAAAATATATTTGGTTCAAATAAATGTATGATATGTTCTTTCAGTCTTCAACTATAACTTTTTATGTTGCATAATTTATTCCATAGTACAAGAAATATGAGAAGCTTTCCAATTAATTTTAGGAGGCAAGTATAAAATAATTTTAAAACAGCTGCTAGAGTTAACAACAACAAACAACAAATCCTAACAAAATCTGAGGCAACACCCACATATAAATAAAATGCAACAAATGAAACCCAGTAATTTATTAGAAGAAAATAAAATAATTAGAGTATGTGTCATTCAAGTAAAGAGAGATAGTTCAAATTAAAGTTAATTTAATTCATCTACACAATAGGTATAATCATTAAGAATATAATCATTCTTGTACAAAACAGAGATAATTTGATAAAACTCAGCTTGCATTCTTTGAATAAAAAGTAAACTAGAACTATAAGAAATTTCCTTTGAATAAATGTGTCTTTACTAGAGAGTTTAGCCATTAGTTGAGAATCACAGCTTTAAATAATAATACAGAATAAATAATAAAAACCCCTCTGGAACAGCAATTTTCTATTTTATAGGAAATTAACATTAAAATTAGTATATTACAACAATCATTAAATATTAGTGTTAGAGTTTTAGCCAGTATATTGTATCAAAAAGAAACCCATTAGTGGTAACTATTAAAAAAAATTCAAACTGTCATGTTTTTGTGATTATGTGCATTTTTCTCCTAGAAAACTAGAGGACCACCTGGAAAAGTATCAATTGAAGTAAATAAATACACATTTCAATAACTTCTTAATTTGTGAACAATTATGTTTTAAACTATAATTTAAAATCCTATTTAAAATTTTAATTGAAAATACTAGAAAAAACTCAAGAAAATTATAGGATCTATAAAAATAAAATTATAAAACACTAATCAGAGGCACAAAAAGAGATGAGAATAGGAGAATTAAGATTGCAGAGGAGTGAGTGGAAGTCACACTGACCTCCTCCCAGGACCAACCAGGAATTACAACTAAATTGTGGAGAAATCACCTGGAACAAACAACTGAACAGTAGCAAGAGAGGAGCCTTTTAACCTCAGACAGACAGAAGAATCAGCTTTAGCACAATGTAACTAGTAAGGAGTGTGGTACTTAAGGAAGCAGGCAGGGCGCCCATGGGTGGCAGCACCAGAAGGATATTGAAACGGCCAATTGGATCCCCCTGAGATGAGTGAGGTCTAAACCATAAGCAAGGATCTCCAGCCTACAGCACCAGAGCCCAAATAGTACACAGATAACCGACAGCTGCAAAAAGCAGCAGGGTTGTTCTCTGCCAGAGACAAGTGGCTGGAGATGCAAAGAGCTGTTTAAAGGACTACCAGATAAATTTTTGTTTGCGGCCACTTACCCTGGCCTCCAGCAAAGGCGGGGGACAGAGTGGGCTGGAGATGCCTGAGGGGAGACTGGAGAAGGAGGCTTTGGGGAGAGAACTGGGAGAGTAGCTGGCGGGATCGCAGTGCTGACTCATCCCCCATGTGGCAGCAACCATCTTGCTCATCCAGACCACTCCCCTGAGCAGCAACAGCATGAGAGGACCCAATAAGCCCCTCCCCTCCCCCAAGAAGCTCTGTCTAGGCCTGGTAGTGCTAAAACCTGACAGCTGACTACAGAGTGGCAGCCACAGGTAGTAGATACCTGGCTAAAGAGGGTGCAGAGTGGTCTAGAGACACTGGGGGAGAGACTGGAGATGGAGGCTTTGAGGAGAGAATGGTGAGTAGCTCGCAGGATCCCAGTGATGACTCCTCCCCCACATAGCAGCAGCTCTCTGCTCAGGCAGACCACTCCCCTGAGCTGCAGAAGACCCAATAGCCCTGCCCCCAGAAGGGACTCTGCCCCACCCTGTGGTGTCTCTAAGCCTGACTGTTGAGTGCAGAGTGACTAGATTAACAGCTGAAGGAGACCTACACAGACAGTAGATTCTTGAAAATCTCTTACAGACTGCCTAAGATTATAGCCAACATCTGACATCATCAGAGGCAGATAGAGAAAGAAAAAAAAAAAAACAACAGCTGTCTTCTACCATTGAAGTTCACACCACAAAGTCCAGAAATCAAGACAGATCAATTTAAGAAGCAGAAGCAAAAAATAAGACTCTCACAGATAATGGGAAGACAAAGAAACGCCCCTCAGTCAAAGGGAAAGGAGGAATCCTCAGAAAGAGAACTAAATGAAATAGAGGCAAGTAAACTCTCAGATATTGAGTTCAAAACAACGGTTCTAATGAAGCTCAATGAGCTCAGTGAGCTCAGAGAGAATTACAAAAACTGCAGGGAAACTACGAGGAACTTACGGCAAACTATATCAGCATGAAAAAAGACATAGAAACTATCAATAAGAAACAAGAGGAAATGAAGAACATAATTTCTGAATTGAAGAACACAGTAGAAGGAATCAAAAGCAGGCTAGATGAAGCAGAGGATCAAATCAGCAAGCTGGAGGACAAGGTAGAAAAAAGCTCCCAGAAAGAGCAAGAAAATGAAAAAAGACTCAAAAAGAATGAAGAGGTGTTTAGGGAAATGCAGGACAACATGAAACATAATAATATCTGTAAAATAGGATACCAGAAAGAGAAGAGGAGGAGCAAGGGATAGAGAACCTGTTTGAAAAAGTAATGATAGAAAACTACCCTAATTTGAGGAATGAAAATGTCACGCAAATCCAGGAAGCACAGAGGGACCGATTCAAGAGGAACCCAGTGAGGCCCACTCCAAGAAACATCATCATTAAAATGGCAAATATCAAAGACAAACAGAGAACCCTAAAGGAAGCAAGGGAGAAACAAGTAGTAACATATAAGGGAGCCCTGATATGGCTAGCAGGTGACTTCTCGACAGAAACACTAAAGCCAGAAGACAATGGCAAGGAATATTCCAAGTCATGAAAAGCGAAGGCCTGCAACCAAGACTGATCTACCCAGCGAGGCTCTCAATGAAAATGGAAGGTGAAATAAGGAATTTCCCAGACAAAAGAAGGCTAAAGGAATACGTGTCCACCAAACCAGCAATGCAATATATGCGAAAGGGACTGCTTTAAGAAAATAAAGAAAAAGAGCCTATGAATACTCAGCTCCTTTCACAGTCCCCAATACTTGATATTACCAATATTTTTAATACTTATTAATCTGATTGTGACAATGATGTGTTATTTTATTAGTTAATTTATTATTTGTTGAAACTAAACCTGTTTTTGTATATTTCTTGCCTATTTCTATTATTCTTTTTTAAAAGCTTTAAATGGCTTTTTGGTATTTTTTACCCATTTTTTGATTAAATATTTGTAGAATTTTTTTCCCCGAAACAAACAACAAACAAACAAATAAAAACCCCCAAACAACTATTAACCCTTTTATAGATGTGTTGCAAATATTTTCCTAGTCTATTACTTGTCCTTTAACTTTTTTTACATGAATATTACTGTATAGTCTTAAATGTTTAATATAGTCATATTGTCAATATTTTACTTTATAGCTTCTGGGTTTGAATATGTTACTTCAGGGTAAGAAAAATATTATTTTGTATTTTTGCCTAAAATTCCTTAGATTTTACATATTGATTATTAACCCACCTGAATATTTGTTGTGTAATATGTGAAATAGGGGTCTATATTTGTCTTATTTCAGGGAATAGTGATCCATGCACCTCATGTGTTGAATAAGCCTTATTTTCTCCATTGATATGAAATATCAATTTAATCATATATTAACATTGTTAGATATATATGTTTGTTTCTAGAATGCTCATTTTATTTCTTTGATCTACTTGATTATTTCTATGCAGCTGTCATGATTGCTGAGACTTTATAATGGGTTTAAATTTTTTAATATTTTATAATGGATCTTGACATTTAAAAAATAAATGAATAAAACCAGTCTGCATTAAAAAAAAAAAAGAAAGAATCCTACCTTTTGCAACAATATGGATGGAACTGGAGAATATTATGCTAAGTGAAATAAGACAGTTGGTGAAAGACAAGTACCATATGATCTCACCTATAAGTGAAATCTATTCAACAAAATAAACTAATGAACAAAATAAACCACAGGCAAGGAAACATGGAGCAGACTGAAAGTGACCAGAGGGATTGGGGAAGGAGGACAATGGTGGAAAGAAGGAGAAAGGACTGCATAGAGAATATGTACAAATGACCCATGGACAGAGTGGGAATTGACTGTGGGAGTGGGGGGCAGGGTAGGATGGGTGAGGAGGGAAAAGGGGGAAAAACTGAGACAACTGTAATAAAATAAACATGATTTAAAAATAAAAAAAAGAGATGAGAATAGATGGTGATGCGTAATGTAAATGCTCAATATTTTAAAGATGTCAAATTTAATGCAACTTTAATCACAAACTAAATGTATGCATTTGGTATCTGGCTTATTAATTCTAAGCCTTTTGGAACAATAAACACTTGAAGGTAATCAAACATTATCAGTTATTTTTTTAAAAATATATACTTTAATGTGAATAATTATTGTAACTGGAACCAGAGTATAAGACAATGCCTAACAAAGGAGCCACATAAGTATTATCACCTAGAATATGAATATTAGTATTTCTATGTAGTTAAAAACTTGAGCTGAAATAATTAGCCAATGGTTTGGAACAATATAAAGTTAGACTTTCACTACATGCTTTCCTTTAAAATAAATTATAGATGGGTTAAAAAATTAAATATAATAAAGCAAAACCATAAAATTATTTGAAGAACATTTAAGTAAATGTTATGTAATAAACTAGGAAAGATCTGTCTGATCATAACACAAAATACAACCATAATAGCAAGAAATAATACAGTAGACAACATTAAAATATCAGTATTTTTGCACATCGTTAGAAAATGTAAAGGCTAATGATAAACTAGAAAGTATTTATAATATATAATAGATACAGATAAAGGGGTAATATTTTTATATGTAAAAAACCCTTAGGAATAAAAAGAATATGAATGTATCAGAAAAATAATCACTAAAATATCTGAATATAGGAGCCAAAAAAGAAGACATATATCTGGCTAACAAACATGTGGAAAATATTCTTTCTTAAACTGGAATTAAAATAAGTATTAATTAAAACAAAATTAAACACCACTTATCAATTTTAAATTGGCAAATGTGAAAAAGAGTGAACTCCAGGTTGACAAAATGGAGGAGCTGCGGACATTCCAGTGGGAAATAATTTACGTATTAATTTAGGTCTACATAAAATAAAATATTTCTGTGTTCACATATGTGGGTAGAAAAATGTCTGGAGGGACACGCAGTACAGCAGGGATCCATGTTGGCGAGACGATAGGTAGCTACTGCTTCGGTGTGCCTTTCTCTCACTACAGAATTTCCTTATCGAGTAGTTATTACTTTTGTAGTTATTTTAACATTGTTATTTATTCATTGGACACAATTTTTGTCAAATCTTATCCCCTGTCAAACAATGAGCTTTGGCCTAGAGATGATAACAAATAAAAATCAATATGGTCTCTGCCATCAGCATTAATTAAATAAATGTAAAGTAAATGTAAAATTACATATAAAGTAAATGTAAAATTATATATGTAATAAATGCTGTGAAGGAGGGATTCTAAAACATTACAAAATATAGACACTTGAAGCAGTAATGAAAGTTAGAGGGGGCTTCCCTGAAGAGTGATTTCAGAGGTGGGAACTGAACAATGAATGGACTTTTATTAAGGAGAGTCGGGGCAGATGTGTGTGAAAAGACAGCTCTAGCCAGAGCAAATAGCATACAGTCATTCAACAAATAGCCTGTTGAGTACTTACTATGTGCCAGGTTATAAGCACTGGAGATGCAGAGTCAAAGTTGAAGAGATCACTGCCCTCTAGGACTTTATACCTTAGTGGACGGAGAGAGATAATAATCAAATGCAGGAATATTAGCAACATAGTTGCAGATTTTAAAAGTAAAGAGATAAACAGGATAGTATGACCAGAAATAGTTGGAGGTGTGAGGAGCTCCATTTATTTATTTATGTATTTATTTATTTTAAATTATAGTTTACATTCAATATTTTTGTATATTCGTTTCAGATGTACAGCAAAGTGGTTAGAAAATCATGTTCTTTACAGAGTGGTCCCTTTTAGATTGAATGGACAGAGAAGGTCTCTCTGGAGAAAAGAAATTTGAGCTGAGCACTGTCCAGGTAGCGCAGCTGATTAGAGTGTTGTCTCCATGCACCAGGGTTGCTGGTTTGATCCCTGGTAGGGGCACATGCAAAGAGCAAGGAATAAATGCATGAGTGGTTGGAAAGGTAAAGTCGGTGTTCCTCTCTTTCTCTCTCACCCTTTCCTCTCTCTAAAATCAATAATTTTTTTAATGGAGCTGAGATCTGATGGTAAGAGTAATTCATCTGTTCAATGACATGAGCAAGAGTGCTCAATAAAGGAGGGGCATCCAACATTGTCCCTGAGGTGGCCTCCGGGGCTGCAGGACATACAGGAGGCCATGACAGCTGAGCAGAGTGAGCAGAGGGGCAGCCTTAGATGTGAGAGATGCCAGGTCATATGGAACCTGGTTTAGCTGTGAGAGGTCAAAGGGAAAATCACTGAAATGTTTTATGCAGCAGAATTGATGGAATATGATTTATGTTTCAAAAACCACTCTAGCTGCCATATTGGTGAGGAATTCTGGAGACAGGAGTAGAAGCTGGGGTACCAATAGGGAGTGGCTAGGGAAATGGAGGAGGCGCTGGAGATGGAGAGGAGAGATGGTGCTGTCCAGGCATGCCAATGAGCTGAACGCTGAGGTGAGGGTAGTGCTTCGGGCTTTTAGGCTGAGCAACCTAGTGGATGGTGGAAGCATGAATTGGGGTGGGAAGATTGGAAGAGGAACAGATTTACAGGGTGACAGATGGCAGGGACATGATAAGTGGGAGACCCCCAAGTGGAGTTGTCAAGAAGACAACCAGATATGCAATGTATGGCTCAGGGGGAAAAAGACAGGGAGTCATCTTGGAAGAGGATGATGCTGCAAGATAGAGGTAGAGGAGAAAATTGGAGCCCGGAAATGACATTGGAGCTAGCCTAATTTTTTAGAACTTGATAATGGAGGAGCCAGTGGCAGGTGATTGAGAAGCAGAGACCCAAGAGGAGATTTTTGTGATGGGAAGAAGGATGAATAGGAGGGACTTGAAGAAATGCCACAGTGGCTGATGTGGACAGCAGAGACTGAGCATGAGAAGGTTCCAAGGAGTAGTTATGGGTCAGGGCCAGATTCATTGGGAATATCAACAATTTTAGTTTTAATCCTCCTAAGAGCATTGCACAGCTGTTTTAGGTTTCTAGGAGGATAGTATGGACGGGAGGTCACTCTTATGTTTCTACAGAGGGGTAAAAAAATGAATCTAGGGACACCATCTAGGAGGTCCAATCAAGTGTAATTTATAGTCAGCAGCTAAAGCGGCAAAGAAGTGGGCAGATTTAGAGACAGGAGATAAAATCCATAGATGTATTGGGTATGAGGTGCTTTCTTGGTTTCTGGCTTATGTAAGTGGATGGTGGTGGTATTTACTAGAAGACAAATAAATTTGGTGGAAAAGATTATGAGTTCAGATTTGGTCATGTTGAGTTTGAAGTGCCTTTATTACAGTCAGGAGACTTTGTGAGGTAGGTAAATTGGGATCAATAAGAAACTTCAGTTATTATAAGGTTAGCAAGTTGAAATTTGGCAGGAAAGATATGAATGGATTTTTCTTATAAGAATGTGTTAAAAACCTCCTTCAGAGACTGAGCTACAGGCTATTTTGAAAGAAACTCAATTTTATTAATTAAAACTATCCATGGTGATTAACTAGCTACCGTTTATTGAGTTCTTATCATGAGGGCTGACTACAAAGCATTTTACATGCATTATCTCATTTAAATCTCTCAATGCTGTAAGTATGATTATCTGCATTTTACAGACATGAAAACTGAGGCTAGAGAACTTAAATAAATTTTACAAGTTCACAAAGCTAGAATTTCCTGAGGCTGAATTTTTACTCAGGTTTGTTTGATTCTATTGATTGTGTTCTACATATTACAAATATTAAAAACAACTTTTCTTAGTATCAGTCCTGCAGAGCATTCTTTAACAACTTTATATGAGTAATGTGAATTATCTCAGTGTATTCACCTTATGGATAGCCTTTTTTTTAACCTTTAAAAATTTTGAAATAATTTCAGACACAAGAAGGTGTAAAATTAATAGAGTTCTCATATATCCTTTATGCTGTGTTCCCAGATGATATATTACATAACCATAGAACATTATCAAATCCAGTAAGTTGATGTTACTACAGTATTAACTGACCTACAGAATAGTCAAATCATTTATTTAAACATTAATCTGCTATCTTCTTTATGTTAAGTCAGTTTAGTAAGTTTTTCTAATCTATTGTTAGGGAGGCAGATTTTACTGGGACCTCTTTATGAACTTGCACCAACAGAATTAGAGTTCTAAATTTATTTGTATGTAATTGATTTATAAGGCCTGTCCAGAAAAAGTCCAGCCATTGCTAATATAGTGAAAACAGTTTGTGCAACATAGATGTAACCTGGCAGCCAAGGAGAGTAGACTGGGATGCCCATGCATGAACAATGACAACTTCACTGTACTAGTCAGCGGGGACAGTAGACACCACTGAGTGAGCATGTGTACTGTGTGGCCATTGCATTCAAAATGACTGAGCAAGTGGAGCAACAAATCTGCATCGAATTTTGCATTAGGCTTGAACGCTCCTCTGAGGAAACTATTTGGATGATTCAGGAGGCCTCAGCTATGGGCAACTGGTGCTTGGCAGCTTCATCATAACAACGTGCCTGCTCACACATCACATCCTGTGCAAAGTTTTTTGGTGAAACATCAAATCATCCAGGTGATTTAGCCCCCCTTCAGCCCAGATTTAGTGCCCTGAGACTTCTTACTTTTCCCAAAACTAAGATCACCTTTGAAAGGGAAGAGATTTCAGACCATCGATGAGATTCAGGAAAATATGACAGGGCAGCTGATGGTGATTGGGAGAACTGTGTGAGGTCCCAAGGTGTCTAGTTTGAAGGGGACTGAGGCATCATCGTACTAGGTACAATGTTTCTTGTATCTTGTATCTTCTTCAGTAAGTGCCTCCATTTTTCATATTACTTGACTGGATACCTTCTGGACAGACCTTGTATTTTTATGAAGGACATTAGAGTGAAATATTCTGAGGAAAAATTTCATGTCATTTTATGAACACAAAAACATTTCTTACACTACCAACCAAAGTGAGCTTAGCTAGATATTAGAAAACACATGTTTTGGTTATATGTTATTATATAAATATCTCTAAATTAAATACTCCTCTGTTGCTTGCTGCAGTTGACATTTGGGGAGATAAATGAACAAAAATGTATTTTTTAGATTTCAGTTAAGAGAGGTTATCCTTAGATTAAAAATATATTTTTTTTTTACCAATTGCAAATATTCAGTATATAATTACAGAGAGCCAATATGAAGATCTTAAATAAGAATTTAGCAGAATGGAGAGAAGTAAAAAATATTCCAAAGTGTAAGTCTTGAAAGGTGATCATGAATTTTTTAAAATTAAATAGTTACTTTATCAATTAATCCTATAATAAAGGTTGTAAATTTTACCCTGGTCATTGGAAGATTTTAAACAGGGCAGGGTTTGATTATGTTTTAATATGATTTATGTGGTGTGGAGAATTGACTGTCAAGGGCCGCAATTGTGGAAGCAGAGAGACTAATTGTTAAGATATTGCAATAATTGTACAGTCTTTCAGGTGACACATGCTAATGCCTTAGGTTAGATGGAGGAGGAAAGAAGTAGTTACATCTCTGTTGAAGAAAAGGTAACGTGATTTGATGATGGATTAAGTAAAAGAGAAAGAGGAGGGTCAAAGATTACTATAAAACTCTTGATCTGAGCAACTGGGTGAGGAGTGGTATAACTTCCTGAGAAGAGGAAAACTGGAAGAAGGATTCTCATTTTTCTTTTTAAAAAAATGGATAAAGCATTATCCAATCCTTTTCCTATTATTTTTTTTTGTTTCTTAAGTGATTTATTAACTTATTCTGTAATTTATAAAGAAATAATCTTGAACTGAACAACAAATCATGTGTTGGCTTAACTTTTTCACAGGACCCAGGCCTTTAATTCTATCATCATCAGTGGTTATTTCTATTCTGTTATCTTGTATATCAAATTAGTGCTGGTATTCTTTGAGTATACTTTGTTTGGAATATTTTTTATTTCTCTCCATTCTGCTAAATTCTTATTTCAGATCTTCATACTAGCTCTCTGTAATAACTTTTGTACTGGCTCCATAATGGTATAAGTGGCCAGAAGTCCTCTTGTGTCTCGTCTTTATCTTTATACTCCCTACTTATCCTGAAGGATTTCGTCATATCTACCACAAGGCTTTCAGTCTCCCCTCCAGTACCTGCTTATTTTCCCACCATCTGAGTCATTATAATATGTGATTTTTCTAATTTATAATTTTAATGACAATATGCTTCCTAACAATTTCAACTAAGCTGCTTAAAGTATGTATATATTACCTGTGCACACACACATATGGTCTGTCCAGAAGGTATCCAGTCAAGTAATATGAAAAATGGAGGCACTTACTGAAGAAGATACAAGATACAAGAAACATTGTACCTAGTACGATGATGCCTCAGTCCCCTTCAAACTAGACACCTTGGGACCTCACACAGTTCTCCCAATCACCATCAGCTGCCCTGTCATATTTTCCTGAATCTCATCGATGGTCTGAAATCTCTTCCCTTTCAAAGGTGATCTTAGTTTTGGGAAAAGTAAGAAGTCTCAGGGCACTAAATCTGGGCTGAAGGGGGGCTAAATCACCTGGATGATTTGATGTTTCACCAAAAAACTTTGCACAGGATGTGATGTGTGAGCAGGCACGTTGTTATGATGAAGCTGCCAAGCACCAGTTGCCCATAGCTGAGGCCCCCTGAATCATCCAAATAGTTTCCTCAGAGGAGCGTTCAAGCCTAATGCAAAATTCGATGCAGATTTGTTGCTCCACTTGCTCAGTCATTTTGAATGCAATGGCCACACAGTACACATGCTCACTCAGTGGTGTCTACTGTCCCCGCTGACTAGTACAGTGAAGTTGTCATTGTTCATGCATGGGCATCCCAGTCTACTCTCCTTGGCTGCCAGGTTACATCTATGTTGCACAAACTGTTTTCACTATATTAACAATGGCTGGACTTTTTCTGGACAGACCTTGTAGTTCAAATATTAGAATATAGAGTCCAATAGACAATTAATTGACATTAATGATGTTTATTCTTGTTGTCATTTTCAAAATACACATCATTATAGGATTCTAGCTCTTCAGTATCCAACATAGTCCAATGCAGTGTAAAGGCCCTCAATGGCTCTGACAATAAAATTAAATTGTATCTTTAAAAAAGGCTCAATATTAGTAGAATTCAGAAGTCTATGGTCATTTCTAGTCCTCTAGTCAAAATATTTTGGCCTATGGACACTCTGAGCGTGTGGTCAAATGCAGCTATTGTTATTAAGACCTCCATAAAGTTTAGTTAACAAGTTCATTTAAGTTGTAGGTGTTTACATATGAATGCCTTTTACATGGTTTTGAAAACCTTAATATAAATTCAGAAACATATTTTTTCATTCTTTGTAATTATGTTTTTGACCAAAATAGTATATTTTCCCTGAACTAGGTAAAACATGATGGCCAAAATAAAGGAAACTATGTTCATTTTTTGTTTTCATTTTTAAAAAGTTATCTTTCAGGAGGCTTCTTCAGCAATTATTAATAGCTTCCTCTTCACATATGTTTTTTATTTAGGTCTAATAGGTTGCAAAATGTTCTTTTAATTTTTTTGTTTATTTATTGTTTTAGGTGTATCTCTCCTCTCCCCTTTAGCTATAGGACTCTTATTAGTATTAATAAAATGAATGGAATACAGCTGGGAGCCAAGCAATCCTTGAGCTAGGATTTCTTCAAATGGTAGAAAGGCAACCACAAATGTAGAAGACTGCATGTAGAAAGAATTTAAGGAAACTGATAATTAACCAACAAAGCCACCTATGTTGGTGATTCTGGGACCACGATTTTCTCTGAAGTTACCACTGTCGCTATGGATATAAAAGTGGAAAGGCCCATGTTCCCGTGCAATTTGTGTACAATGCTTAAAAATTATAGAATCCCAAGGCTTTAGGAATATAGAGGAGAGAGAAATGATCATCAGCCCATAAAGTTTTAGAAGACTTCATGGAAAAGGTCATCTTAATTTTAATTATATTTTTAACATAAAGTTTGGACTAATACTTTCAATAATTCCCTTTTATCTTCACTTAGAAAATTGCTAGGTGCTATAGGGTTCACATAGCTAGACAGTTGTATTTCATTAAATATTAGTATTAAAGTTGAATGGCTATAAAATATAAGAGTACAAAATCAGTTGCAAGGCAGGAATATCTACTATATCAATTTATGCTGGAACAGAAGTGGGGGTTGGATTCCTATGGGATGACTTCTTGAAGGCCAAAGAACTTCAGTCAGTTCAATACTATATACTAGATATCTGTGAATTCCCCAACCGCACAATAGAATCGACTCTTTAAGGGTGTCTACTAGTCAAAATCTAAAGTGTCTTTTTTTAATGCAAATGACATATGTTTCACTTACCATTATGTTTCTAGCACCTACTATAGTGTATGGTGCACACCACTTGCTCAATCAATATATATTGTACAATTGAGTGGCCTTCACATAGACCTGTTACCTGGATGAACATTTACTGTCAAAGCTTTTTGAAATGCAGTCATTAGCAAAAGAAGCATGTAATTAAAATAAACATAAGCCATTGAAGTTAGTAATAAATGTGAAATGAGAATAAAACAGACATATTCACTAGGAAGAGCTAGGCAGCAGTGAAAGACTGAACAAAAATTTTATTAAATGTGAGTTAAGAAAACAACAAAAACCCTCATTGTTTTATATTGTGTGACAATATAAATGCTTGGAACACAGCACACTGGAGGAGTGTACACCTTCACCCCTACAGTAACCTTGGGATGTTGGAGGGAAGCTTTAAATATTGTCAGTTTTCAAAAAGTTTAAGTGACTTCTTAGGGTCACAGAGCTATTAAGTTGCACCTCTAGGATCTACACTGTATCTGTCTGACCATAAAATGTAAGCTTTAATGGATGACAATAAATTGTCTTAAAATTGTATTACAGGTCTTCAGAAAATTTAAGAAATAATCTTTTCTGAAATACCTTCATTATTTAACTGTTTGCCAATAAAGGAAGGAAATTTCCATTTTAAGAAATCACATATAGACAGCATATATAAACTCTGGAAATTTTACTCTTTCTTGTTCTTTTTTCTTGAACTTCTTAGGCACAGAATATCTTTGCTATTTTAGTATTGTATACATGTAAGCCAGAAATTTGACTCTATTAGCATTAAATTTTTTGCAAAAGCCTTTTGGAATTCCATCTTTAATGTCCCTGGTGGAAATTGTTGGTTGTAGTGCATTTCCTTTTCCATTTGGAGTTAAGTAGGTGATCTGTGTTGCATTGCTGGTAGATTCAATGCCATTTTTATGCTGTTACAGAATTATAGTAGAGGACACAGTGGATTGGCGACCCCAAGACAAAATTGTCCTCAGCTCCTCTTCTTATGAGCCTCACGAAGCAGAGGTCCTCACTGTGAAAGAAGTCAAGGGCCACCATATCAGGATCCAGGAACGGCTCAAACACCGGCATGTTGGTAAGGCTTTGCTTTGTTGGTTACAGGAAGTGAATAAACCAGGAGGAATGCGTGCGGCCTGGGACGTTGGATCATATTGCCATTTGGAGGAGATGGATAGCACCTGACTGCTGTCCTAGAGTCATCCTAGAAGGCTTTATCACTATCCCTCCATTAATTTTATTGCCTAATTAAAAATAGTTTGATGTGAAGGAATTTTTAAACTTTTATATATAATGGCAAGTCTGGAAGCATAATGGTTATGGCTCTTGTTCAAGGTCAGTGGACATTTTCATGGCTAAGCCAGAAAAAATCACAGGAGAGCTGAGTTTCCAGTTCATTTCCCGGCACTCTGAAATACACAATTACTTAGAATGTGGTAGTAATTGTAAATAATGACTTCTTTTTCCCCACTTAGGAATGTGTGTTTCCTAAGTTCATTTCCTAAGTTCATAAGACATAAAGTTCATTTTATGTATTGACTATTACTTCTACCAAAAAAAAAAAAGCCAAATGCTTTTTCACACACAAAAAAATGTGCTGAATATTTTTATGTACTCTACAGAGTCAAGACATATTATAGAAAAATAATAAATAAACATAAATATAAGCTTTCTGCCTCAGTGTAATAGATACATCTAACACAGGAAATATAGTAATAAGTCATAAAACATGGAAATAGAGGAATTAAAGATTTTGTCTCTGATTTGTGAGAAAGAAGTAAATGTTTTCAACAGAATTATAGCTAAAGCTATATTTAAGTTGCAGTTCTGAGGGTGGTTTCTTTTTTCAAAAAAGTGGCCAACAATAGAGAAATTTTCAGCGGTCCTTGCCAGTAAAGCACCAGGTGAAATATATGTGCAGGGCGTGAAACAAGACAGCACTTGACTCTTCAGCTCCCACCGCCGGGGAGGCTCCTTCAGGCAGTAGGGAGCTTGTGACCCACCGTGGGAGGACACTGCTGCTGCTCTTTGTCCCTTTACTCTTACATATTGCTGCTTTAGTTCTGTCATTGCCTCAGCTGCTCTGGGATTCCTCACTCTCATGAAAGAAGTACACAGATAATGGACAACCAGACACTGAATCTCACACTGATGAATTTAAGGGAGGAGGTTGGGGACCCTGCTAATTGGACAGGTCTGTCCTGACATCGCTGCACCAGTAGCCTGTTCCAGGACCCACAGTTATTGAGGAGAAATGAATTCTTGCTCAAGCACTGTCGCTCTGATCCCAAAGAGACGTAGGTAAACGGGCTTTTCATTTCTCAGCTGACATTTTAGAGAATGCCTGAGGAAAAGCAGACCTTAACGTTGGTAGGACTTCTGAGGGGAAAAGAGTGTTTACATTTGGTAGGTTCCCTGGGTCCCCAGCTGGCAACTTCTGAAATGGGTTTTTAAAGGTTTTATTTCCCCAACTCTTTTGCCCCAGGAAGCGTACATGTCATGGAGGATGGCCGATATGTTCGTTTGGCTGCTGAGGTTGGACTTTTGACCCGAAATATACAAATCCAGCCTGATACATCCTGTATGGGGAGACTACTTGTGGGGTCCTTCAGGAAGTCCAGCAGAGAAGAATTTTCAGGTAGATGAAATTTTAAGTTACTAAACATTACCAATTGGAGTCTATTCATCCAAGCCACTCAGAAATTCCAACTGTGAGAATTTTCCTTTATAAAACAAAATGTTCAAGTTAGATTGTTCCTCTGTGCTCTGAAAAGCTATGAATTTTCAGTTCTAATCTGTGCTTAATTATCAGTGCGATGTTAAAATAATATACTAGCGATCAGCACATATGCACATTTTTACCTCAAAGAAAACATCTTCAGCAGATGTGAAATTTCCTCTGCTTTGAAATTATAGATGATTTAATGACCATTTGAGTTTTATCTCTTTCCTGAATTTCTATTACTCTTTCCCAGTAGCATGCTATATCTGATGGCAGGCCTCAGCTCATGCTATAAATTACTAGCGTAAATTTAAATAAAAATGATTTCCATATTCTAGACTGCTTTAAGGATCAGTTCATTCTCTCCTGTTTCTTTCAAGTTTTAGCTCTTGGAATGCCATACAATTATTTGATTAGTACCTTATTTCTTAAACTTGTATTCCTTAAATATCATTCCAAAGTTTTTTCATAGTCAAATAAATTTGGGAAGGCTATCACTATAGGTCTATCTTGGAGAATCATTGTGCACATGAATACAATAAAGGCTCTGAGAAAGCCTGGAATAAAGTATCTAACCACTTCCCTGATGTATTAAGCATAGAACACCTTTTGTTGGCACATCTGTTTTACCAGTGTGATAGAGGACAGTGTTTAGACCTCAAATCAGAAGTTCTAGATTTCTGGTCCATAGAGCAGGTTTTCACTCTGCAAGCTGTACTCGATCAGTTCTCAGTAGAAGTGATTTTGCTCCTCCCACCACCCCCAAATGACATTTGGCAATGCCTGAAGACATTTTTGCTTGCCACAACTTCGGTGGGGGAGGGGGACATTCTGGCATCTAGTGGGTAAATGTAAATGGTAAATATCCTACAATGTGCACAAGACAGGCTTCCACAAGAAAGGATTATCTGGTCCCAAATGTCAGTAGTGCTGAGATGAGAAGCTCTGCTCAAGAAGACTGAGACGAAGGCTGAGTCCTGGTCTTCTAGAAGTGAAACTGTCCTGTCTAGAAGTGGAGAATCAGGAAGGAAGAGCAAGGCAGGGCCTTTTTAGCCTAAACTGCTGGCCAAATTGCAGCACAGCCACAGGAACAGGACACATGGCCAATTCTCATGGTTTAGCACCAAGCCAGACAGGAACCCACAGCAAGGTTGACTTGGTCCTGTACCTCTGACGTTGCTGATTGATCCAGGGACTTTTAAATCATCCCCAGGGGAAAGGAGAGAATGTACACTAAATGCTTCTTCTCAACCAGGAACTATGCTGGTTTTCATGCCTATTTTATCTCAGTTCATCCTAACGTCCCATGAAAGACATTTTTATTGATGTAGAAACAATCTATAATAAAATTGCCTGCTTATTTGTAAAATTCTGTCATGAGCTTGTAAACTCCTGAGGATAAGGTTGGGTTTTCCTACTATGGTTTCTATTATTTGTTTATTAGGTGCTCAGTAAATGTCAATGAATAAAATAAATGAAGAATAAGAAAATTCATCCAGGTAGAAAGTGGCAGAAGTAACATTCAGATTTCATCTTGATTCTGAAGATCTTGTTAAATGAACTTTTAATTTTATAAATATTTTGGATTTGCAGAAAAGTTGCAAAGGTAGTATGGAGAGTTCCTGTATACCTTTCATCGTTTCTCCTGCTGTTAACATCTGAAATAACTGGTATATTTGTCAACACCAAAAAAATTAACATTGGTGCATTCCTATTAACTGAAATCCAGACATTATTCAGATTCCCCCAGCTTTCCCACTAGTGTCCTACTGTCTCAGAATCCAATCCAGGTTCCCACATTGTATTAAGAACCTTTGCATTTCAGGGCTATAAAATGTCTTATGATGTTTTGGCCTAAGCATGTATTAACCAATCAATAGAATTCCCTATGCAAATTTTAATGTGAGATTTGCTTTGACATCTTTTAAAAGATTACTTATATAGAGCTGCAAGTTTCAGTTAATTTACAAGTTTTAGTCAGAGTTTTTTTTTGACAGTCACCTATGATGATAATCATGAATAATTATTTATTTTCAATTTTTTTATCCTCAGCTGAGGACATTATTTTTCATTGCTTTTAGAGAGAGAGGAAAGGAGAGAGGAAGTAGAGAGAGAAACATTGATGCAAGAGAGAAGCATCAATTCGTTGCCTCCTGTATGTGCCCAGACTGGGGATGGAATCCACAGCTTAGGCATATGCTCTGACTAGGAATCGAACTCACAACCTTTAGTTACAAGATGACACTCCAACCAACTGAGCCACACCGGTCAGGGCACTAATAATCATTTATTAATCAATCCCTTACTCTGTGCCAGATACTGTGCTAAGTGTTTTAATCCCCATGAAAATATTATTCTTACCTCTCTTTTAGAATTGAGGATGGGAGACTTGAAAAGGTTTAGTAATTTACAGAAAGTGAAATAGGCAAAACTCACATTCAAACCTAAACCCTCTACTCTTACTGTTGTATTACCAAGAAGCAAAAGCAGAGTGAATCGGCAGTCCTAAGTCTGAGCCTATTTGTGAACCGCCAGTGGTTTCCCTCTTGCCCTTGTCTCTGAACTAGCTGTGTCAAGGCCTGGCCTGGCCTCCTCAGGGCTGAACTCACAGCTGCACTGGTGGCAAAGAGGCTGTGAAATCCAGCTGATTGGGATAAAATTTTGGTTCTACCACTTGCTAGGCGTGTGACTGTGAACAAGTTTCTTAACCCCTCTGAGTCTCAGTTTCATTATTAGTAAAACCAGGTTTTGTGGAGTGACTAAATGTATAGGTTCTCGAGTGAAACTGATCAGATTTGAATCCTGACTTGTGGTTAATTATGTGACTTAAGATAAATTACTAAATCCTTCTGGGTCTCATTCTCATCAACTGTAAAATGAGAATAATGATGGAACTACTTTCATAGGTTTTTATCAGAATTAACTGTGTTAAATACATGTTTTAAAAAAATGAACCTTCACATTTTTCTGTAACACACTGCAGAGTCTGGATTAGGTAAGATCTGGGGGTATAGGTCAAGGGTGCCAGCTATGGTTGTTCAATGGTTGTAGGGCAGGAAAGCAGACCAGAACGTACTGGTCTTGCTTTTAAATCAGAAATCTTTGTCAGTTTCCTCCTTCTCACCAGCCATATCCAGCAACTTATACTCAGAGTTGTGATTTTCAAAAGGAAAAAGAGAAAAATAGTTGTGAACAGAATCTGCTTGATTTTCTGTCTAAATGCAAAAGACATAATATGTATGTACTGTTAATTAGTTTTCAGTCTTGTACAAAACTATATCAATTATAACTATGAAAGTATGAAATTAAAAATCACTAATTAAAATAATATTATTATTTTGACTGAGAAATAAATTTTTCATTGTTTTGACTGAGATTCTTGAACCACCTTCCCTTGTACAAAATGCAATATTTATGTGTGGACTCACACTAGCCTTTGGTGTCCTTTATGCCAAAGTTCTATGTGGAGACAGGTCTGTCAGTCCTTTCAGCTGTGCTTTATTGGGGAGGGGCACAAATTGACATCAAAAGTGATAGCACCAGGCAAATGGCTTTCGGGTGTTTTATCATTCCATGGCTATGTTCATACCATCTACCAGTATCTTCTCAGTCAGTGTCATATGAGATTTTAGATATATTGGAATCCTATTGTCTGTCTGGACATGAAGAAAGACATCTTACCTTTCCTCACAAGGATTTGGTTATTCACGGCAGCTGATTTGCAAAGGTTCTAGTCTCTCATCTGTGAAAGACAGTGGGGAAGGTGGAGGGTTTAGGCTGGACTACCTTTTGATCTTTAAATACTATTACTAAAATGCTATGGGTCCCTCCATTTTAAATAAGAGAAATAAGTTTTTAGTTTATCTTTGGCAGTACCATTTAAAATACATTATTTTCTAAAGTGAGGGACCAAGTTGCCCACTAACCTAGCTAAGGTCACATGACTAATATTGGCATGTAGCTACAGCCCAGTCACCTGACTCTCAATGTAAAGTTCCTCCTTTTAATGTACCATGTCTCCCACTCTCCCCCATATGCTTGCATGGGGTTAATAGTACAGTCTCTCCATCTATACACCTACATTCAGGTCCTAGTGTGTTGCTTACCCTTCTCTGCCTCAGTTTTCTTAACTGTAAAATAGGGATAATAACTGTACTTACTTCAGAGCATTTTTGTGAAAATTTAAATAGGTTTTATCATTATATGTTATATATTATGTGCCATATATATATATGAATTGTGATATGCCTAGGGCATATAAATGTAAATGTATTACATTTATATATATACATAAATGTAATACAAATATAAATTGTGAAGTTTCCTTTGCTTTGAAACTGTAGATGACTTAATAACTACTTGAATTTTATCTTTTCCTGAATTTTTATTATTCTCTTCCTGCAGCGTGTTTTATCTGATGTCAGGAAACATAAATATATTTTATACACACACATATATTATATATACATATATATGGGGTTGGCAAAAGTAGGTTCACAATTGTGGGTATGTGAAACACAGAGTTTATTTTTATATTATTATTTATGAATTATTGTATTTTCTATATGAACAATTGTAAGTCTTTTGCCCACCCCTGTATATATGTGATAGAACAGTGCCTGGTATACGAGTGCTATGTGAGATTTATATACTATAGTTTCAAATTTATCTCATTTTTTCGTATAATCATGTTACCATCTATTTTACCAAGAGTATACACACTGACATATTAATGCTCGTTATATTTTAAAATCAACCTATGGATTTATTTAATACTGTGTTTTAGTAATATTTACTTAAAATAGTCCAAGTAAAATTGTCAGTAAGACTAAATAATTCAGTAACCTCTCCTGATATAAAAGATTCCAGAAGTCTAACTATTATGAAAAAGAGAATATAGTGTGGCTAAGATAAAAATACAGAATTTTATAGAATTTTAAAATGATTTAAAAATTTATTGTCTCTAGTCTCATGTCTTAATCAAGAAGCATATATTGAATGTCAAACTTTTCACTTATCTCATACTCTTACGAAATGTTTAAAATGTCTTATAGAGTTTGCTGTTATATTCTTTCATTCAATATCTTTGTGGAGTGGCGATGACCTTTTCACATGGGGTCACTGAGAAACAGGGAGGGAAATGGGACTTGGAGGTGCGTGCCCAGGACCCACAGTGCCCTCATTCTTACCCAGTCCTGTGCCCCGCCCTGCAGGCGGTGCCTGGAACACATAAGCTGGGCACGCCCATCTCCAGTGCCCATCTACTTTCTCTCTCTTTCCTCTTTCCCCGTCCTATCACCAGACCCTTCAGATCTAATGTGAAACTTTTCTAGGCATTAATGTCATTTATTAAAAATTCATATTTTGTTAACGAGACTCACCGGCATGAAATATTATGCTAATGCTAAGAATAAACAATTACATTTTAATGAAAAATTTGCATATTCTAGTGCCAATAAATGGACCATCTGTCTGCTTTTGGTGGGGAAGCGAAAAGCACCTGATGAGATGCATTTTGATTGCAGGAATCCTTCAACTTTTAAATGTAGAAATTCAGAACTTCGGGTCACCATCATTTTCATCCATCGAATTCACTAACGTGTCATCAGGATCCTGGATAATATCTTCTACTCTGCACCAAAGCTGCGGTGGGGGCATTCATGCTGTTGCCAGTCATGGGATCATTTTACATGACAATATAGTGTTTAGCACAGTTGGCCATGGCATTGATTTGGAGGGTCAGGCCTACTCTGCCTCTAATAACCTTGTGGTTCTGACGACACAGTCAGTGTGGTCCACCATTTGGGTGGCAGGAATCAAAGTGAACAAGGCAAAGGACATCAGCCTCCATGGTAATGTTGTGGCAGGATCAGAGAGACTTGGCTTTCATATCCAAGGCCAGAGGTGTTCCTCTCTTGAAGCTTTTTGGTCTGACAATGTGGCCCACTCAAGCCTTCATGGTCTTCATCTCTATAAGGAAAGTGAACTTGGCAACTGTACTAGTGTCTCTGGCTTTTTGGCTTTCAAGAACTTTGACTATGGTGCCATGCTACATGTGGAGAACAGTGTAGAAATAGAGAATATCACTCTGGTGGACAATGTTATTGGTCTCCTGGCAACAGTATATGTGTCTTCTGTTTCACAGCATTCCATCAAAAATGTGCAGATCATGCTTAGGAATTCAGTCATTGTAGCTACTAGTTCTTCTTTTGACTGCATTCAGGACAGGATTAAGCCTTCAACTGCCAACTTGACATTAGCAGACCGAGCTCCTTCCAACCCAAGAGGAGGTCGAGTTGGTATTCTGTGGCCTGTATTCACCTCAGAACCAAATCGGTGGCCCCAGGAACCATGGCACAAAGTGAGAAATGGTCATTCAATTTCAGGAATCATAAAACTTCAAGGTAGGATGCTTGGACTTTTCTATACATTATAGTTTTACACATCTGTGCATAGAATTTTTAATAACATCCTGAAATTATATTAACAAAAGGGTATAGTGTAGTCTAGTGCTTGTACCATTGACCACCTACTGGGTATTGCTAACCACAGTGATGGTTTATAATGTCAATGAGTGATTCCTTTAAAAGATTACTGCTTTATACATGTTGAAGAGTTTTTATAGCATTTCATTTGATTATATAAAATTTCTTTTAGGTAGGTGTTATTTTTTCTGCTACATGAAGGAAGAAACATGAATACAGAAATTGTGTCTAAGCAAGATTGTTTACTTGTTGGTGGGGCAGCCAGAAATAAAATCAAAGTTATACCACTACCTATGCAGTAATCTTCTATTAGGTCTCTCTTGTAATATTGTAGTTAATCCCTTTTGATTTTGATCAAACCTGTGATAAAAAGTGTTGCTCTTAAGACATTACTATGTTGAAGTACTCTTTCTTCTATTTTGAAAACAATAACTCATGTCTTGAAGAATTACACATAGTTAAGTCAAGGTTTATAAATTCCCAGAATTACCTTAGACAGCTCAAATTAACCCCTGGACATACAGTAGCAAAGATATTTCAGTTGTGTAGTCTATATTTGTGGTTGATAGTTTACTTGATAAAATGTTATGATATCTTACTTTTTTTTTTTCTTTCAGATGTCACCTTTTCTAGTTTTGTGAAGAGTTGCTATAATGGTGACCTAGATGTCTGCATTCTGCCCAACATAGAGAACACTGGAATTGTTCATCCCATAACAGCAGAGAGGACTAAAATGCTAAAGATCAAAGATAAAAACAAGTTCTACTTTTCTCCTTTACAAATGAGGTACCAGTTTTATCATTTATAATAAGCCACTTCTGCAAAGTATTTGGTAATTCTTCAAATCCTTAAATGTGTTTAAAAAAAATAAAATCATCAATGGGAATAAAAATAAGTTCTTTTGGAAAGGTACATTAGATTAATTGAATGGCCCAGATTCTTTACTTTTCTATGTTCATGTGCTTTGATACATGACTTTTTGATCTCTCTCACTAAGAGACAGAGGCTATTTCTCTCTCCTAAATCTGGGCTCTGCCATGTGACTTTCTTTGGCTAACAAAAGGGGCAGAAATGATACAGTGCAATTGATACTCTTTTATCATTTTGTCTTTATTAGAGATAGTTCTTTAGGATGTTTTCAATCAGTGGAAAAAATTTAGCCTAATTCTTGAATATTCTATAAAGCATAGTGTCACTAGTCTTCAGGAAGAAGCTTAGGAGCCCTTGTGCAGGGACTGGTGGGGAGAAGGAGACTGTATCTATGGTCAGGAATCTCTGAACTGAAGCATGTGGCTTAGACAGATATTGGTGCTCAGACCAGGGGTAACTGCTATTCTTGAACATATGATCTGAGAGTTTTATTCAATAATCTGAAAACTAGATAAGGCATCATTTTGGTCATAAAAGGGAGTGGGAAAATCAGGAGCAAGGAAAATGGGTTACTTTTTCATCCCCCTAATATTGGGGAGAACTTCTTTAGGTGCAAGAAAAGAATCAAGAAAAATTACCCCAATTGGAAAGTTTATGTTTTGGGCCCAAAACCTCTCTCTTTAAGACACGCATTCCTAAGCCACTTTTGGTACCTAAACATTATTAGGTATGCAATTATTAGGTACCTAAACATTATTAGTTATGCAATTAGGTAAACATTATTAGGTATGCAATTTGGGTTATTCTACTCTTTTTCTTCTACTTTCCAATTTTCCTTATGTTTGTGGATTACCTATGGGATGGTATAGTTATAAAGCTAAATGATAGTAACACCTAATTCTTTGTACTATTAATACTTAACTCATGGTTGGCATGCAATAAATATTTAACATTATTATTAATTATACTGAAAAGCATTAAACCATAAGTTCATAATTCCTCCATAATTCAGTGTTATAATTGCCTATTATTTGTTTACATACCCCACCTGGCTCTAAATTCTAAAAGTATAGGAACAGTGTCTATATTTTTCACCATTGTACTCCCCAACCTATAAATAGTAGGTTTTCAACAGATATTTGTTAAATGAGGGTATCTATTTTTACTTTGTTTGCATATAGAACATCTATAATGGATATTTATAATGATAATCTTAAAATATTACAAACTCCAGAGTTCCACAAAGAAATAATTACATTATTTTCAGTAGATATTAGAGTTAGGAGCAGTTTATTGTATCTTACTGCTTAGAAAATTAGCAACCTATGTAAAGATTATATATCCAGAGTATCCGGGTAATAATAGTGTCTTTCTTCCTAACCATATAATAGGGAAATAACATTTTCTGTAGAGTTTATTTAATATCTATGAGTATATAACACATTATTAATAATAAAATCCAGTTGAATTTATTTTCATCAAATCAGTAATACCAATATGTTTTCTTTTTTGTTCCTTATCATGAAATGAGAGTTGCTTTCTCTCTATGTTTGCAGGAAAGACGTAGGATCACTGGGCTGCCCTGAGTTGGACTGTGAAAGTCCAAGAAAATATCTCTTTAAGGATCTGGATGGGAGAGCCCTGGGTCTACCTCCACCAGTTTCTGTATTTCCTAAAACTGAGGCAGAATGGACTGGATCCTTCTTCAACACAGGTTTGTATAACTGCATTGGTTGCCTCCAGTAGATGGCGCATTCATGTGAAGGAACTGGTTCGACGGTGTTATCTAGTAAGAACAAAATATCCTGGAGAGGAACTGAGTTCTCGAGTTGAAGACCATGCTAATACACTACTCAACTTATCTGCATCACAGGAATGTTGAGTGAGTAAGAGATGTTGTGATCACTATTGAGGCCTCCATGAGATTGCCTGTGTCTGTGTCAAAGGTACAGATTGTCAACATTAGTTTTGTGCACAGGTGAGGAGAAAAATAGTCTCAATAGCCTGGTCACTGGGCCTGAAGCAGCACTTAGTGCTAGTTGTTTCGCAACATCAGCCATAGAGCCAGCTCCTCTGTTTTCTGATTCTACCTTTCTCTTCCATCAGGACTTATGGGCTCTCAGTCTGGAGAGGCTGGTGGAGTAGATGGCATGCTGTTTGCCTTCCTCCTCATTTTCTAATTGACTCTGGGAGGTTGGGAAGGGGTTGTGATCAAAATTTCTTTTTCTTCTTGCTTATACAACCAAAGACCATTTAGTTATAATATTTATAGCTGAACCTGAGAGATTATTGTCCTCCAACTTCCACAAATGAAACTCTGATTTTTGGTTTGAGTTAAGGTGGAACCTGCTGCACATAAATCTAAAGAATTTGCCCTCATTTTTTTTCTATTTCAGTGGCTGACTCTTCTGCCTTCTCTTCTAGTCTTTTTTAAGTTTTGTACATGTGACTGTCCTAGGACTATGTCCTCAGATCTGCTTTTCCCTTCCTAGTCTTGCTTCCAACTCTAAGGTTAAAATACCATTTAATGCTGATGACCACCAATTTATATCTCTAGCCCAGACTTGACCCTGAACTTTTGTCTGGTACATTCAACTCACTCCATTGGAAAGTAAAACTGGCATTTCAGACTTAACATGTCCCCAGATGGGATTCTTCATCTCTGCCTCATCTATAACTTGCTTCTCCCCTAGCTGACTCTACCTCAGTAATTGGTACCATAATTTGTGAGGTTATTTAAGTTAAATACCAAGAAGCAATCACTTATTCTTTTTTTCCTAACCCAAATTCTTCCACTTCTAACCATCATTACCTCCCATCTGACAAGGGAACAGCCTTCTGTTGTTTTTTTTTTTCCTTATTTCTCCAGTATCCTATAGTCTATTTTTCAATGATAGCCATAATTATCTCTTTAACTTTCCAATGGCTTTCTATCACCACCCCCCCAACCAGAATAAAATCCAGAGTACAAGCTGTATAGTAACTAGTTCCTGCCCATCTCTCTCACTCCGTATTATGTAATAACCTTTTTATTTACTCATCATTGCCTTATTTTTCTTTAACATGATAAACTTACCCCTATCTCAGGGTTTTTGCATTGGCTATTTCTTCTGCCAGAAAAATGCTGTTCTCATTTCTTTGCAGAGGCAGCTCCTTCTGTTCAAATGATAACTCTTCAGAGAAGCCATCCCTGACCACCCTATCTAAAATAAATATTCTTCCATTATTCTCTACTATGCCTGATTATTTTTGTCATAGTTCCATTACTTGAAATTATATTATAAACATACTTGCTTACTTGTTGATTTACTGCTTGCCATTTTAGAGTACAAATTTGATGAGGACAAGAGTTTTGCTCTATTCACTGTTATATTATTTGGGGGAACAGAAACAAATATTAGTTGATGAACTGATCAAGTGAATTAATTTTTGATAACTGAGGAGACTATTAATGCTGTTTTCCACAAACCATTCAACAACAACAGAAGAAGAAATTGAGGCCTTCAGGTCCATTGGTTCAAGAATTAAGTTATAATATGGAATCCTGGAACCAAGAAGATTCTAGGTATTTCTTTATCATTTTTACCTTTCTTCCATTTGAACTACTACTACTTTATAGCATTTGTCATTTAGAGACGTTTTACATAAGCCTTTTAATTACCATAAAATTTTATGATTCAACACTTTTTAAATATTTCTCTCAAATTTTTTTTTCATAAATTGAAGGCTTATCTTTGTAACAGAGTGACAGACTGTGGGGGTTACAGTGTAGATTTTAAAAAGTCATTGATGAGTCAATGAAACATATTGAGTAAATAATCATTTTGATATGTTGGTTATATCTGTTTACCATAAACAGCAAGTACATTTTTGCACAGAAAAATGAAATCCACAGATATATCTATATGAGAAAATATGTGCAGAATAGTAAATTTTTTAAAAAAGATAGGCAGCTAGTCTCCTATTTAACACTAATTCTATTCAAATAGCATTCTGAAGTAAGTTGTTCTGTTGGTTTTAAGAATCATCCCACTGTTTCAAGAGTTCTGCTATTGAGAAAACATCCTTAGACTTTAAAATAAGTACATGAGTAATTGTGAGCTTTTCTAAACTAGTGGGTTTTAGTAAGGATCCCATTTCTCTGAAATCACTGTCAAGGGATATATATTCCAGAGTATTTAATGAAAACTACATTTCACAAAAGAATAAGGACTAAAGATAGTGTCTTAATTTGGGTTGCTCCGGAAGCAGACACTTGATACAAGGCTTAGAATCCAGGTAGTTCATGTTGGGGGGTGAACTCGGGAAAGTAGAGAAGGGGAGGAATGAGACAGGGAAAGGAATGAGGACATTAAAGGGTGTGTTACCAAACTAGTCACCACTGTGGACAGCTGGAGCTCAGGTCTGGTGGGGAACTCCAGGAGACCATGGACCATGACCCAAAATTACCCCAGCTAAGTCAAGAAGAGGTATTCATATCAAATCCCTACTCCTCTCTGGTTGAGAGATGCTATTGGAGACATTAACTCTCCAGCCCTTTGGCTTTTCCTAAACACAGGTGGATTGTGCTCTTCCCTGTGGTGAGAGAAAACCTGAGGAGGGAGCCATGGGCTTTTTTAGTAGCAGCCTTTTGTTTGCAGCGGTAAGTGCCAAAAACACCCTGTGTGGCTCTGAAAATGTCTTTTACAAACAGGAGCTCTAAAATTTCTGTCAAATCCTCCATGTGTGAATAATTATGTTCTTTTGATGAACTTTTAGGTGGCTGCTTACCATGTGGCATAAACACACTATTTAGGCACAAACATTCTCTTGTTCCTGGATGCAATGCTGTATATTTTATTTTCATCATTCTCTGTCTTGGCTCTGAAACCTGATTCAATGATGGTAAAACTCTGCCAGGTATTATATGATTACATGCCATTTACTATCAGTGTGTGTATAAGCATGAGCTTATACAAGTGTGAGTGGCTGAATGTATGTAGGGAGGTATAGATGACTGACTTTCTTAAACTTCTGATGTTTTAAAGCTTTATAACATTTTAAATGAAGTTTCTATAAGTACCAACCTCAAGGATTCCCACAGTAGAGACTGTGGTTTACTGCTCTAAAAATACAGTCTGTGTCCTCTTGCTGTGAAGGAAACAGCACACAGTAAATGGTGTCTTTCGGGTGCTAACAGAACTGTAGTGTTTCCTTTGACTTCCAAATATGAATAGACTTCTCCTTCCCAAATTCGAGTCTCTTTTTATTTTTTAAACCATTCCCTTCTATGCTACTTTCCAGTTCCTGTTCACAATCTGGTGGATGAGAAAAGTACAAATTTAATCTTGGGAGAATGAATGTCTATTTTGTATTTTCTGTCTTCAAAACAAGAATCTATGATCTTCTATAAAGCAGTGAGAACAGTGCAGCAAAGATGAAAATGAAGACTACTGGAACCAACTCCCACATTTATTCCAAATGGCACTAAATCTAATACACACTTATGTCCTTTCTTAATTTTATTGACAATTTGGAATCTATTGCCTTTGACATTTAGTTTTAACTTGAAAAAATAGATTTTATTTGCACATAGAAGTTCACATGCAAAACCACCCTCTCAGACACATACCTATAGGTGCCCGCATATTGTCATATACTCCAGCATTGGGAGCAAAAATTATCCATGTGGATCAACTATGAAAAATATTGTGCCAGTGGGTTTTTTTATCTGTGCAATGCAGGGTGTGTAGCCAGGGGAAAAGTGAGCTGTTAATTTTGTTTTGTACTTATCTGTAAGTTTGCATTTGCAGCCAACTTTGAAGCATGCGTGACAATAGAGTGCAAGGCAACTAATCCCTAGCAGGAGATCCTCTAAGAACCATTTGCATTTTATTCTGGAAAGAATTTATTTTGATTTCAGAGGCATTTGATAACCTGAAAATCCAAAATCATGTAGAATAACAAAATCTTGAAATTAACATCCCATTTAAGTAAGACTAGATAAATATCAAAGCTTCCCACTTTACTTCTTATTTATTTCCTGTTTGTGCCAGATGACAAGTGGATGACATCACCTCTCAGAACAGTTCACACATGTGGAACATCAATGTTGTTGGGAGAGGACTGAAAAAAATCAGAGCTTTAGTTTCAATGGCATTTTACAATTTCTCAGACATGATGAAGACAGTCGAGGGAGATTAAAAGAAGCTGGCAGGCACTGAACACCTTTAGTGTGCTAAGCACTGAAGCTGGATTTTTGTTCATTTGGAGGATGCATTTTGACCACTTACTCTCTACTCTACCAGCACCTTTCTAAGGATGGGACTATAGTTGTGAAAAAGATAATGTTCCTGCTTTTATCAAACTTATGTTCCAGTGGAAATATATGAACAAATAAGTAAAAATGTTCCACTAGAGGTGAGAGTTATTAAAAAAATGAATAGGGCTCTGGCTGGTGTGGCTCAGTGGATTGAGTGCCAGCCTGCGAACCAAAACCAGTTTGATTCCCAGTCAGGTTACATGCCTAAGCTGTGTGCCAGATCCCCGTGAGAGAAGCAACCACACATTGATGTTTCTCTCCCTTTCTTAGTCCCTCTCTCCCCTTCTGTCTAAAAATAAATAAATAAAATCTTTAAAAAACCGAATAAGGTTTTGGGCTACAGAGGTAGTTTGAGGGGGGTGTGTGTTTGTGTGTGTGCATGCATGTGTAAGGAGGCTGCTATTTGAATTAGTTACATTTCCAATGAGACCTGAATGAGGAGCAAGGAGTCACTCTGCTCTGAGCAGAAGGAGGAGCCTTCCAGAAAGGACGACCAGCCAGAAAAGTGGCTCTAAGACATGCATGGCCCCGAAGTGTCTGAGGGGTGGGTGGAAAGGAGGAAGTGAATGAAAAGGGGAATGGCTGGAGCTACCTGAGGGCAGCCCCTTTATAGCCCAGGCTAATTTAATAAGATGATGTTGGAGGGTTTTAAGAAAGGTGGTGATAGGATTTTATCCACTCTCTGGAAAGACCGTACAAGCTGCTATAGAGTGAATGGCTAAATGGTGGGAGCAAGGCTGGGAGCAGGCATTGCAGTTAGGAAGCTGAAGTTAAGGGGAAGAACGCGCTATTCCACGAGTGGTCCTGAGCTGGCCCGCAAATACTCCACAGTGAGATAATTACAGAAATTTATCATTTAGAAACATAACAATATGACAGAGTAATTTTAGGTCTGTTGAATCTAATAAATAAAACTTGAGCTTCTATTTTGTATGTCTAACTGTCTGATAAGTTATACAGTATTTCTAAAACTATTGGTCCTCAAAGGACTCAAAATCTTAAAACAAATAAAACAAAACAAAAAAACCCTGTTTTCCTGCCAAAACTTCTCAAGTTTAGAGGATGCATGTATATGCTTAGGAAAGTGGCTTCAAAGCTGGTTGGTTTATCATCTGAATCATCTAGGACATTAAACATTCATTTTATGTTCAGGGGATTTTGAGTCAATAGGTGTTTATGAGGCCGGAGACTTTGTGCTTAAACACACACCTGCAACAACCTCTCCAAGTGATCCTGTGGTGCTAAGGTTTGAGAATCACTGCTATAGGATTATATGCATCCTTTGGAATAAATAGAATGTTAAGAAGACAATATTTTTAAAAAGTGAGCAGTTTCAATTTCTTTTGAGAAATCAAGAATAGCATTCTGTGCCAAATACCAACAGACATAAACATACTTGCTTATGTACACACTGAATATATTTCCGAAAGGGAAAAGAACATTCACTATAAAAATACAGCAGTATTTGCAATCTGAATTAAGTCTTTAAAACATAAGAATATATCAAACAAATATAGATTATTTTTCCTAGCATTGAAGTGAGTTGAGTGACCTCAAAGTGTTACTTTCATAATACATCACTGGATAAAAATGGGTACAATGCTAAGTTTATTTTTTTAATTTCTACATTGAATCATTATATTAAAAACCTAAATTCATGATAAGTTTTTCCCACACTTTTCTTGACATTGTTCCCAGCAAAGTGCTGTGGTCTGATCAGGATTTCTGACCAAATCCACCTTCAGGGCAGGTGAGAGTTTCTCATTCTTTACCATGCTAGAGTAAGAAACATTTTTCAAATTGTGTTACTTTTTAGATGCTTCTTGAGAAAGTAAGTTATAAACCATTGCAAAGAACTTAAAAGTGACTGGCCTCAAATCAAAAATAAAAGATTAGGTGGATAAGAAAGAAAATAAAGCTGGCATTTGACTGTCAGCTCACAGAGTGATGAAGTGGTTTCTAACTGAGTAATGGGAAAGTGCAAGTAATGTGGAGATGTAGGCTCGGTGGCTTTAAAGAGAGTGGCTAGCATTTTCTCAACTCTTTGTAGCTAAGATTTGAAATGTGTCATTTCTTTTAAGTTTTCTAGGCTTCTCTTTTTTCCCATTTGTCCTGGGAATGACAGCAAGATGGTATTATAAAATGGGAGAAGGGAGAGGGAGGGAGAAATGAGAGGACAGAATGGAGAGAGGAAACGGTTGTTAGAAAATTTGTCTGCAAATATCTGTGCTTGCAGAGAGGTCTTTTTCTTCTAGCTAGAGGGGGAAATACCATTCTCTTTTCCCAAGCAATTACAGGCCCCAAAGATTGAAACTTGGTATATAGCTCTTTAATCTCAGCAGATATTTATGGTTAAACATTAGACTTTTAGGATTCCAGATGTCAGGGTATTAAAATATAAAGGCACAGTGGAGTCTCAGAAAATATTAGAATCTTTGGAATATGTGGCTGCAGGGATTCTTATCCCAAGCAGAGGAGAATAAAGCTCCCAGTGATACTTCATAAGACCCAAAGATCACCTTTCCTTCACCTTATTCTCTCACTCCCCCATGACTTGCCTGGTCTCCAGGCAGTGAACGGCATAACAGTTTTTAATTGCATTTTGAAATAGTCCATACTTTGCATTGGAATGATTTTTCATGTGTGATTTTTAAAGGATGGTGTGAAAAGGCATGTGATCCATGGGAATGGTTTCCTTTTCTCTTTATTCAGTCCAGGCATTTTATCCTTGAGATTATCTTGGTCCTCAAATCTTCCATAAACAGCTAATACTCGTTAAGTATAGGCATGCTTTTGACTCTGTGCTGAGAACTTCAGATGAATTATGTCATCTAATTTAATGCTGTCAACAGGATCTACCTTATGAAATAGATATTCTCTCCATTTGTAGATGTGGAAAATGATGCAGAGACATTAGGGAACTTGCCCAAGTCATACAACTAATTAACAGATGATTTAAGACTGAACCTGTGTTTTTAACACTATGCTATACTGCAAACAGTAGCCTCCTTCTAGGTTTTCTTCCTTCTTTCTAGGCATTCTCCAGCATTATCTCTCTCAGATCTATCAGTTTTTCCTCACACAGAAAGTTCTGTCTACACAGAACAAAGCAGTCATCCCTCCTAAGCAGCAATAATAACAGTTACCATTTATGTAGATATCCCATGTGCCAGGCATTATGATAAGTAGTTTATAAACATTCCCATTTATTGTTTCAACAACCTTAACTTGTGGAGGTTGTTATGCCCTTTCAGCATTTAAAAAGAGGGGATTTAGAAAAGTTAACTAATTTTTTATGGTCCCACAGCTAGAATGTGGAGAACCAAGATTTAGATCTATATTTGTCTGATTCCAAAGTCTGGGCTTGTAACCACTTCTATACAATTATCATCATGTGGCCTGAATCATCTGGTGGTTACTTTACCAAGATATATTTAACTGGATAACTCACATATTTCCATTTTACATGGTAGCAAATAGATTTTTTAGTTAAAAAATAACTCAATTATTCTAATATTTTTGAAAGGCAATGTAATTGTAACCACACAAAAAGCTATGTATTAACCATTTTTCATGTACAGACTTATCTCTGTCACATCCAAGAAAAGCTCTTTGCCGGCATTAACCACTGGAGGTTTTGTGATGACAATAGAGCAGTATCAACTTCTGTCATGAGACCAAATATTTATTATGATAATTTTTCTGTAGTTTTCCTTTTCCCCAGTGAGTTCATGTAGGTTTTCTTTTGATTTTCCTATTTAGACATGTTTATTGAGTGCCCAAGTGCGAGTGAAGCACAATGCACTGTTGGGGTATCCTAGGAGAGACACCAAGGTAGATAAGAAATTATTCCTATCCTCATGCATGGGGGCAGGTGGGCCAGGCTACACGATGGAGCAAAGTAGTTGGCATAAAATTGGAACAGAGTACATTGGTGAAATCACGTATAGTTGGAGGTATGTGGTCTGTCCAGAAAGTACCCAGCCATGTACTATGAAAAACAGAGACATTTACTGAAGAAAACACAAGATGCAAGAAACATTGTACACAGGACAATGATGCCTCAGTCCCGTTCAAAGTAGGCACCTTAGGACATCACACAGTTCTCCCAATCACCATCCTCTGTTCTGTTTGTATTTGTCCCAGTCTCATCAATGGTCTGAAATCTCTTCCCTTTCAAAGGTGATCTTAATTTTGGGAAAAGACAGAAGTCGCAGGGTGCCAAATGTGGGTTGCAGTGGGGCTGAATCACCTGGGTGATTTAATGTTTCACCAAAATACTCTACATGAGGCATGACGTATGAGTGGGCACATGGTCATGATGATGCTGCCAGTCACCAGTTGCCCATAGCTGCAGCCTTCTGAATCATCCGAATAGTTTTTGCAGAGGAATGTTTAAGCCTAATGCAAAATTTGAAGCAGATTCATTGCCTACTTGCTCATATTGAATGTGACAGCCACAGAGTACACAAGCTCACTCAATGACATCTACTGGCCCCCCTTGACTAACATTCCAGTCCAGTCTCCTTGGCTGTCACGTGACATAGATGTCACATCAACCATTCTCATTATATTAACGGTTGGACATTTTCCAAGTAGACCTCATATAGACAGACTCTAGGAAGGAACTGGGATTTTCCAAGAGCCTAGACCATTGATTAAAGCTTTAAAAGACACATATGAAGGACAGAATTAAAAGAGTTCTGTTTAGAAGCAGCAGACACAGGGCTGTCCTCTGTGTTGCAGCAGAGGCTCCCCTGTGGGGTGCCTCCAGGCTTCCACATGCAATTGGGTCTCTGTCTCTTTATGCCCTTGTACCTGTTACTCAAATCCATTATAATGTATCTCATGCTCTACTGATACCACTTTACAAGCCTCTCATCTCATCAGATTGTGCATTCCCTAAAGACAAAAATCTTTGACTTTTTAGTATAATCCCTGGAGTGTAATATATGCTTAGTACATGTTTGTTGAATGAGGGAATAGGTGAATAAATGATTAAATAAATGAGTGAAGAGGTCAAAAATTCAAATTCAGTTTGCTATTCAACTATTTCAGAAAGTAAATTTTATAGATTTACCTAATGTATAATTTTTGTAGCATTTTAAAAGAATTTCCTATTTACTAATCTCAGGAGATTATGATAAATGTGCTTCATGACCAAATAAATTTTGAAAACTGTTGCCAGTTTGGAGATTCATCATGTGCATTAAAATAGTGAAGGTTCTGATAAGTCCTGCAATTAAAATTTTAAAATAATGTTTATATTTGTGTTATTCAGTACTTCTCAAATGTTTTAACTAGAGAATACTTGTTTATAAGACACATTAGTATCCCTTGGAATTGGTGTATTTTTCAGAATACATTTTGGGAAATATTGCCTCATATTAATTTATTAGTTTGCAGGAATACAGGCCAGTTGAAAAAAAATAATATTATAGCGCCTTTAATTTGGATGGTTCCTTGAAGGTCAATCTGTTCTACTTTCCATTCAATGTATAGATGGCCTCTACATTTACTTTCCCCAGGAAGTGGCTTCCTATTATATTTTGTGTAATTTCACTTGTTAGAATCTTCTTTCTATCGTTTCTACTCAGTGACCTAGATTTCCTTCTGATGTGACAGATTATAAATCCAATTATTTCCTTATGACAGCCTTTTAGACGTTCAAGGTAGTAAAACACTGATCTTTAAATAACCCAATATGCCTCTCTCAAGCATAAAAATTCTAAATTCCATCTGCTAAACAATATATGACAGATTTTTGGGGTGTTTTTACTTTCTAGACTGACTTATTTTTTATGTTCTTGAGTTTGTCAATAATTTTTACAAAATGTGGAAACTGGAGCATTCACCTGTGCAGAATAGCATTGTCCAATGGAAGTAATAATAATGCAAGACAAAGGTGTAAATTCCACTTTCTAGTGAACAGGTTAAAAAAGGTAAAAGGAAACAAGTGAAATCAATAATATACTTTAATTCAATATTCAAAATATCATTTTAAGGTTAATCTAATAAAATTATTGAGATATTTTCTATTTATATTATATCTGAAATTTTGTTTGTGTTTTATAGTTACAACATATCTCAATTTGGAAACCACATTTTCTTTAGAAATATTTGATCTGTATCTAGATTTCATAACTTTACAATTGAAAAAGTACACTCAAATATGCAAGTTTTTCAAAATATACCTAAACATTTTTAATAACCAATTTTTGTACTTATAATTAATTAAAATATATACAATTTATCATTTAGTACCTCAGTTGCTCTAGTTACAAAGGCTAAATAACTACATGTAAGTGTGATTACCATATGGGTATCTTTCTTCCTGTGTTCTGGAGTGACAAATATTAAAGATAATTTATTTTTTTAACCTATGTAGCAGACTCTATTCATCCCTGTTAAATTTCATTTATAGGTCATCAGATACATCTTGGATTTCTAGAATTAGACACTAACCTCAGAATTAGAAAGCATTCTAAACATCACCTAATTGGCTCTGGACATAAAACTCAATTAAAAAAAAAAAAAAAGAAGCAGCTTGCCTAGTCCTGGATTATCTAGCATTAGCAGGAGCTACCGTGTAAATACCTGGTCCTCCATACAACGTATCAAGGTTTTCTGAGACTTCAATTTTACTACTCAAGTTCATGATCCTTTATTGAGAAGGCTATATTCATTTCTATGCTTTGTTATATGAGAAACAGTGATATCACTCTTCCATAAGAGGGGCTATTTTTGAACACCTGTAACTAAATGAAATTACTTTTTACCATGTTAATATACTGGCTCTTTCTTCTTTCATTTTTTTTTCATGTTTTTCACTTCCCCCCTCTCTTACTTTTAGGACTTCATTGAATAGTAAGTTGTGTTTCTGTTCTGCAAATTTTAATAATAGAGGAAAACTACATTGCTGCTTTCATTCATTTGGTGAAGAGTATTAAAAGATTTAGAAGGCAGAAGCTCAAACTTCAGCTTATTTTGTGGCTAAGACAGATGGATGTTGTTTGTTTGATTTTTTAAACATTTTTTATGTGTGCACACTGTGTGTGTGCATTTTATGGAAGGCAATAGTTAAGTGGCCCCACCCATAAATAAAATGCTTGTGTCTTACCAATAGATAATAAATAAGTTCATGATTGAAATCTTTTTATTTCAATTTTATGGATTATTTCAAACCAGTTTTCAGTTTTATTTCCATATATTTGCATATGCACTAGACTAAAAACTAATGCAATTGTTGACAGTTTTAATGCAATCATTAAAAATACCAGAAATAGACATATATGGAACAAAATAGTTTTAAAGGTCAGAAATAGATCTAAATGTATTTGAAAACTTAGTTTATAGCAAAGATGACATTTAAAATCATGGAAAAATAGAAGTTATTCAATTAATGACATTGAAGCATTTGATTAATAACTTAGGGAAAAATTCAGAAATCTATGTCTTTCTCTTTTCAAAAATAAATTCAATATGGGTTAAAGGCAAAAAAAGAATCCTAGAATTACCAGAAAATATTAATGAGGTTATATACTCTTATAGTTGTGGAGCTCTTTCCTAGCATAAATCAAAAATCTAGAAAACATATGCAAAGATTTGAAAAAATTGACTATAACAATTAAAATGTTTTGCAAAAAATATTAAAAGCTAAACTAAAAAATTCAACAAATCTTACAACTCACATGAAAAAGGACTAATTTCCTTAATATACAAAAGATATTCTTACTAATATTTAAGGACAAAAGGGAATAAATCAATTGAAAAATATTCAAAGGATTCTAAAATGCATTTCACACAAAATAAAAACAATTTTAATAAATATATACATATGTCAATTTCTCACACAATCAAAGCACAGGTTCGAGCTCTTATACTGAGTCAAGCTGCCTAAATTGTATCCTCTTCCTAGATGTACAACTCCCAGGAAGTATTTTTATCCTTTCTGAGCCTCAGTCTCCTCATTTAGAAAGTAAAGATATTAATATTATATACTCACATGATTATTGTAAAGATTAAAAGAGATAAGCTCAACACAAGTGTCCACCACTACTACAAAGGCAATGATGACCGCTGCTAGTATAGTAATTATTAATAGCATTGTTTTACCAAGTATTTTGCCAAGGATTAGAAAGTATGATAATCTCAGGGTCGGGGGAAGTGTGGGAAACAATCCTCAATCCCACTTCTCAAATGCCGCTTGATGAAGCCTCTTGGCATCTGGCAACCATCTAAAAGCCTATATCTCTGGCTCAGTAACTTTACTATTAAATTATTTTCAAGATTTGTGTTGAATGAATAAATGAAATGGTAAAACACACATAATGAAACAGAAAAGACTCTCTGCCTTTTACCCCTGTTCCATGCTGATCTTCAGTACCGCTGCTCAGAGGGAACAACTAGGAAGTTACCATTTTAAAAAATCATGTATATGTATTACTTATTATTTTAATAAGAATAATGATAGTAAAACCCATTTATGTATCAAATGGGAATCCTGAAAAATGAGTTGGTTAGTATGTAAAGCGCATCAAGAAAAGGGAGAAAGAAGAAAAAAAAAATTCCTAGACCTAGGAGCCAATCTCTCTACTACAGAATTAGGGACTCCCTGTAGGACCCAATTCCAATTTGCTTAGCTCCCTCACAGGAGAAATATTAATAAAAATTGAATACAAGCTCCTGAAAGTAATTGCCATGGAGAAAGGGAGTCGAAACTGATTTTTTTATGTGACTGAAGGTAATAACCTCTTCCCTTCGGGGTGATGTTGGTAAGATCACCTTTCCTTGAGTGTCGCCCATGTGGAAAGCAGCCTGTCTCTACATCTAGGCCATAGTGCTCTCTTTCTGCTTAAACACATTTGAGGCAAAAGAGCAGATCCTGGAGGTATAAAAGACATAATGCATAAAAAATACTTAGCTCCATGCCTGGCTCAGGATAGCACTGAGTAAAATACTGGTGACTACAACCAGTCCATTGCCACCACTTATATCATGACTCTGGCTGGGGTGATGACGTGAACATTTGAGCGTCATACCTTAGCTGGTTCTTGTACTAGTTTTCTGTTGCTGCCATAACAAATTTAGTAGCTTAAAGCAAACATTCATGTATTATTTCACAGTTCTGCAGCTCTGGAGTCCAGTATACTTGGCAGTTTTTCTGCTTTGGGTCTCTCAAGACCAAAATTAAAGCGTTGGCAGAACTGCCTTCCATCCTGGAGCCTTCAGAGATGAATCTACTTCTGATCTCACTTGGTGTTTTTCCTGAATTCAGTTCCTTGTGATTGTAAGAGTGAGGTCCCCATTTCCTTGCTTGTTGTAAGCTTAAGGTCATGCTCGGCTTCTAGGGCTGTCTGTACCCCTGATTTACGGCCTCTTCATCTTCAGAGCCAGCAATGGTAGATTGTGTCCTTTTCATGCCTGTGCCTTCTCTTTCACTATATCTTTCCGATTTCAGCCAAAAAAGGTTTTTTGCTTTTTAAAGGTTTATGGTATTAGATTGGGCCCACCCATATAATCTCCCCATTTTAAGACCTATAACCTTGATCACATCTGCAAAGTCCCTTTGCCATATTTACATGTTCAGAATTAGGGCATGAACATTTTTGGGAGGTTGTTATTGAGCCTACCATGGTCCTTTGTAAGGCCTTAGTTTTAGTTGCAAAATGTAAAAGAATATGAGATAAGAAATTAAATTGGAATACTGATGCTATTGCTGCAAGATTTCTTCTCTCTCAGGAAAAAAGCTAGGTTTAGTTTATCTTGTTTCAGAGTTATTGTAGAAATGTGGAGGATTCCATATCTGCTCTACAGGCTGAACATCAGGTTTTGACAGGAAAATTATCAGTATAACCTGGTTTATTTGATGTGATTATGTAACATTATAATTCTTAACTTTATTTTGGTCTCATTTTTGTTACAAGTTGAATCAAGAAAATATTTTATTTTGGTATGCAATTAAATATACACTTTACTACATATACAGGATGGGACAAAAGTAGTTTTAAAGATTTTCATATGGAAAATAATACAATAATTCATAAAAAATAATACAAGAATAAACTGTGTTTCTGGTACTCACAACTTTTGTCCCACCCTGTATTTTAAATATGACTGTGTCCTATGTACTGTCTTTTTTATTATGCCATTATTATTATGCCATACTGGCTTATTTATTATGCCATTGCTTCTAAATACAGCCAGCATTTGCCTCATCCACCAATTGCCCTTGAGTTAAGTGAAACAGAACTTAGGCATTAGAAATTCGTGTATGTCCAGTGTGTGATGATGCTCGGTGACACAAATATGAACTTCTGTAATAAAGGAAAGCAGCTCATTTTCCCTGGTCCCTCAGACACATCTATGGCCTGACCAAATAACTGAGTATGAGCTTGCAAAAGCTTAGATGAGGGAGCACTGCATTGTGCAGCAATTAATTTTGCAGAGGAAGCAGTCTGTTTAAAGATGCCTGCAGTCTAAATTGGGGGTTGTTTTTCAAGGCCACCAGAGCTGCAGTGGGCTCAGGCTAGCTCATCAACAAAACAACGATGCTAAAATATGGCCTCCTGGGTTTTGCAAAAGAAGGGACTAGAGGGGCAATGAGTTATGCTCACCTGCTAGAGCTGGGTGAAGACTGTAATTGTTTAGCCCTCTAGCACAACCCTGCAAGGGTTAAAATGACAGAGATATTAGTTAGTGATGGCTAAAATTGTTGGTTTGAAGCTCTCGGCAATACGCAGACTGTTATTTACCGGACTTGGTCGATTTACTTCTTAATGCAATAATGACCTGTGAAATGAAACGTGAGCTAGACAATTGTTCCTCGTTGTTTCCACTAAAACACCCTTTCATACCCCATTAAACCACCATTAATTCCATATGAAAGAGAGTCACGCACAGGCACGGATGGTGTCTCTTTTTCTTTCTGGGACTTTCTTGCCCCCACATTCCTTTTCTGTTTTTCTTCTTTTTCTTTGTAGTTTTCCTTCCCTTCCTCTCTCCCTTCTTTATTCCAAATACAATATGGGCACGATGGAGTACATGGTCAGAAATGCCTTTGAAGAACATGCTGACTTACATAACGTTCAAAGCAGAGGCAAAGCTTCAATTGCTGAGCCTTCACCTGGATTTCCTCCATTGCCTTGGATATGAAAATAACTGCAGGAATAGAAAGGCTTCTGAACAAGGAGAAATTGTTTATTCTTGTTTAAAAAAGACCCAGGTACCTGTTCCAGATGGGTAGGTATGCATATTCCACACTGGTTCCAGAATAACCACTAATGGGGAAGCCACCATGTGAATGGGCTAAGTACCTACATAAGCCTGGGGAGGGCTCCTTGCTGCAGCAGGAATGCCCTTTATTTTCCAGGAGCTGACTAGTTTTGAACCACTTCCTCTCGGGGCTACTCTTTCTTCTCTGTAACAAAAGGCCCCAAACAAGAAGTGCTGAGTAACAGGGCATGAGAGGTGCTCTGAGCATTTCTTCTCTCTGATCCCATTTTCTCTATAACCTCATAGCTGGGGGTTATCTTAATTTCCTTCACTGGGTAATGGGAATATTTTGTGATCCATTTGCGTCTTGCTGTTTACATGATCACTGCATCACTTCAGTCTCTGCCTCCGTGGTCACAGTGCCTTCTCCTCTCTGTAGTCAAAGCTCCTCAGCCTCCTTCTTATGAGGACACTTGTGATGATGTTTAGAGCCCACCCACATAATCCCAGATACTTTCCCCATCTCTGTATCCTTAATCCCATCTGCAAACTCCTTTTTGCCATACAAGGCAACATTCACAGATTCTGATGATAACGACATGGACTTCTTGGGGCCATTATTTAGACTGAAATACTTGGTGATTCCAAGATTCTGAGATTAACCCAGGTTTGGCAATTTAAGGTATTTTCTTTCCCTGTTCTCCTCTTGACATGGAAGAAAGAGAAAGGGGAATAAAAAATACCCTGACTCACTTAAAATTTTCTTCATCACACACATACACAGAATGAACCCAAAATAATCTCACCATAATTTGTTTAAAATATCTTTTCTTATTTTTACATCCACTTTGGAGTTAGATTAAATACCATTCGAAATTTTCAAGAATTGATTTTCCCATCTCTCTCAAAGTCGTTCCACTTGAACTTGAACTGTTCTTGAATAGTTGTTAGTTTTATAGCTATAAATTCTGGCACTGTTCCATCTGATAGTTCCTGGTAATTAGAAAGGTTAGTAAATTCCCCATATCTCCTCCTCTAAACAGGACTGTGCATGCCGGGGACTGAATGGTGTAGGAGGTTAAGTATTAGAAGGATTTTATCTGTTTTTGATAAGGAGAAAGGCCATGTAGACTTAACATATGAACCTGCTTTGAATCTGGTGTAAAACAAAGTTCATCACCTCACTCTTTCCTAGAAGGTTTCTGTTGAAAACATATCAAGAATTTACCATTTGCAGCTGGTACCATGGAGGTGCTGGAGTAAAAATGACCTCTTTGTAAGTAATACAAGATAAGCACTTGCAAATACATAAATAGTATTCTGGGTGGACTGGATGAGCAGCATTGTGACAGAAGGAGAAAAGAGCTTTCATACTGGACCAGATTTTTAGTCCCTTTCAAAGCAATTTTCCTTTCTCCTCCCCCCTCCCCATTTTAGAATGCCTTTCTTTCTCCCTTAATCCTCACCCCAGGATATGTGTATTGATTTGAGAGAGAGAGAGAATCATCGATGTGAGAGAGAAACATTGATTGGTTGCTTTCCCATGCACACCCTGACCAGGGATTGAACCCACAACCTAGGTATGTGCCCTGAGTCAGAGCTGAACCAGCAACCTTTGGTGTGTGGGAAAATCATCCAACCAACTGAGCCACCTGGCCAGGGCTAGAATGCCTTTTAATAAAAAGTTAATTTTTTAAAAAAATCAGTAATTAGTGATGTAAATAAATGATGAATGGCTTATTTAAAATAAGCTTAACTTTTTTAAAAAGAAAAAGAAATGAGAGCAACACTTTACTGTTCAGGGCAAGCCTATTCCTGTGCCTAGTCCATGTTGCAAAAGTTTACTGAGGGCCCATGTGTCCCTCAAGGGGATCCTCTTCACTGAAGGAAGAAGTGAAGTTTTACTCTTCAGAAAACCTTGGATCTTACTGGGGATGCTATCATTCATGTTGCTTTTTGCTTAGAATGGTTAATTATGTTAGCATGTGGTGGTGACATCTTTTCCCATTTTGATTATTACTTCCTGGAGGGCAAGAGAGATTTATTATGCTAACTTTAGTTTAGTTTAACCAATATGAATTGATTCTTTATCACAATGTAGTAGTATAGCTACTACCATTACATTAGCTTCTATTTAGTGAGTACCTCTTCTATGCCAGACATTGTGTTAGGTACATTATATATCATATCTTTATAATAACTTAGAAAGTAAGCCTACTTTCATCATTCTAAATATGACAAAACTGAGACTCACTGAGTTTAGGGATTTTGTTTAAAATGATATATCAGGTGGTAAAGCCAGGATTTATGTCCAAGTCTGTCTGAATTCAGTGCCCACACTTTTTTCCTAATGTCCATGGACTTTCTCATATATGGGCTTTCTGGGGGGATTATATACATATATATATATGAGATTCATCTTTGACCCTCAAGGAGTAATGATTTAATAAATAATCCAAGTACCCAACTGTCATATGAAGCAAAATAAGATAAACACTTGCAAATACATAAATAGTACTCTGAGTGGACAGGATGGGAGGGATTTTGACAGGAGAAAAGGACTTTCTGTATTGAGGCGTGAAGAAAGAATGCAGATGTCACAGGTATGGGCATTTCCATTTGGCTGCAGTATGGGAAACATGTTGAGAGGAAAGCGAGTGTGGAACCATAATTTTGGAGAGCCTTGAAGGCCAGACTAAAGTACTTCTATTTACTTCAGTAGCTACTGAAGGGTCTTTGAAGGTTTTAGAGTAGAGGAGGAGTCTGTAGGAAACTGTATTTTAGAAAGATTATTGAGACAGCAGGAAGCAGGGTGAAGAATGGGTTGGAGCACACACCAAATGGAAAGACTTGTTAGGACACTGTTTCAATTGTTTAGATTTAGAGGAAATGCATTGAGGATCTGGAGGAGATTGATGGCAATCAGAATGAAGAGGATGGACAGATCAAAGAAATACAAAAGAAGAAATAGAAAGGGTTTGCCTACCCCTGACAGTTGGGAACTGATGAGAAGGCAACAGTGATTCCATTGTCCACAGTCAGGATATCTTGGGGGATAGAGTTTCCAATAGCAGACTGGGAGATGTAAGAAAGAAGGGGGTGGTTGCCTAAGCTTTGCCTTTAGTAAGTTTGGGATGACCAATAAATCGGAGAGGAGCTATTCAGATATTCAGCTGGTGGTCAGAATCTCTGAGATTAGAGATTGGGAGATAAATTACAGTTAGAGATAAAATTGAAAATTATCTGGAAATAACAGATGAAACAATAGGTCTAAGGGATTGCTAAAAAAGGGAGAAAGAAAATAAACTAAAGCCAGAACTTTGGGGAATGCATGGCACCGAGGAGAGATTTTGTTTGAAAGTGTACAAGCAACCAAGTAGTCAGCGATAAGGTTGGACTAGTGGATGAGAGCCAGACCCTGAGGATCCTAGTGAGACATTTTAAGAAAATGAAATTGTATTCCACTTGCAATGGGGACTGATGTAATTTACTTTGTATTTTTAAAACTCTGGAAAACTAAATGAAGGTTTGCAAGAATGGATAAGAGAGAGGTGAATTAGCAGTTCTGTTGCAGGGATCCAGATGAGAAAAGACGGTGACATGGGTTACTCTTGTATCAGTGGAAATCTTCTAATTTTCTGACAGTTTGAAAAATACCTAATAGACGATACAGGAATGTGATTGATAATAGCATTAATTAAGAATGTTCTGTTCTTCTGGCTATGCCCTCCTTGCCCTGAAAACTTTCCTAATGTTTTCAATGTCAAATACATGTAATTCATTGAGATTCACTAAAGTTAAACATTTTTAAAAATCTACATACTAAGATCACTTTTAAGACTTTCTTTTTCACTCACAAAAGATTTATGGAGAGATGGCATGTGTCAGGAACTGTATGAGGCGATGCAGATAAAAATGTGAATAAGGAATGATCCTGCTCTTGAAGAGCTGCCAGACTTTGCTTTGTTTCTGAATTTGGCCACCAGAGAGCAATGCCATTTATTGTGTAGTATAATTAGTCCAATTAAAAGATTGGAAAATTAGTTCTACTATTATATAAAGAGATACAATATTCTTAAGGTAATTTCCACATTATATAGATAGTGACAGTTTTTATCTCTTTTGGTTCTCACAACGATCCTCCAAGCCTGGAGTTTGCAATGATGTGATTAGTTTTGCCCCCAGAGGACATTTGGCAATGTTTGAAAACAATGTCTTAGCTGTCTCAGCTGGAAGGGTGCTAATGGCATCTCTAATGGATGGAGACCAGAGAGGTTACTATATATCCTACAATGCACAGTACAGCTGCTCACAACAAAGAATTATCCTATCCAAAATTTCAATGATGTTGAGGGTAAATAACTTTGCTCTGAGTTATTTACTTTTTTACCTTGTAATAAAAATAGCCTAAATTAAAATCTGACTCCTAGTTGGACACATCCTCTATTATCCTGCATTACTTGTCTCAGAAGCTTTAGTACCTGACTGACATTTAAGTTAAATCTGTATTCATATATGTACTTAAAACTGGCTGTTTCTTGTCCATTTCTGTGAAGCAGCCATGCCAATATATTAAGAACTGGTCTTTCTAGCCAGGTAGAGTCTTCACAAGACTACGTAGGCTATTGATTGAATTAAATAAAGCAATGAAATGTCTGAATAGCTTAAGCACACAAAAAATTATAAGCCCCATGCCATATAACTACTTAAATGATAAATTCTCACAACATAAATAAGAAATAAACTCCATAGACATGAGCATTGCATTTGTATTTCCTTTTGTCTTATTCAGCTTGCTTGTATGCATCATCACATTGAACTACATTATCAACTTTAAATGCGGTTTCCATGCTTTTTTATTTGATTACATCTCCATTTATACTTGTTAGCATTTTATGTGAAATAAGCTGGAAATATCATAAATCACTTTCATTGAGACCATCTCTATTTATCTATAGATCAGATGGCAGATAATAAATGTTATTTAATGATTCTGACATAGCATAATCTTCTTTTCATGCTCAACTTCAAATTCCACCAGTAATAACCTTATTGCTTAAATTTCAAGTAGATAATCTGAAAAGAAGTTTTTAATACCTCTATGCCTCCTTTAGAAATTTTACCTCCTAAGTAACAGTGACTAGACCCACATTTATATGCTATGAACATTAGTGATAGTATTTCATGATTTCTCCATCTTCCTTTTCCAAAGGAAGTGAACATCATAGAACAAGTGTATTTAGTCACTGGATGAACTCAGTGAGGTGTGCACAGTGGAAGAGCACAGTTAGAGAGAGAGAGTATGATTTGTGTAGGCCAGTAGACAGTGATCCACATGGCATGCTGTGTAGCATGTTGTTCTTCCTCCTATAACTTCTATTCATCCCCTCTCTCCTCAAGCCTTAAGCTCCAATAGAAAAGACTGACCATTGAGTATAATGAGGAATTTTTGTTTTGAGTAGGTCACTATTAAAATGTTAGTGCTCTGGCAAAAATTTTCAACCAGGAGCAAAAAACTACTCAGCAAGGTTTCATTTCACTGAAGGTTTCATTACTGAAAAATCTTGCTGAGGTGGTATTTTTGGTCTTTGGAAATGAGGAGCACTGGTAGGTACTTGTATTGGGTGGGGGCAGGGGGAAACGATGTAAAGGTTTTCTTGGTCTGATCTTACCCTACAGCATTGGCTTTATTTTCTAACAGGTCCAGTCCCCTTGAACCTAAGCTACTTTCTTTTCTGATGTTGCTCATGATTTCATGCCTGTAGCTCTTACACTTTCTTCTCAAAATCCACTTCCCTCCCCTGCCTGTCATGGGATTGTTTACTCAAAGTATTATCGGGGCAAAGAAATGGATCACTACTCTATGGACCTTAAATGACATTAGAATATTTGGCTTGTGCCTTTGGGGAGGATATTGGTATCTCTAGCAGAATTGAAGAAAGACTTAGAAGAACTTGGAATTTATGACTACCAGGATTTAGGAATAAGAATTCAATGCTGTCAGCCCACTTTCCCTGTTCCTTCTGCTTGTCTCTGTTTGTGTGACTCTTAGCCTTATTCCCTCCTGCTGCCAGAAGACCTTTTCTATCTGGAGGGGAATAACACCTCACTAATCCCAGTTTAGTAATCACAAATAAAAAGAATTTTTTTCCTCCCAATGTCAATATATTAGCCCTAGGAAAATACTAGTATTTCCTATTTGACTTTTATGCCTCTGTTAAGATTTATCCCTGGATCCAAAATGGGGGAATATGATTAAGCCAGAGCTCAGTTATGGATCCACTTTTGCGGCTGGAGGTCAGGATCTGTAATCTGGAAAAGGGCAAAGGGCAAAGATATGGTGTGCAGCCAAACAGGTTCTGTGTGTATACAGTACTCAGCTCCTGAGACCTATCTGAAGAGGTACTTTGTGAAGCTTTTCCTGAACCCATGTGTTGGGAATGGGCACCCATCCTTTGCCTCTGCCTACCAATAAACCTGAACCATTGCATTATATTTTTATATTGACATATGTTTACACTGCAAAGTTGCTGAAGTTGATGATGCATTTAGATTATTTTCAGATAATTGATTCATTTCCTCCTAAATTCTCCACCTAGATTCAGGATTATGTTAGTGGCTGGTAATGAAAGACATGGTCAAGTGAAATGAAAAGTCATTTCTTTTTTAAAAAAATTATATTTTATTGATTATGCAATTACAGTTGTCCCAATTTTTTCCCCTCTGCCCCCCTTCACCCTGCACCTCCCACTCCCTCTCACAATCTGCACATCATTGTCTGTGCCCATGTGTCACCCATAGGTTCTTTGGCTACTGCATTCCTATACTGTACTTTACATCCCCATGGCTATTCTGTAACTACCTATTTGTATTTCTTAATCTCCTCACCTGTTCACACATTCCCCTACGCCCCTCTCCCATCTGGCAACAATCAGAATGCTCTCTGTACCCATAATTCTGTCTCTGTTCTTGTCTGCTTAGTTTGGTTTTTAGATTCAATTGTTGATACATACGTACTTTTTTGCCATTTATTGTTCAAAGTTTTGATCTTTTTCTTAAATAAATCCTTTTAACATTTCATATAATAATGGTTTTGTGATAATGAACTCTTTTAGTTTTTTCTTGTCTGGGAAGCCCTTTATTTGTCCTTCAATTCGATAACTATTTTGAATTTGTGTAGAGCAATCTTGGCTGTAGATCCCTGATTTTCAGGACTGAATATTTCTTGCCAATCCCTTCTAGCCTGCAAAGTTTCTCTTGAGAAATAAGCTGACAGTCTTATGGAAACTTTCTTGTAGGTAACTAACTTATTCTCTCCTGCTACTTTTAAGATTGTCTCTTTATATTTAACCTTTAGCATTTTTACTATGATGTGTCTTGGAGTGGGCCTCTTTCCGTCTGTCTTGTTTGGAACTCTCTGTGCTTCCTAGACTTGCATGTCTATTTCCTTCACCAAAATGAGGAAGTTTTACCAAATTGGAGAAGTTTTCTTTAATTATTTTTTCAAATAGATTGCTTGAAGTTGTCCCAGAGGCTGCTTATACTATCCTGTGTTTTTTAAAATTCTTTTTTCTTCCTGTTGTTCTGATTAGTTGTTTTTTGCTTCCTTATGTTCCCAATCATTGATTTGAATCTTGGTTTCATCCACTCTACTGTTGTTTCCCTGTAAATTGTTCTTTCTTTTAATTAGTGTATCTTTTGTTTCTGACTGGGTTTTTTTTTTTTTTTTAAAGATTTTATTTATTTTCAGAGAGAGGAGAAGAGAGGGAGAGAAACATCAATGTATGAGAAAAACGTCTGTTTGTTGGCTCTTGCCTGCCCCTAACTGGGGAACTGACCCACAACCCAGGCATGTCTCCTGACAGGGAATCGAACCAGCTACCTTTTGTTTACAGGCTCATGCTCAATTCCTGGAGCCACATCCAGGACTGACTGGATCTTTTCTTTGCTGCTGAAGTCCTCACTAAGTGACTTGAGCATTGTATAACCAACGTTTTAGGCTGTATCTAATAGATTACTTATCTCCAATTTGTTTAGTTCTTTTTCTGGAGTTTTGATCTGTTCTTTCATTTGGGCCATGTGTCTTTGTCTCCTCATTGTGGCATCCTCCCTGTGTTTGTTTCTATGTATCAGGTAGAGCTGCTATGACTTCCTGTCTTGGTAGCATGGCCCAATGTAGTAGGTGTCCTGTAGGGTCCAGTGGCACAGACTCCCCTCCTCACCCAATCTGGGTACTGGAGGTGTGTCCTTTTTGTGGGCTGAGCACACCCTCCTCTTGTAGTTGAGCCTTGATTACTGTTCACAGGCCAATGGAAGGGGTTGACCCAGGCTAGTCAGCTGCAAGGACTGTCTGTGAGTGCTGACTACCGACCTCCACCCTCTGTGGAGGATCAGCAGTGTCGGAGCAGATTGATGGTGCTCTAGTGTGGTCTGTAGCTGTCTACTGGATGTGCTGGCTATGGGGTTTCCCAGAAGGTACATGCTAAGGTCAGCCCCCATTTGTGTTTTTCTCAGGGCCACCCTGCCTGAGCTGTAAAGCATAATATATATATATATATTTTTTTTCCTTTTTTTTTTTTTTTCCTGCAAAAGGCTTTATTGTTTCCATTTGGTCTGATGCATGGGACAGGGTTCCAGAGTGGGGTTGCAGGAGGAGACTCAGGCAAAAGCCAGAGGCTAGGGAAATGCAGAGGAGCCCCTCAAAGGCCTCTGGGCTCCAAAGACTTCCTAGTCGTGCTTGAGAGTGAGCCTTTTGAAGAGATACTCACCCATCCCAGCCTGGGGGCCCAGCCTGCGGGCCCAGCCTGCGGATGTTAGTCAGGTGGTTGCCCATTTCTTGATGAATTTCACCTCCTTATCCAGGAAGTGGTTCTCCAGGAAGTCACAGAAATGAGGATCTGTGCGGGCAGAACCCAGGGCATACTTTTGCCAGGCTTGGAGATTCCCAGGTGAAGCAAAGCTCTGAATCTAGGCTGATTGCTGCAATTGCTGGGCCTAGGGCCCCTTAGCAAGAAGTATGGTGGTTAGGGACTCACTTACATCAAGTGTTACTTGTTTGATAGGATTTAGGAAATTGTGAAGCCTGAGTCAAGACCAGCCATTCATATGGAAAAGATGCTTGGGTGGCCCTGTAAGATGGGTGGGATGGAGTTTCTGGGGATCTCCAGGGCACGGCAAAGAGTATTAGCCAAGTTGATGGAGTCTCAGATATGGGACTAGCCTTCCAGCTCTGTGGCTCTGTGGAGGAAGGTTTAGAAAAGGGACAATGGCCTCTGCCTACTTTTCTGTCTGTGAGAAAGCTCTTACCATTCCAGCTCTTACTTTGATGTCAGACACTTCAGTTTGTCCCTGTATGCCACTGATGCCTTTCAAGCTGCAACCCCAGTGCTGGAGTGCAGAGGAAGTGAGTCTGATTAAATCTATGTGTTGGTTCTTTAAGACTACCTGCTTGGGACTCCAGAACTTTCTTTTATCAACTCAGTTCCCCACTGGATTTTGCAGCCAGAAGTTATAGGGACTTATCTTCCTGGCTTTGGAACCCTGGGATGGGGGTTGAGATATCCCTCCCAAATTTTTATTTACCAAATGTGGATATGGGACCAATACCACATCCCTGCCTCTCCTACCAGTCTGGGTGGATGTGTTTTCTTTAATTCCATAGTTGTTAGACTTCCATTCAGCTTGATTTCTGACAGTTCTGAGTGATGGCTGTTCTATCTTTTATTTGTACTGTTGGGGTGGTTGTGCAAGAAGGTGACCTGTGCTTACCTATGCCACCATCTTTACCAGGAGTCTCCTGGTCTATTAAGAAAGCCATTTCAATTTCACACCCCATTTTATCAGCCTATTTAGGCAAAGCCAGACTTATTCAAAGAACATTCCAGTTTTTAGCCTTCCATTGGCCTGGTTATATAAAAATAGCTATTGTGAGTAAAATCCAACAATTTAAGACTAAGGGGGCCATAAAAATTCGTGTTTCAGCAGATGGGCTTTGAATAACTTTTCCATTTTATTTATTTATTTATTTTTAAAAGATTTTAAAACTTTATTTATTTTAAGAGAGGAGAAGGGAGGGAAAAAGAGAGGGAGAGAAACATCAAAGTGTAGTTGCATCTTATGCTCCTCCTGCTGGGGACCTGGCCTGCAACCCAGGCATGTGCCCTACACTGGGAATCGACCTGACGACCCTTTGATTTGCAGGCTGGTGCTCAATCCACTGAGTCACACCAGCCAGGGCCTTTTCCATTTTATTATTAAAAATTTATTATGAATAATTTTGTTGTTCAATGGCATAAAGAATAGCATAATGAATGTACATGTACTCGCCATCTATCTTTAGAAGTAAAACATTACAAATTTACAAAGATAGTTACATTTTGGGTGCCTGTCCAATTCCAATTGAATTTCCTACTCTGCCCTCTTTCAGAGATAACTATTTTGAATTTGGTGATACTCACTCCTATACATTTTGTCTTAATTCCCTTGTTTATTAACTCTAGTTACCAAAAAATACACAACAAAACAACAACAACAACAACAAAAACACGAATGAACAAACTTCTGCTCTACATAGCAGTATACCACTATTGGTGGTATTGCACACTGCCCCTGTTTGATTATCTCTCTATGTTAAATGGTACATTTTTCCTCATGTACTCCCAAGGGATTGGCATCAACTGTATTTGCATTTTTGAGTAAATGACAAGAAGATGCAAATAGGCAAAGTGAGAACATGCTCAAGAAAAAGAAAACTCTGTTCCCAGTTTTGTTGAGAGAATGCAATACTTCCAGTGTGTTCTAAATGTTCCTCCTCAGACCAGGTGTTTTTCAAAATTCAGGCTTTAATTCTAGGCATTGAAGGTATCTGGGAGAATATACATAATTGATAAATCAAAATTATGGAGGTCTTTTCAAAGGATTTAGTTCTGAATTTCTGCTTTCTCTATGTGTTAGTAAGCATTGGTTTTTACAATTTTTCCTGCTTTTCACAAAAAAAGCATAGTAAAGTGGATGGAGTTTGGGTATACATGGTCTCCCAGTTACTGTCTCTGTGATCTTTGATTAAATCCTTTATGCTCCCTTAGCCTATTTCTTTGTCTGTAAATTATGTACAATAATATCTGTTCTGCTTATTTCTCAGAGTTGCTTCTAGAAAGAAATGAGATAATTCATGTGGCTTGTGAACCATATATAAAAATATAAATATAAACCATAAATATAAAGGATGATAGCTTTGGTGGACATTGTTCTGTGTCCTATCATAGGGGCAGAAATGATGGAGTTGCTTATTCTGCCTGAGTAGACTTTTTTTATATTTAAGGCTCATCCATGAGAATTCTAATTATTTCCATTTTATCTAAGACTTTAACATTGTGAGAAATCCTCTTATATTCATTTGCTTTGACACATCCTTAACCAAGGTGTCAAAATCTATTTACTTACTAATCATGTAAAAATCTGGAAAATGTGAATCTTCTTTTGTACTGGAGCTTCAGACAAACCTCCAAGGCCTGAAGTCAAAAGAAGCAATAACACAACTCCATGTTCTAAAGTGAGGTTCCAGAGTTCTAGCCCTGTCTTTGGAATTTGCTGCAATTGTGGGAGTTTTTCTATGTCTGTGCTGTCCAATATGGTGGCCATACCACATATGGGTATGGAGCACTTGAAATGTGATTAGTGAGATTTAGAACTGTATTTTATTGTGATTAATTAAAATTTAAACTTACATAACCACATGTGGTGAGTGGTTAATGTATTGACAGTGAAGACTGAGACATCTGTGTTGATCTTGTAAAGGAAGTGGCAAAAACCTAGTGCAGTCTCTGCCTAGCTAGCCGTTCGTGAACATCCAGCGTGTATATGAGTGGAGGAGAACTAATTAGACAGTGGAATAGGACTGTTTTAAGAATCATATTGCAGTTAATTCTTAACGTGCTATGAATTCTTCATCTCTTTTCACAGAGGGTCAGAACATAATGCTTGACCTCCTATCTCTCGCAAAATGTGTTACTTTTTAAAGCATCACTAGGAGAAATTTATGGACAGAGACCGCTGTCTGACTGAAGAAAAGTCTACACTGAGAATCTGGCTAAAATCACTTGTGCTGACAAGAGTTCTGCTCCCAGTTTGCTGAGTAAAAATGTCTGGCCTCTCAGCGGAGCATATCATGCGTCATTTTTATAGAGATCCACACAGGAAGTATAAGATGACCTCAAGTGAGAGGTAGAAACTGGACAGCAGGAGCTAACAGATATGTCTTGAGCAGCCAGCAGGAATGGGCATCACCTATGCCAGGCAGGCAATTGCAGATTCTTAGTGTAAATCTCTGTGGAACCCATAGGAGGACCTAACTCAAAGAGAGTCAGTTTCAGACGTGCGCGATACTCAAAGAACATCAATGCAGGATTTTAAGTGTTCTTCCTCAAGGCAGTCCTCTCTGTCCTATATTGCTCTTCCCTCTCTCAGCTTCAGGCCCCAAGTTCAATCCTGGAAAACCATAGGCTTCAAAGGGAGAGGAGGAAGAGGAATCCAGGTGGGGAAATGGTGCAGACAACCACAATTTTTCCCATCACAGGTTTCACAGTTTGCAACAGACCCAAACTCAGGGAAGAATGTGGTTTTTGAAAGGATTTGAGATTGCATTGGATTGGACTGGAATTTTTCATATGTGAAAGTACTCAAGAAAGCTGTGTCATCTACCTAGGCTTTCATCCAGGATGAGGAATTGAGGAAAATCATTTGAAAGCACAAGTTTTAATGAGAATTGGTTATAAAGACTAAATTTCCTCTCTTACACCTGCTGAGTCCAACTCATTCAGTAAACTGATTACGATATTAAGGATAATTATACATTATTAATGATGCATTAATAATGATGGTGATGAATAGCTAACATTTATCAAGTGTTTATAACCTTCTAGGCACTCTTCTAAGTATTTATCACTTTTAACCCCTCAGCTGGAGATACATATGTAATGGATTCCTCCCTATCTGAAGGAGTTCAGATAAGTGAATTCTAAGACCTTCTGAGATGCACTGAAAGATGAAATCACAATTATTGGAAAATCATTATCATGTAATATTTATTGAACACACTTAAGGATTTCAGGTGCATTATTTCATTTATTACTTTAACAGTACTATGAAATAATTACTCATTTCATCCATTTTATAGAAAAGCAAATTAAGATTCAAAGGAATGAATGAAGTCAATTCACCTAATGGCAGGTCTAGGCTGAGGAAGAAGGGCCCTCAGGCTCGGTGTAAGGCTCTTTACGAGTACTCCTGCTCAGAGGGGAGGACTAATGCTTGCCTGTTTTCTTGAAACAAACACATTAAGTTATAAGGAACAAGGAAATGTCTTGCTCGAGCAAAATAAAAAATTGGTAAATTTGAACAAGGGAAAACGCTTTGGATAATAATTAATAATAAAATTAGGCTTTTTTTCCTCTTGACCTGAAGTCTTAACTTTAGCTTGGAGAAAAGAGAATGCAGAAAATAGCTCGAAGTGACAGTCTACACGTATTACTGCAAGTGTAGGAAAAACAAAAGCAAGGGGCAACTCTTCATTTCGGAACCCCTGGAGCACTCCTGATCCTCTCAAATCTTCTTCCTCTCCACTTTATTTCATTGTTGTTCTTAAAATGAATTCCAAAACCCAGGAGAGTAGTAAGGCTCTTACCAATAAGAAAAGGAAGAAGCTAGGCTGTTACGGTTCAGCGTATTCTGAACTCTTGAAATTTGGAGCCTATTTATACTTCAAGACAAACAGAGATCATGTTAACAATAGCAGATGTTGCAAGGGAAGAGTTGAGTTTATTATAGGCAGATCTATGTGGGGTCAGAAGCAATAAGCTCTTCCTGTGGAGGAAGTCGGATGGGCAGCTGCAACTTGACTAGAAATGGCGCATTATTATATTACAGTCCATGTTGAGAGCACAGTATGGTGCCCATCTCTACTGGTTGGATCCACGTGCACACAACTTTGCTACTCCTCGTACAATTTTCTGGTTGGTCCCAGGTGTTACTTCCAAAACTGAGTAGGTGGCTCAAATGCAAGGAAAACATCCAACCATTTTGAAGGGCTTGGGAGATGCCTCATACTTGCAAATATGACTGTAAGCATTTATCTTTCCTTTTCTCCCACATCTTCTAAATATTAGCATTTAATAAAATACACATTTCTTTCATTTATTTTGAACTCCCTCCAAAGCCAGCAAATACCAGAACTTCAAATGTTATGATAGGATAGGTTCTTTATTGGTTTGTTTTCTTTTCATTCTTTCTGTTTTTACTGTGATTCTTTTTCATTATAAATCCTTATGTTTCCAGCTCAAGGAAGCCTGACTAATCAAAAGGGCTTCCAGCAGAGGTAGATAAATATTCTCAATGCTGTCCTGAGTCTCTTCAGATGCAGAAAGCTCTGCTATTCACAGGAAATGAAGAAGTCAGGTCCATCAGAGGCAGGGGATTTCCTCTTCAGATAAAGTATGTTAGCTGTTGCATATTAGTCATATAAAGCACAGGAGCAAAGACAAGATGGTTTCAGGCGGTGGGTGAAGTGGCCTCTTCTTACCCTGGATGCCACTGAAAGCAGAACCTGAGACAGAGGTGTGCACATAGGATATTTACTTGGAAGGTGATCCCAGGGAACAAGAGTGGCAGACAGCAGTAGTGAAACAAAGGAGGGAAATCAACTCAAATTGCCTGCAGGAGATGCTTGGTCCTGTGAGGCCTTCTGAGGATTTTTATGAAATGTATCTCAGTACTGCCCGTGGGCAAAAGGAGACACAGGTTCATGGTCAAAGGTAGCCCTAACTTGAACACTTCCTGGTTACACAAGTAGGAATGCAAAGCGGTTCATTTCATGCAATAGCATTGTAGAGGCCTGGGAGCAGAAGGCAAAACGCTGTCAGGTTTCTCCAGCATGGAACTGGGAACCACATCAGTGGCTGGAGTAAGAGATGGAACTGTGAGGTTTTGCAGTGGCATACGGAAGTACAACACAGCCACCTTAAGAAATGGTTTTAAGGTGGTGGTTCATAGTTAATGCAAAACGATATGTGTAGAGGTCCCATTTGTATTACCTACTGGCTGTGCATTGTGAGCAAGTCATTTGCTCCTAGCTCCAGTTTTCTCATTTTTTAATTAATGACACTTATCTTATCTAGTTGTTATGATGAATAAATGAATCAGTCTCATAAGCTTAGTGACTACTACATTGTACGTATTCAATAAGTACTATCAGTGCTATTAATAGTATCAATAGTATGCACATTTTTTAGGCATTTTTTTTTTATTATGGCATGGCATGAGACTATAGAGAAAAGACATGAATGGGTAAGTGATGAAATGAAACAGTTTGGTGACTGGAGAGGAGTGTGACTCAATAGAAAATGGTTTCTGGTGATTAACGACCCGCCTTCCACCTATTCCACTTGCTTCTCCTCCTCTATTTGCTCTTCCTCTTCTTCTTTTTTCTTCCCCTTTTACCAGTTATGCTACATATTTTCTACCAAAACTACCAAGATAGATCAAGCCTAGAGTAAAATAAGAATTATAAATGGTGTATAAAGTTGTTCTTGATAAGGATAGGAAAGGACATTTAATTGAAAATAGAAAGGAAGTTCCTTCTTGGATTGCAGTACCTCTTTTATAGGTTAAAAGTATTCTTTTTCCCAGTTGCTCGTATGCCCATAAGGATATGTGTAGTTCTGACATACAGAAATTGTGACTGGCTGCCTTCAGTATATGAGAGAACAATGTGATCCTGTGAATATATGATCCAAGGAAGAACTTAGGATGGGGATAGAAGCAAACCCATAGATACAAACATTAGTGACTTGTTTTAATTGCTGAAGAAATATCAAGAAAAGAATGTGTAGGGGAGGAAAAATTCTACCCATCTTAGCTTCCTTGTCTAGGGTTCTGCAAATTTGACCAACAAAATACGGATTAACAAGAGAAGAACAATAGAAGTTTATTAATGTATATATCACACATACTTGGTGACAAGAACTCAATGGTGTGGTTAGAATTTAAGCTTGTATAGCATTTTGGCAAAGAACAATAATTATGTAGAAAAGTGACAAGACAAAAGGAAGGAACTTTGTACTTCGAGGTGTGGTAAATTGTGGGAAGGTAAATATATGAAGAAACTTATAGTAGATGAGGATAAAGTTTGTTGTGTAGATCTCTCTTGTACCTTCTCTCGGCTGGTAAAGGTCTGGAGTCTCAGATGATTAACTCCGACCTTTGCCAGTAGGGAGCAGAGAGGAGACACGTTTACAAATGTCCTGTGTTTTAGACAAGTAGAGGAGTGCAGAAATCTTTTCTTATATCTGCTACTTCTCAATAGTCTTCAGCTCAGAACAATCAATATGCCAAAATAGAATCATTTGGAGAGGTGTATTCTGCTCCTTTTCAAAAGTTTCCCAGTAACCACTGTCCACCTTAAGGGGTAAAGATTTCCCCACATCCTTACTTCACATCTGTGATTGTAACTAGGAAAACTTACAATTGATCACTGTAAGTTTAACCCTAGGCATTTAACATTTTTAGTCTGTCTGTATCACTTAACAGAACTAATTTTGATCCAAATTAGTATTATGTTTAAGGTAAACTTTATTCATAGAAATTAATAACCTATCTATGATGCTTCTCTGTATGTAAGACATGAAGGATATATTCAGCTAAATAGGAACAGTGATTAATCAGTCTTTCTTTGCCCAACACAGAACAGATAATTTTCTGTTGTTACTAGTGATTAAATTGAGGGCTAACTCAGCAAAATTTTGAGGTAGGCAAAGATTTTTTTTTTTTTTTTTTTTTGCATTTGTCATCTCAGTTTTTATTTTAAGCATCTACCCTGGCTTCATTTCCAGTTGTTACTTGGGTATTTGCATTTTAATAGAAAATTGCTGCCAATAAAAAGCCTTTAAGCCCCAACTAAATGAATCTTTCATAGTGGACATTTAGATGGGCATGGGGTCCTATGAGAGAGACATATTCTGGAGACGGGCAGCCATCAATTTGCACTGTGGACATGGGGTTCTGAGGAGTAACTCTGAGACAGGCTCTCTATTTGTGTCTTCAAATTATTTGTGAGGCCCTTTGACCCTGCACCTCACTGTGGCTACTGCCACATCCTGCTTCATCTCTTCATAGTCAAACTCCTTAAAAAAAAAAAAAAAAGAAACAAAAACTCTGCCCTCATTGACCCTTACTACTCCTTCAGTCTCTACCCATTGTACTGTTGCTTCTTCCCCCCATTACTTCATCAAAATTGCACTGGAAAACATCTGCAATCATAAACTGACTGAATATTTTCTCCTTATCTGAATGATCTCTGCCAAATTTGACTCTTGATTCTGCTCCCTGATTCTTAAAATCCTGTTCTCCTTTGGTTTCCAAGGCAATGGGCTTCCCTAGTTCTCCATCCTCTCAGTACTACAGTAACTGAAGGGCGGGTCTGGGGTGCGAATACAATCCAGGGGCATCCCCCATTCTTTGCCAGACACAGTTTCATTTTCTCAATTCTTATATCGAGTGCCATGCAAGCAAATGGTCAAGCCTTGCTCTGGCCTAATTGCTGGTGTGAGTCATTTCGAAATGACAGTTTTGGAGCTCCCACTGTCCCAGCCACTGCTTCTTCTTCATATTGCCCATCTGAACGTTCTTCTACCCATGCGTCCAGTGTAAGTGATCTCTAAAGTTTTGTCATTAACCACCTCTTCTTTTCCTTTTTTTTTTTCCAACTCCTGGCCTTATGAATACCCTGGCTTTTGACTCCCGGGTCCCAGCTCTCTACCTCTATTCTAGATTCACCCTCCCCCGCCAACTCTTTCCAGATCTGAATATCCAGCTACCTTTCAGACATCTCCATTCTGCCTAGTTTAGAATGCCTTCGCTTCAGCACTCCACCCTCTTTTCAGTCTCCCAAATTAATAGTCACTCTTGGCTGCTTTGCCTCTCAGCCCCTTCTTTCATAAAGTCACAGAGACTTGCCAAGTCCATCTTCTTAACAGCTGTTAAATTTATCCCCTTTTCCATTTCCTCACTTTTGCCTTGATGTGAACCTTTGTCTGAGCTATAGCAGTAAATACTGTTCCTTTTATCGCCGTAAACCTCTAAACTTCTACAGTCTACACAGGGAAGAAGTGCTCTTACTGAAATGCAAATCGGATCACGTAAGTGTCATCATAAAATGGTTAAGTGGCTTTCTATTATTTTACAGAATAAAATCTCAATTCCTTAACATAATAGCTGATATACCTTGTGATCTTACCTCCACACAAGATGCTGGCCGCCTTGTCAAGCACCACATCCCCTCCCAGTATAGGGAAACACTTCCTGTTGCTTAGTCTCTGCATCTTTAGACAGTATATTCTTCTGGATCATTCTTGTAGTTTCATGAGTGTCTATGTCTTATCTACCTGTCTGGAAAATAGACTCCATGCTAGACAGGATTGTGGAGTAAACTGTTTCTACAGGTGTTGATTGACTGATGTGAATGTTAGGGAGGGATAAAGAAATGTAGAGGATGTGCCATTTCTCATCTGGATACTAGAGCCTCCCATTAACATTGGTGTAACTAGCATGGCTCTAGGTAGAAATAGCTGTTTGGAAATGTACCAGGCACACTACAAACTATGGTCATTAGAACAGAGGTGTGAATAACCGGCATTCCTCAGAGAGAAAGAGCATCTTGACTTCTAGACTCTTGTATTTATGTTTATTGCCAGATGAGCTCTCCAGGAATTAAAAGCAAAGGTGGATTTGTACTATAGGCAGATGCTGAGGTTATCATTCAATTGAGATTTGAAGAGGAAAAGGCTATCTTCAAAATTTCATCAATCAGGCATGTTGCCACATTTTAGGTCATTGTTCAACACGAAACTTTTTGAGAGAGAAGACACATGAGACTTTGGTTTCTTTCTGAATTTATAAAATGACTGTGTGACTTTGGTGGTTTATTGCCTATTATATGGTATACTAGTTTGAAAGATAAAAAATTAATGTTTTCTTTCCTCTTTCTTCTGACTTGAATTTGTATTAAATAATCTGGTTTTTAATGTCTTTGTTCTTATAAATAATCATTTCTAAAGGAATATTCTCCATTAATTAGAACCCTCAAATAATCAGAATCTTAATTTTCAGCATCTAAATTTTTTTTAAATTATTACACTAGATATAGTAAAAATATATAATAAAATCCTTCTTGACTATGTACATCTCATTGTCCCTTTCAATTTAGACAGATTACCTGGAATGCCCACCTCTGTACAGCTATACAATAAAAATGGATCACTGTGGTTATTCAGAAGCAGCAGAGATGAAATTAAATATTCTGAAAGTCCAGTGTTCTTATTACTAGGACTGCCAGGGGAGAAACACACATTTTTAGGAAAACTTTGAACAGCATTTTCATAAGTCCTCCATCTGTGTTTATATAGCACTTTATACAAATGTTTATGTAGCACTGTATACATACTTTTATTGCACACACATTGCATGCTATTATTGCACTTTGTTTGTCTTCTCTTAAATTTAGTGCTTTGAAGACAGGGGACTATTTCTCTTTGTGTTCTTATCACCTAGCACAAAGTCCAAGAGAATTAAAGTAAATAATCGATACTTATTAATTAAAAGAAATTCCAAGCAAAAAAAAAAAGAATTTCTAATAATTCCGAGTTCCAGGGAAAATTTGGTACAATTGAGTTCTCTATTTTTATATTGAGGTCTTAGAAGCTAAAATACAAGTATATAGTAATTACTTCTACTAATTACATTGTCTGTCACATGGTGGTTCTGATACAGTTTTGAATTTCAATAGAAAATGATGGAAATTTCTTTTTTATTATGTAAGTATATACGTGATGTCCTGGATTTTGCTTCTTTGCCTGCAAAGCTTAAAATACGTGATATCTGGTCTCTTACAGGGAAAGTCTACTGACCTCTGTTCTGTAAGTGCTTCAAATAAGTAAAAGAAATAATTAGTTTGTAAAAATTTCCTTAATGTGACATTTTAACACTAGGCTGGACATTGAAATCATGAATTTTGCTTTTCGCGTATATCTGTATCTGACTCTCCTCTTGCACCTTATTTGACTTGGTGCAGGGCTGAATGCATAAGGTGCTTAGCAAAAAGGGGGTCGCTGATTTCTTTCTCTAGCTGCTCAGTTTTAAGAAAAGACAGCCTTATTCCATTAGAATTTTAAATAATGGAAACCAAAAAGTACAATGTAAATGCAAATATTTATCATGAGAATTATTTTAAGTGAGTAGTCTAACCACTGAGGGATATGCTTAGAAATGAATGCTAGACTCTTCAGATTTAACTCTCTGCCAAACTCTAGAAACTGATGAAATCTGTGAAGGACTGGAAGTGACAACCCCAACAACCTACGGGATTTCTCTGAATTAATACATCAAGCGAAAGAGTCTTATCATTTGCTTAATTTTAATTTAATAATTTCAAGTGCAGCATGACAGTGACACCGACCATAAAAATATTTTAAAAGATTTCAAAATTAGGTGACTACATAGAAAAAGAATTGCATCAGGTAAAATAGAACCCAGAATAAATGTCTTGGTTAGTTAAGATTAGCATTTTAGTGAAACATCTCCCTTTTCCTTTCGGGTTACAGGGAAGTCCTTACTAATTTCACTTGTTAAAAGAATATATTTCCAGCTGCCTGGGTAAAGTGAGGATTGCATTGTAAATCCTGCCTACATTTAGTTTGAATAAACCAGTCAAGAATTTAACCTCTGTTTGACAAACTAATTGGCTGGGGGTTTAAAACTATTAGTTATGTAATAAAGCTGTATGCAGTCAATTAGGGTGAACTGATTATGTTCAGTGAGCTTCATTTCTGAAGAATCTTGTTAGCAGTTGAAATTTCTAGTTACTTGCCTAACTCTTAAAAAACAACTCAGTCTTTTGTATAATCATGAGTTTTTCAATTCCCTATAAATTTCACAGGGCTTTCAGGTCATGAACTCTATTTTATTGAAGAAAGCAATGTTAAGTGCATGAAAAGAAAATAGTCCTGGAATATTACTCTTCCCTCAGTGAATCACAGGTAGGCTATCAATATCTGATTCCCTCTCTGGATGACCCAGCTGAGGGGCTGGGGTGCAGTAAATTAGGAGTCTGAGATGAGGACAAATCCAGTTTCTCATGGACTATTGTCTTCCCTTGGGTGGCTGCAGATGATATACAGAGACGGCAATCCAGTATAATTAGAGAGGAAGAACCCTGGTGTGATCCTTAATGATGAGATAGAAAACTGGGAATCTGGACGAGAGAGCATTCAGAGAAAGAACCGGGGAGGAGATGGGGCCTGGTGACCTCCCTCAGCCAGAGAGGAGAATTGTGGTTTAGCCATGGATGACATTCATGTGCTCTTTCCAGTATTAAAAGAGGTTTGATATTATAAGGTACCAGTCATAGTTTCCTTTCTATTTGCGTTCTAGGAAGAATTTTTTCCAAATCTTGGAATTAGAGGGTTTTGTTCAGTTATCTCAATTTTTTCCAAATCTTGGAATTAGAGGGTTTTGTTCAGTTATCTCAATTTGTATTATATTTTAGTTGCTAACTTGTAAAAATTTCTCAGATATAGTTGTTATTTTTGTGATTTTCTAAGAAATCAGAATTTAAAACATAATTAATGTTTTTCTTTATATTTTCTATGGATGAGTACCTGGCAGTGATCCACCTAAGACCCATTTCTACTAAAACACTCACAGCTTATATACCCACATCTTTAGAGTGAATAATTACTCAAATATTATATGTGTGTGTGTGTAGTGTGTGTGTGTATATATATATATATGCCTCATAAGGACAGAAGTCAAATGTGTTCTATTTATGACTATTCCTAGTATAATAGGCCTCATCAAATATTTTTTTTTACCTAATGAATATGATTCTGGACCTTGCAGCAGCCTCAAAAGCATGGAGGACAGTTTTGTAGTTGCCACAGATACAAAAAAAAACAAGAAGTCCAAGGCCATTATAGCTCTCTTGACAGATTATATAGCACAATTCTAGAGGATCTTATATTATTGAATAAAATGTTTTATTATGGTTTCAAATATTTGGTATCAAAGTACTTTCTCCAATGACCTTTTTGGAAAATAATACTGTCTCCCAACTGGAATGCTAGCTGCTTTATACTAAGCATGTAATATAACAGTTGATAAAGACATTTTCATAAAGTCATTCTAGCATTCTTTGTTTAAAACTGTCAGCCTATAGTACTAAGTGCTGCTGAGGATGTGAAGCAACTGGAACTCTCATACATTGCTGGCAGGAGTGAAAAATGGTACAGATACTTTGGAACACAGTTTGGTAGTTTCTTATAAAGCTCTACATGCACTTAAGGTAATGCCCCAGCAATCCTTCTCCTGGTTAGTTACCCTAGAAAAATGAAAAGTTATGTTCACACTAAGACCTGTAGAAAAATGTTCTGTCCAGCTTTATTTGTGATAGTCAAAAGCTGAAAGCAACCCAATGTCTTTCAGCAGGGGTGTGGATAAACATGCTGTAATATATCCATGCAGCGCAATACTGCTCAGGAGTAAAAAGGAACAAACTATTGATACATTTTGATATAGACACATGCAAATAGATGATTCTCAAAGAAATGCAAGAGTGAGAGAAGCCAGTTAAAAAACCTACATACTGTATGATTCAACTATGTATTGTTCTCGAAAAGGGAAAACTATGGACAGTGAAAATGGTGGTTGCCAGGGGAATGGGTGTAGTGAGAATAACTGTAGAGAGAATTTGGGGGCATGAGGGAAATGTTTTGTATCTGAATTGTAAAGGTAGTTACACAAACCCATATATTACTGAATTCCATAGAACTATACACGGAAAGAAAAAAATTACCATATATTAATTTTAAAAATAAAATAATCTGCCCTGTCTGGTGTGACTCAGGGGATCGAGGGCCAGCCAGCAAAACAAAGGGTTGCCAGTTTGATTCCCAAGCAGGGCACATGCCTGGGTTGCAGGCCAGGTCCCCAGTAGGGGGTGCTCGATGGCAAACACATAGTGATGTTTCTCTGTCTCCCTTCTCCTCTCTCTAAAAAGAAATAAATAAAATCTTAAAAAAATACAGTCTCTCAGTATGTAAGACTTAGATAATTGTTTAATCAATTAAACTTATTTACACTCAGGTGGTATTTTCTCAGGCACGTCATAACTTGAGACCAGGGATTTTGAAAGACATGCTAATGTTATGTGAGAGGTGGAAAGGTTAGAAAAGTCAGCTACACTATAAAAAAGAAATAAACTAGTATTATCAAAAAGGAAACTCTCATAATTATTCAAGGAACAAAGTTGTGGGATCTTGTTTGAACCCATCACTTTACCGTCCAGTAATGTAGATTTCCCCCTCTGGGTGCTTATTTTGGCATTACTTAATATAACAGTATTTGAAAGAAAGATTAGAAATATGTTGTGTTAGAAATAGCCTTGCTTTAAGGGACATGCATATTGATATGTCAGGAAAATTTGGGCAATTTTCTCACCACTGAGATTTTCTTCACCTAGTGTTGTGTAGTCCTATGGAAACTGCGTATTTATTAAATGATTGATGTTAGTACTCCTTAGAAACTATGGGGGTTACCATCCTAGATCAGACCATTAGTCCAATATCTCGCTTCTGGCTTAGGTAATTATCTGATGCTTTTGAGGGACATTTAAATCTTCCTTACAAAGAATTTGACCATTGTTCCCTAGCATTAGTTCTTATTGTTGAGATGTAGATGAGAAACCTGGGCTCAAAATGAGCAACATAACACAACTAAGTTCTTTTGTATTTTTAAAATCTAAATTTGTTTTGATGATACTGGTTAGAGCCAAAATGATAAGTAATATTGTGATATAGTTGATCTAATTCTCAAAAATTTGATTTTCTACTCTACTATGAGGCTGCAAGAATGACTAGATAAAAATTCAATCGGATATAAAGGGTTTTATATACCTAAAAGTGCTATATTTTATAAGGAAAGCAAATGAGCCTCACCATGTTTGTAATATGACTGTTCAGTGCCTTTTGTGCTATGGTCTCAGAGCTAATTGTTCCCAATGATTGGTAATTGCTATCTCTGTAGACAGTTACTTTTTACCATTTTTTTCTAATCTATTGCTTTGAGTGTTTAAGAGCTGTACAGTTTAATTGGCTAATATGATGTGATCCTTTTGTTCCTTCCTATCTCTTGGGTAGAAGTTAAATGTATAGGCATTGTTTGGGGGCCAACAGCAACATTTTTTTTAACCATTTACAGCTTCTTAATAAAGATTTTTTTTTTAATGCATGCCAAGTGAGACACACACCCTTTTGTAAACACCCAGGAGTTGGAATTTAGGAATCTCACTCAATGAGAATATTCACTGTTGTTTCAAAGCAGAGCCTACCTGAGGTTTTTAATTGGTAGGAAGGAAACTGTGTCACATGAGGTGTAAATAACATAAGGACAGAGTATGCAGGGAGTCCTTCTACAGCCCTGGATTTTCAACTAGGATGGCTTTGCCTCTCAGGGGACATTTGGGGATATATAGAGATATATTTGGTAGTTACAACTGGAGGTTAGGGGCTGTACTTACTGGCGTTTAGTGGGTAGAGACCAGTGTTGCTGCTAAACATCCTACAATGTACAGGACATCCCCTACAGTAAAGAATTATCCAGTCCAAGATGTCAATAGTGCCTAGGTTGAGAAATCCCCACTGTATAAAGTGAAGGAAATATGTTTTAAGCACAGTGCCTAGAACATGGTAGGTGATTATATATTGATAGAATTTTCACAAGGGGCTTCTCAAATCAGACTTAGGGCATAGAGGGAGAGTATTTATTATTAGAATCAAGCAAATTTCAAAGAACTGTTAATCTAACACAAATTTCATGATATGTATTACAATTATTTCACAGCATGTTTGATTAGACACACATGCAAAACAGCTCTTTAAGAGGACTATTACTAGTATCAACTTTTAACCAGTCAGACAAAATGTTGTTTGTCCCTCTTTTCTATTACAGTTAGTTTTCAAGGATCAGTTTTTCCTGGTCTCGCACGGCCCACGGTTTCTGGAGCTCATGTCCCACCAGCTGGGGTTCTCTCACTCCCGAGACAGTTCTCTGGCGCTCCAGCTCTCCATCTCACCTCTAACCTTTGGGTTTCCATATCCTCTTTCTGGCTGTTTGATGTTAAACTTGAAGGATTCTGTAACAAAAAATCCTGTTAATTTGTCTTTCTCTTTGAATTCTGGATCTTGAAAATAAACTCTATAATTATATGTTAAATAGTAGGATATTTGGATCAGGAGATGATTTTATATAGTGGGTGGTCCAGGGGAGAGTGCATGGGGGACAGGATCAGGGATCTCACTATTTGGTTTTGGATGGTAGGGAGCCCTCTTCCTGAACATTTGGGCAGATTTTTGCCTAATGGGGTGGTATTCGTTATGGATTTCATGAATCTTGCTGTGCTGCTACTGAGAATTAGACTTCTAAAATCTTCAGCCCCATTTTCCCCTTTTCTGGGCATCAGTAAAGCATTTGCCAGCAACCATTCTTGTTTAACTTAGTGTCTGTTCATCACTGCCCAGCAGAACTAGCTTTAAACCAGCCTTCAGAGTGCTATGGGTTTGCAGACTAGGGGAGACTCTTCCCTAAAAATCATGGCACTGCTCGAAATTTGGTGCTTAAAATTCCTTTACATGAAGACAGACTTTTAAATCCGTTAGAAAGTTTAAAAGCTCAAAATTATAAATACAAACTAGGAGTACTAGCTAATTAGAATAAGTTTTCAGCAAAATTCAAATAAAGATAGCAGATTCTTTCTCCTGTAGAAATAGAGACGAGTTTTAAGAGTTCCAAAGTGGGAAAGGTTATTTTTCCAAGAATCCAAAACATCATCAAAGGCAAACTTCTCCTATTTTAATAAAATTTAACTTTGGGCTTGTGCTATTTTTTTTCTTCTCTTCACATCCAGATGTACAACTGATACAAGATAGTAGGGCAAGGAAGAGATTATTTCCATTCTAGAACTCACTGTCACATAATAGAACTTTATACACCTTATAGCCTCTAAAAAACCTAGAAATTTTAATTAATATACCTCCCAAAGATAGCCATATATACACATATTGTTATTATTTTAAACCAATGATAAGTATTAAGGAGGCATTAATACCAATTTCACAGTCTATGGGGGAAAAATCTCAAGTATTAATTTCTGAGGCTCAGATAAATGAAACATTTTTTCAACTAAAGAGCTATAGAAATGAACTCTAGAAATAGGTTGAATAGATAAGTTATTTTCTATAACTACTTATGAACTTCAGGATTTCACTTTATATTCCTCTTTTTTGGGGGACAAGTTGGGCTTTCTTTATGTTTCAGAAATAACAGTACTAAATGCTTTAAAGACAGATTAGAAGGTTGATATTGAGGTTGCATTATAAAGACGTTAAAAGCTTTAATTTATACTTGAGAATAACAAGATATAAAAGGATTTTGTAAAAATCCTTTGTTCATTAGATAATGTTTATTTAACAAGAACTGAGTGTTTTCAATGAGATTAAACTGAGGATTTTATTGGAAAGACTTTAAGAAGTAAGGTCTCTGTTCTTTAAACCCTGCTGATTTAAAGAAATATTACCAAACATTTTTAAGTCCACTTTTATTTAGTTCTGTCTACTTGCCATTGGTTATAGTGCACTTAGAAACTAAAATCTTATTCCCCTACTCTTCATTTTCTGTTTTAACATTTTGGCAAGACTGTTTTCTTTGAGCTTGTCGTTATTGGAAGGTCCCAGCAGAATTCCAGTTCTGCTCTAGTCAGCGCTGTGGGAAGAAGCCAAGATGTCATTGTCAGCAGAGTAGCTCTTTGCTAGGAAATTTCTTCAGTCAAAAATGTGGCTGGGCAAAAGCGATGTGACCATACCTCCTGCTTTGCCTAGGACAACCCAGGTTCATACCTGCGGCCCCAGAGTAAGTGTAATGTGCCTCACTCCAAAGTATCTTGGTTTAAACAATAAATTCTATGGTCACCCTAAAATTAGAAAGATATGTGGAGAGAATAGTAGTGGTATCAGGTGATTGTTTCTTGCGATGGTAGTGGGAATGTGTGGCCTTTGAAAACATCAGTAGATTAGGCTATCCAGGATGACACAGAATGTGGTAGAATTTTGGGAGAGCTAAGAAAGAAAACATTTGCAGACACTGTTTTCAGTGTCTGCACTGAGGGGGAGGGGGAGCAAAGGAAATAAATAAGCATCATAACAGCAGGGCTATTAATTATTGGGACAAAGCCAGGTGGTGTGGTGATGCTAATGGGGAAGAGATGAATCAGAACAAGAACTCATCGCTACTTTAAGAAACAGCACAAAGTGCTTATGTTGTAAAAGAGGACAGTAAAGAGGTCAAGGACATGGACTTCAGAACAGACTGCTTACAGCTCACTTCCTCAAGCTATTTAAAAATGAAAAATGTGCTTAAACCCTATGTCTTATTTTCCACATCTGTAAAAAGGGAGTAACAGTAGCACCTATGTCATAGGGTTATTATGAAGTTGAAATGAGTTAATGCTTAAAAAGTATTTAAAATAATGTTTATCACATTGTAAGCACACAATTCATATACTGTAGTCTGCCATTATTGCTATCATTGTTATTGTTTTCAATGAGCAAATGAGGTTATGGCTATCCTGTTCTCCAGTGTGTTAAATGAAGCTGCACATGTGTGTCTTGGAGACAACATCACACACTGAAGCACTCTACAACCAGACTGGCGGAGTGGGACTCCCATCTCCATCACTTACTTGTCTGGCAAATTTCTGAACATTTTAGTCTTTGAATGGAGATAAAAATAGCACAGCCTTTTTAGGTTTATTGTGGTGATTAAACTTGCTGCAATCTTTATCTCAGGCACATGGTCAATGCTTAAATATTACAAGTTCTATAGAACCTCTTCGTATAAACTTGCATCTATGATAAGAGATAAGTAAGCTATTGACTTTCTGGGTCTCAAATATAATCATACTTCAGTAGTAGAAAATGAGCATGTAGTTCCAACTGAGGCATGGAGGCGGGGCAGGAAAGTGGGTATGTCTGAGGTGTACGTGAAATAACTTGTAAGAGAGGGTAGCAGACCTTACAGCTCTGTCATGCAGGAGAGATTATGAATCTGAGGTCCATTAGCACCTCTTTTGTGCATATGCTTATCCAGGAGGAATATGTGTTAAAAGTCAAAGAGCTAAATTCTGACCAATACCTTTCCTTAAACAGTTGGGTGAAGGAAGTCCCCCAAATAAAAATAACAACAAAACAACAGATAAAGAGAAACAGAGGTAGGAGAGGAATGAGGTAATAATGATGTCCTAGCAATTAAGGCAAAAGAGCATTTCAAAAACATCAATAACAAATGCTATAATTAAGTCAACCCTGACTGAGTCAGAAAAAAAGAAAACTAGATCTTAGAACTGGAACTGAAGCGCAGGCTTCTAATAACATCACTGAGAATAGTATTTGTAGAGAGATTTGGGGCAAAATGTAGATTACAGTGGATTGAGACCTGTTTAAACAATGAAAAGTAATAAATAATATAAAAGAAAAAGAAAATCTATCTTTTCAAGGAAATTAAATAAATGGAAAAGAAAGGAACGAAGGAAGGGAGGGAGGTGTTTATCACAGGGAAAACTTCTTATACATGCCTCCACATGTTGGGAAGAAATTTAAAGGCTAAGATAAAGGCAGTAAGTGATGAAGCCAAACTGTGACATTCAAAGAGAAAGAGACAGAGGTAATACCCATGTAGAGGTACCAGAGGTACATCACCCATGTAGAAGTTAGCTTGGGAAAGAAGAAGTACATCCATTTCTTTGAGTCAGATGGGGAGGAGATAAGGAAGAATGAATATTTGAAAATGTTAGGGGTAGAGTTAATTCCTTGTGTCCCCAATTTTATTTCTAATGTCAATGACTTGGGCAAGGGGGTAAAAGGATAGAGAGAGAGCTAAAGCCTTGAACTGAAGAGAACTTCAGTTAGAGCTGAATGGAAGATGGGTTGATCAATATCGAAGGTTCAGTCAAGGTTGGAGATAAAAGTATTTGTAATAGCATCAAATGATACAGTTCTCTTATGTGTGGTTTATTCTTTTTAACACATGATTTTCTATAGATTTCGTTAGTTTCCCAGAAGCAAAAGTGATGGAATGTAATGCAAACTTTGTCAAGGACAGGGATTTCATATGTGGACATAGTAGAAGAATGAGAGATGAGAAGTTGGGAGGACTGAGAATGCTGACGAGAGGGTCAAGGAAATAGTAAGGAAGGAGGTGGCCATTAGGTAAGAATTGGAAGTCAAGAGGGGGCTTATGAACCAAGACTAACATTTCAATGAGGTAAATAAATAGCTACAACAGGAATATAAATGCAAAGAAATTACTTTTTTTAAAGTCAGGAATTTGGTTGGAAAATGAGTTTCCTTTTTCAAATGTCAGAGTTGGAGGGATCCTGAGAAATAAACAGGGCCAGGGAATGGCCACTGGAGTGGATACTGGCATGGTGACCTCTAAAATGATAAAAGTCCTTTTCACAGTGAATGTTAACAGGGATCTTGATGATAAATTATTTAGTCTAATCTTATTAAGTTTGAAGTTCTGAGAGCCAAGCCAACTTGTTTAAGAAGAGTCAATTTTGGCAAAACTGCTAGTAGAACACAGGTCATCTTTTTCTCAGTATGGACCTCTAGTTAATGAACCATACTTATACCTGAAACAATGATGTATTGATTTCCTCAGTGAAGATAGAAATACTGTCATAGAATGACTTGAGATTGTTTAGAAATTAACAAACCAATCTCTCCACGCATACTTCGTCAAATAAATGCACAGTGTCAAATCCTGGCATCCCACAGTGACTAATGACTTGTATATCAGAGAGTAAATGTAATCCAGGTGACATGTGTCATAAAAAGGTCACATTGCCTAGCACCACCCCTTGCTTAGATAGCTAATTAGTGGTACTTTTTGGTTAATCCACATAGTTCAAAAATATGAAAATAATTTCAGGGCCACTTTGGAGATTACAGAGTCAAGTCTTGACTGATTTATTCATCCATATATTCACCTACTATTTGAAACAATAGTTTTATAGCCAATACAAGTAACATCATATTGTGGGAAGAACATTGGCCCTGGTTGGTGTGGCTCAGTGGACAGAGCACCAGCCTGTGAACTGAAAGGTCACTAGTTTGATTCTCAGTGAGGGCCCATGCCTGGGTTTCAGGCCAGGTCCCCAGTAGGGGGTGCATGAGAGGCAACCACACATTGCTGTTTCTCTCTCTCTCTAAAAATAAATAAATAAATAACCTTTTTAAAAAATTGAGTAAAGAGAGACAAAAGAAGACACAGCTTTTTTTTTTTTTTTTAAATTGGACTAAGATATCAAGAGAATATTTTTGATCAATTTACTCTATCTTAGAGCAAGTACTAGACCATCTGAAACTCGATTTTCTCATTAGGTAAATGCAACCTCTCATACCAGCCTTTCATTGTTATTGTGAAAGGCAAATGATGGTAGGTAAAATGGTGGCAAAATACATGGAAAAGTGGCCTGAGATGTGGCTTCAGATGCTGAGTCTGCCGCTGAGAAGAAGGGCGTCTATGATTATTTAACCTCTCTGAGCATGGGTTTCATCATCTGTAAAATATAAAGGCATTATCTTTCATGTTGTTGTTAACATCTACATATGATGAATGCAATATATCTGTTACATAAAAGGATCTATTATTAACAAATAGCAGGAGTTAAAATTATTTGGATATTAAAAAGTATGATATAAATGTAAAGCTTTCTTTTTCTTCTTTTACTTTCTAATCCTTGTTGAAATCTTGTTGCAATTAAGGAATCTGATAAAATTCATACATCAAACTTTAGTGACCTTCTTGCCTCATGTTTAATTCATTCCTCTCTGTGAAAGGAGAAGGACTGGAAATACTATCATCTATATTTTCCCTGCTCCTATTTGCTTCCCGCCTCATTATGACTTCAGGAGTCCAAAAACATTGACTTTCGACTTTTATAAAAACCAAGGGAGAATGTAGTATCTGCAATAATATAAGTATTATAGGTATAATATAATATATCTGACAGCCTAAAGACGTATTAGGTAACCTTGATACCCAGTCCTTCTTGGAAAACATTTTCAGAAAGGTTTTCTTAGAGATTTCAAATATATACATTCCATATGTAAAAGAAATTTAGCTACAAATGAGCAGAACATGCACGTGCAGTATGAATGTGAGTAAATGAAAAAAAAACACCTGGAGTTATTAATTGAAATAAATGAATGTGTTGATTCAATGTAACACATATTTACTGAGTATCTACCATGATTCTGGTACTCTTTTAGTTAGCTGGGATATATAAGTGTACAAACTAGACAGAGATCCTCGACCTCTTGGAGTTTACTTCTAGAGGAGAGGGATACTATAAATAAGTAAATTATCTACTAGGTTAGAAACTGATAAGTGCTATGAACAAAATTTTAAAATGTAGAGTATTATAAGAGACAACAAGAGCACATGCGTGGATAGGTTGACCAAAGTGGGCTTCAATGAGGAAGAAATGTGAGCAAAGTGGGAAAAGGGGTGATAATGAGCTACTTGAATACCTGGGAAAGGAGTAGAGAGTTCTACCTTGGCAGGGGGCCCAAATGGCTTAAGTGATCTGAGTACAGTGACCCAGAGGAGAAGTAGCAGAAGATGAGGTCAGAGATAAAGTACCTTGGTTCTTTGCAATGTACTCCAGCTTTTGGTGTGGTTTTAAAGATCACCAAGCCTAATTTTCCTAACATATAACATTGAAGAGAAATCATCCTTCTTTACAAGAAGAACACAATCAATGGTTCAGAAGATTTTTCACTCTGACTCTTTAATGCCTTTCTAAAGTCAGGCTAAGTGATATTTAGATATTGTCAGCCAAAGCTGAGGTCCATCTAGGGCAATTTTAGAGTAAATTATATAATGATTCTTGTCAGCCAGGGATTATAATTTTCAACTTTAGAGTAAATTGTGCAGTGAATTTTCCCAGCCAGCTATCAGCACAGAAAGAGTGTTAGAACTTAAAGAGCATCAGATGTGGATGGGTGGAATAGAATTTGGATAGAATTCTGGATAACAGAGTATGGATGGAATTCTGACCACGTGGATGTGGAAAGCTCACTTAAGTGCTATTGAGCAAGGTGTTTGTATAGCAGATATAGTGGTGTTTTGTCCAGACAGTAGGTTTTGTTGAAGCCCAACTGTATATACCAGTCCCCACCCCAGTAGATTGCTGATGTATCACCAGGTGAGTCTGGAGGTGGCCTCATAATCCTCCTTAATACTTGGGCACCATTGCCAAAGACGGACCTCAGCCCTTGAAGTGAAACACTATTTTCTCTTTAAGTCAGTTAGAACAAAGAAGTTGCTTTGGAAAAGAGGGCGTGAAGTTTGCAGAGAATATAAGGGGGAATTGGCAAAGGATCTTGGGTTATTAGGGGAACCATGTACTTACAGACTGAGTAAATGCAGAGTAGGACCTGCAGATGATGAGACAACAAAAGTGAACAGTCTGAAGCATTGGGAGACAAGAGTAAAAAACTTCACATTTCGCAGAAGCAGTGAAATCTTTTTCTATTTTTTCTTTACCTCATTTTATAATATGAGAACAAGTATGCTCTCAATGAAATTAACAGTGGGAAAATTAAAAAAAAATAAAAGGAAATACTTCTACACTTACTGTATAATCAGTCCATAGACTTTTCTGTTGAGGAAGGTCAGGGTGTCAAATGTTGAAGAGGAAAAAAAAAGATAGGAAAATATGGTTAATTTTATGACCAATAATAATATTGTACATATGTCCTAATATAAGAATAATGAGGTTGAAGCTTTGAGGCATAAAATGATCATCTCAGAGGACAGGAAGGAATTCTCCCACTCTTACCCCTAACAATTTGAATAGCACCAAAAAATCGGCGAGATGCATTCTGGGGTGTAATATTTTCCCAGGAGACAGCTCCTATTAACCTGGAAAACCCATTCTTGAGTGAGCAATGGCTAGCTTTATCTGGAAAATCCTGTATTTCAGGGGAAATCAGCCTTGAATCCAAACACAAAGAATTTTGTAGTTGGTGAAGTGATAAACTCCCCAATGATGGATATGGTTTGATTTTGCTTTTGACTCAGTAAGTGAATTTCTCTAAACTTAATATTCATATTACTAACAGTGTATCATAATGGATGGAAATTGGCCTTTGACACAGAGCAGGCCCAATGGGAAGCACATGAGCTATCCCTTAAGAATTATAAATATGCTCTTTCCCTTTTGCCAAAGTTTTTTTTTCCAATTTTAAACCATCTGCTTGTAGCTTTTGACTTTCTTTCTTGGCGTGCAGTATGCTACTTGAGCTCCTGTATTCCAGACCTTGATCTGAATCCTTAGCTGTATTTAGGGTTCCCAGATTAGTTTTGAGCTACCTACCAAAGGAAGATCAGTAGGAGGGCAGAACACATCTGTAGCCACTTCCCAAGAACATAATGAGAGCAACAATACTTTAATTAAATGGAATCTCCTGAAATAATAGATGTAGTCCAGGTCAAAAAGTCAGGGCGTTTGGTCTTTCATCTCAGTCTTGCTTCTAAACTAACTGGGACCATAGTCTTTTTGTTTTTCACCTCTGTATACTCATTCACTTTTTAAATTTATTTCATTTACTTTTGTAAAACATGAATATCATGTGAGGCAGAGTAATTAACTCCAGTTAATGGATCATGCCCCAAATCTCAATTGTTTAAGGAAAATTTTTCTTCCACTCACATCAGCCTGAAGAAGACTGGGCATCTTCCCTGGCAGCTGTGCTCCTGGCGGTGACTCGGGGACCCAGCCTGCTAGGAAAGTCTCGCTTGCCATTTTAGAGTTTTTTCAGTACAATGCCCATACCAGTTCCCTTATTTGGGAAATGGAAGCAATAAAGACATACCTCTCGTTTGTCATGATGATTAAATGCAATAAGGCATATTGATTCACTCTCACAGTACCTGGCACATAATACATGATCAGGAAACCTGGATGTTTCTTCCTTCTGACTGTGTGTATCAGGCACTGGTGCTATGTATAAGTGAAGAGACAGACATGCCAAGGTGGGTAAGGCTGATTATGTCTGTACTCAAATAGCTTACAGGTCACCATCTCTAAAAGCAAAGGAGAATTTGTTGCTAGAGATATAACTCTAAGTTCCATGAAGGCAAGTACTGTGTCTCTCCTTTTACTTTTCATTGTTATATTTCCAAAGTTGAGATCATTATCAGGATAATGATAAATGCTCAATAAATAGTGTTAAATCAATGCTTAAAATGTCAGAACTATACCATGATGAAATTAGAAAGGGAGATTCTTTTCCTATTTCCCCATTACCTACTCTGCCTGAACATTTACAAAAATTTAAGATAACATAATGTCTAAAATGATTATTGAGTTCCTGATTCTACACTAGATTTCATCCAAATTGAAGAGATCAGATTTATATACAAACCATAGTATACAACTGCTTATAATTTTTACACATGGTTGAGTATAATAACTAAAATTTTGCTTAATCAGCTTTTCTTTTTCATGCTGAGCCTGTGTATAGTATTTGTTGGCATCTGTAGATGTCAGAACAGTGCCTGTCCTTATAGCTGAAGCCACTCTCTTGCCTCTTAGTTTGTACGAAGCCTGAGCTGTAAATAAGCTACTTTGAATGTCTGGGGCCAACTGTGCATCTTAGTAATCTAGCTGTTTTCTTGCTCAAAATTGAATTCCCAAGTATCCTTACAGCCCCTTTACCAGGCTGAATTGTGTTGCACCCATTTTCAAGTGGAGCCATTGAACTTAAAAGATGACTTGGAAGTAGCCCCTGGCCCAGGATCTTGTTTTTAAGAATCTCAGCTAATTATTTCTTCAAATGACTGAACAGTATCTAGTTAATCTGATCACTGATTCCTATTAACTTTCCCTCCTGGCCTACATGTATTACCTTCAGTGAGCAGATTGTTTGGGTGGCTGCCTCCTCTTCCAACCCATTTTCTTCTGCCATGCTTCCCAAATGGTAGTACAGTGAACTTTTATGCAATGGTGTCCCTGTAGATAAATAACCTTGTATATTGTTTTGTATGCACAATAAGGAAACTGAGGTGCATGGCTTTCTGCTGTCAAATGTCAGCAGAAGTAGGAAAAAAATAAATTTGAATTGACATTATCAAATTAGTGTCTCTTGTCTTGGTGAGAGTCCCCTTGGCCCTCCCCTCCATGGCTGACACCAGAACATGATGCTCTCATTACGGCTTTCGTTACTTCCTGTTTCCTAAGAGCAGCAGAGGCAGCCTGTTCACTCAGCTTGCCCTTTTGTGAGGGTGACCATGTTGTTTATTGCCAAAAAGTGGACCTGTTTCTTTTTCATCCAAAGGAGATCTGCATATAGCAAAATAAGCAAATAGAGCCAGCTGTATGCATTTTTCACCCATATTAAAACTGCCAAGCCCAAATGCAAGAGCTTGTTCTGAAAGACTTCAGAATACCAATTCTGGGCATATGGAAATTTTTTCTCCTAATTACTTCAACAACCTTCTGTGCACAATATATTGAGGAAATTTCATCTTTATATCACAATGGCAAGGAAAGCAGTTTTACAGAGTTTCACGGGATTTGTTTTTCAAGAAGCTTTAACAGAGAAAATTGGTTCTCAGGTATGAGAGGAAACAAATATTGGGATAAATATGTAAGAAAATTTATATTAGGTAGGGAAAAGTTCCAGCCTAAATGTCGACAGAGAACTCATATATTACCTGTCCTCATCCTGTCTCCTGAGGACAAAAAAAAAAAAAAATAGAGTTCTTTTATGGTCTTTGTTCCCTTCCCTAAAGCAGGATATATTGGATATAATCAGAGAAAAGGATACATCTGAGAATAACAAAGATGCTGTATCCTTCAGGGAAGGCTGGGTTAGAATGGCGTAACACACAACCTGCAAATCTCAATAGCTGAAAACAACAAAGGTTTATTTCTTGATTACACTTCATGTCTATTTCTGGTTGGTAGGAATCAGCCTTTGCCTTGTACTTTGCTGGTCACTGTCTCAGAGACAAACTGAAAACTTTTGGAGTTGGCAAGCATTTTCTGTAAAAAGCCAGATAGCAAATATTTTCAATTAGGCAGGTTGTAGAGTTTTTCCCATAGTTACTCATCCCTGCTGTTGCAGTGCAAAAGCAGAATTTACAATAGTTCATAATATGTAAACAAATTAATATGGGTTATGTTCCGATAAAACTTTATTTACAACAGTGTCCAATGAGCTGGATTTGGCCTATGGCTAGTAGTTTCCCAACTCTTTCAATTAAGTTGTATGGCCCAAAAGAGATATTTGTTACCTCTGCTCAATGATTAATGATTGACTAATAATTCTACTTAACCATGAGAAGATGGGGGGTACAAGCCTGTCACTCCATAAGATAAACCTAGCCTTATATATATAGTCTTATATGTGTTCATATTCCTACTCTAAAAAAAATTAAGAAATCACTATTGTTTTTACAGTTACACAATGCTTGATTAAGCTTATAGATCTTGTAGGGTTTTTCTACGCTTCAGTTTTCTCTTTAACTCAGGAAAATAGACTTTACAAGGTGGCAGTATTCATTGAGTATTTAAGAGGCAGTAGAAGTAGCTGGTCCATCAAAGAAGATATTGCTCAGCTCTGTGTGTATTGGTCTCAGTTGCCGTGTTGGATTTGAATAGCTGGAGTTATTTACCTATTGAAATCCTCACTTTTGGGAATCCTGCGTCAGGATATGCATCCTTAACAGATCTTGGGAAAGGATTTTGAAGTAGCAAGGACAGCATTTTGTCAGACGACATTTTTCTACAGTGAAGTTGCCTAAGGAACAGCATTGTCTCACAGGCCAATATGAGAAGTTTCCTAGGTGTAGCAGTGCAGTGAGGAGCACTGACAGATGGGGTTTTCAGTTCATTTGACTATAAATGGAGTCTCATTTAGCCTTATTTTACCATAGGACAATGTCACTTCATATATTTGGTTTTCTAGCAAATCCCACCCCTCCCCTCAATTACAACCAACACCACTGGTTCATCATTGTTTCATAAAGTCAAATAATTCTTTTCCTTCAGCTGACACATCTTTTTAAAGTTTTATTGATACTGCTCTAAGAGCAAAACTTAAATAGTCCATTTAATTTTACACAGTGCAACTCACCAATATTTCGATTTTCTCCATAGAAATAGTTTGACTAGATGTAGAAAAATGTATGTTCAAGTGTATTTATCAATTACTTAAAAGTGACACTAGGAATCTGTTATGTAGGTAATAGGCTCTCTATCAAATGAGATATCTTTCGTATTGATTATAATTTATACCTCCTAAAGTTTTAAGTTATTTATTCGCATATTATTACACAAACAAAGCAATTCAGTGAACCATTTTAATACAGGCATGCCTCAAAGATATTGCAGGTTCGTTCCAGACCATCGCAATAAAACAAGTCGTAATCTTTTTGCTGGTGGAGGGTCTTGCCTTCAATTTGTAAAAAAAAAGGCAACATTTATGAAGTGCGATAAAGTAGAGTGCAATAAAATAAGGTGTGCCTGTAATTAAATTGAAAAAGATAAAAACAGAGAACAGAACATATACCTGGACTAAGAGCCATTAGTTGGTGACAGCTCTTCAACTTTCATTTTCCTGAATGAGTGATATTTCTGTTGAATATGAGGAAGATTCTAGGGGCAATGATTACTCAACCATGACAAAGAGTACCACTTTAAAAAGAATGAAAATGACCTACATTTAGAAAGGTATTTTCAAGGTACAGATGATATTTTTATTTAAAGTAGTACTGTACTATACCTTGAAATTAATTGTAATTGGCTTAAATGAAGGCACTTTTACAGTTTTCCCTCAAAAGTTTTAAATTTATTTCCCAGATTAGCTGCCAATATCAAGCTATCAGAGAGAAGAGCTCTATCATTTCTAAAGGGACTATTTTCCAAGTTTCTTTGTTTGGTACAATAATAAGAACAACAATACTTACTGTGTCCCAGGCACTGTTCTGAGCCTTTCAAAATATAGTTCATTGTTCCAGCCACTTTGTGAGATTAATTCCATACCATTTTTCTTTCCACTTTGCAAAGGAGGAAACTGAGGCACAGTAAAGTTAGGTTTCTTGCGTAAAATCACACAGAATAACTATCAGAGCCAGGATTTGAACCTAGACACTTTGCACCAGAGTCCATATAAGTAACCAGTCCATAAGAATAACCACCATGCTGTAACATTGTTCACAGCTAGGACAATGGAAATGGCACTGAGATGCCAGTGAAGGAGTAAACACTGTAAGGACTTATAAGACAACCAAACTACATGATTAAGAACAATTTGTGCTCCTTTTGTGCTTATCTTAATTGACCACAAATTCACCAAAAATAGGCAACTTCATTTTACCTGGGACTGTGGAGATATAGGGAAAATGTTAATTCCCCTTCTTTCAGTAACTAATATAGAGATTTTTCTTTCTTGAATTAAAGAAAGCATGAAAGAAAAGGAAGCACTCATAAGCTTCAGTTTGTTTTCAATAGGTAACCAGAGAGTTGGGTCATTAGCTCCACCCCTTCCCCTTCCCACCTGAACTATCCTAATTGGCTTGTCTGTAACAAGCTTCCTTGGAAACTCTTTTTCCTATATATGAGTTGCCATACAGGACAGCCTTGCCTTGAAATGAAGATTAATATAAAATATCCGTCAAAGGTTTTATATTCCCAGCCCAGATCTTTATCTCAAAATAAAAAGGGGAAATTTATCTGTTGTGAGTCATGGGCATTGAGAAGCTGGGAACAGTTCACTGGCAGGGAGACTTGGCAAGAATAGTCCTAGTGGATTTCAAGTTTATTTGACTAATTCTTTCACCACTTGTCAAACGAAACTACTTTTGTTTAAGTAACAAAACAAGCTGTTTCCTCTGCCATTTCTCCAGTGAGTAGTATAGGCACTTGTGGCAAACACACATTACTGCTAACTGTTATGATGTTTGCTGTCAAATTCATTTATTTATACAACTGCTGTAAAAAGCCTGAGGCCCATAAGCAGCCATGAAAGATTTCAGAGTCATGGTGTGGGGTCATGAGAGGGAAAAAAAAGTCTCCACTGGTTATGAGAAAGGAACTGACACAGGAAATGGTCACATATGGCGCAGATTTATTGTGTCCGGGGCTTCCCATTCAAATCTCATTACAGCCACAGCTCAGAGCCGGGCATGGCACAGTCACATTCATTTTAGTTTTGGCATCCAACAGAATTACTGCTGCAGCTTCAAACCGAGGGCTGGAGAGGTGATCCGTTTATCATTCTGGGGAAAGAGTGTACCCGAATTGTATTTGTAAGGAATGCTGTTGGCTGCTTCTGCCTTTAATCTAAGACACGAACATCACTTTCTTTAAATCTGGCAGGCAAGGTTTACTAGCAAAAAGGAAATAGGAGGGCGGAGAGAAGGAGTGGGGTAGGGAAGGAGAGTATTACAAAAGGAATAAGGGAAAAAGTTAAGATTAGGCTAAAAGGGAAACCATCTTGAATTTTGCAGGATTTATTTACTTATTTATTTATTTATGATTAGTGGAAAAAATAGGTATACTGCTTATAGACACAAGTGCATATTTGTGCATGCATATATGTATTTATGTATTTCTTGCCCATATTTTAAAAAACGGACGTCTTATGTCCACATGGTAGAATTTCCTTCACCTGTAGTCTGTTTCATTCAACATTGTTCATTATGACTGCTTGCAATACTTACTTACAGGTGCTGTTTCTGACTCCAAGGCAAATTTTATTAGTTTGAAATGGGGGTAGTAACAAAAAAGGCATAAGGAGAGTGTGACTTATTCTAAAAAATGCTCCTTTTTTGATTATGGTGAATGTAACAGCTTATACTTATTAGCACGAGTTTGTTTCCGCCTCCACATATACATCATCTCATTTAACCCTGTTCTGCAGCCTATGAATTTGACATTAGTCTCAAACCTTTTCATAAATTGAGGATAAATAACTTGCATGCGATTTTACAGCTAGAAAGTGGCAGAGCCAGGATGCAATGCAAGTTTCTCTGATTTAAAAACTTGATCTCTCACCCCCTAAGCTACACTTTCTGATCTTTCATTTGCTTTGGCTGTTTCCAATACAGTATTCAGAGAATAAAAATCATAATTGAGACCATACCCACCGTTTGCAAGTCACACCATAATACAACAAAATGACAAAAAATATAAGAACACTTTCTAAGCCATTTATTTTAAAATATAATGACATATTGACATAGTAAAAGAATACAAAACAGTCGTCTGAAAATTTCAGTGATGAATGGACTTTTATTGATGAATGGACTTTTACCAATTAAATTTCTGTTTAAAAAATAAAAAGAAGTGGTTGATTCAGAGGAAGGGTCTATTTGATACATATCTGATCCTATACCCCACCAATCTTTATTGTCATTTTATCACTTATATTCATCTCTTGATCATTTTTCCCCTCAAAGTAACACTTTTATAAAAAGGGGAAAATATTTTAAGGTACTCATACACAGACCTTATTAAGACTCAGAGGCTTTTCACAGAAAGTCTTACAGGCATCCTTGCTTCATGTAGTCGGTGGTTTTTATGTGGTTTTTCATTTTTCTCAGGTTAGTTTGGAAATGTATTTCAAATTAATGGAATTAATTTGGAGACCATTATGATCTTTCCAAGATATTGCATATCTTGGAAAATAGACCCAAATATAAGAATTTGGATGAGATTGTTCATAAAATTGTGACAGATTCTGTAATCTGTTGCTTCTGAAGTCCATCAGCCCATTATGTCTGCAGATGTGTGTACTCCTGGTTCTCTACAGTATACTCAGTCCTTTAAAGCTGTATTTATACTCGGTGATCTCTTTTCTACCCTCTCTTGACTCCCAGGAGTTGGCAGCTGCTTCACCGCCCTGTCACCAGGTTTCAGAATGCTGTCTTCTTCATTAAGAATGACGCCAGAGGAGACTGTTCTAAGTGCCACTGTCTAGCAAGTTATGAAACCCAGCCTGGAAATGCCTTAATTTTGAAGCTCTAGGACCTAAACTTTGAACCCATGTTTTTTTTTTTTTTCCCAACTAAATGAACTTTAGGTTTGTCAGATTATATTTTCATATAGTATTATTATATGTATTTATAAGTATATGTTTAAACTTATGTACCTTATCTCTTTTATGATGACTATAACTACCATATCGCAGACATTCAAGAGACTTTAAAGAACAATAATTCTAGACTCCAGATGAACAAGGTGGTGTTTTCTGCCATCTATACAGAATCTATTTTGTATCAGAATATTATTCTTAATTTACTTTAACCTTACAAAAATAAAGTATGCCCCTTATTTTAAGTTTAAAAAATAATTTTAGTTAGAATCTCCCATTTTAAAAATCATAGACAGTTTTTCTCTATTATTTCTTCTATGACCAAAATATATTTCCCCCAAGGTTTCAGTTACTCCCTTTGTGTATTTAGGAACACAGTTTTGAGTTTTGGAGTTTCACTCCTCATACCCTGAGGGTCTATGACAACCTGTATGAGTGGTGATAAATTCAGCCTGTCTACACTTTATTTGATCTGTGGCCATTTATATTTGTTAAATGAGAAATAACAAGGTATAAATGCTGTTTGACAAGAAACAAATTGTAAATATTTTTTCATTTCTTGAAAATAAGAGAATGTTTATATATTTTGTTTTTGTCAAAATCTTCTATACTTTACTATATCATGAATTGTGAAATTATCACAAACTGGCTAAAAAACTTATTGAGTGAAATGGTGGGGTTAACCTTGAGGAAAAAAATTATTAATGTTGATGTATTTCACTCAATTTTAAACATATAAATTTTTCTGTTTTGTTGAAAAGGGGAAGATGGAGGGATTCTATGTGCCTTTGAGTCAAAACATTCATTTTAAAAATACTTTTTTCTTTCCTTTGATTCATTTTTCCAAATAAAGGATAGAAGTTGTTTCCTTTTTTCTTTTCTTTTAATTTTTTTTCTAGCAAAGACGACCCCTTTGGCATATTTTCTTTTCAAACGTGAAATGAGGTGGAAAATCCTCATTTCACGACAGGAAGGACAAATATTGACACAAACTTAATATGTGTTAGAACCCTGGAAGCAACCTGAGTGTACACACACACACACACACACACACACACACACACACATGCACACACACACCCCATCTCCTCTTTCTCCTCCTTCATCAGACAGAACTTGCCTTCTTTTCTCATTTTTAGGTCTATGGTTTCTGATCTAGGGAAATGTGGGCAGAGCATATTGTATGTCTAGGCTATTTTAGGATGTTAAAATATACACAAAGCAAACGCTCATGTGCACACATGGACACGCAAATACAACCTGCTTAATCTAATTTCCTCCACTTAGAGAAGAGCTTCTGGACTTTATCACTCTTGTCCACCTTGAATGCAATAGCACATGCCAAGCCAATACTCACTGGTCACTCAGCATTTATTAAGTCCTGTCCACTCTTGCCTTTCTGAGAGGAATGCCCTGGGGTGACTGGGCGGCTGCCCCGACAGGCTGTGTCACTTATCTATTCACATTGATTATGAAAGTCAGCTGTGGCCAGACCTTGCTTTTTTTTTCCCCCCTTCCTCTCTCAGCCCCTCTTACAAGCACCCCTGCCTGGATTTTCATGAGGAAATAATCAGATTAGGCTTTTCACGGTGAGTTCATATGGAGTTCTCTTTCTCCAGTGTGCTACTAACTGAATAAACGTGTTTAGTGGTAAATTGTAAATGACATTATGATTACCAAAGCCAGCATGGGTTTCATTTAAAAGTGATCAGAATTGCAGACCACAAAAATTGTGACTGGCATTTAAAGCCATTTGGAGAAGTGGGAAAAGAAAAAGCAAGAACAAGTGAGAGAGATAATCATTACTCAAAACAAAGCCTTCCCCAACTGAGAGAAGCAGGAAGGGAAGAAATCCAAGGAGGAAAAGATAGAACTCTCTTTAGGAGGGAAACTGGGCTGTCCCTTTGGGCTTCTGCCAGCTGTGGCTGGGGGAGTGACCCATGGTGCCTGTCTGGCTGTGTGCAGAGCCCTTTCTTAAGTAGCTAATGTCTATTTTTTCCCACAATTAATAACTGCACACAATTAGCAACTCTGGAACCCCAAAGCATTGTTTACATGGTGTACTTTATTTTTGCTTCACATCAGAATGAACATGCTAGAATTAACTCTGAAGATGAAATAGGAAAATGGATGGTAAGATATTGATAAACCACCCTGTCTCTTAGTTATTGGTAAATTCTGGAGAAATAACGATAACATTTCTTATATATGAACACCAGGATTCCAGGTTTGTCTATAAAACTAAATAATTAATGTTACTTGCTGATAATCGTTAGGCTCTTGCCTTTGTTAAATTTGTAGCTGTATGTTTATAGTTCTGTGGTAGTATGCTAAAATATTAAAAAGGCCAAATGGTAATATAAAGAAATTGAATCTCACCAAAAATGTGATTAACCAAATAACTGAAAACCTTTCTGTGAGTTTCTTTCAGGAGGTTGTGCGGGGAGAGCGCCTGGTCATTACAGCACCTCTCTCACAGTGCTCGTCACCGCAGCAGACCCTGTATCTAAATGTAACCCCACGATGACGTTGTTTAGATTACATTGGATTTTACCAGAGGCATAGGTAGCAGTTTAGAAGAATGCTTTTCTCTTCCATCTCTTCTTCATTACTATTACTAAGTAATACGTGAGTGAAAATTGCTGGGTCAGTTTTTCTACTTATGGGCTAAAGATAATTAAACATGCCATTAAGAAGTTTTGGGTAAAGGATATTAAGAAAGAAGAAGGGAAGGGAAAAAAGGAAGGAAGGAAGAAAGGAAGGAAGGGAGGGAGGGAGGGAGGGAGGGAAAAATTAGGGGAGCTTGCAGTTATTAATTAAATACTGGCTAATTTATGCCAGTTATTTCAGGGTTATTGTTTGGTCATCCTGGACTGGTTGTTACTGATAATGGGCTGGCTTCTTGGACTCTTCACTGAAAATTGCAAAGTTTTATTTTTATATAGTCTAGCCATTGTCTGTTTGCATGTTCAGGCTCTTCCTCTTCAACTCATCATTAAGGCTCCTCTAGGACAATACCTGACACAGAGAAAGTCCTAAATGGTGGTGGTGTTACTTTTTTAAGTTTGCATGTGTTTTCTTTTTACTTTACCGCTCATTGCCACGGTCATAGCACTGACAGTGACATCACCATCGACTTTCAAAATCACGAACCGAGGTGTCCTACTCTAAGACTGTGACTCAGTATTTCCGGCTCATTTTTCAAGAGCCCTCTCCTTGGGACAGTAAATCCACTGCCACGTGCCTTTTTCTGACAGACGTAATCACCCCCCCATTTCATTCCCTTCCTTAGGCAGCTGAAGTGTGCTATGCTTCAGTATGAGTAGCTATTTGCAAACATCTTAAATACCTGTGACCCTCTGTCCCTTCTTGTCACTCACAGGCAGAAACTCAGCCCTCAGTGAACCCAGTCGTGCTGTTTGTCCATGCCATCTTACTAGGTATATCCACGGCATGTGTGCGTCTACCCTCCACAATGTGGGTTGACTTAAGTTTCAGGGAAGTCACGTGAAACTGATCAAGTTTAGATTTCAGGTTTCTCACTTATATGGGCCACTTCCAAGACACCAAAAAGAGTCCTAGGAATATGTTTGCATAGCCCTCAATTTTTGTGAAATTTGCAAAATTGATATGTTTTTAACTAAAATTTAAAATAATAATCTCTTTCCCCTCTAAATTCTCCATCTTAAGTCCTGTGAAGTTGGGTGACAGGAGAGTAGCCTAAGCATTTTTAGGATCTAGCTGAGGGGAAGTTGAGTTGGACATTCATTTGATACAGGTTTAACAAGGTGTGGTTCTTGTGGTTCACAATCCCTGCTGCTAGCCACCCAGGTCAATTCGTCATGATGTGACACACGGGAACCAAGCCCTAGGTCACGCCATGATACGAACGTATCCTAGGGCATAAAGGAGAAAGTGAGAGGCAGAGAAGTTTCAGGTGAGGGTGTCATAAAACTTACTCTGTGCAAATTTATTTTTTTCAAATAATATAGCTCATACCTGAAAAAACACTTCCAGGAAATTTTTCATATTTTACAATAATTATAAACATTTATATGTTACCAATGATGAGTTGTGAAGCTGAAAGTAACTCTTCTAAACTACTATGATCTAGGCTAGCATCATTCAGGCTAAAGGAAAGTCTGAAATATCTTTCTGTTCTCTCTATAGAAAATGTTAGATTGTTGTCATAAAAGAAGATGCACAAAGGTGTGCAACAAAAATATAGGAAAAAAGTAGTGCAGAGGTGTGTTGGGTAATTACTTACTAGAATTTTTGCCTAGATTTTAGCATGTTTATGGTGCTTATAAGGTTTAAAATTATAATTGTTGTGATTTTTTTCTCATTTTAACTAATACCTATTTACTCTTATTCCTAATTTTGATTTCATAATTTTGTATCTACTTTTATAGACAGGTTCTTCAACATTGGATAAGCTCTAAAATCTAGAACAGCGGAGCTCACCCCTCTTGCACAATGACAATTTCACACTATTTTCTCAGTCTACTAACAATCACCCATCCTTTCTCCACTCATCTCAACCCCCAATACTCACCCTCACATTTTACTTTCAGTTGATGACCTTTCTTTGCCTCACTTGTCCCGACAGCTAAGAGGGTCTTTAATCTCCCATCCACCTTCACCTGTAAGAACACTTTCTGTCCTCTCCTTGCTTAGTGAGGGGTAGAATCTTTTGACCTATGAAATCCAACCTGGTTTTAAAGAGCTCTGGACCCTGTTCTTCCTATGCTGTTCATGGAGTTTGTTCTGTTATTCATCCACTTCCTTCAACATCAGTTTCTCCTTTTTTATGGATTCTGTTTTATCTACATTAATTTCAGCTTGTGTCTAACCATGACTACCTGACTTCTTTTCTAGTATATTTTATGAAGCTCTGAATTACTGTACTCGTGCATTGGCAGCTTTTCACAAAGCCATCTTGAATGCCAGGCTGGTTTATTTCAATAAATTTTAATAATTGTTATTTTCAAAGAAGCTACTTTTCAACTCACATAGGACATGCCCATTATATAAAATCTTTATTGTCAAAACTCTAACTTAGAAATTCCTGCTAGAAATAAGCCTGTACTACCAGAGGTGACTATATAATTTAGTGGAATTATTATTTTTCAATTTTAACTTCCTTTGTAAAAGGATTTTCTAGTTAACTATAATTATGTATCTACTATACAAATCATTTTTCCCTAGTGGGCAAATGCTGTATGGGTGCAGCTTTATGTCCTTTAGCAAGAGCAGTGGAGCTGTTCTTCCCCAATAAGCATTCTCATACTACTGCCAAAGGAACTTCAACTCTGACCTCTGAGACACATGGGGCTAGAAAAAACATTGTAGCTTTCCTAAGCCTGACAGCATTCAAATATAACTATGTTATTAATTCCATATTTTTTATGCTATATTATTTCCAGGAAGAGCCAAAATTATAAAGAGTATATGGTTTTGAAGAGAAGTTGTTCTATTAATTTTATATTTTGTAGAGAAGCACTGAGCTAAAGAAGTAATTTAAATATTCTTTATACTTGTATTGAATCAAACGGGTATGTCCTCTGTTTGGTAGGGGTATAGGAAGGAAGGCATGAAGATAGTATTTTAAAATAACCAATATTTCATGAAGCTTTTTATTTAAATTAGGAAGTACTAATTTTTTACTTCATGGAGGTCATAATGGTAAGTCTCCAACCAAAAGTCTCAAAAATCAGGGCTCATGTATGTGTTCCTTTCATAGTAAGGTGTTCATACACAGAGTCTCAGAACATAAAAAAGGAATAAAATAGGGAAAAATGAATTTAATTGACAGTGCACTAGTTACTCTGAAATCAGGAAGATAACTAGCTAAGTTTAAATAAGCAAATAATTGACATATTTGTGTAGCTATTCCCGTGCCTGTCATTTAACCCCTAATAGCATCACAGTTCTTAATGTTAACAAGTAAGGCAATGCCTTCCTTATTAAAGAGAGAAGTGGTATAGTTAGTAACAAAATCTTACTGGCAGCAAGTGAAGCATATCCCAACAAATGTTTATTGATTCCTGGCCTCAGTTTCTAGAATTTATAATCCAACTCATACCAAATTCCAATAGGTTACAAAGATTTGACGGTGACTTTCTTTACTCTTCCACCTTATTTCTGAGCTCGCTCACGGGCACTGGACCTGAGTCCTAGACCCTCCAGTGTGTATATATGATCTACAAGACATTTGGCAGAAATTGTGCACTCTCAGACCCTCACATTCAAACCTTGGGTGCTTCCTGATTCCCACCCCTCTCTCCTCCATTCTTCTAGTCTCCCTCTTGACACCCTGTCTCCAATTTGGGTAGTCAGTCATACTCTGCTCCATCCAGTGTCACTGCTAAATAAGAGAACAGGAGATTCGGAGATTTGAATCCTAAGGACAAAGATGACTTGAGTCTCCAGCCTTTGGTAGACTAGATTCTAGGAGGAATATATGAAAATAAATAACTTAAAAGAACTCTATCACAGGACCACTTTGAAGGCAGGCATTTTACTAGAATAGCTCCTGAAACTTAATACTCCTAAACAATCTCGAAGCACAGTATTGATGGTTCATTTTTGTTATTTTAGCTTGGAAAGCATCTGACATGAGGACTAGAAGTAAAGAAAGAAAAACTCATATTCCTACATGGGTGTTTATTTAATGAGTTAACAAATTAATCAAGAACGAAATGTTTTGTCACAACAGAATCTTTTTGCAATTAATTATATGATTCAAGAACAGAAAAAAATTTATATAGTTAGCAATAATTTCAATCTTATGGTTTTATGTAGAATAGCTCAAAGTGTCACAGTATTAAGTTATCATATTAGTGTCAATTCACAGGGCAGTTCTCATAATAAATTAGTGTGGTATACTCTATTATTATTGTTCTGATGAGTTAGTTTAAAATGTATTTGAGTCATAGAATAATAATCTTATAACTAGACACCTGGCAAGAATAGAAACAAAATTATTTAAAGAATACAAGTTTTAAAAAGGACATTACATACAATTAGTACATATTAAGGAGCATCTACTGTTTCTTACAGGAGATAATGTGTTAAGTTCTGTAATAATTAAATATGAAGTATAGTCCCTGGCTCTGAGAAACAAGCCTGTAAGGACACTGATGCCTACTAAGTTTATGTAGTTTATTAAAGTACGTATAGTCAGTTAGTAGCAGGGAATAATTGAGAATCATATTAACTAAGAGAGTAATTATTTTATTTAGGGATTGTTCTAAGAATTTAGCAGTCTATAGGAGTCACTTTAGAAGATGTTATGTCTTTTACGTGAGAAGGAAGAAAAAGGCAGAGATCTATAAAACCAGATGGAATGTGTATGATTGATTAATGGCATCGACATGGCTCAAAAAAAAATGCATGCAAAGGAGAGTGAGCTGTAGAGTTTAGAAAAGGGAAATTATCTCATTTAGAAAGTATATACCACTACTAGTAGAGATTGATGCATTAGGGTCTCAAAGCACATTGGCTACTGTGCTATTAAGATCATGCAAATTATTCTTCTTGGTTATTTAGACCACGCCTTCATACTGGTTCCATGCTTTGGAAAGCAATACTTGATTTAACATCAACATTTCCATATTATAGGACCATAGGGAGAAAAAAACACTGTATAAAAGTGACCATTCTTTTATATTTGATAATTCACTCTTTATTTAAATTAATAATTTAATATTCAACTTAATGAATCCAATTTTTAGAGAGCCATAGAACAATTCAAATATTATGTTTTATCTTGTGTCAGTTTTCAAGGAATTTGTCTATTTTATCTAAGTTGTTGAATTTGTTGGCATTAAGTCTGTAATAGTCTTGATCTTTGTTCACAGTCTCTGTAATATTAACCCATTCATTCTTGAAATTGGAGATACGTGCTCTTTCTTTTTATCTTGAACAGTGAATGTAGTGAGGGTTATTCAATTTGTTCATATTTTCCAAGCAACAAATTTTAGCTTTGTTCACATTCTCTGGTTTTGTTTATTTCTTTTCTATTTCATTGACTTCTGCTATTATATTTATTGTTTCCTTTATTATTACTTACTTTGTGTTAGCTTTGTTCTTTTTCCAAATTTTTTAAGGTAGTTGTATAAGGCATTGTTCTTAGACAATTCTTTTTGTAATTTAAACATTTAACAGTATACATTTCCTTCAATGTACTGTTTTTCCTACATCCCACAAATTTTGATATGTTAACATTTTATTATCATTTAGTTTAAAATTTTTAACAATTTCCCTTATAATTTTGATGTAGTTGCTATTACTGTAAGACACAAGGAAACCATGTTCCCTACTCTTGAAGTCACATTTTGATAATTAAATTTTTTGATATATAGTTAACTAAGGCACAGATTTCTAATCATATCATATGGAAAAAAGCATATAGGAGGAAGCTAGATTGTGTTCAAATTTAGAAAAGCCTATATTAGTAATAATTTGAGGGTTTTTTTGTTATTCCAATCCTAAAGCAACTTTGATGAACTTGCAATAAGGCAAGTTTAAACATCTATAAAACAATACAAGACAATTTTGTGAATATTAATTTTAAATCAAAGGAATTCTTGATTGGAAGATAAAATATTTCTGTGGATTCAGAACAAGAGCTATTCTGGGTTCATAGACAGGAGGATTAAGAATGATAGGATTAGTGGATCATGCTTTTTTTAAAAAATATTTTTATTAGTCCTGATTATCTTCAACTCTCCACAAATTATTACCTTTTTGCCTCTTGTATTTCTTTACTCTTCAGAGGAAAAGAAAATATGAGGAATTTATATAGTCTGACATGAAAACTGTCTCACAATGTGGTCAGAATATACCTCTCCATTTTTAATATACTTCCATACATTCTCTGTTCCAGCTCCCTTAATTTTACTTCTTTACCATTGACCAATTATTTCCCCATTCTCTTCTATTTTTCTATTTTTGGTTCATTATGGAAACTTCAGTAATTATTCTTTTTTTCTTAATTATTTTATTTATTCACTCTTTTTACACTTAGCTCTTACAACCATTATTAACTTTAAATGACGTATATAATAGACATTTGAATTACATTAAATAGCTGTTATTTAATGTATGTATCTTTCATATTTTTCCCAAGATTCCTTTGAATTCTTGGTATCTAGCATACCTAAGCATTCAATAAATATTTCATAAGGTTATAAATGATGGTGAAAGTGATGAATTGCAAATCATCTTTGAGAAATTGTGATTCATATGTCACTTGTTTACTTTCATTTATTTTATAGGTACATTTAGAGAAGAACAGAAATGTACATACAGATCCCTGATACAAGGCTACATCTGCAAAGAGACTGACCAAGTGATCTTAATTCTTGACAATGCTGATGCCACTTGGACAAAGGGGAAGTTATATCCTGTTGTATCTGTGACGAGTGGCTTTGTTGACACCTTTAGCAGTGTTAATGTCAATACTTCCTGCTCTGCTTCAGGGTCTGTATCTACTTTCTATTCCATTTTACCCACCGGGGAAACCACCAAGGTCTGCTTTATGGATCAGACTCCTCAAGTTTTGCGTTTTTTTCTATTGGGGAACAAAAGGACCTCCAAGCTTCTGTTGGCTGTATTCTACCATGAACTCCAGAGCCCCCATGTTTTCTTAGGGGAAAGTTTCATTCCACCTACTCTGGTTCAATCAACTTCCTCATTGCTGGATAAGTCTATTGGTTCCAACTACTTCAGCATCATGGATAACCTCTTGTATGTCGTTCTACAAGGAGAGGAGCCCGTTGAAATACGCTCAGGTGTTTCTATTCATTTGGCCTTTACTGTGATGTTTTCAGTCCTAGAAAAAGGCTGGGAAATGATGATGCTTGAAAGGCTAACTGGCTTCTTGCAGGTTCGCCAAAACCAAATAAGATTGATTTATGACATGGCTGGCAATGAAGTAACCTTAAGGGCCATTGCTGACCATAGGGCAAAAAGAAAGCGCAATTGCCCAACTGTGACTTGTGCCAGTCATTATAGAGTTGGTCAACGTAGACCTCTCATGATGGAAATGAACCCAGATAGGCTCCCACCACCAACCACCATGGAAACGATCTCAAAAGTGATGGTCATTGAAATTGGTGATCAGTCAACAGTAAGGAGTACTGGACTGATTCCCTCCTTATCAAGTAACAAATTACAGAATTTGGCTCACCAAATTATCACTGCTCAACAGACTGGAGTACTAGAGAATGTTCTGAATATGACTATTGGGGCCTTACTGGTGACTCACTCAGAGGGAGCCATTGGCTATGGGTAAGTACTCACTGTAATAACATTCAAATTAGGGTTGATTTCTTGGGTACATATTGCAAATATCAATCTGTTTATACTGAATCATGTAACCTTTCTGCTTCTTAAGGTAAGAATAAAAATTGAAAGAGCCTTTTATAAATGTAAATTCTCAATTTTAAAATTCACCATTAAATCTATATTTTTTATGATTCTTCTATTCTCTGGGTAGTTGAATAAATTATATTTTGGTACCTTAAGGTGAAAAGCACATAGGAAGAGATTTTTCTAAAGCAACTTATTTTCAATTCACTTGATTATTCACTTATTCATGTAATGAATTTAAGTAATGGGTAGATTCTGGGGTTGCTAAGGTAAAAGAGAGGTGAACAAAAACATGACCTATCACAATTCCATAGGACTATGAGCTAAAACTTCAGTACTAAGGAGGATGATAATAAATCTGCCTATAGGGACTGGGGAAACACTTGTGCTTTGGAAAATGTTGGAGGGATGACTGGGAGTTTACTAGGCTAAAGCAGTGACCCTGATTGGGCTTTATTTAACCTAGAATTCTAAAGCTCTGAAAGGAGACCTTTGTTAAATTGTGTGAGGCAGGAGCATCACTGATGCCAAACATGTTTCTGGCACAGACCCATGTGGGATCTGTAAAGTCCTTTGTGCTATGTTATTCTGACCCTACAAGCTTGTATTTTGAAGTTCTCCTCTAGATTTCTGTCCATCATATATTTCAGAAGTAAATTTACCTGAATGTTCCATTGAGTTTAATAAATGAAGTATATGAAGCACACATTAAGAAAAGGCAAGAGTAAATACTTTGCAGTTTTATAGACTAGTTAGCCAAGGAACGAAGCCCAAGTTCATCTAAACCATCTGCCATAAGGTCAAGACTGTTGAAGTCCCAAGCTCTAATTTTTAGCAGATGTAGAAGAACCAAAAATGATATCCCAGACTGAGAGGCAATATGAACTTGTCTTAATGCTTAGAAAACATATCTAAAACTAATCACCATATCAATGCATACTGCTTGGTTGTAGAGGGCTCAATGCGGGCAACATGGATATTCCCTATAAACTTGTCTTCACCGTTGAGAAAATAAGCTCAAACCCATGCACATTGTGAGGTGATGTAGGGTCACTTTAAACAGGTAAATTTATTTAGATTCTGAGCTATATTACTCAATGATATTTTAGAGCATTAATATTCCTTTAGATTATTTTGTTATTAACTGCTTTTTCATCTTATAAGTGGTAGTGCCAATAAATTAGCAATTACTATTTAATGGGTATCAGTTACTTCTGTACAATCACCTCCAATGAATGTACAATTTACTGTAAAGAGCAAAAGAAAAAAGGAATATCTTTACATTTTGAGGTATATTCAACTAATACATTGATTGTCTTTTTATAAACAGAGCAACATATTCATGTGGAAGCTTAGTTAGTGTATTATAATTTATGTCTTTAAAAAGGAGGTAAGTGTTCCTCTTTCCTAGAGTGCATAAATATGTATAGAAGTATAAAAAGAAAACTCAAGCAATTTTACTGGATTCTGGTTGATTTGAACAATTGATGACTTATCAGCTCAGAATTAAAACATACTCTTGGTTCCATAATTGTGCAAAATCTATTCAATCTTTGATTTTTTTTTACCAACCACTAAACCTTCACCATGTTATTGATGTCATTATGAGATTATGCATGATAATATAAGAATCAGAAATCTGAAAAAAATTATGGTAATGCATCTTAGCTTATGTTTAAATATGCTTCCTTCCTATTAGCCCAATTTCACTTAGATCCTACTCAGTTCTTATATGTGTGGGTAACTAAGGAGAAAAAGAACTAGTCCATTGCTAAATTTTATAGCACTGAGCTTTCCTAATAGGTTGCCACTTAAAATGACCAATTTACATATGTACAAATATATGTATATATAAAGTCTCAGTGAATATTTAGTTTTTAATTATGAGGGACAAGTCAAAGAATAAAAGCTATGGCGCTATAACAGAGGGAACCTAGAAAAGAGAGTAGACTGAGCATAAGTTTAGGGGCATGCACATATATGTGTGGATATCATTCTATTATAAGGATGTGAGATAACTTCAGAAAAAATATTACCTTTGTTGCCCACCATCTGTCATAGCTACTGTGTTTTCAATTTTGACTCAGATATCTCTGATTTAATAAGAAACCATGTATATTATTGCATCAATTTTCTGTTGGGGTGTATTATATCCCTCATTTCTCCCTATTCTCCTAGTATTTTAAGAAAAAAAAATCTAGACATAAGGTAAAAAAAAGTAAATAATCTGAATATAAGGAAAGTCTTCTTAAGTATTTCTGAATAAATATCTGCAGAACAAGAAATGCTATATCCTAAGGAATTGAATGAGAATTAGCAAGGTTTCCCATGGTCCTAAGAATTGCATGGTATGTTAAACAACCCTGAAGCCTTGTGCAAGCCCCAAGGCCAGTCCTGTTCTTTCAACTTTGATCAGACATTAATAACCTAATGAATTGACCTTGAGACAGAAGAAATTAGTCTAGGGACACAGGGCTCTCAATGAAAAACACCAAGGATGTTCGTGAGAGGTTCACCCTTGTTAATTTAATGGGATTATGTGCATTCAACAAATTGAAGCCATATTAAATATTTACTTTTCAATGGAAGTATTTTCTGCTTTGGAAAAGCTACGGCTTCTGCTTTGCAGGGGGAAATGGAGTGCTATCTACTTTTTAATTAGTTAATGCACAGTGAATTGGGGTCCCCTTGTCTCCATCTTCCTTTAGAGGCATCTGGATTTGAACATCCTTGCTTGGCTTTGTCAGTTCCATGAACCGGTTTTCCATCTTTCAAAGCATTATTGACCTCTACTGTCAGTTGTTCAGTTTTCCCCTGGCTTCTTTATCCTTGTTTATTTACACTTTTTTATTCTTATTTGGTTTTTTAAGTAATTTTAGTGGAGTAGAGGGAACAGAGAGAAACCTATGTTCAATCTGCCCTTTTTAAACTGGAGTTTCTCCATATTTTATATTCTTTCCTTTATCTGGAATCCTGGAAGAACACATTTTATATTGCTTCCCTTTCAGTAAACCCTTGATTTTTGCTCTCACATTTCTTTCCTTCTTCTTCTCCCCACCTTCTCCTGCTTAATTAAAAACGATATTATTCTTTGTCCTATAATAAAACTAAATATATCTCTTTTTTGAAATTTTCACCCGAGGATATATTTATTGTAGAGAAAGAGGAAAAGAAAGAGAGAAATATTGAAGTGAAAGAAAAACATTGATCTGTTGCCTCCACGCACACCCTAATTAGGGATCAAACCCGCAACCTAGGTATATGCCCTGACCAGGAATCAAAGTGTATGGGACAACACTTCAACAAACTGAGCTACCCAGACAGAGCTATATTTATCTGTTTTAAATGGAAGTTTAGCTATTAAAATGCCAAAGCTATTAGGGGTTGGCAGAATTTCTGAAATGGACTTCCCAGTGATGCACTGCCCTAATCCTACAAACCTATGAATAGGACCAAATAGCAGTTTTATCAACACACTATGTTATATGGCACAGTTTACTTTAAGATAAAGAGGAAATCCAGGATTATGTATGTGGACCCAGTTAAACACATGAACCCATGATAGAAGAGAGCTTTCTTCTGCTGTGGCAAAATATGAAGGCAGAAGAAGAAGGCAGAGAGATTCACAGCATGAGAGGACTTGAAGGGTCACTGCTTTTAAGATGGAAGGGACCACATGAGAAAAAAGTGGGTGGACTCAACAGATACAGAGTGAACATTGGTTGGCAGCCAGCAAGGAGAGGACCTCAATCTACAGCCACAAGGAAATAAACTCTATCACAATCTGAATGCATTCGAAAGTGGATTCTTCTCAAAGCCCCCACCTGAGCATTGAACTTAGACAAGCCTGTATGTACTGTTAACCCACAACCTGGAAATAATAAATTTGTGTTATCTTAGGTAACTCAGTTTGGGGTACTTTGTTATGCAGCAATGGAAAACTTATATGCTATCTTGCATAAAGCTCCTTATCTATAATATTGCCATGAACTTTGGGCCCCGAAAACAGATAGAATGAGGGTGGTGAGCATGACACTTTGGGAGTGTGTATCTCTATGGTTTTATACCCATCATATAAACAGCCTCTTAAGTTCCCTTGTCCTATATAAGTAGCACCCCCTCAAACTGGCTCAGAATGGAGAAGAAAGGTAGGAGAGACATTGGTGAGATGAGTCTCTTGGCACTCATGCTCACTTAGCACCTTCTCTTATGTAACCTCTCTGTGCCCCCTAGACACTTGCTCTCTAGAATACAGCTGGTTGGAGTATGCAAGAGCAAAAACTTTCTCTCCACAAGGGAGGATAGTCTTCCCAAGACTGGCAGAATGCTCATCCTGGAAGAGATTCCTATACTACCAGCTTGTCTCTTTTCTCCCCCATGGCAGAACCCCGGTTCCATTGTCAAAGAATGTTTCTACACGATTTCTTCTTTTTACTACAATGCAAATTCACCACTTTGTTGAGTTAGGTGGATGACAAAATTTCATAATGATATTTCATATATGTGGCTTAGTGGGAAAATGAGATGCTCTGCATAAGCAAACTTTTCATTTAATTAAAAATTGTTCCTTTATCACTATATTTTTTAAGCTTTCATCTCATAAACTTAAAAAAAACATATTATCCAGCCTTATTGTATGGGAAATAAAGTATATCATTCACATTTTTATTGATGATCCATGGCCATTATCAAAGCTATCATTTATTTTACAGCCCTGTTTCTGCAGTGATGCCCTTAGGGACCATTGTTCTTATACTAAATGGCCCCAGACCACTAAATCTTTAATTCTATGCCTGCAGCTTATATTTTTCTGTTATTTTCCTTATAAATGGAATGTTAATTGTAATCCATTGCTGCTGTTGACTTTTCTGCATCCAGCAGTTTCCCACCCAGGTACACATATAGTTCTAATTACAAAATTGAACAACACTACCTTAAAATCAAGTAATTTATATTTATTTCTACAGATGACATTGTAGGTAAATATAATAAAGACTTATGAGAGCTTACATTTCAATGTTTTAAATTTACCAAGTATTAATTGAACAGCTATTAAGTCTAAAAATTATATGGCTTATATGAAAATCTAGAGACTTTAAAATTAATGGATAGGCAAAAAATTATGCAACTCTTTAATAAGAATGGCGTATTAAATCTCATTATTCTTTATCTCTTTCAAATACATCATTAATTCAATATTAACCTGTTTGACCATTAATTTAGTTTTTGGTACAATTGAAGAATATACAGGGTTTGGCACAAATAACATCCTATTTTTATTACAAAATCATAAGCATACAATTCTGTAACATAACAATACTACACTCAAGCACATCATATGATATTTTAGGTGAAATGTTCAAATCAAAACTATAAATTACTATACCCATGTTATTACCCTACCAACCACACTCAAGCAGGTACTATTGCTTCCGGATCCTGTATTTTTATCTATATAATATGTATGAGGTGGTCAAGGCTTCAACTTACTGTCATATTTCCAAAAGTACCAATACAGATTAAGTCCTAGTTGCAAATATTAGAAAGTAGCTTGCTTGGCTTTGCTACCACTCTAATACTCCTGTGTAACCAGTATCTTATATTAAATCTCTTTAATTGGGAAAATCTTGAATAATTTCTCTTTTCCTGGTCACACTTTGACTACTACAACACCCTCATATAAACATGAAATTTTGGATATTTTGTGTATGATCTTAAAAATGTGTTCAGAGTTTCCATTATTCCAGATAAGATATTCATACTATATGTACTATAAAATATGTTTTTTAAATGATGTACCAACTAAAATACATAGATTTTGACCTCTGGATTGACCTCATGGGATGATGTGTTGTGTTTACTCTGTATCTACATGTAATCCTGGCACACTGCAACCTGCACCGAGGGTCATTCACATCTCAATTCAAAATGAGTAATTCCAAAGAACCTCAACAGTTTAATGGTGTTATAGCACGGCAGTAAGCACAGCAACTGAGGAGTGCGCCAAAACTTGAAGTTAGCTATGCCAAAATAGGTGGTGGCTTTCCAGCGGCATTTAATCACCTCAGAGCTACAGTGGTGCATAGTGGGCGCTGATTTGTTTTAGTACTACTTTAGTGATATGTATTGCATGCTTACAATGTGCCTGGACCGGGACCACTGTGCTATAGTGCAGGAAGGAAACAGTCATATCATAAGACCCTTCTTGCCTATTAGGAGTTCAGAGCAACTAAGGGCATCTGGTTAGGTTTGATAGGGAGCATAAGGATTCTGAACTACAGCACTCTCCTCTTATTCACAGTTTTGCTTTCTGAGGTTTCAGTTACCTGCTATTAATCATGGCCCAAAAATATTTAATAGAAGTCTGTAAGTAAACAATTCATAAGTTTTAAATCGTGTGCCATTTGAGTAACATGATAGAATCTCATACTGTCCCACTCCATCCCTCCCAGGATGTCAATCACCACTTTGTCCAGTGTATCCATGCTGTATACACTAGCCACCCATTAGTTACTTAGTAGCCTTCTAGGTTATCAGATCAACTGTCCTGGTGTCACAGTGCTTGTGTGCAAGTAACACCCCAAAGCACAAGAAAGTGATGGTGTCAGTTTGGATCCACCAAAGAGAAGCCTTAAAATTCTTCTTGTAAGAAAAAAGGTATATGTGCATTTAAAAAAAAAAGAATTAGGATATATAAAGTTTGGTACTATCCCTAGTTTCAGGCATCCACTGGGGGGTCTTGGAACATATCCTCTGTAGATAAGGGGGAACTACTATATAAGTAAAATGGTATGTGTGGTATGTGTCAATTTTTAAAGTTAGCCAGTAAAGTCAATCATATAAAAGAACATTCCTGAAGGACAGAACTCATGGTGTTTATCTATCTTTGCATATCTTCCAGTGCCTAGAACAATGTTTGTATGTAATAGAAGGATTAATATATGTGCACTAAATTAAATTGACTAGAGAACTTACTTCCTTTTTCCAGACTACAGAATCTTGCAAACTCTTTTGGAATTCAAGTCCCCTCCTGGCACATACAGATTCTGCCATATTTAGTCAATTTATATTAACGATGGTTGAAAGTTCTCAGGACACCCTGAAACATTTAATTAAAATGTGGGGCTCTTTCCTAGGAACATGACTTAGTAACTTGGAGGAGGCAAAAGTTAAAGATGGAGGTGCAAATGTATCTCTACGCCCCCACACTCCCACCCCTGCAATAGTTCTTGCCCAGAACCAGCTTCACCAATAGGATTTATTTGTTTACTGGGTTTATCATGCAAATAGAAATAATCCACCACCCCTCTTTACAGGGTAAGCTGTTTGGATCTGGCAAATTGAAAAACAAAGGTTGAAGTGCATTGTGGTGATTTTGGAACTAGGAAATTTCTGTATTCTCTTTACCTTTCTTTTAGTTTGTACTTAGCCTTGAAGGGAAAAAAAAAATTCTTTCACACACCTGACTGGGTATGGGAAGCTGTTAAATAGTGGTTAGAACTGGGAGGATTGGAGGGAACTTTCCTCCCCCATTTTTTAAAGTTTGGCTGTAGGTCTTTCTGCCCGCAGGCTACAGTCACATTAGTGGTTGGAAATTGGATAAGGACAGCACAATGACAAATCCAGGTTGCTTGCAATAAGTTGCTAATCCCTTTGCTTTAATATCGGAGCAGCGTATAATGATGTTTGGACATCACTCCAGTTTACTGACGACCCCACTGGGGCCAGCAATAGAACCTTACAACTGTCTAACAAGGCATCAGGTGACTCCCGTCGTCACAGCAACGGACACTGGAATCTAATCTTCCCTCTATCCCTTCTAGCACCCAATAACGCCTAGATTATATAAGTGGCCCATCATTGCTTGGTAACTTGAATCAATTAACGTTAATTCGCACAATGCTATGATGTATTGTGATCACTTTCATTTCAGGGAAGGGGGAGAAATTGCTATAAGTCACCTAAAATGAGGTTGTCTGTGGTGCTGAGGTATTAATTGGGTGTCCATATTAAATGCAAAAGGAGCCCCATCGTGAAAGGAAAGTGGATGAGTGACTCTCTTGGCTGCTATTGACCTATCAGAAGAAGACAGTGCCCTTTTCCTTTGCTTTTATCTATTACAGTTTTCCCTATTGCGTGTCAAGTTGATGTATTATAAAAAATTCATTTGGTGACCTTTCACCCCCTTAGCAGATTAAACAATTTCACTTCGATGGCATCATTAACAGGACCCTGCATTTAATGATGATTTCTCTAAAAGGCCACGGAGATTCGATTTTAAGCTAACAGATTTATTGCACTATTATAACATATCGTAAAAAACTGTACCACCTACGGTCAGGTTTTAGGATAGAAACTGCTTAAGAGTTTATGTGGAGCTTAAAGTGGTATTACCTTGGGATATGCTGTAGCAGCAAGTCTCTGACCTCCAGTGAGATGCTGTTTACATTTAATAAGAGATGTTTGCTCACAATAAACTTTAAAGTGTGTCAGGGACAGACCTTTCAGCGGGTGTTCAGGCAGTTGGTTCCCATCCCTTCGTCTCTAGACACCAATGTACTTATGTCAGGATCTTTGATGGAGCTGCTCAGTTTCTTTAACCCACACTGCTAGCCTGAGCCCTGTCCTGCATCAGAAAACATTTAAGAACTAGGTTAGGGGAGAAATAGATGTGGTAACAATGTTAGAATTTTCCAATAACCTGGGACCCATAGAAGAAGAGAATTGAAGGCATAGATTTTAAAAACCTGTTTTAAATTATTCTCTTTAAAAAAATGAAAAGGGAGCCTTACCCACTCAGGTTAAGCAAACTAATAAATGATGATTGAGCTAGTGTGTGTTGAATTCCCAGTGAACAACTGTAGCAGAGCCTTAGCTAGTAGATGACCAAAGGGGGTCTCTGCCCACTCCCCCAGATTCTCAGGGGAGAGGGAGATTGCTTCTTACAGAAACATCATATTTCGTGATCCGTTGTGTTTGCTCTTCCACTATTTCCTCTTTTTAGGACTAGTTGTCACCTTTACCTGACATACACCTTCCATGTTAAATAAATATTTTATCCTTTCCTCCTCACAAAAAAAAAATAAAATAAAAAGGTTAGGGAATAAAGTGTTTGACTCACAAGCATTTAATTGAAGGCAGGATAGACTACTTTTCTTTTTTTGAAATCAAATTCTTTTTTGTTAGACCTGACCTCAGTTGTAGTGAGGATAAGTCACCGTGGGATGCTCCACAGTAGGGTAATATATCTGATATATAGTGTCTATTTATATATTTTCCTTTAATTGCTAAAAAGCTATGACATGTCTATGATGTGTAATGTAATACATAATAGGCTCAATGGGGCAAAAGATATGTAATCCATAAAATATATGTTCTTTTTAAAATAATGTTCTTTTAAAATTTATTTACTGATTTGAGGTGGGGGGGAGGGTGAAAGAGAAAAACATCAGTTTTTTCTGTTCCACTTATTTCTGCTTTCATTGGTTGATTCTTATATGTGCTCTGACCTGGGATAGAACCCACAGCCTTGGCATATCGGAACAACTCTCTGACCAACTGAATTATCTGGCCAGGGCCTATATTTCTTTTAATAAAGCTATCTCAGTCATTAAAAATGCCAAAGCTCTAGGAAAAAAGATGTTTTAAGGTATCATGGATTATATAACCATTTCATTTTGTTTTATTTATGCCATGTTTTTGCTAAGTCACACCAGCAACTAATGGGCTCGAAAGGGGTGAAAAAGAATATAGCTCATTAGTTGACTGCCCTACATCATGGACATACCCTCAATGTTTGTAAAACCTTTGGCATGTTACTTTAGCCTTTTTCGGACCTCAGTTTCTTCACGTGTAAGTTAGGGTACCCACTTCATAATGCCACTTTAAAGATGCAATGAGTTTATACATGGAAAGCTTAGAAGAATACCTGGTACACAGTTGGTACTCAGCATGTATTAATTATAAGTATTATTCTCCCTAAGGCCTTCATTCATTTAAAGTCAATCAGTCAATCAATTGCACGCTTATTGAACCTATTTAGTGCAAGCACACTGTGGAGAGCATAAATATGGAAGGATTGTTGTGAGGGCTAAATGAGCTATTGCACGTGAAGCAGTGCTGCCCTGGGCTTGCTCTTGGGCATTTCCTCCCGGTTCTCAGTGATGTCATCTGGGTACCAGAATCAGCCATGGAGGAATTATTCATGCTGTGGACACTAGAAAACACTGCAAATCAGGGTGTTTGCAGTGAGAGCTTGTTTACTAGTATACTGCTGAACACATGCCCACCGCCTAAGTATTATACTCCAAGTTCCCTCACTGAGGCTTTTTGGGGGCTGATAGTAATAAACTCTGATAAAAATCTGAGTTCATAATTTATGATTCTCTCCCCATCCCCTCACATCCAGTCCATTCTTTACTATGGCTAAGCAAACATATTAAATAAAGGTATAATGATTCTTCAATTATAAAGTAATGTTCACTCTGAAGGGTATTGTTAAGTTTCTAGATGCCAAGACAAATATTTCACTGGTAATAATATATCATGGAAAAGAGCCACTGCAGTGTTATGTGTAATCTTATGGATGTATTCTATTTTCTTTTACATGTGCCAGAAATACAAGCAGTTTTAAAACTGGGAACTCGATATATATTCGGCCCTATGCTCTTTCAGTCCTAGCGCAGCCTTCAGATGGGGAAGTGGGAAAAGAACTTTCAGTGCAACCACAGCTCGTTTTCCTGGACAAGCAGGTAACTTGTTCACGGGGAACCATCTTTAATGCCGGGTAGCCTGTACTGAGCACACAGTGTAGATCCCATCAGCAAGAGCCACATTTTCAGAGTGCCCACTGTGTGACACCTGCTGTACTGAGAGCTTCTCACTACTTCTGTCAGTGTCCTTCCATTTCACAGCCTGCTTTTCTGCCACTTTGAATGGATGGCCAGCATTTGATTATGGGTAAAAATACAATCCTCATACTCTTCCTCCCCAAACAAATTCTTGATGTAGCTTTTTCGTATCGTCTCAGGGATCTAGCCTTCTCAAAGAAGTATATCTGTATCTGAAGAAGTAATTTCATATGTTAATGAAGGAATTTGTGCCATCACATGGGCATTATAATCTAATGTTATTTTAAGTGATTTCTCTTATATGTGGTTAAGTAAATCATTGACAAGAGGGTTAAGTGCTTAATTCTAATTTCAGTGGCCATGTCCTCTGATTCCATTTTTTCCTGTATTTACTAAAGTCATGAAAGAAAACAAAGTGAAGTAGGATAATTAAATCTACTTTCCATTCTTTATTTTTCAAACGCATCTTCAAATGATACGTTTGCAGGGGATCGAGGCCCTGGGACGGATTGATGTTCATACTTGGAAACCTGTCACTTTTCATCTAGTCTGGCACTCACCCAAGTCTCTCCTGCTTTCTTCTCTTGACCTTGCCCTCACCTTCCCTGTTAGCCGTCAGCACATAATGCCACCCTCCGCCTCCATAGACTCAGCTTTCCTTTTTCCTCTGGAAAACTGTCTTGTCCAACTTTTTCTGCAATCACGTCCCTTCTCTTCTCTCAATATATTAACTGTAATATATTCTTACTATGAGAAAGGAAATGCTTATTTATTATTTTCCTTCCTTGGCTTATTTGTACTGAATTTGTGCTTTATGAAAGATTCTATTCTGAATTCTCTTCTCTTTTTTTAGGTAAACTCACAAAATTCTCTTCTGAATCCCACTTTTCCTTTTTACTCTAATTTCAGAATCGGAGAGTTGAGTCCTTGGGGTTCCCGTCAGAGCCTTGGGTCATTTCTGTTTCCCTGGAAGGAACATCAGATTCGGTACTGAAAGGTAGGTACCTGTGACATTCAGAGACCTGTTACTACTGCCTCTGCACAGGAAATGTTAGCAGCCATTCAGAATTCATAGCATGGTCAGCAATACTCAGTATCTTCAATAATCTGAGAAAAACATCCATTATGCCCTCTCTACAATGCCAGTGTCTGTGAAAAGAAAGTTTTGGCTAGCAGTAAATACTTAAGGAAACACTTCCTCCTCTCCCTTCCTTTGCATGATGAAGGAGCATTTTTGTCATACCATATCCCCAATATGGTGTAAAGAGAAGAGCATGTCCCCTAAGGTAAACGATTTTTGGTGCAGTATCATGGACTCACCCAGGGAACAAGGTCACCCATATGAGGTGGTTTCTATGGAGAAACACTGGCTCTCAATGAGAGGAAGAATAAATGCAATAGCAAATACAAAGCACCTGCCCCAGAGCAGATCCTCAAGTTCATTTTTCCCTCTCCCCCTTTCTTTGTCTTCTGTTACCTTCCTGTGCAATTCCAATACCATTGCTTAGTTTCATTTACTTCTCCTGGACCATATGCATGTGAAAAAAACAAAACAAACAAACCACCCCCCCAAAACAAAAAAGCATCATTTTATTCTTTGCTTCTGTGAGTTTAAATATTTTAGATACCTCCTATAGATGAAGTCATACAGTGTTTGTCCCTCTGTGACTGGCTAATTTTCCTTGGCATAATTGTCCTCAATATTCATCTAAATTGTCACATATTCCAGAATTTCCTTTTTTAAAGGCTGAATAATACTGCATTGATCATGTATACCTGTTTTCATTACCTATTCATCTGCTGATTGATGTTTAGATTGTTTCCATATCTTGGCAAGTGTGACTAGCACTGCAAATTACATGGAGTGCAGCTTCCTCTTTGAAGTCCTGATTTTAATTCCTTTACAAAAGTACCCAGAGTGGGCTTGCTTGTTCATATTTCTACTTTTAATTTTGTGAGCAACATCTATAGTGTTTTCTATAGCAGCTGCATCATTTTGGATTCCCACCAACAGGGTATAAGAGTTCCAGTTTCTACACAAACACTTCATGAACATTTGTTGTTTTTTGGTGTTTTGATAATAACCATCCTAATAGGTGTAAGATAATACCTTATTGTGATTTTGATTTGCAGTTCCCAGATTATTAGTCATATTGAACATCTTTTCATATGCTCGTTGGCCATGCTCGTTTTCTTTGGAGAAATGTCTATTCAAGTCTTTATTTTTAAAATCAGGTTATTTTTTTGTTTGTTTGTTTTTTGCTATTAAGTTGTAGAAATACCATATGTATTTTGGAAATTAACCCTTATCAGAAACATGGCTTTCAAATATTTTCTCTTATTTCATAGTTTGCCTTTTTACTCTGTGTATTGTTTACTTTGCTATGGAGATGTTTAGTTTGATGTTATACCATTTGCTTCATTTTGTTTAAGGTGTCCATACTTCCCAAGAATGAGCTACAGATTCAATGTGATCTCTAGTAAAATTCCAATAATATTTCTTATAGAATTATTTAAAAAATAGAAAATTCATATGGAATCCCCCCAAAATCCAAAATAACCAAAACAATCTTGAAAAAGAAAAAACTGGAGTCATCACATGTCCAAATTTCCAAATTTAAAAATTTTGAAAAAACTTTTATTATAAAAAAAGTTATTATAGAACTATGGTAAATAAAAGAGTACAATACTTGCATAAATGCAGACCTATAGACCAATGGAACACAATAGAGAGGCCAGAAATGAGTCCATGTACACACAGTCAACCGATATTAACAAGGGAGACAAGAACACACAATGGAAAGAGGGTGGTCTTCTCAACAAATGTATTGGGGTCACTGTATAGCCACATGCAAAAGAATAAAGTTGGACCATTGTGTTATACCACACAGGAAAAAAAAATCAACTCAAAATGGATTAGAGTCCTAAATATAAGAACTGAAACTATAAAACTCCTAGTAGAAAACAGAAGAAAATCTTGACAATAGTCTTGGCAATGATTTTATAGATATATGACATCAAAAGCAGATAACAAAAGCAAAATTAGAGGATGTATTGGTAACTCTTTAAAAGATTTCTTATACACTTCATAAACCAGTTAAAACATTTCTATTGGTTTTAGGTTGTCTGTAATGTTTCTTTCTAAACTTGTAAATGACTTACCCACCAGTTCAAACATCAGCCTATCTGCAAAATTGGGGGTTTCCAAGGGAAGGCCATGGCTTGACAGTTATTTCTTGCTCTACCTGAGCTATGTGTCAAAGCTCATTCACATGGTTCTTGTGACATATATGAAATGCTAAAATGTATAGGAATAAGTCCATCATACAGGTGCTGAATTTTGCCTCTCCTGTTAATTCCAGATCTGGGCCTAAATTATTTCTATTGTCTGGTATATAATGTACCTGCCTGTCCTGAGAATATTGTTTTTTCATTCTTTCATTGTTACTGTCTCTAAAAAAGGAAGGGGATAAAATTGTCATGATCAAGTTTCTAAGAAAATGAATTCCCATTCAACATAGATTTTAATAAATTAGTCCCAGTATTTTTAAAAATTACTATATTATTTAGCCTATAATTTTGGGTTTTGTGCTAAGCTATACCTCGTGTTTATGCCAGAAAATAGAACTAGCCACAGGAGTAGCCCCTTATGAAAATTTTTTTGCACACATTTCATGATTAGATATTTCATAGCTTCAAAATTTTTATTGTTTAAAGCTTGTTTCATTCTGTTGTTTTCTTATTGGAGCTGTAAATTTGACTGTTATCTCTTTTCAAGGTTGCTTTTCAACTATTTTTTGTCCATAAATTTCCTACTGTATCTACTTATTAAGAAATCAAAGTTTTTCAGCCTGTGGACAAAAATAATTTTTTCCCAAACTTCTCTAGTCTTGTTACTGTCCTCATCGCTCTGTCTCCTTTCTCTCCATATAATCCCATTTTAAAGGCCCAGGTGCTGCTACTCATTTTATGAGAATCACCTCATTGACTTTCCATATTTTCCATACTTCCACTCATACAATTGATATTTTATTCACTTTGGTGAAAGTAACACCCATATTGCTAACTCATATTTTTGTTCTTATTGGTGATTTCTTTACCCAGGCAATTAAACCCAAAACTCTTTGGGTTCAAAATCCTAAGGGAAAAGGACAGCCCAAAATGTTTCCTATACAAATTTTCAAAGACAAGCCACATTATTAAGAAAGTAAGGTAATTAAGCAAAGCTATCTAAGGTAGGCTAATGTGAAAATTAAACTTTCCAAACTGCACTATGAGGTAATTTTAAATTTCTTGTTTTGATGATGTCCTTCTTCAATGGCATTTAGCTGTTGCTGGCATTTTGGTCTGGGATGCATAAGATACAACAGTAATTCTGATCTTAAAGCAGCAGCATCAAAAATATCAATGATCAGCTTTATTCATGTTCCAGTGATATATATGTATATCACTTACCCTCACCTGACGACTGAAACTCACCTACCTCATCTTCTACTATCAGGGGTGTCCAACCCATGGCCCGCAGGCCACATGCAGCCCAAGATGATTATGAATGCAGCCCAACTCATAAATTTACTTAACACTTTTTTTAGCTCATCAGTTTTCATTAGTGTTTGTATATTTAATGTGTGGCCCAAGAACTCGTCTTGCAGTGTGATCCAGAGACATCAAAAGGTTGTACACCCTTGTATCTCCTTCATATATTCCCCATATTCTGTACTTAAATCCACACTCCAAACCATGCACACACTGTGTACCTTACCCTTACTGTCTTTGTCTTTTATGCTTCTATAACAGACTATCATAGACTGGAGGGCTTATAAATAAAGAAATGTATTTCTCACAGTTCTGATACCTGTGAAACCCAAAATCGAGTCTGCAGCAAATTCTGCATCTGGGAAGGGCCCACTTCCTGGTTCATAGAAAGCCATCTTCTTACTATGTCCTCACAGGGCAGAAGGAGTGAGGGAGCTCTCTGTGGTCTCTTGCATAAAGGCACTTAATTGCATACAGGAGGGTTCTCTCCCTATCACCTAATCATTTCTCAAAGGCCCCACCTCCAAATACCATTACATTGGAGATCAGCTTTCAACATTTGAATTTTGGAGGGGTGCAAACATTCAGTCAATAGTAATACCTTACTTATACTCTATCATTTATATCAAGTACCTCATTTGTACTTCGTGCCTTACCTGTATTCCACATCCTTGTCATACTCCATACTGGACCCATACTCTATGCTTTACCAACACTCTAAACCTTTACTCCTACTCTATCAGTTACCCATACTCAGGGCCTTACTTTACTCCTACCCTATCACTTACCCATACCCAGAGACTTATTCATATCCCATGACTTACTGATATTCCTTTTTTAAAATATTGTGGCAAAATGCACAGAACATGAAACTTACTATCTTAACCATTTTGATATATACAGTTAGTTCAGTTATCCACATTTTTCACCCTTCCCATACTTCATACCTTACTCACACTCTATGCCTTAATAATACTTCATACATCACAGTACTTTATACATTACCCATACCCATTATGTTACTCATACTTCATGACTTACTCATGCTCCATACCTTACTTTTATACTGTACCTTACTCAGACTCCATACCTTCCTTTGCCCCACTCCTAATATCTCCCAAAAATCCTTCATTATTTTTCTTTAAACTGTCCCAAGGATCTGATCACTGACTAGCTTAGAATCATATTGTGATCATGCAAAATGAATGAGGCATGAAACTGTTTGCTATTTTATTCTATAACCAACTCACACTAAGTAAGGTGACTCACTTGGATCAATATTCTCACCATTGTCCTTCAATGGGAAAGTATGAGGAACAGGTTGAGGTTGTCTTCTATGCACACATTTTTATGTGTGTATGTCATATAGGAAAAAAATATTGTGTCATTTTTTGTTTATAGAATGCTCATATTACCAAGACATCCTATTTCATATGATTGAAAGCATCTTATAAAACTATCATGAAATACTCCTTAAATTCAGACAGAATGGAAGCCAATCCATTTGAGATGGACCGCATAACTTATCCTAAGTATTTCCTGAAGAAAAGGAAAATAACAACAAAATTATACGTCTATACCTGGCCTAAGTTTTTTATTCTGCAATTTAACTTGATGTTTTTTTGTCTTAGTGGATCTTCCTCAGTAAAAAAGAGATTATTAACCAAAAAAGAGTAGATTTGTATATACAAAGACTATAAGGGTCCTTCAGATTCTTTGATAATTAATAGATTCTAGTATTAGGAAAAATATGTTAATATTTAAAAAAAATAAAGTCTCAACATTAATGATGTAATAGTTTGCCAGTGTGTACTGCTAGGGGTAAGAGATGGTGTGACAGAGAACTGGGCTGAAAAGGTATTTGAGAAACCATGTGTCTTGTGGAAACATACTCAGGTAGCATTCCCTGTTAAGTAACGGAATCAATTTCAGTTTAGCACAAGCTCAGCACCCCATCTCATCCCAAGTCCTCTCAGCCAGTCCATTGTTTATGATCAGGGAGCCTGTCAATGGCATTTGTATATTTTACAATTACCATTCCAGAGATATGATGAACCCTGGAGTAATGTACTGTACTTGGCAGCAACTGCCTCAGCTTTTGTGCACATATGCTTCAAATCTGAGAATATCATATATATATATATATATATATATATATATATGGGAATCTTTGTAGAGATCTCTGAGGCAAGCTGGTATTTAACACAAAAGCAAACTCATTTGGAGCTAAAGCACTTTCCATTAGGCAGTTTGGCGGCTGTTTATGAGGCAGACTCACTGTGCTCCACGGACACATTTCGATTAAATGCTGCTTTGTATTCCTCCAAAGATGGGAACAATAAGGACGTTTGTCAAAGGAAAAACTGCAGCAAACGATTTCATGTTGAACATCTGTACTCTGCAGTTCATTGTTTGCAAGAGTTTATTGACCATAATTTTGATGCATATAGGTTTTAAAGAGTATAAACTGCATTTATCTTGGGCGCCTATCATTTATTTTAGTCTCGGCTTATTTATTTCCATTTTTCTGGGCATTTTATTTATTTTGGGACTCTGAAGAGATGAAGAAAAAGATGTTTCCAAAAAGCAAGTTTAGTTTGCTCTGCAAAATTGATGAGGAAAGACAATATTTTCACAAAAAAAGGATTGAACAATTAAAATGAAAAATCTAACATTAGGAATGTATATATATTTATGATACCTTTCAGTCTTAAAGATTTCTAACCAATTTACAAACTTTAAGACCACTCTCCTAACCCATTTCCCATCATACCAATCATAGTGACATTTCCAGAGCGAAATATAGTGGTTGGTAATTAGCAAACTAAACTGAAGTTAGTAGAGTCAGAAGATTAATTAATTAATGGTATTGTGAATGTGATACTGCCTTAAGTCATCTTCTTTCACTTTATAAATTGATGGCTTATTTTTAGAAGACATCAGGTTTTTGGTTTTTTTTTTGTTTTGTTTTTACATTTTATTCAGGGAAATCATGGCCCAGGCAATTGAAATTGCTAATCTTTATCAGTCATTATTTGATGTATTGCTGAAGTCTTGATCAGCTGGCCTAACTCTGCTCCACATAAGCTACAAACGCTTTGAACAGAAAAGAGGCAGACACTAAAAACTGACCACCTAGAAAGACAATAGTCTTTCTCAAGAGATATTTACTAATAAAATAGTCAAGATATAGTAGTGGTTAAGAATGCTAACTTTGAAATTAGGCAGACTTGGACTATAATCCCAGCACCAAGTAATTTAAACTCTTATGAGCCTATTTCCTAATCTCTAAATAATATAGAAAATAACATTTTATGTGACATTGTGTAGTTTATTTATAATGCATTTATGATATATATAAAGCACAGTGTCTGGTTAAGCTTTCAATGCATGCTAGCTGTTATTATTATTCTGTCTTGGATTATTTGGTTCCAAGCCTTGTGTAAGAAAATCCTGATGGACCTAGGGACCTCTTTAATAAAAAAATTTTTTTCCTTTATTGTCCAATTGCCTCTCTCTAGAGAAGACTTAAAGAAATTGCTCTTGAGTAGATGACTAACATTTACTTTTTGTTTTTGTGTTTGTTTGTAGGGTGTACTCAAGCAGAAACTCGAGATGGTTATGTGAGCTTCTCTAACTTGGCAGTTTTGATCTCTGGGTCAAACTGGCACTTGATTTTTACTGTCATTTTCCCTCCAGGTAATTTGAGCACAATGTGTTTTTATTATTTGTTTCCTTATTAAAAATAGTCCCTTCTTTTTTATAAATAGCTTCTGTCATGAATAAGAAGTTATCTAAATATAGAAAAAAATGACATGACTTGTTTATATTATTCAGGTGTGAACAGCAAGAACACATGTAGAAATAAAGCCTCAGGAGAATCCTGGTAAACAAGAATCCAAATGTACATTTTCCTCCAGTTAAAATTTCCTTTAAATTTTCTACTTTAAAATTGTTTTTTCTATGACATTTGATAGGAGTTAGTTGGATATTAATTAGGTGATTTTAATTTATAAAACAGAGAGTCCTGAGATATTGAGTATTATGAATACTTATCTTCCATTTCGGCCCTCCTCCCCCACTGCGCCCAGCCCCCGAAATGGCAACGACACCATTGAGAATCCTGGTACTTTAGAAGTATAGGTATAAAGTGTGTGAAAATTGCTTTTACAATCCAGTTCTTCTTGAAAAAATATTAAAAAGAAATTTCCCTTCGGAAGTATTCTTAACAATTTTTTGATTTGTTAGAGGATAGTAGTAACTATTCAAGTTTATAGCAGGTAACATGTTAATTAAACCTCAAAGCCAGATGAACTATGTAAAATACCACTCTTTCACTTCTGTGAAGGGTAGAGCTGAGAGTCCAATTTCTGACATCCTTTTTTTAAAGCATTGAACTCTGATAAAAACAGAGTGACCCACTTGAAAAAAAATGATTTAAATATTGCATGTATTATTGTGATTTACCAAAAACAAAAACAACAATAACAAACTCCACCTAAAAGAATTGAAAAAATAGTAATATCACATTTGAATGAAAACTAGAAACTTAAAATCAATTATTAATTTTGGTTAGAGAAATTAGCCTGATACTGAAGTAATTTATGTACAGGTGTGATAATGCAAAGTTTTATAAAATGCATTAGGAGAGTCATTACTGGATTTAAATCTCCTACATATTGAAAATGGCAAAGGAAACCAAATGTCTTGATGTGAGGTATCTGAAGCCTAACAACAAATGTGTAATTAAAGCCAGATATTAGTCTTCCCTCATGAAACTTAAATTCCAACTGTCATAATATACTTTTCAAAAAGTTAAAAAATGTGGCTTTCATAAAAACATATAAAGAGCACTTGTCAACAAGTTATTGAACCCATAATGAGGGAACCAGAAGGAAGACAAAGCTGTTAAATAACATGTGAGGGATATAGATCAGCCAGAAAAGAGCTGCTGACATAAGTTTGTTAAATTGGATACAGGGCAATAAAACTGTAACCTTTGAAGTTAGATGTCTCCAGATATTCTTTGCATCTTTACTGGAAAAAATCATTTGGAGCTTACCAATCTTGCATTAATTAAGTCTTATCCTTAATTAATATTAAATATTAAGTTAAAAAAATTATCCAGAGAATTTTATAAACCTTGGATGGGCCTATCTGAAAATACTCCAGTGTGACATTGATAAGATCTGTAATCATTTTTTCCCTTAATTCCAAGTTTTGGACCATTTTTCTTCACAAAGGAAATATCTTCTGTGGTCAGGTAATATTATTATGAATTATGTTCATCAGGCATTATTTTAATATCTATGAAAGCATTCTAACTTAAGTACAGGCTCATGGAGAAACATGTTCAGTGTCTGTGACGAAGGGATTCCTAAGGATATATTTTGGAGGGTAACACATGCAAAGTTGGATATTTTGTCCTAGAGACTTTTGTCCTTTAATGTCTTCAGTGGTTACCCAAGACTGAACATTTTGTCAGGGTTATTTTAAGGAGTAAGTTATAAAACCAAAAGTAAAATGTGGTGTAACTCAAACTTCTCAGTAACACTTGTGATTTTGAGTTGAGTTTGGTGTTCATGTTGACTAGACCACTACTTTATTTTAGGTTCCCTCTCTAACTTGTAAAGTAGGGTACTGAGGAATTATCATTTTTCATTAGCCGTTTTCACTAAATTATCCTTCATAATTTTCAAGACTAAGTCTGTGAGATGTGGCTCTATCTGAGTTTGATTACAAAATTTTAAACTAAAGGAGAAGAGATGGAAGATAACATGAAAGTATTAAAAGACCTCCACTTCTGTGACCCTTTATTGATATCGTGCTCTGTGTTGTTTAAATTTTATTCCCATCCCCCATCCTCTCTCTTTTGGCAACCATCAGCTTATTCTATCTATAAATATGCCTCTGTTTTGTTTTGCTTATACATTTGTGGTTCTACATTTCACATGTAAGTGAAATCATATACTTTGTCTGATTTATTTCACTTAGCATTATTCCCTCTAGGTACATCCTTGTTGTCACAAATGACAATATTTCATTCTATTTTTGTTGTTGAATAACATTCCACTATATATATATCTATCATGTTTTCTTTATCCATTCACTTATTGATGGATACCTAGGTTGCTGCTTTATTGTGGCTATTACTAGTAATGCTGCAATGAACATATGGACGAGTATATCTTTTCAAATTAGTGTTTTTGTTTTCTTCAAATAAGTACCCAGAAGTAGAATTTCTGGGTCATATGGCAGCACACCTTTTAATTTTTGCAGGAATTTTCATACTATTTTCTGTAGTGGCTACACTAATTTACAATCCCAACAGCAGTGTACAAGGGTTCCCTCTTCTCCGCATTTTTGCCAATACTTGTTCTTTGTTGATTTGTTGATGGTAGCCATTCTGACAGGTAGAAGGTCATAACTCATTGTGGTTTTAATTTGACATCATATTGATTAACAGCACGGGTACTGAGAGCAACTCCTTGTTTCCAACTATATCAATTTCTAGTGCTAGACTAATTTGGGAAGGCAGTTCTCGTCCCCACATTGATAGGCCAATCAATGATTTTTTTATTTTTTATTTTTTACAATCTCCAAAGTTATAGATGTAACAAGCATTGATTTGTATTGTTGTTATTATTTCATTCATCTATGAATCAAGCAGAAAACTTGCAATAATTTTTGTTATTTTTCCTCTTCTCTCTTAGAGAGAGGAACAAATCATCATTCCTGTTTTAGAAATACAGGTATTGAGGGACAAGGAACTGAGAAGTTAAATCGTTCTGACCAAGTGTGTGTGGAGTCCTCATAAGTCTTTTTAAAATGTTGACTAATCCAGCTCATTTATTTCTGAACTTTCTAAGATACTGCCAAGAGAAAAGGTTTCTGTAAGTTTAACCTACTGACTTTCCACCCAGCCTTTCCACATTCACTCATTATCAAGGCCTAGGCTGTGGTTTTTCTGACCATTTTGTGGAGCCATGGAGTTCTAATGGGGTCCTTAGAGGCTTCTGGGCCACCTAATCCCGAGAACCTCTGTTGTAGTTGCCATGTCCATGCCTGAAATACTCTTTCTCCAGAAGTTTACATGGCTCACTCATCACTCCACCCAGGTTTTTTACCAATGTCACCCACTCAGATAGGCCTTTTCTGCATCGTGTACTTTACAACACCATCCCCAGCCCTGCTCCCACCTCCAGGTATTCTGTCTTCCCACCTCACTTTACCCCTCATGGCACTAATCACTGCCTAACATCAGAGTATCCCTGTATTTGCATGTTTGTCTACTGTCTCTGTGTTCTGTGCTCCATTGGAACTTAAGTTCCAAAACACACAGAAATCCTGGCGAGTGCAGAATTATATTCTCAGGGTGTAGAAAAACATCACACATTGTAGGCACAAACATTTATTTATGAATAAGTAAGTGTATGGATACTATGTCTAAGATTGCATTTTTAAAAATATTCTGCTGCTAAAATTACTAAAAAGCTGCTGGTTTCCACCTTTAGACCCAGGTTACTGATCTAGGCTTATAAACTGGTCTCTCTGACTTCAGGCCCTCAGAAGTTTCCCTTACATAACATTTCATTGCCTTCAGAGTATAGTCAAGGGCCTTTTGATGGACATTTAATACCCAGCAAAATTCGTCTCAAATGCTCTCCAGCAATAATTTCCTAACATCAGTTGATCATTTCTTCTTTCTATCTTTATTTATTCAGTCTTGAAAGTCCCACTTAGATACCCCCTCCTCTGGTCTACTTTTTTCTGATCATATCAATAAAAAATATTCTTCCAAAGCAATTGATTTGCATTATTCTGGTTACATGTGTTATATCCTGATTTTTATTACAAACATTTGTATGTGTATCTCATTTCATTTACTAGCTCATAAATATTTTAAGAATGAGAACAATAACTTATCCACTAAGCAAAGTATATAATCACTGAGCAATCATTGGAAAATGGATAAAAGTAATGAGGGATTTTGTTTTTACTTCTGCAAACCCCTAGTAAAATCCATTCCCCCATATCCAGGCTATATTTATTTTATTCGGATGCACATAAAAAGAAACTAATTGATAAGAAACAAGCCAAGGTTGTCTCAAGTAGAACCATTTCCAGCTTATTTTATTATGGTAGCTTTGGGACTGAGTCAGCCAGGAGTCAAGAGAATAAAGATGCGACTGTGGCTTTCAATCAAATTGTCAGGTTTAACCCAAGAAAAGCACAGCAAAGAAAAGCATGGTGTTTTCTTGAGTAGGGAAAATAAATACTGTTATTGCATGAGTGATTTAGAAAAAAGCAGAGATTTATTTGTTTGCTGGAATTTTTTAAAAAAGTGATTTTTGTGTGCATAGGCAAGGGTTTTTTTATTCTTTTATGCCTTCTTTCAAATGTAATAACGGAGTGAGGACCAAAATGTTTAGTCTATTAAAAGGGGAGGAGTTTGAGATGAAGTCTTAGAAAGATGCACTCTGTGAAGAAAGTCACCCATTTTGTCTCACCTTTCATAGCCAAGTGGCTCTATCGGCTGTGCTCTACTCCCAGCTTTCCAGATAAAATTTTCATGGACATTAGGTATTCTCTTGGCTTTGTGGTAGGAGTCTCTGTGCCTCTGTTTTGTTGTTACATGCCATATTTTAAAGAGGATACACATGTCACAGCAAGTAGTTGCACACATTCTGGAACTAAGAGCATTTCTGCTCAATTAGTGGAACATAAGAATGAAGCTGAAATTTTGCATTGGTGGAGAAGGTGTATCTAAGAATTGAAAGGGGGAATTGTAGAACTCCTCATCATTATTGGACAAATTGGAAAGAACAATTGTATGTTATTGTTGAAATCAGATTCATGTAGTTCTTAAGTAATAGAAATCTTGAATTCATTTTTGTTTATTTATTTAAACACTTAATTCAATAAGTACTTATTAAACCTACTGTTATAAGCTTATTTTCCCACAATATTACATTAGCAGATTACTAATAGTTATTATTGAGACTTTTTTTTTAAACAGGAACCAACTTAACAGTCCGATCCAGGCCATTTGCCATCTTACCGGTGACTGGGTCGGAGAGGTCGACGGTCATCCTGTCTGCTTCCCTGTGCTCAGTGGTCTCATGGCTGACTCTATGCTGTCTGGTGTGCTGTTGGTTTAAGAAAAACAAAAGCAGAAGTATGTAGATTTTTTCGAATGAAAATATTGGAGGAAAAATACCATCATGTATATTAACATTTCTTTTTCTTCCCCCCAAAAGAAATTTTTATGAACTTTTGCAACATATTAAACTATAAGGAGCTAAATTGTTCAGTTCATACAGTAGAGATAAGGATTGCCTAATCTTAAATAATAATTGCAATATTTCTAAAAGCTAAAATTTATCAAACACTCACTATGGACCAATTTCTAAGTAGTTTAGATATGTGAATTTATCTAATCTTCACAACGACCCTAGGAAGTAGGTAATAAATATATGCCTATATTATAGAAGTGGAGAGTGAGGCACAGAAAAGCTAAGTAACTTGCTCCAAGGTCACAAAATCAGAAAGAAACCAGGCAGTGTGCCTCTAGATATTGCTCTCTGAAACTCTATGCTCCATTACCCAGGTAACCCTCCAAAAGGTGAGCTCAAGAATCAGGGTGAATTGTCCTCTTCTCCTTCAGAATAGGGAAGGAAGTGCTTGGTGTTTTGTTATTATTTTCTCTGGAATCATAGAAATTATGTTCTTAGTCATTTTTTACAGATTTTTTTTAAAGCTGGAGACATAGAAAATCACTGAGGGAAAGAGGTTCTGTAAAGGAGACTTCCTTCTATCTTCCTACTCTGTTCTCAGAGTGTGTGAGAGACAGAGCAAATTCCTTACTCCACCTACCCTACATTAACCATCAAATGATGGATGAAACTCTTATGATGCTAGGAGATATTAGGAAACCGAAGTGATAAGAATGAGTATATATAGAGGCAAAATGAGGAGAGGCAAAGACAGAAAGTCAAAATAAAGAAAGGAGAAAGGAAGAAGCATGATGCTACTACTAGAAGATTCACTCTTTTGAACCAAGCTTCAGCCTAACATCCCTACCTCTCTCCCTGTCATGATCAGTCTGGACAAACTATAAGGAAACTTGAGATTGCTTGTCTTTCTCAAAAAGAACAAGATCTCATCACCTTGTGTTGTTGCCTCTGATTGTTTGAACTGCAAATTTTGGTCCTCATTTTCAAATCTAAAGTTCGTGTGTGTGTGTGTGTGTGTGTGTGTGTGTGTGTGTGTGTGTGTTGCTTTCTGGTTTGAAAGCAAAGATCTTTCATAATTTTTCATCTTATGTGATTCTGTGAGTAGGTAATTTAATTTTCATCCACCCCTTTATAGATAAATCTACGAGCCTTGGAGGGACCTCCCACTAAACTCTGCTCACCCCATTTCTTCTCTTTTGTTCTGCTAGGTTTAGGGAAGCTTCTGTATTTACTAACACATCAGTTACCCACTGTCCGCTTTTTTGTTCTTTGAACTTTTCAATATCTGTGGGAATATTTCCCTGAATTAAATTCTCATATTTTCCTGCCTGAACAAAGATGCCTTTCTATTTGAAAAAAGTGTAAATAGATCAAGAGGAACATTGTGGGGGGAAAAGTGTATGTAATCAGCTCTGTATGAGTAATTTGTATTTCCTTCTTTATATTTTCTGTACATTTCAAATTGCTAAAATTAACATTCATTACTTTAGAATAAAATAATATTGTTCTTTCTGCATGTGTCTTTGCAACTTCCTATGAATCTATAATTATTTCAAAATAAAAGTTTGAAAAAATATTAGTCACATTCTATGCCAGCTCTGTCAAACAAAAATATAACAAGACGAAAGATGTGAAGCACCTAATGTAAATTTCTAGAAGCCACTTAACCTAATATATCGAAATTTATTTCAACATGATATGAATATGAAAAATACGTATTTTGCATTTTTTCAAAATTACATGTATATTCTACACTTACAGCACATCTCAATATGTATTAGTCACATTTCACATGTTCAATCAGTATATGGGATTTTATTTCATTATTCTTTAAACTCTAGATTGATTATATATATTTTATTGCATGTATCTCACAATCATTTTGTGGGGGCATACAAAGGAAACATTTTAACACTTAGGGCCCATTTACAAATAAAAATATTATTTTATTCTAAAAAAATGTAAGAAATATTCACTTCTTTTTCTCATTAATTTAGAAATAAAAAGTGAAGATATTTCTGAATCCCAGACTAATGACCAAAAGAATTATATCCATGTCTCATCCAAACACCAAGGATCACAGGTGGAGATTGAAAAAGAAGACCCCATCATGGGAGAAGGTGAGCTTGGACAAGGGGGATGACGCCCACCAGAGAGAAAAAGTGTGGCTGAACAACAGTCTCCCTTTCCCCACACTGTCAGTTTCTGAATCAATTTAGTTTATAGCCTTTTTTTTCCAAGTCTTTGTTACTCTTCAAGGAAATCATACCCCAGCACAGGAATACACAAGCCTAGCTTATCATTCATCTATTAACCAATTATTCAAGTTTATATTTATATTTTCTTACTTAGTAGAATAGTATTGGCTTAACATTTGAATTTATTACACAGAGAAAGGGAAAATCAGAGTTTAGGCATATAATCTTTCCCTTAGCTATTACAAAGCCGCCAGTTTGGCAACATTATTGAATTTGGGAAAGAAGAGAGTGCAGCTGCCAAATACCAACAATGCAAATGAGATTGAATATAGACCCCTCAAGAAATGAGTCAGCTTTGTTAAGCCCTGCTTTGTTATTTAGTCATTCTTTTAGCAAAATGTATTATTTGCTTGCATTGTGCATTATGCCAAATGACTTTGCTCGTTATATTGTTAAACTGCCATTAGGATTGGTGCCAAGCGGAAAAGACAGGTATTTGCCTCAAACCAGTGCTTTGCCCTTGTCCATCTAAGGACAGAGAAAGGAGAAAAATTGTGGGCAGAGCACAAGATGAATTTGCCAAGTATGAATGTGATGTATGAAAAATATTCATATAATTTCCATGGATTTGAAACATTTTGAAAACTATGCTCTAAAGAGAAGAATATTCCTATTTTTCCAAGTAATAGCCAATTATCATGTTATTTTCTACTTGAAAAGAAATATGAATCTTAATGGTTCTGAGTGCATGCTTAACCAAAAAATAGCAGTCCAATATTGTTTTGCCTCTATCTAACTAGTTCAATGAACTCTGGTGAGTGTGTATGTGTGCATATCAGCTTGTTTGTCTGTTTGTATTTTTTCCCATGGAAAAAAATGCAGTTATTACTTTAAAAAAATTCTTCAACAGATTAGTCAGTTATACTTCAGCTACTGGATCTGCCCCAAAAGGTCGTTGGGGGTGGTTGTGGTGAGTAGGGGGTGAGAAGAATAGAAACAGAGAGAAGGGACAGGAATTCTTTTTAGATTTCATCTAATGTTGCTTTTACTTGTGTTTACAGAAGTCCATATAACTGCATACAAATTCAGGACAGGTATTTGAAAATGATTATCTGAGTTCAGCTCTGAGTGAGGACCAGTGTATTTAACTGCGTTTTTCAGGGAATGGCAGGAAAGATGCTAATCTCTTCCCTAATTTAATATGGCCATCTCTACATGAATCTTGGTTGCCCTCAGTAGATTAACTACATTAGGCAGTCCACAATGCCTGTGTGTTTTATTAAGGAACATTTTATATGTGGTGGCTTATTAATAAATAATCCGTAATGAGACAAGGGACAGGCTCCTGTGGAAGAGTTTAGATTGAAGAGATGGGAGTATCAGAAAGGCCATTTTATTACGGCATCCAAGTTAAAAATAGAAAGATGTGTTATAGGAATCCTCCCCTGGGAACCATAGCAGATTTGTTTCTTCATCTTTTAAGGTTTGTCCATATCTTAAGAGCATTGTTTCCAAGGCAAGTAATAAAGCATTTCCTGATATTCTTTGGAAATTATTATCAGCTACAAAATACCTAATTATTGCTAGCTTTGAATACATTTGTTGTTATTTCATTATTTCCATGGCACTTTAGTCTCCCTTTTCCCTCTTTGTTTTAAAACTTTTGATATTTGCCGATAAAGTGATTGATCTCTCACAAGCGCTTTGCATTCACTAAGCACTAAAATTTTTGAGCTGATAGAATTATTTCCACTATCCAGTAGATTTAGACTGTAAACTAACCATGTTATGGCTTTTTCCATAAAACTGTATGGTTGCAATAGGAGGCAAGGCAGAAAATTGCAATGGGGGAAGAAGGAAGTAAAGCATACATCCCTCATATTTTACTATTACCAAGCAAGGCTTTTGACATTATAGAGCCATCTGAGCAGGCTTTTAAAATTCATATCTGCTCTTGTCACTCTGCTACTTAGAAGATTTAATGAATTCCCATTGTCAATTGGAGAGGCTGGAGAAATTGACAATTCAGGACATGAAACTCAGGAGTCAGGCAGACTGGGTTTAATCCTGATTCTCCTGTTGGCTTAGTTTGTGTCCTCAAAGAAGTCAGCAGTTCTCTCTGTGACCTTCAGTTTTCTCATAAGTAAAGTTGATATAAGACTGCCCACACTTTGGGTTGTACTGATTAAATGTCAATGTCAGTAAAGAATGCAGAAAAATTTATATTATGTGTTATTTATTGCTGTTTTGTTATATAAGGCTCAAATCCCTTCAAGAACTGACTCCATCCTGTCTTTCTAATCTTATTTAGGATTTTACCTTCCTTCATCCTGCTCTTACTCACTACATCAGCTCACTCATCCAGGGATTTTTCTTACATCCATCTGCTTCCACAGTGGCTTTCAATTAGATTACTTGTCTTCACCTATTAAAACCTCCTCAAGCTTTTACATACTACCTGAAATGCCCTTTTCCCCCCAATAAAGTCCACCCCAATTGCTTCCATATCAGTGAAAATGAATATTTTTTCTCTGGGTTCTAAGAATTCTGAAGGTGGGCAATTCATTATACTTAGATGGCTCTCTGCCCCCCCAGGCCAATGACTCCCAATGAGTGATAATTTTGTTTCCCAAGTAGGGTGGCCAACGTATCCTGGTTTTCCAAGAATATTCCCAGTTTCAAATGTCAAAGGCTTATATTCCAGGAACTCCCTCAATCCCAGACAAATTGGGACAGTTGGTCAACCTACTTTAAGAGGACATTTGCAATGTATGAAGATATTTTTTGGTCACAGCTTGTGATATCAGGAATTCTGTAAACATCTTGCAATGCACAGGACCACCCACACAATAAAGACTACTTGACTTAAAGTAATACCTAGGCTAAGAAACCCTTGCCAAGGTATGATCCATCTTTATAATATTTAGACTGCTAGATTGACTTAGTGGATGCAATTAGATTTTACATTCAAATAGTATTAAGTATTTATTTACCTACTTATATTTATTTAGTACCTTGTAAGGTCCTCTATGTATAGTTTCAAAGAGGTGATATTGGATCCTCTGTCCTGTATAAGTTTCAAATATGATTGGGGCATAAGAATGTTATTTTAATAAAAATTAAAGAACAATTGCAAGCAATAGACAATTAAGGTATGTCTTTTGTGAATGTAAAATAAGAACTCTCAATGTACTTTTGTAAGTGCAAATCTATGAGAATGACAAGGAGAAGATAGGAGAGGGATGGCCTCAAGATGTCTGGAATGAGGGAAGAGCGAAACATCCCAGGAACTAGAAATTGTCATAAGTTCCCAAGAAAGTACAATTATCTTTGAATATTATTAATAAATAACATGTCCATGTTATATAATAAAAATATAAACATTCCTGAAGAAAATCTAGCACTTAATTCCTTAGAAAACCTTTTAAAAAAATAACCAAATAACCAGTAGTAAGAGCTTGCCTGTTAAAAACTGTGGAAAGTTCCAATGCTATTTACAATCAAGATCTAGTATCATGTCTAAGAGTGGAATATTAGAATTCCTCCTCAAACAAGGACAAAACACATGATTCATTCTTACTGTGATATTATAACATGTATTTTGGAATGCTGAAACATACAATCAGATATAAAACAAAATTAAGAGACAATGTTGGTAAAATATATGGTGACTTGCAGATGATATAATTATTTAATAATAACTTAAAAAACTAAATCATTCACTAGAATAATGTATAAATAACTTGAGTAACTTAGTCAAATATAATGTCAACCTATGCCAAAATATTATATGTTATTAATATACAGTTTAAAAACATAATAAAATACATAACAGTGACCAAAGAACATCTTATCATTACTTTCAGTCAAGATGATGGTATAGGTAAACATGGCTCACTTCCTCACACAACCACACCAAAATTATAACTATACTATAGAACATCCATCACTCAGAACTGCCAGAAATAAAGCTTTGTGGAAGTCCTACTACTTACAGGATTAAATAAAAAACCACATTGAGATTGGTAGGAGGGGCAGAGATGCAGAAAGGGCTGGTCCCATGCCCATGTGTGGAAAATAAAAACAGGAGGAATATCTCAAGAGTGAGGAGTCTCAGTCCATCCCTACAAGAGGCTCCCCAGCCCAGGGTTCCAGTGCCAAGAAGATAAGTCCCCATAACTGCTGGCTATAAAAACCAGCTTGGATTGAGACTGTGGAAGACAGAAATTCTGGAGTCCTAGGCAGTTCCTCTTAAAGGGTCCACATATGGAGTTACTCAGACTCATTTCCTCTGAGCTCCAGTGTGGGAGTAACAGATTGAAAGGCACCAGATAAATACAGAGAGGAACTGAATTGTCCAGCATGAGGGAGAAAGCTGAGTGACAGCATTCTCCCAGACAGAAGTGCTGACAGAAACCATTGTTCCTTTTCTGAGCCCTCCCCCTAAAAAGCCAACAGGAAGGTATTATATCTGAGACTCCATCAGCCTGGCTCATACTGTTTACCCCACATTGGTGATTCCTTGAGGTCCTGCCCCTCCCAACATTCAGGACCACCCAAATTGTTTCCAGTGGCTTTACCATAGAAATGGCTTATCTTGGTTCATGCTTCACATTTTTTCTAAACTCTTTCAAAAAGCAACATCTGATCTCAGCAAGCCCTGTATCTCTTGCTAAGTGGCCCCAGGCCTGATACTAACAGCCACTGGCCTTGGTTCAAAACTTGGCCTTGACAGAACATCTCTAAGAGTTGCACAAATAGTGGCCATTTACAGATCACTTTGTAGGTTATGCTGGGTGACCCTGGGCAAAACACAGGCAGGGTATACCAATGGCAAACAAGCCTCAACTATAAAAGAAGAGTGTACACAGCCCACGCATTGGGTACACCTTGAGTACCCAGCTTTGGTGATATGAGAGGTGGTTCCACTGGACCCTTCAAGACACCTACTACATTACACCATTCTACTAAGCCTGGGAGATGTAGCAGCTACCTAATATGTAGAAACAAACACAGGGAGGGTGCCCAAATGAGGAGGCAAAGAAATTAGTTCCAAATGAGAGAATAAAACAAAACTCATGGAAAATAACTAAACAAAATAGAAACAAATATTCTACTAGATGCAAAATTTGAAACACAAGTTATAAGGATGCTCAGTGAACTTAGTGAGAATTTCAGCCGCATAAAAAAGATCCATTCAGAAATCAAGGATACACTGATTAAAGTAAAGAACAATTTACTAGGAATTAACAGTAGAGTGGATGAAACCAAGAATAAAATCAGCAATTTGGACTATAAGGAAGCCAAAAACAAGCAAACAGAATAAGAAGGAAACAATACAAAAAAACACAAAAAGATATTTTAAGGAGCATCAGGGACAACTTCAAGTATACCAATTAACATACCTGGGGGGTGCCAGAAGGAGACAAGAGAGACCAAGAAATTGAAAACCCATTTGAAAAAAATGACAGAAAAACTCCCCTTACTTGGAAAAGGAAATAGACCTAAAAGTCCAGGAAGAACAGAGAGTTCCAAACAATAGGAACCTAAAGAGGCCCAGACCAAGACATATCATAATTAAAATGTCAAAGGTTAAATACAAAAAGAGAATCTTAAAAGCAGAAGAGAAAAGTAGTTAGTTACCTACAAGGGAACTCCCAAAAGACTGTCAGCTGATTTCTCAACAGGAACTTTGTAAACTAGAAGGAATTGGCAAGAAATATTCAAAGTGATAGAAAGCAACAAGCAATGTCTGAGATTTTACTGCCTATGTTTCTTCTAGGATTTTTATGGTTTTGGGTCTAATATTTGAGTCTTTAATCCATTTTGGATTTATTCTCATGTGTAGTATAATAAGGTGGTCTAGCTTCATTTTTCTGCATGTATCTGTCCAAGTTTCCCAATGCCATTTATTGAATAAACTGTCTTTAGCCCACTGTATGTGCTTACTTCCTCTGTTGAATATTAATTGACTGTAAAGGTGTGGGTTTATTTCTGGGTTCTCTATTCTGTTCCATTGATCTTTGTGTCTGTTTTTATGCCAGTTCTATGCTGTTATGATTACTATGGCCTTATAGTATAGTTTGATACTAGGTAGTGTGATTCCTCCAACATGTTCTTTTATCTCAGGATCACTGGTGCTATGTGGGGCCTTTTGTGGTTCCATATAAATTTTTTAAATATTTGTTCTAGTTCTGTGAAACACTTTATTGGAATCTTGATAAGAATTGTATCGAGTCTATAGATTGCTTTGGGTAGCTTGACATTTTAAGGATGTTAATTCTTCCTATCTATGAACATGTTATGTGTGTCCATTTATTTGTATCTCCTTCTATTTCTTTCTTTAGTACCTTATAGTTTTCTGAGCACAGATCTTTTATATCCTTGGTTGGATTTATTCCTAAGCATTTTATTCTTTTTGTAGCCATTGTGAATGGGATTGTTTTCTTAATTTCCTTTTATGCTAATTTGTTATTGACCTTAAAAATGCAACTGATTTCTGGTTATTAATTTTGTATCCTGCTACTTTGAGGAGCTTATCAGTTCTAGAAGTTTCTTGGTAGACTCTTTGGGGAGCTCTGTGTACAGTGTCATGTCATCTGCAAATAAGGACAGTTTTACTTCTTCCTTTCCAATATGGATGTCTTTTATTTCTCCTTGTATGATTGCTATGGCTAGGCCTTCCAGAACTATGTTGAATAAGAGAAGTGAAAGCAGACATCCCTGTCTTGTTCCTGATCTTAAGGGGAAGGCTCGTAGTTTTCACCCATTGAGTATGATGCTGGCACTAGGTTTGTCATATATGGACTTCATTATATATAAGTATGTTCTCTCTGTTCCCACTTTGCTGATAGTTTTTACCATAAATGAGTGCTAAATTTTATAAAATTTTTTTTGCATATATTGATAGGATCATGTGTTTCTTATCCTTCATTTTGTTTACGTAGTGGATCATATTTATTGATGTGTGAATGTTGTACCAACTTTGCATTCCTGAAATAAATCCCACTTGATCATGATGTATGAACTCTGGATGCATTGCTGTATTTGGTTTGCTAATATTTTGTTGAGGATTTTAGCATCCATGTTCTTCAGGGATTTTGGCCCATCATTTTCATTTTTTATAGCATCTTTATCTGGTTTTGGAATTAGGATAATGCTGGCTTCATCAAATGACCTTGGTAGCCTTCTCTCCTTTTGAATTTTTGAAATAGTTTCAGAAGAGGTGGTAGTTTTTCCCAGAATGTTTGGTAAAATTCACCTGTAAAAGCATACAGTCCAGGGCTTTGTTTGTTGGGAGTTCTTTGACTACTGCATCAATTTCACCAGGTGTAATCTGTCTATTCAGATTCTCTGATTCTTTCTGATTTATTTTTGGAAGATTGTATGTTTTTAGGAATTTATCCATTTCATCTTGGTTGTTCAATTTGTTGGCATACAGTTCAGAATATTTGCCAACAATCTTTTATATTTCTTTGGTGTCATTTGTTTCATTTATTATTTTTCCTGTTTCATTTCTGATTTTATTTTGGGGGGTTTTCTCTATGTTTTTCTTGGTGAATCTGGTTAAAGGTTTGTCAATTTTTTTTTTTTTTTTTTTTTTTTTTTACCTTTTCAAAGAACCATCTCTTGGATACATTGATCTTTTGTATAATTTTTCAGGCTCTATTTTGTTTATTTCTACTCTGATCTTTATTATTTCCGTCCTTCTACTTACATTGGGCTTTATCATTATTCTTTTTTCAAGATCCTTTCAGTGTAAAGTTAGGTTATTTGAGATTTTTCTTAGTTTTTGTTTTGTTTTTTTTAGGTAGGCCTCTAATGCTATGAACTTATGAGATATAGCTCCCCAGGCAAGAGAAATGAAAGAAAAAATAAAGAAATGGGACTACATCAAACTAAAAAGTTTTTGCAAAGCAAAGGAAACAATCAACAAAACAAAAAGATAAACCACAGAATGGGAGAACATATTCACTGATACATTTGACAATAGGTTAAAATCCAAAATTTATAAAGAACTTAGAAAACTCAATACCAAAAAAAAAAAACCCCAAAAAACCCAACAACACCCAAACAAACAAAAAACCAAACAACCTAATTAAAAAAATAGACAAAATACCTGAATACACACTTTTCCAAGTAGTACATACAGATGGCCAATAGACATGTGAAAAAATGCTCAACATCACTAATCATGAGAGAAATGAATAATTTGACCACAATGAGATATCATCTCACACCTGTCAGAATGGCTATCATGAACAAATTAACAAACAACACGTGCTGGTGAACATGTGGAGAAAAGGGAACCCTTTTGCCCTGTTGGTAGGAATCCAGTCTGGTGCAATCACTGTGGAAGACAATATGGAGATGCCTCAAAAAATTAAAAATGGATCTGCCTTTTGACCCAGTGATCCCACTTCTGGGAATATATTTGAAGAAACCCAAAACACTAATTTGAAAGAACATAAGTACATCTATGTTCATTGCAGTATTATTTACAATAGCCAAGGTATGGAAGCAGCAGAAGTGTCCATCAATAGATGAGTAGATAAAAGAACTCTGGAACATTTACACAACAGAAGACTACTTGGCCATAAAAATGAAAAAAATTTTACCCTTTGCAACGGCATTGATGGACGTGAAGAAGATTATGCTGAATGAAATAAGCCAGTCAAAGAAAGAAAAATATCATATTATTTCACTCATATATGAAATCTAATGAACAAGCTGAACTAACAAGCAAAATAGAGACACAGACTCATAGATAGAGAGCAGGATGACAGCTCTGGGCGAGGGGAGGTTAAGGAGTGGAAGGATGGAGCAAAAAGGGAAAAAGACTCATGGACATGGAAAACAGTTTGTTGATTGTGGGGTGGGGGAAGGGAGTAGAAGGGGGTTAAATGGTATGCAAAAAAATACAATAAAAAAACCAAAGTGATGAACACCAAGGACCTACAACCAAGATTACTCTATGCAGCAAAGCTATTATTTAGAATTGAAGAACAGATAAAGAGCTTCACAGACAAGGAAAAGCTAAAGGAGTTTATCACCACCAAACCAATATTATATGAACTGTTAAAGGGTCTTCTTTAAAAAGAAAAAGAAGATAAAAAATATGAACAATAAAGTGGCAATAAACACATATCTATTAACAACTGACTCTAAAAAACAAAATAAATAAGCACAACAGAAACAGGTTCATAGATACAGAGAACATTTTGATGGTTGCCAGATGGGAGGAGGGTTGGGAGGATGGGCAAAAAAATGAAGGGATTAAGAAGTACAAATTGGTTGTTACAGAATAGTCATGGGGCTATAAAGTACAGCATAGGAAATAAAGTAGCAAAAGAACATATATGCATGACCCATGGACATGGATGGACATTGGTGTGGGAATTGCCTGAGGGAGTGGGGATGTCTGGGTGGATTTGGGCAAAGGAGGGAAATTGGGACAACTATAATAGCATAAAGAATAAAATCTAATTTATAAAAGGATAAAAGGAACATAGGGTCTTGGTAAAAACAATTAACAGGAGATATATTAGACATTTATAAAAATAAAATATGTTTTATTGAATAACTCAAAGAGAAGACTTGAATACATATGGAATTACATATGTTTCTAATTAACTTTGGTGTATCACAATTTCAATTATATTATACAGAGTAGAATAGTATAAGATGATTCTATAATACTTCAGAAAATACCAATCAATAATACAATGCTAATTTTTTATAAGAAATATATTTTATGACAGTGGGAAGGGGTAACTCAACCAGAGAGATCTTATTTATGATGCTATTCTTAAGACAAAGTGATACTGACTCAAGTAAATATGGGCACATTAGCAGAAATAACCTCAAGTAGATATAAACATAAATATTAGGTCTAGAAATATAATAAATGATCAAGGATATAAAAATAAAACAAAATAGAAGCATTAGTACATAAAAAGAGCTGGTAAATTGGATTATTTAGAGTGTTTATCAATCTAGATTCACACTTTACAAAATATAGCAAAGTAGCCTCTAGATGAATTGATGAGTTAAATTAGGTTTACTAAAACATTTTCATTCCTGGAGATCACTTAGGATATAAGGTGAGACCAAAGATTTTTTTTATTTTTTATCATTTAAAAATGTTCATACCTTCCTGATTTGTCATATATTGCTTATTAAAAATAAGTGATAATTTTTCTCTTGAGCAAATAACCTAGAAAAAGTATAGGTAATGATATGCTATTTATTCGTTACTATTTATCAATTAATTAATTTAATTAATAATTTAATATTTTTCTTAGCTATTGCATATATCTTCTTTACTATGTGGGTAGAGCTATTGCCCTTATTGACAAATGAGAAACCAAGCTGGAATACATTCTTTATATTGGTTGATTAGTGGTTCATCTCTCTGCTTTAAGTTTTCTTCAGGCTCCAGGGTACAGGTGATTATGTTGGGCTTCTGTACTGAGTCTAGGTCATGGAACCCTGAATGCAGCACCCAGAGACTGAGCTAGGAAAACAATGAGCAATGGGGGTGGGGTGGGGACTGAGTGGGAGAGCCATTGTTAATGTTTCCATTGCAAAATAAGCCAGTAACCAGTACTCACACAAATGAAATAACAGAGGCACAGCGTTTATTTTTTTGCCCAAGAAAGTTTTAGAAAACAAAAGAGGGTAAGGATTGATGAAAAAGTTACAGCTGGCTGTGGGTGAACACAGATGGACCTCCAGATCACTGAGTCCTTCTTTTTATAGAGACATGATATATGTTCTCCTGTTTTCAGGCCATTCTTCCTAAAACTTGAGCAAAATCACAGGACTCGCAGAGGCATGAAGGGACATTTTGAAATTCCATCTTTCCTTTTTTAATTGGGAACTCACCAAGACAGAGGTGGAAAGGAGGCATGCCGATTCACATGTTTTAATACTCAATATTCTTTTTTCCCTAAAACCCAAACATTCAGCTGAATGCCTTAGGACACATATCTGCTATAAATTCATTTTTTTATCTAATTTGTCTGAGATCTAAGCTTCCTATGGAGGTCTGAGATCAAAGGATCTGATTCCTTCTGATGTTGGCGCTGACATATAATCTGTGCTGACTTAGTTCTGTCTATAACCTCACAGTGGGAGGCAGCCAGCTTCCCTGGGCACCTTTACTCAGTGCACTTTCAGTTCAGCTAGGGAGTCTCTTAGGTATGTTGCTGGTTGGAGCTACCATGTAAATAATTCATGGGAGATTTTTAAAATGTTTTTGGCACCTGCAAAGGAAAGCTACACTATGTGAGTCTTTTATGCATAGGTGCAGATTTGAAGAACAGGGGGTAACAGATTTCCAATTACAGTACTCAAAAACAGGACAACGATGTCTTCAATGGATTGAAAACAGGTGACTTGCAGTGTTTGATTCCCCTTATATAAAGTGGTATTGGTTTTACCAAGGAATAAAAATTTAAATGTTTTTTCCTTTTTTAAGTTTGTTTCCATGTGACAATTTATAATTCTTGATCTTTAGTTATTTGCTGATCTTGAAGAACTACATCTTTTGCTGCTAGTGGGAGCAGTAATTATGGAAATGACACAAAGCTCAGTAGTTGGCATAGAACTGGGCATAATAGGGAGACCAGGTTGATGGCAAAAAAAGTCTCTTCCCTGAAGGAACTGAGCATCTAAAGAAGACAAGAGTGTCATTCAAGGAAAGTGGACCAATATTAGAAGCAGAAGCACAAGTCTAATGAAAACTCTAAACCACAAGATTTGAGGCATAAATCAATGTAGTTTGAACTGTCAGGGAGCAGGTCTAGGAATTGAGATCCCATAGGAAAACTAGTATAATATGAAGGTTTGCACAGATCTAAGCAGGAGAAAAGTCCCATAGCTAGGTGGCCATGGCAGATACATGCTAGGCAAACTGTGGAAAAGAAGAGAGAAGATATGAGACACATGGGTTTAGCAGAATATAAATTGATACCTCATGGAAACAACATAAACATGATACTTGGGTCTCATTTTAATGCTTTAAACCAAAGTGTATCGCATATCCATATTTATATTACTATTAACTTCTCTTTTTCTCACCTCAGTTCCATTCATTATTAGATTAAATTGAAGAGGAAGTTAGTACATTTTGCCCCAATAATGTGCTGTATAGTATGATACTGGCATGATTACTGTCTTCTAATACAAACTAAGACCAGTCTCAGTAAACTGAGTGAAGAATATGATACATGGGCTAAAAAAGTTATCATTTACATAGTATATAAAACAGTGGTAAATGAAGTTGGTGATGAGACATGAGAAAAGCAAGCATGAGAAATGTCAGTGTTGGTATTTCCACTTACTCTTTTGTTACCTAACAAATGGACCCGTGGGGGTGGGGGTGCCCAGATGTTATTACCCAAACGACACCCCCGTTCCCCGGGGTCCCTCGGTTGTAGGTCCTTTGCCCGCCGCCCTTGGAATTATGGCTCTGAATGGCAGAGTTTGGTGAAAAGGAAAGGAATTATTTATTCAAAAGTTATACAGGTTTGATTAATGGCTAAATGTCGCCCTTAAACCTCAAAATCTCTTTAAAACTATCACTAGTCCACACACAGTCCTGCCTTCCCCACTTTGCCCCGTTAGGCCAGTCAGGCCCATCAGGGGTACAGTCCTTCAGAAGAAAAAGAACAGAAGTCCGGGGCTCGGCTAGGCAGGCCTCTTGCGGTTCTCAGCACCATCCACTGCATTGCCGCGATCTCCAGCTCTTAATCTATAACCATAACCATGTGGCACCTCCTCATGGCCCACTAGCAAGAGTCCTTTCTCCCCTCTTCCTTCCCATGTGGTCTTCACACTGTTCCCCAGAGTCTGTGTCCCTTTGCCTCTCCTGCAGGCCTGTCTCTTCTCTTCCCTCTCCCAGTTACATTCTGTATTAAGTCTTTTAAACCTTTCTGATTAGTCTTGGTGATATGCAAAATAATCCTCTTTGCAAACAAGGAATGAAACTATCCTGTTATTGACATGCAAACTGATTCTCAATGACCCTGCTCAAGGCTCCCATCCCCCATGGCGGCCCGCCCTGGGGTGGGGAGAACGTATTTTTCTTGGACACCCTGTCAGGGTCATTTTCTGGACCCTGTCACAAATACCCGTTGTGGGGGCCCTGGATGTGCTCTGTTACACTTTCAGGAGTTAGGATAATTCTCAACAACTTTTTTTCACTGTCAAGTACATAATAGATAACATTCACATTCATGCCATACTCCCATGCATGTGTCCAACCAGCCTTCTTAATTCCTCATTGCTATCTTTAACTTTATGCAATGTTATATGGTGCTTAGAATACAGACTATGGAGCCAAAAAATCTTTAATTCTGTAAATTTGGTAATATCTACCACTACTTTGTACATGGTCTTGGGAAATTATTTAATTTCTCTGCACCTCAATGGACTTCCTTCTAAAAGAGAGATGATAATAATGCTTACTTTAGAGGGTTGTTTTAAGGATAAAAATATATATGTAACTTAGTGCCCAACATGTGGTAATAGCTATAATTGATGTATGTTACTTTAAATTATTATTAGCCTTTCTCTCTTCAAAGAACACTAACTGGAATGTGAAAGTTAACATATTCATTAACACAGACTACTCTTGAATTTCATTTATTTTTGTAACTGAATAAATTGTTTTTAAAATTAAACTATAGTACCTTATTGTTTATAACAAATAAATTAATATATCCCTCAATACTCAATGTAATACAAAAATAAAAAACTCAGGAGTTAGGAAATCTTCTGCAGAGGAAGAATGTGGGGAGATGAATAAGAGAAGGTAGAGAGTTTTGGAAGATAGGGTGAGGAAAATATTTCAGAACTTAAGTATGTTATAAGATAGTATAATTCTCACAGGTGGAAAATTAGGTAATTATGGGAAAGAATTAAAACATTTGGGTTTTGTATAGGAAGCAGCCAGAGACTAAAGCACTATACAGATAAAAAATACTTTAAAAAGATGCATTTGGGTACTCAGCTGAGAGGAGTTTCACCATTTAATTACAAGATTGATTCTCCTGGCAACCAGCCCCCATCCTAGGTGGAGTACAAAAGTCACTTTGTTAACATAACAAAAGGCATCTTTACTGCTTTTATCACTTAGGGAATTCCAAGGGATTTCAGAGCTCTGTGCTGGAAAGGGATTTCTTATTATAAAACATAGTATCACAGGTAGTGATGAGGATTAAATGAGTGAATGGATGTAAAGCATTGAGAAAAATGCCTGGCAAGGTTAAGTGTTATCTGAGCATTAGGGATTTGCATTATGATGGTTATTATTTATCCAGCTCTTACCACATCACAGGCTCTGGGCACTGCTTTGCATGATTCATCTTATTTAACCTGCAAACAATCCTATGAGGTAGATGCTATCATACCTACTGTTTTACAGATGCAGAAACTGAAGCACACAGAGGGTAAATACACTTTGCACATTTATTCAGTCAGTAAGATGTCAAGCAGGACATCGGACCATGTTTGTCTGATTCCAAGCATGTGTTCTTAGCTGGTATGTAATCTAGCTTCTAGGGACCATAAACAACTGTTTTGGTGGTATGACTCAATTGTAGCAGTAAAATTCTGTATAATTCTAGTTCACTTTCATTTATTAGGGAAGTAACATGATAGGTTAGTTAGTCATTAACATATTGCACGATAGTGGTTTTTAAAAGCTCAAGGTATTATTGCTTCTATTATACAGCCTTCAAAGAATTGAGACAGATAAGGACAAATATGCCCAGGTCATCTGTTTATCACAGTTAATACCATTGTTGACTCTTCTCAGTTGAATATTAATTCTGTTGAATAGAAAAATAATATACAAATGCAATATCAAAGGAAGAAAACAATAATTAAAACATGACTGTTAAAATGAAATACATGTTAGTAACTTGTTAAGTAGCACCTGACAGTATTATACAACTGAAGCCCAGAGAGGCTAAGTGACAAGGTGAAAGTCACAGAGCCAGTTAACAGGGGAAGAGGAACTTGAATCCTAATATTTTGACTATAGTTCAGTGCTCCTTTGTACTATTACACAATCATATATGTACACACTCATATGGATACATATTTATTTATATACTTTTGTTATCACTACATATGTTTATGTTCTTATACAGTCAAAGATATTAAAATTTTAAATTTGGGTTAAAAGCCAAAGTATTAGATGAGACTGTTTCAGAGTTCACATTTCTCAGTACAAGTATCAGTTAACCCATTTGGTAAAGCTAGAATGTGGTCTAGTTTTCATATTTATATTGATGTGCTTACAATAAAACATCCTTCTTGACTGATAGACATTATAAAAGTGTTTCTCTGGGAAGAATTTATTATCAATCTTTGATTAGATAATTACCATTCATTCTAAGTTGGGCATGGGATACAGTGGTTCTTTTTAGAAAAAAAATATTTTCAAAAATATTTGGACATCAATAAGCTGATAAAACTCAACAATCTTTAATTATTTGGCAATGTCTTTTCAGGAACTCTAAATACACAATATGTGTAATCAACTGATTGAGAACTAAGTTTATTTCCCCTGCTACATCCTTTCCCCACAGATATGAGGATGAGGCTCATGCTGGGCAAGCTGAACCAGCTCCCCCACCAGTCTGTAAACGGAGTGTCCAGGAGGAAGGTTAGCCGCCGTGCTGTCGGAGAGGAGGGTGGCAGCCGAACGGAGGCTGCTGTATCTGCTCCCAGTATTACCAGCATCACATCCCATGGGCACTCCTGTGCTGCAGGCTGTCCTGCTCAGCAGATGTACATGCAGGAGACTGGAAACTGGAAGGAGACCCAAGAACAGTTGCTGAGATATCAGCTGACAGACCAAGATCAGCTGCTGCTGCTCTGTCCAGACCTCAGACAAGGGAAGCAGCAACTGCAGGAACAGAGTCCGTTGGGCAAGGGCAGTGGCAGCTCAGGGCTTTCCCCAGAGAAGAAAGTATCTTGTAGTGCCAACAAGGCATTCTGCCTTCATTCGGTACGTCAAGAAGCTATTCACGAACAACTGTGATGGAGGAGTGGTGTGGGCATTTGGACTGAAAGTCAAAATGTTCAACATATTTCTGGAAAATGAGCAGGGAAGATGAGGCCTGACCTTGTTTGGACACTGAGAAGAAATTTTGGACTCTGAAATCTCTTTTTTTTCAACTTTAAAGCTGAAGACAGTCATAGAAATGCTTGTAGATTGAAACGATGTCAGATATGTCTTTTGTATTTACCATGGATCCTATCCAATGCCTATCAATTAATAGGTTCCCAAATATTTGTTTTGTTTTTACTTGTTTTTAACTTAAGCCTGATTTTGTCATCTTAATAATGGTATACCCCTTATTTAGAGCAGTAGAGGTTTTTATAAAGCTTCCGTTAGGATGACTACCCCCCATGCTTCTGTTATTGAGGGATCATGAGAAGGTCTGGTCTGCTATAATTATTTCTGCAGTGTTACAGCAAAACATTTTTTTTATCTTAAAGGAACATTTGAATGATAGAACTGTCAGAGCTTACCTTTCAATTGTAAGACAACTCCTTGGTTTTTTACATGTTGATTTCATTCCATCGCTTAAATAGAGTCATTATTGGGAGCCCAAGTAGAGCAGACATACCAAGTTTGCACCTCATGAGTACTGATACATGAAAATTGATGTTCTCATGGGATTTGTTGAAATTTTAGTTAAGGACGAAGATACAAAAATAGCAAGATTGGGGAAAGAAATTGTCTATAGATCAAGATTATTTCTTGATAGTTCTTTGTGTTAGTAACTGGGTTAAATTTAAAAATAGAATTTAAAAAAAAAACAAAACTGTATTGGAAGACCAGAGATAACCAAGTGGCCAAGTGGATTATCAGCTAATTCATTTATCAGAGAAATGGTTTTTGGAGAAGATATTTCATAGAGCTCCCAGCAGGATGAGGTGGGGAAGAGATTATGTCATATGCAACCTTTCCAGGATGTACTAGAGGCTATAAGGGAGATCAGAGTAGAGGGTCAATTGGTGTTAAGCTGGGTAAGGATGTTAATGACAATTTCACCTAATTCATAGATTTGCACAGGGCCCATCAGTATTCAAACTGAAAGATAGTTTAAGGAGACTGACTGGGCCCTTGGCTCTGGATCCTGAAGGCTTCATGCTTCAAAGAAGTAAAGCAAAGACAGCAGAACTGAGAATTCCCAGAAAGAACTTCCTCTCACCTTTTCCCTAAATATAAACCAGGATTTTCCAATCTCTGAAAGGTTAAAGGGCTGTTCTATACATGAATTAGAACTGAAGAAGGAGACACACTGTTCTATTGCAGAGTTTTAAATAATGATTTCCTGGAATTAGCCCCATAGAGGATACTGGCAAAGAGTCAGCAGCAGCAGGACATCAATGGGAAAGCACGTCTCACCTTGCCAGGAGCTGGCAGGAACTTTCTCCGCCTCTTTGTCCATGCTTTTGGTGTCTTGTGGACATCTCACACCTTCAAGCTGCACCAAAAGGAGATGGGCAGTTTTGTAACACAGTGATGAATGCTGATGGGGATACAATTAGATATATTTCAAGAGATTTTAATACAGACTGTCTGTATTTCAGGAGGGCATGATGGGCAGAGTAAATGCAGGCATTTACTCTGGAGGTACAGAATGGCTGCCTGAAGGGTAAACCCCCTTGTAGATGTACTTTGCTTAGCACTAGTACTATTTAAAAACATAACAACAGCCCTGGCTGGTGTGGCTCAGTGTATTCAGCACTGGACTGCAAAGCAGAGAGTCACCAGTTTGATTCCCAGCTGGGGCACATGCCTGGGTTGCAGGCCAGGTCCCTGGTGGAGGGTTCATGAAATTACACATCGATGTTTCTCTCCCTTTCTTCTCCCTCCCTTCCCCTCTCTCTAAAAATAAATAAATAAAATCTTTAAAATAAAAACATAACAAAAAATAACTTGAATTGCTTAGGTAGACTATGTTTTTTCTAGTTTAATTAGTTCTTGCTATAACCAGTTCATCTCATTTTTTGTAGCATCCTAGTCTCTGAAGTAATTCCATTTGCACTCTTTAGTGTATGTACTAGGTCTTTGAAGATCTGTAATCTTTTCATGCAAAAGCATTTCAGAAGTTAAGGCTTTTGAGGATTATACAATGGTAGCAGTCTTAGCACTACTTACTGAGGCTTTGTCTATACATTCTCTCCCTTTCATCCTGGTGACTTCTTTCACCACTTCAAATTCCAGCCTACATTTCTTTCCTGAGCTCTATACCATGTATTTAGCTGCCTATTGAGAATTTTCCATTGGGTTATCCCATGGCCACTATGACTTAACGTGGTTCTTAAAGCCTATTCCTCCTCATGTTTTCCCTAACACAATAAATCACATCCCTGCACTCAGACCAGAAATCTGGAAATAAAGCATGACTGTGTTCCACCTCACTCTTCCCAAAGTGTCAGCTACCAACTCTGTTATTTCTACTCCTTAAGCTTTCTCCCAATTTTATTTTCTTATCCATCTCCATGTTCCACAAGGCTGATCTTTCTGAAAGACAAATTTGATTCTATGCCTCTGTTTAGGAACAACTATAATTAACCTGTTATTTCTACCCCCAGCAAAGCCTTGGATCCCTGTGGTCAGAATTGATACTTTGGACCTGAACAGGAACCAGAAACATCTAGAGTAACTGCAGGGCTTTAGCATCTGGCATGGAGTTTCAGGATCTAGCCAGAGTCATCCAAACCATAGTGAAGCCCATCTTCTTTTTCCTTCTCAAAAAATGGAAGAATTGGGTAAATGTCAGAAGCAAATAGAGCATCTTGGTTCATTTGTGTCTGGAGATGAGCTGATTAGATAAAGCACCACTATAAGCCAATCCTAAACTTATTAAGGACATTAATATGGGTAACCTGGAAAATATTTTACAACAGTAACAGCCCTTTATTCAAACAAATCATTGAAAAATTTTGTGTTCTTTTGTTATTTTAAAGAATCTTTTCACCTCCTTTTTCTGATTTACTATGTATGGTGAACTCCTTTCCGCCAAGATTCTGAACAAACTAAAATTCTATAGAGTTAAAAGAATGTAAATGTTTATGGATGTTAAAATTGAGAGAAGAAGAAGGAAGGGAGCTGGGGTTGTTTTCACCATCTCTTGGGTTTGAGGGATTGAGTTCAGGGAAGGTACCAGAATTTGACAGAACATGTCTCTCTCAGAGTAAGAGACTGAGGTGATCTAACTGGGCTTGTATATTGCAGCAGAATTGCCGTTATTATTGTCCAATGAGGCTACTTAGTACCAAGAAGCATTTAGCTCCCTGAGGGCCCAGTCCTTTCAATGATTATTTAATTGATTGGCTACTGTCCTACAGTCTAACTCCAAATGAGTTAAATTACTATACATTGAAATATATACAAACTCTATGCAAAAATGTGTATGGGGAAATCGAATGTAAATCACATGCAAATATTATTCAAACAAGCTTCTATAAAATTATATATGTCAATAACAGTAAAAGATTTTAATTAATTCTGTCATTTAAAATTCATGCATTTATTCCATATTTTGTTTCCAGGATTTATAATGTATCAGTGTCAACTTTGAAAGAGCTATAAGCAGAAGAGATTATTCTACTGAGTGTAAAACAGTTGATTTCAACCTACACCACAGCACTGTAACTAATTACAGATCAGATTTATGAGATAAGTAACATTTCCAGAATATAATTTGTTAAAAAAAAGATAAAATATTTTTATAAAGTTAAATGAGGTTGAAGTGGTAGTAGAATACCCAGATTTGCTTGTTTATAAATATTCTTCTAGCAATTGTTATCTTTAGACCTCAAAGAAGACTGGAATTTCTTTGCTTGGAACAATAAAAGAAAAGAGTAGATTCTATCCCTCAATCTGGTCTATCTTGAGACAGAAGATTCATTTAATACCTTTGTAAGACTTTCCAGAATTTACTGGGATTTGAAAAACTGATTCTTTGATTCTATACAGGCCTCTTTGGATCTCTTCTTATTTTTGTACTCCCATTCCAACAAAATTGTTTGAAAGACGTTTGTTCATGCATTTCATTACTTCCCAGGTTTTCGTTTACTCTACCATGCACTGCACGGTGCCTTCTAACCCTTCCACAGAATAGAGACTGCTCTCCCAGCAATCACCCATGATTGCCATTTTTCCAATTCTAAAGAACAGTCCTCTAGCCTCATCTTATGACATCTTGTGAACATCTAGGTTAGACTTTCTCTTCTCTATTTAGACCATTTCTTTCTCTAGGCTTCTGTGATGACTTCTGTCCTTGATTTCCTCTCATGTCCTTGCATACCTTCTCAGTACACAATAAAGAAACAAATTTTAGCTTCTCACCCAAAATCTTGTGAGATCCTAAGAAGAAAATCCAGTTAAGTCCTTCTAGTCTTTTGAACTAGAGAACTGAAAGCTTTCAAATAGGTGGTGTTTTTCTGTTGTTGTTGTTATTGTTTACCAGTTTATCGAGGTGTAACTGACATGTAAAAAGCTGTACATATTTCATGGATAAGTGTACATCTGTGAAACTGTCACTGCTATGGAGGTCATAGACATAGCCACCACCTCCAAAAGTTTCCTCCCACATCCTCTTTATTATTAGTAGCAAGAACACCTAACTAACATAAGACTGACTGTCTTAGAAAATTTTAAGTATACAATACAGTATTGCTAGCTATATTCACTATGCTATATAGGAGATTTTTAGGATGTAATTATCTTGCATAACTGAAACTTTATACCCTTTGGCCATAATTTCCCCATTTTCACCTCCCCCAAGGCTCTGGCAATCATCATTCTACCTTTTCTTTCTATGATTATAACTATTTTAGATTCCACATAATGGTAAGATTATATACAATTTGTCTTTCTGTGTTTGCCTTATTTCACTTAAATAATGTTTTTCAGGCCCATCCTTGTTGTTGAACATGGCAGGATTTCCTTCTTTTTTAAAAAATTAGATAATATTCCACTATGGGCATTGTTTTATGTCACTGAGTTGCTGGTATTTTGTTATCAGCAATAGAAAACCAATGCAGACACTATAGTTTCACTGAAAAAAAAAAAAAAAAAAAAAGGTGGGGGAGCGCAGTCATTTTCTTTTGTCTTGCTCCTGTCTTTGGATGGCTTCTAGTCTCTTTTTCAGCTGACATGAATCACTTTCAGTCCCCAGAAGCTTAAACTCCTCTTTCAGTCCATAGATTCCCCTTGGACAGCACAACCGCAGTTCCCAGTGTGCCTTCCCAGGCTTCCCACCTGCACGCTTGCTCTCTCCTGCATAGACAGGAGGCCATCCATCCACAATGGATTTGTTTCCAAAACTGCAACTGCAAGGTGAAAACAAGCCAGATATTTCTTCCTTTCTCTTCTGTCTTTTCATTTCCCAGTCTGTTTCCCCAACTAGATTCTGACAAAAGTTATTTGCAGCATTCCCATCAGTTCCATGAGTGACAGGAGACTGGTGTCAAGTGAGAAAATGAAATGTAAATTTTATTAAACACCCCCTCTCATCTCTGCGTATCAATCCAGATTCCAGCCGAACATAGCAAATCAAATCCTGTCTATGCCAGGCCTCAGGGCACACGGAAAATCATTTCTCCTTAATACCATTCCCTTCTAGTAAAATATGTTTCTGTTTGGTAAATGAAAAATTTAAATGCAAACCCTGTTTTAATCCCAGTAAAAAGTATATCTTCAAAATGAACATTTGAAGAGGGAGCAGAGAAGAGAAGAAGGAAGATTTGGGAACCAAGGGGAAGGAGAAGGGGGTGGAGAAAACAGAATTGTGTTTAGCTGTGTCATGCCTGATGGCTGTGCAGGGATGCATATCCGCAGAATAAATGGAGACATTTTTTGAAAGCTTGGACCATCAGGACATTTATCTACATGCTGTCCTATCTCAGAGATAATAAAGATCTTAAATCTGATACACTGCCTTGCAATAGCATTAGAAATATAGATGCTTCATTCTGGGTGCAAATATATGGACAGTTACTGGCTTGTATGTAGTTTTTGTGAGTGGTGTCTATGTATACAGAATATCTTAATTAGATCCTTAAAAGCATGATTAACTTAAAAATTTAAAGAAGCACTCTACACATTAAGATAAAAATAGAACAAATTAAAACTTGAGCCAATAAAGAATATTGAATATGACACTATGACTTAGAATATACACTAAAATTTATCCATATTCCACTTAAATTTAAATAAAAACTAAATCCTGCTTCATGTTAAAATATATTTAATCTGCATTTTTAAAAAAATTGTACTTATTTATTTTTAGAGCGGTTAAGGGAGGGAGAAAGAGAGGAAGAGAAACATTAATGTCTGGTTGCCTCTTGAACGACCCCTACTGGGGACCTGGCCTGCAACCCAGGCATGTGCCCTGAGTGGGAATCGAACCAGAGACCCTTTGATTCACAGAGACCCTTTGATGCACAATCCACTGAGCCACACCAAGCAGGGCTTAATCTGCATTTTTAATTTGCTCATTTTATGTGCGTAAAACCATTTTTGAAATGGCAGCTTGCCAGGGATATATTTGTATTTGGACCACCTGTCCTGATTTGCCAGAGATGGGAGAGTTTCCTGGAATTTGGAACTGTCAGTGTACCACCAAGGAAATGCCAGAAATTCCAGTTAAACCAGGAACATTATTCACCTTAACATATTACTATTATAAATAATATAAAATAGTAATTCTTCATACTCTAATAAATTATTAGTATTGTAGATTTTATTTTTGGACATCTTGAGCTAAATGAACTTTGAGCTGTATCTGGATGGGATCTCCTTGGCTTGGTCAAGCTTGGCAGACAGAGTTCACACTTCCAAAACATGTAAGGGCACAACCCAAGCATTACCAACGATACCTGAAAAAAAAAATGGCATTCTTAATCGCTCTGTTCCTTGACTTTTGGTTAAGCTTTAAAAACATCCTTCCTGATACAGCACAGTCAATGTAAAGGAACTTGAATTTTGCTTTCTAGGTACTTAGGGATGTGGCAGAAGAACGCAACTGATACTGCATAAACAAATGTCTCTCATTAAACATAGATCCCAGCTTTGGTGCATTTCTGCATTTAAGAGCTAAAAATGTAAATCAAGTGTTGGGCTAAACAGTATTCATTTCCCAAAAGCTATATATCATTTCTCACTTAGTAGAGATGTGGCTTCTGAGATAGAAGGTGTTATATTTAGAACTCAAAAATAATGTCATGCTCCCTTGTGCACAAGAAAAGAATTTATATAATGTAGAAATTTGTAATATAGTAACTTGAATTATTGTATTCCCACAGTCCTGGATTGCTTAATTAAATATACTTGATTTCTCAATTGTTCTTCCTTTTTAGTATTTTTTGCATATTAGTTAATTAAAATAGAGTAGAAATGGGTACAAATTATACTGGGTGGGACAAAAATAGGTTTATAGTTGTGAGTACAGAAAACACAGAGTTTATTATTTTATTATTTATTAATTATTGTATTATTTTTCCATAAGAACAACTGTGAACCTACTTTTGTCCACACCTGCCTAGGTAAGGAGCAGAAAGCAGAGCTAACTCAAAGCAAAATTGTGTAATTATTAACGTGAGGGTTTGGAGCTTGCCCTGACATTTGTCCTATTTCATTTCTTCCAATTTCAGTCTCCAAATTTTTGGTGCTGCAACCAGCTCATCCTGAAAGTATTTTGATCTCTGGACGTGTCCTTTCTATAGCCTTCACATCAGATTCAGCTACCCAGTGATCCATGTCTTCCAGAATTTCTAGATAGTTTCATAGAATAATTCATGCTACTGTTATAATGTTTAAAAAGTCATACCTTCTAGAGGATATTTTCATTGTAACAGATTTCTCAAATCATAGCTTAGAAGAATAGATCTAAACATGGACTTCCAATTACTGCAGAAGTCTATTTTGGAGAAGAACCTTCAATAATATATTGGTGTCCTATTGCTAATATTACCAAAAACTTTGTGTTTTAAGACAACACAGATTTATTCTCTTGAAGTTTTGGAGGTCACATATTTGAAATCCCTTTCATTGAGCTAAAATCAAAAAGTAGTCAAGTCTGGCCCTGCGTGGGTTGCTCACTTGGTTGGAGCATCATTCCATGCACCAAAAGGTTGACAGTTTGATCCCATTCAGGGCACATACGTAGGTTGTAGCTTCAATCCCCAGTTGTGATATGTGTGGGAAGTAACAGATCTATGTTCTTCTCATTCCATGTTTCTCTCTCTCTCTCTCTCTCTCTCTCTCTTTCTGCCATGTCTTTCCATATCTTGTTTCTACTCTCTTTAAAATCGAATAAACATATCCTTAGGTGAAGATTTTTTAAAAGGTAGTCCAGGCTGGTTCCTTCTAGAAGTTTTAGGGTAAAATCTGTTTCCTTGCCTCTTTCAGCTTCTAGTGGCTGCTTGTGTTCCTTGGCTGTGGCCCCTCTTCCACCTTGGGAGCGTATCTCCAGTGTTCACTTCAAATTCTTCATTCACGTCTCATACTATTTTTCTAATCTGCCACTCTAAGGACACCTGCGGTTACATTTAGGGGCCACCTGAACAATCCTGGGTAGTCTCCTCATTTACAGGTCCTTAACTGAATCACATCTGCAGGTCCATTTTGCTATGGAAGGTAACATTCACAGGTTCCGGGGGTTAGGATGAGGATAGTTTTTGTGTGCCCGCTATTCAGCCCACCACAAATAATACATGCTCTGGCTGTTTATAAGTGAAATTGGCTCTGAGGAGAATGGAAAGCGATAGCAAGGACAAACCCTACCCCTGCATGCAGCTGAGTGTAAAATTTGGGAATTAAAGATGAAGTTGTCCTTGATGATATCGACCATTGTCCTTCATGGTCCCTGTTGCGGGAACAGAGAGGTCCTAGAGTGAAGCCCATCTGTCCCTCCACTGTTAGGCCTCCTCTCAGTGCTGCCGGGATGGAGGTGGAGGGACTTAAGGAAATGTACCATAGACACAAGGGTGAAAGTCATGGAGCCAATGGGATTGCAAAGCAAAAGTGGTACATTTGAAAACTCAAGAAATACAAGAGAGAATATTTGTTTTTTTCTTTATAAATACAATCCTTCCTACCTTTCCTTCCATGACTCGTGTCCTATACATTCTCTGGGGGCCCAGGCAAGGTCTACCTGTGATCTCTCAGGTTCCAGTGAGCTTTCCCTTGCTTAAGATTGTCTATGTTGCCTTCATTACAATACAAGGCCATGTGTTGGTGATAAGTGGCTGCTGACATTTTAGAGAATATGTCTGTTTCCTCAATCATGTTATACAAATAGTGACAGCAGGAACCATGTCTCCTGTGTCACTGAGTTCTCCATAACCCTCCTAACACAGGGACTCAGCAACAGAGTGGATGTGAATGTTCAGTGAATGAGAATGGAAAAAAAAATGTTTTCTAAAATCAGACTTAAGGTAAGTTCTGTGCTTTTAACATATTTATAATTAAATATTTATAAATATTTGTGATTATCCTAGGAAATGAGTAGGTGGTCAGTGAATATTTGTTGACTGATTGCTACTTTAAGTCCTGTAGAAGGAAAATAATTGTGGGTGCGCTCTAATGGCATTATCTAGCATTATATTTATTATTCCTGAATAGTCTGTGCCAAAATAAGTGTAAAACAAGTTTAGAAATGAGCTTACAATAATATTTTTCTTCTTTATTCTGCTCCTAAAAAATACAAATGAAAAACAAGTACTTTATACTATTTTAAAACCTAAGGCTTATGTAATCACATGATGCTTTATAAACCATTGGTAAAGACATATGGCTTAAAGTCAATAAAGTATTTCATTATCACATCTCTTTTAAAATTTTAATTTAATGCTACCTTGAAGCTCTGGTCACTAGATAAAAACATTATTAATATATAAAACAAAGAATAATTAAAAGCCTCTTAAAAATTTAGGAAAAAATGACCATGCCTAATCCTCCCCAAAACTGGTAAACAATACTTACAATAGAAAAATATAAACAAAAATGAACACATAAAATTTTTTTCAATGTAATCAAATCAGACATTCCTCAGAGAGCTGCAGGTTGGGTTCCAAGTTCCAGATCATCACAATAAAGTGAGTATCCAATAAAGCGAGTCATAATCTTTTTGCTGGTGGAGGGTGTTACCTTCAATATGTAAAAAAGTCAGCATCTGTGAAGCTTAATACAGCAAAGTGCAAAAAAACAAGATATTCCTATAATATAAATTAAATCAACAAGGTGATACCAGGTTTCACTTATCTAATTGACAAATGTTTAAAGAAATTATAATACTTTGTATATGGGAGTAGTCTTTATATTACCCCAAATATAGCATAACAAGCATTTACATACATTATTGGTGTGGCTGTCTGTTGGTATGAACTTTATAGAGGGCAATTTTAAATGTATATATATTTAAGTGACTCAAAAATAAAAAATTCTAATTTATTGAAAAGTACAGGGAACAAATACATATTGCACTCATATGGCAAAAGAAAAACAAATCCCCAAAACTATTGACAAAAGAGAAATCATTAAATCAAGCCTGGGACATCCATATAATTAAAGGTTTTGATTCATTAAAAAATTATGTTTTTAAATGATAATTGCATAAGAAATCTTTATTTTAAATAAGTTAAACATATAGGATGCAAATAGACTGTTATCTCACATAAATCTGTGTGGGGATATTTGTGCCCATATTTATGTATATTTGTGTATGTGTTAACAGTGTTATCTGTGAAAGATGGTTTTATTTTTATTTTTCATTGCCTCCTTTGTTTTTATTTTATTCAGACTTACAATATTTAACATGTTACCTTTAATCAAATAAAAATATAGTAAGTTCTACTTAAAAGAGGATGAGACACCCGAACCTCTGCACAGATAAACAGACCTCCCCAGTGCCCACCTTGGAAATGCCCACCTTTGCAAATTCACTTTAAACTGACATGCTTCCCTCTTGCCCCAGTGTAGGAGAGTCAGTGGAAGAGAACTGAGGTTAATCCACAGCCTGAAGAAGTTATGGAGAACATGCCAACCACGACAAGGTCATGGAACCCCACACCCCTTGGCAAGCCTGTTATTTCCTCTTTGATTCTCCTTTAAACATCATCACCCTTGTCCAAAATTTGAATGCATGCATGTGCTAACCACAATACGAGGATTTTTCCCACTGGACCCAGCCGAGGAAACATTATTCTTACTACTCTTCTCCTTACAGTAGCCTGGCTAAGAAGGGATGGATGGAGGAAGGCATGCGTTAATGTGCAGCAGGCAGGATGGAAGTGGTAATAAACACAAGCATTGACTAGACTCAATATTAGTGATGGTGCCAGGGAGCCGTCCTGGCTTTGGGCTGCCTGAAGGCAGTGGTGATCCCCTGCTTGTCCTATCTGTCAGTCTATTTGATCTCCAAATGAATTGCTTTTGATAACAGCTATATAAATGCAGAACTGATCCACTGAGCCTTCTTAAATGAGACTCCTCGCTTTCATCTCCCAGTCATTTCAAAAAGCAGATAGACTTGTTAGAGGTTTTAATGCGATGATTTATGTTTTATTTTGCTGGGTTTGAGGCAGCATTTATTTAGTGCTAAATTCTTCCCAAGCCTCTGTGTGAGGGGAGAAATGTTTGCACACACAACATTTAGGGTTTCTTTTTAAAATAAAAATAAATAAATAAATAAATAAATAAATAAATAAATAAATAATTCAACAGTGCATGTTATGATGTTTAGGAAAGACAAACTTTATTTTAAAGAAGGAGGGAGGGAACAGAAAGGGTGGCCATACAAAACATTTTTATTATCACACTCTTAACAAAGTTATAGGATTCCAGAAAGGAATGATATCATTTCTCAAAATCTATAAAACAAATCATTAAGGTTCTCCCACCCAAAGGAAAGATATTGCAATTTCAGTTAAAACAATGGAAGACAAGTTTTCTTATGGTTTTTCTTATGTTTGCATTATCTATAAGAGAATGATTTGTGAAAGCCTAATTATTTTTGTCTCTCCTACATTTCTCTGCTTATACTTCAGTTTGTAATCTGTTTTCACTTTCACCCCTTTTCCATTGCATGAATGAAGCAAACTCTCTTATTAAGGCAAGTAGAGCATCATTTATAATACACAAAACCTTTTGTAAGAAGAGTTTCTCGCTTGGTACTTGTATGCAATAAGGAAGCTATTGAAGAGGATGTATTTAGTGGAGAAAACACAACTTATTGCAACCAGAAAAAGAAATAAAACTAGATTTTCCTTTCATTAAAGGATCTCTCACTTCATAAAATAATTGTTGTAAGAAGCACAATGTAAATTGCACGTTTGTGTAAATCAAACTATCTACCATATTTTGCCATGTATAATGCACATCCACATTTTTTGCCCAATCTGTCAGGAGAAAAAATCTTTTGTTTTAACTTTTTAATTCAATTCTTACTTATTTATATTTAGATACTTGTTTTTTGTATAGAGGAATTTTAGCATTTATTTTTGAATATATGGATATCACTTTCGCTTTCTAGAGTTACACTCTTAATACATAAGCATAAATAAAAGAATTAAAAATATTTATATAGATTCAAAATTAGTACTACCCATGCCTAATGCACATCCTTATTTTTCCCTCAAAAATTTGGGCAAAGAAATGCGCATTATACACAGCAAAATATAATAAGTCAATTGTGACAACTTTTATTTTAAATTATGGTTTTCAATTGAAAAAAATATGATTTTTTAATATAACACATGATCAGCCTAAATCTGAATTTTTCATTGATGACATTGGATTAAAAAGAGATCATTCTCTCATGAAACAACATAGCAATTTATTCTAATCACTGTACAGCAAGGCAACCTGCAATTATACATTCTTAAAGGTTTTATATATTAGAGCAGGGAAAAGAAAACCACTTGATATGAAATACTTGACCTCTCAAAATGGTGAAATTCTTTTTTTTACATGTGTGAGGACTTATAACTCTAAAGTGTTAAAACTGACTGGAAATGGAGTAAGAAGATTTTTTTTCTGTGAGGTAGGAAAACATTTATATCCTATATAGTGCTTTGAGTCGATAATTTCCTATTGAATCACAAGAAAAGATAAAATATTTTTTAAATGCTTGAACATTTGGTTAAATTAGCCTATATTGTAGTCCCAGCATTTAATGCAACAGGTTACAGCCATTACTGATGATTACATTGCCACTGTGAATTTTTTTTCTTTTTCTAAGTGTTTATATAAATACTGGAAAACTTATCAAGTTTTTTTAAACAAAATATGTAAGTTAAAAGGAAACTGACAAGCTCATAGTTTCCTTGGGATAATGCTTTATATTATTAATTGTAAAAATAATAATTATAGCTTGTAGTGCTAAAAATGTTTTTCAATGAGGAAAATAAAGTAATGAAGTAGTTTGATTTTAAATTTTCATATGAGCAAGATAATAGAATTAACTAAATGCCATATACCTTAGAACAAAATTACGATGATAATGTTGGCTGATATTCACATTGCTACCTTTTCAAAGGACACTGAGTAGTTTATAGTTTCTTTTAAGTACAGGCATTTTGATTGAACATAGAGTGCCATATAAATAGCCGCAGGAGATTAAGTTCTTAAAAAGCGCAGTACCATTTTATATTCTATAAAGAGGAATAATTTTAATAATGAGTTTTAAAAGTTTTATAAATCACAATTTCAAAATTAATCCATTGTGAAAATCAAACCCATTTAATAGAGCACCTATTATTAAACTGATAAAAAAAGATACTATACTTGACCTTAGTCAAAAGGCCAAGAAGCGATGAAGAGTGACTATTATTAATCCTAAATTACACGATGTGAGATTTTTATTGCAAACAATAGATGATAGATAGATGACAGATGATAAATAGATAGATATAGATGATAGATAGATAGATAGATAGATAGATAGATAGATAGATAGATAGATAGATATGGGCTGGAGAAAACCTTTCCCCGCAACTAGATAAAAATTTGGCAGACCACGGGATCTTTCTGTCTTTTCACAGTATTAAGTAGTTCTGTGTTCCTTGTATGATACAAAAACATATTTATTCAAAATAATAAAAGTGTGCCATTCAAAACACAAGTCAACACTTTGACTATTGAAAATAAGAGTCTTCCCCACTTCCAGCGAGCTTGCATTGGTGGACAGTATGCCTTAAGTGGTTGGCTTCTGATTTCTTGCTTTTCTCAATCCTTATTCCTCCTAAGAGGGGCTGGGGCCAAAGTGAAACTTTAAAGGAAGACAGGAAAGTATCTATCAACCAAGTGACAGCTTCTACTACTATTGGAATTTGACATTAACCCTCCCTTGGCCACTTTCCTTGAGAAGATTTTAAAGCTGATTTTTTTTTGTGGGCTTGGAAGATAATTCTTCACAGGTTTCTTCTATGAACAGCTTCAGAAGATAAGAGTAGTGTCTCCCTCCAGATGCAACAATAGGCCTGTTCACTGTCCATTAAAAAAGATTTAGATTCCCTGAGCTCAGAGCTCCTCTTCTGTAATTCAACCCACTGCTCAAGCACCTGTCATCTCACACATTTTGCAGTGCCTTGTGGAAACTTGGGCTTGGAGAACTAGTGCAAGAAAATGCTGATTTTCTGGGTATTGTTACTAATGTGCATAATAAATTCCTTGGTTTCTGTCAGGAATCTTGTATCTTTTGCCAGTGTCCATGAAACTGTAGGAAGCAAACTTATTAGCTTGTAAAAGGGCAAAATCTCAGACTCTTTAGAGTGCCTACCAAGGGGATGTTCTTTGGATCCTCAGAGCCCTCTGCTGTGGGAAATCTCTATATCATATTTCTGTTTTTGTGAGTAATGTAGTCTCTGTGACTCTCTAATCCCCCCTCAATGCCTTATTTTTCATAAATTCATGCTGCACATACTCTGCCTGTTAGAATGTATTCACTCTTGGGAGAAGAGAACTAAAAATCTCCAAGCTGGCTCTCTCTCCCACGTGGGCAACATTTGGTATGCTTGAAATACTAATGCTTATGTTGTCAAACTATGCAAATGCAAGCCAATTCTAATTTTGGCATCTGCCACTTTAACTTTTCTGGGCATGAGTCGTGTCCCAATCCTCCATGTTACTCCAAAGGACATATATTTCAAGTTCTTCAAGTAGTCCCACAAAAGCCACTTTCATAGTTAACAGCCACATCCCTACCTAAACTTGGCTTCATGAAATGGCAATGGCTTCCTGTAAAGCACATCTCTCCTTTTCATTTTTCTTGTCAGCAAGGGGTTTCTGGTAGAGGAGCTCAAGCATCATGAAATGGGTATTGACAAATTTTATTTGTAAATTCTACATGTGGGTAAATGTTTCATATTCAAAATCTAGGATTTTATGTCTATCGCATTAATGCCTTGGGAGAAAATGAAACAAGATATCTTTATTTAATAGGCCCTACAGTATTATTATTACTATAACATTGAATCATGCAATAAATGATAGACATTTTACGTGGCTTTTCTCTGTGTGTTCTCCTGCAGGTGCAATCAGGGAAGTAAGCAGTTTCTTGCTAGAGGACCAAAAATAAGAGGGAGGCACAGGGAACTGGAAAGTGCTGGTATGTGGAAATAGGGAAGAGGTTAGAAAAGGAGCCCCATAAAGTAGATAATGAACTAAAGGTCTCACCCCCAACCTGCATATGAGGGATCTGATCCTAAATAACATAACAAAGACTCTGAGGATTGAGTTAATGAGGAAACCTCCACCTAGGTCCAATCTTGACACATGCCCAGGAATAATCTGAATAATGCTACAAAAGCTTTGGTAATGGAACAGACATTGGAACCACAGCCTATGGCTAGCAGGTTGGAACTGGTGGTCTAAATATAACCAGGTCAATTGCTACAAAAATTAAAACATCAACATTCTTCATCAGGTTTTTAAAACACTCAGAGTCTCATAATGTAATATTCAAAATGTCTAGGTTACACAAAAACTTATTACTCAGCCTACAAAGAACCAATCTCAGTGAGCTCAGGAAAACATAATCAAGAGATAAAGAGAGAACACCAATGTTGCAATTTTTCTGACAGATTTTAAGCTGGCTCTTAATATACAAATGAGCAATTTCAAACACTTGAATTATATATTATCAGTATCAGCAAAGAAATAGAGACAATAAATAACAACCATATTGAATTTTTCTAACTTAAAAATAAAATATCCAAGAAAAAACTTACTCAGAAGGCTACAGAGCAGAGTGGAGATGGCAGAGGAGTTAGGGAACTTTAAGACAGATCAATAAAAACTATCTACTGAACAATAGAGAGAAAAATATTTTTAAAAAATTGAACAGAGTCTGACAAAACTATAAGCTGTCTTAAGCAAACTTATTTTGAATATAATGATATAAGCATAGTAAATAAAAAGGATGTGAAAAAAACACAATGCAAACACTAACCAGAAGGGAACTAAATTAACTATCCTAACATAAAACAAACTGGATTTTGAAGCAAAAAAAAAAAAAAAAATTACCCAGAGAAAATAGAAACAGTATATATTGATGAAGGGTTAATTCATCAAGAAGGCATAGCAATCAGAGATGTTTATATACCTAACAACAGAACCTTAAAATGGATAAAGCAAAAATTAAAACTAAAAAAGAAAATATGCAAATCGATCATTATGTTAGAAAACATCAACACTCTTATCTCAATGACACAATTTGTAGACAGAAAATTGGACAGGCTATAGAACTGTTCAGTTATCAACTTTTGGTATCTAACTGATATGGTTGGAACACTAAATTCAGCAACAGCAGAACATATATTCAAGTACACATGGAATACTCACCAAGATGGGTCATAAAACAAATCTTAAACTTAGAACAAAATCAAACAAATTATGATTTTCTAATCATAATAAAATTAACTTGGAAGTGAAAAAATGCAAATATAACAGTGTTATGGGAGAAACTTGCTTCTACTCACCGACACAGTAAAGAATTACAGGCCCACTAGCACAAGTGAAGTTTATTAATGCTGTGTTCTAATAGGAAAGAAAGCAAAGGAAGGGTGGCTACAGCAGCGTTGGCAAAACTAGGGTGGCAAAAGGCCAGGTGGCCAGCATCTGGACGGTCAGGGGTTCCCTGAGTGGCAAGAGAGCAACACGGCCAGGAGAAGAGGCCAAGAAAGGAGTCCTTTGTTCTGAGGACTTATATAGTTGGTGGGGTGGGGGTGAAGAAGTTATATTTTGATTGGCGGATAAAGGTGGTGCCAGCTTTCTGAGGGAGGCGTGACTACCTAAAGGTAGGCATGGGTAGGGGTGGTCTGTCAGCCTCAATCCTTATCTTACTTCAGATTTTATTAGTTTCACATACATGATGGGAGGCAGGCAGTTTTTTCACTGGGTGCTGTGGACCCCTCCCTTTCTCACTTCCAGGCCTTGGGATGAATATATAGTCTCAAAGTTTTCCTTTTCCCAGCTAGTGGAGAAGATATGTACAGACTTTCAAGGGCACCCCGCTTACTATCATTGTTTACTTGTTGTTCGGGATGCCTGGCACCTTATCTGACCAGGTTCAGGTTTACAGGGTCAATGTGTGAGCTTTTGCTTTTAGCCTCTTGTGTTAAATTCTTTGTTAGATTGTAACGGTAAAGGCCCTGCCTTTATTTCCCCTCTGGCTGCTCATTCTACCATAACAACAGGAAAATTTTCAAACATTTAAATACTAAATGGCACACTTCTAAATAACCCATGGGCCAAAGAAGAAAGTTTCAAAGAAAATTATAAAATGTTTTGAACTGAAGAAATTTAAATATAAAATAAGTTAAAATGTCTGAGATACAGTTAAAGCAGTGCTTAAAAGGAAATTTATACTGTTAGATGCTTACTTTAGAATAAAGAAAAGTCTCAAATCAGTGATCTAAACTTTCATCTGAAAACATTAGAAAAAGAAGAGGATAAAACCAAACCAAATAGTTGCGATAAAATAATAAAAAGTACAGCAGATGGCAAAGAAAAAAAATAAAGAAAAAAATCAATGAAATCAAAACTTGTTTATTAAAAAGATCAATGAAATTGATAACATCAATCAACATTTTCAGAAGGAATTTTATACAGATATATAGAAGATTAATCTAAGGTTAATATGAATGGGCAAAAGAAATAGAATCGTTTAAACAATTTTGAAAAAGAAGAATATAGTTACAGAAATCACAGTACTGAACTAATCAATTTAATCCTTTAAATTATTCCATTTAGATTCTCATTTAGACTCTTTAGAATCTAATCCACAGTAGATCATTTGCTTTTGTGAAACATAAAAAGACAAGTAAACCTGGAAATAATAGAATTTTCAACAAATTATGTTGGCATAATTGGGCATCCATAGTTTAAAAAAAGTAAACTTTGACCTAAAGCTCATACCTTATACAAATTACTCAAAATGGATAAAGACCTCTAAGTGAAATGTAAAAGTATAATAATTTTATAGTAAAACTTAAGAAAAAGTCTTCATGACCTACATTAAAAAAGCACAGTCCATAAAAGAAAGTATTGATAAATGAGACTTCATCAAAATTTTTAAAAGATTACTCTATGGAAGACTTTATTAATGTGATTAAAAGACAAACTACAGATTGACAAAAAATACTTGTGAGTCACATATCCAATACAGAACTTATATTCAGAATACACTAGAGAGCTCTCTGCAATAGTAAAACAACCTAGTTTAAAAATGGATAAAGGGCCCTGACTGGTGTGGCTAAGTGGGTTGAGTGCTGGCCTGAGAACCAAGGGATCACTGGTTCAATTCCCAGTCAGGGCACATGCCTGGCTTGCATGCCAGGTCCTCAGTTGGGAGTGTGTGAGAGGCAACCACACATTGATCTTTCTCTCTCTTTCTTTATCCCTCTCTTCCTTTCTCTCTAAAAATAAATAAATAAAATCTTTTAAAAAAAATGGGTAAAGAACTTGGCTAGACACTTAAAATAAAAAAAAAAGCATGGTAAATAAGCACATGAGATGTTCAACATCATTAACCATTGGTGAAATGTTAATTAAAACTTCTATGTGTCCATTCAGATAGCTAAAATAATTAATACTAGCACAATCCCAAGTGTTGGTAAAGATGTGGAGGAAATGAAAATTTTATGCATTACTGGAGGAAATAAAAATAGTTCATCCACTATGGAAATATTTTGGCAGTTTTATATAAAAATAAAAATACACTTACCATACAATCCAGCAATTTCTCACCTGAGTATTTACCCTAAAGAAATGAAAACTTATGTTCCTATAAAAATCTGTACATGAATTTTTATAGCAGCTCTGTACATAATTGCCCCAAATTGAATAAAAAACTAAATGTGTTTCAGTGAATGAATAAACTATGATACATCCATACAAGAGAATTCAGGAATTAAAGGGAATCAACAATTAATACACACAATATGGAAGGATCTCAAGGCCATGATGCACCTGTTTGTATGGTTGCATTTATATGACATTCTCAAAAAAATAAAGCAGTGGTAATGGAGAACACATCAATAGTTGCCAGAGGTTGCAGTGAGAGAGGGTGCAACTATAAAGATAGAACAAGAGAAAGTTTTTTTGGGGGCGTGATAGAACTGTTCTGTCTCATGATTGTGATGGTGGTTTCACAAATACATGCATGTATTGAAATCCATAGACTATGATGTCATTATCCTTGCAGATTTTCTTACTTTGTCTGATTGATTTCTGCCAGATCTCATATGTAAAAAGCATCTAGATAAGGCATTTTATCTTAGTTGTCTAATCTGTACAAGAAGCCAGTAATAGTACCTGTTTCACTGAATTACTTTAAGGATTAAATGAACCAATACAAATTAAGCATTTTGCAGAGTGGCTGGCCCACAGTAAGCACTTAAATGGACCTTAATTATTAGCTATTATTATTTTACCTTCTGTATTCAAATCAATGATTTGACACAGTTATTATTATTCTAATTTGTAGTGTATATTTCTTGTACTATTATCACTTATCTAAAAGTTAATAATTATCTTTTTTATTTGTTTAGTTTTCTATATTCTACACACCAACCTAGCCCTAAATTTTCTAATAAAACTGTAAAATATCTTTATTTTGGTCAATCAGGTATCTTTCATTTCTACATTTTTTTGAAACCATACTTTGTGAAGCTTTGTTCCCTTTTTCCAATTTGAATTATTTTATAGACTTGCACAGCTATAATCCTTGGGACCAATCTACACTATTATTCTGAAATGATGGCATCTATTTCCTCTCTTTGTGTTTGACTTCCTTTTTCCTAGATCACAACTCTACTACTTCATTTTATTCTTTATTTTGGTGGAGCACATCCTCAAATCACTCTCAGTGTATATATGCCAGTTTTATGAGATCTCATCTATCTGAAAATATTTATTCTATACTCACACTTAATATATAATTTTAGTGGGTATAGAATAATAGATTGGAAATCACTTTTTCTTAGGATTTTGAAGTTGTTGAACTATTGCTATCTAGCTTTTATTGTTAATGTTTAAAGTTCTTCTCACTTTTTTAGTTTTTTAATAAGTTTTTAAAACTTCATCAATGTTACTCTCAAATTAGCCTGCACATTTTTTTCCCATTAATTATGCTTGACACCCAATAGACCCTTTCAGTCTTCAAGCTCATGAATTTTAGGTCTGGTAATTTTTCTAGAATTATTTCTTTGATGATTTTTATCCCTCTATGTTCTTGATTCTTTCTTTTAGGTACTTCTGTTTGTTAGATATTGGATAGCTGATATGAACTATTTTTATTTCATTTTTTTAAATTAATCTTTTTGTCATCTTTCTACTTTCTGAGAGCATTCCTCTATCATACCATTCAGTCTTTCTATTATTAACTTTTTATAAATTCTGCTCTCATATTTTTAATTTCTAAGATCTCTTACTTAGTCTTAGAATATTCCTACTTATTGTAGTATCCTGTTCTTGTTTCACGAAGGCCTAAGAGTAGTATCTTCTTCTCTTATGTCTCCTTGTTTCTATCATAGAAAATTAGGCAGGACTGGGACAAATTTTTGCAGAATAAAGAAAAGCAATATAAGCGTAAGTTTTTCAACCTAACACTGAATACAAATTCATCAAAGATATATACCATTGGTTTCTAAAAGAATTCAATCATCCTATTTAGTCAGTTTTAGACACTCCTCATTTTATTTTTTATTTTTGGTCAGTCATTTGAATTGCTTACAACAATGAGTAGTAATAACAATGGAGGGGTGAAGTGGTAGAGTAGCTTAGAATGAAGGAAGTTGAGAACATAATAGAAGCCCTGACCAGGTAGCTCAGTTGGTTAGACCATTGTCCCCAATACATCACCATTGCTGGCTGGATCCCCAGTCAGGGCATATACAAGAATCAACCAATGAATACACAAATAAGTGGAACAACAAACAGATTTCTCTCTCTCTCTTTCAAAATCAATAAATGAAAAAATTTAATAAGAGAACATGATGGGAAATAAGAAGTTGCCAAAAATGATTTATCTCTTGAGTTTGTGATTCTTATGATTGTTTAATGTGGCAAAGAGTGCTTGGTCACTGCTCTTGCTGCATCAAAGCCTCCATGTCACCTTGGGTTACTGGAGGACAAATGTCCTTTCACAGGAAATTAGACTGGTTAAACCTGTTTCCATTTTGTTGATGTTTTTAAAGGCCGTCAATTTTTATGGGTGAGGAGAATGGACAAGTGTATTTGTCTTTGTGAATCTTTTTTCTATACTCTCTCTAGCTACTTTTCAATAGAAAATAATACAATTTTCAATATTGTTGCTGGATGTTAAATAACGGCAAGTCAATGTCAACTTTACTGCTTGTTTGACTTGACTTCCCTCCCTTGTCTTGCTGTTGGGTTAAAACAACCTTCTCTTTTCTGTTTTAAGGTGATTTTAAATCAAGAGGGTAGAGGACCAGGCCCTTGTGCTTTTGTCTTTCCCCCTATGTATACTTATTAAACTCCTGTTGCCCTGACCATTGTTGCTTCCCACTGAAGTCTGGTTTATTTACTTGAAAATCTGATTTGTTTCATTTTATTACTGTGTTTGTGAAGTAACTGATATCAGATTCGGAGGGAAAGAACTGCCATTTACCAGCAGGCTGTGATGGCTTTGCCTCGGTCTGCAGGCCTGATTTTGAGGCCTCGTCTGCCCTGGGGCTCCCACAGAAATAAGATTACTGGCAATAACTGCTTCAACTGCTTTGAATAACAGACACAACTCAGAGAGCATAAAATTAGCATAAACACAGCACTAGTGTGTTCCCTCAGCCGATATGAGACAGGCAGGCTACGGAAAATTGACTGAAATGGGGTCAGACAACGTAGAAATCTGAAACATAGGAAATACCGCCTAAGAGATATGAGGTATTACCACCTCTCTCGTTTTCTTTTATCTCTCTCTATAGATATTCATGCAGTTTTAATGATAAAGTGTTAGAACTGAAGAAAATTAAAGATGCAAAATCACTACCACCCTAAAATGCCTGCATTATCTTTCTAGACAAATTATTATTAATCATTTCTCAGCTTTTTAATCCTGAGGGTAGAAAAATAAACACATTTTCACAGTCATTTTAAATTGATTTTTCTTTGGGGGAGATATTAGTTTGAGGATAGAGAGCTTGCTTCAGCAAGGAGGTGAACAGATGAAGCAGTACAGGATTGTAGCTTGAAACAATTTCTCCTATATCTATTTATCAAATATTAAAATGGAATATGCGGCTGACAAACACGATAAAGTCTAACATTACAGGGAAAAGAGTGACGCTGTGCATCTCAACAGATGGAAGCTACGATTTTGCTGTTTTAATAATATGTTGTCACATATGGAATACAATTATCAATACAGCTGCATATAAATGGGTCCCATTGTTTATTTATTTATTTCTGGTATGATGTTGGCAAAGGCCCAAGTTACCATTCCAAGAAATGGAAATATTCTTGGAACTTAGCATTTTCTGATCTCATTCTGGTCAAAGGTAGTTTCAAAGGCTGATAATGTCACACTTGAAATTTGAATTATCAGGAAAGGGTATAAATATTTAGTACTATTCCCCTCTCATAAGACTAGCTTTAGGTCACTCTATTAGAGCTTATATATGTTCTTTTTAGTGGCATCTTCCACATTTGTAATTACTAATCAATCTTCCTCAATCTCATAAAGTGAGAAAACTTTTTTGTCTTATTTACTTCCTTATTTCTAGTGCCTAGTACTATACCTGGTATTTACTAAGCACTCAACAAATATTTACTGAATGTGTGAATAAAATATGACTGAGTGACTGCAGATTGTACTAAGAAAAATAATACAGATTTTAGATGATGATTCTTTCAGAATCTCTAACAAAATTTTGATGAAAGAAAGATGATGATAGTGGGCTCATTGTCTTTGGATTCTAAAAAAACGTCTTTTTTTAAAATATATACAAATGAAATGTCAAGTGGCCACCATTGTAATGTTTCTGTAAACACCAATGATAGAAAATACTTCTTATTAGAATAATTCCATAAACTCTGATGTTGTGAAGTGCATCTGCCATGTGACATTATTTTATTTCATATACTTGTAGACAGCAAGTTTAGGTTGTCAGGTTTACGTTCACACACTGTAGTGGTAACAAATTGTTGCAGAGTACTAGGTGCCATTTCCCTCTGTGTTATAAAAGATTTTGGAGAATTACTCCTTTTGCACCTGTAAGTGTTTAGATTTGTCCAATCAGACACTTACTCTGCAACTGAATGGATAAATTCACATTTAGTTCCTTTGGCCTAATTATAATACATGCTTAACTTTGAAAAAGAAGTTGATTTGTCATTATTCTTACTAATTTTAATGACAAAGGGCCATGTTCCCTTCTTCCTCCACTCTCTCACAAGAACAATGATCTAAATCACATATTTGGGGCAGAGAAACTGGAATTTTACATTATTAATTACTTTTATATCTATGGCCAGCTTCCCTAGGTAAATTATAAGTACCAAAAGACAGGCACCATGTTCCATGTTGGTATTTATCTTCAAATCCTTGCATATAAGTGGTACACATTTGAAATGTAGGTGATAGGCAGTATCTTGTCTGAATTCAGCTCTCACTTAAGTTAAAACATACACACACACACACACACACAGAAATTCTGAAAAATGGATACCCAATTAAAGGCCATAATATATGCATATTTGATCTCAACTCAGTTTTAAAAAATGTTCTTTCCATCCACAAATGTTCCCTGCAAAGGAGAACTTAAATCACCTGCCACAGTTGTATCTACGCATGTACGTTAGAAGTGATTAGGAGAGTCAGGTGCTGTGGTTGAATTCACTGTGCCTAAATAACGTGATCACAGTTCACATTGTTGGGCTATCTTCTCTGTTCACAATGAACCCTTTTTTGTTCACTTTTAAAAAAATCCTCACCTGAAGGTATGTTTTATTGATTTGAGAGAAAGAGAGAGAGAAAGAAACATTGATCTGAGAGAGAAACATTGATCACTTGCGTCCTGCATGCGCCCCCAACCAGGGATCAAACCTGCAGCCCAAGTATGTGCCCTAACTAGGAATCGAACTCACAGTATTTTGGTATGCAGGATGATGCTCCAACCCAATGATCCACCTGGCTGGGATGAACCTTTTTATCTGAGATCCTGTGAGGCAGTGTCCTGGCAACTGTGTTTGTATAAGTTAACCTGCCCCTAAACATAGTTACTTGAACAATCCAGGCTACTCAGATTTTTTTCTCTAGTGAAGTACACCTTGGGTCTGACAGATTGTCATTCAGTCTGAACTGTCAGCATCCACTGAGAAAATATAAATGCAAATGTGTGGGCAGCTATTTTTGTCCAGTAACTAGAGCAACAGACCATGTTCATCTACCCAGAAAAATCCAGTAGATGCTTCATTAATTAGGGGTTGTTTTGGCGACATGAAAGAGAAACCCAACTACTTCAGCTTACTTTTACAATTCTTCCACAAAATAAAAGGTACAGAGATAAGTGGTCATGGGCCAGTAAAATACCCAGAATTCTCGAGCTTTTTGCTGCAGTATGTTGCTCTCATCCTCTTGGCCCCAAGATAGTTAGTTCTCCTTCAGGCATGGTGCCTGTATTCTGGCAGAAAAATAAAAAGGTTCACACCATCAGAGTCTGTTTCATTCACAGCTTCCTGAGGTCACAAGCCTGTGACTTCTACTGCTGCTTGCATCTCATTAGCTTGGACAATGTCAGACAGCTATCTAGTTCCAAATGTACTTGGGACAGTTGGAAATATTGCCCCTCTGAACAGAAATGAAGTTCTGTTAACAATGAAGAAGGAAAGTGTATAAAGAAAATAGACACTGGGCAAGCAACCACCAGTGTTGGCTATAGCTATTAGTAAAACAAACAAACAAACAAACAACACACAACAGAGAACATAGACTAGGGATTTGGTGTCCTAAGAAAAAGAAAAAAAGGCCATGGCCAGTGTGGCTCAGTGGCTTGAGTGCAGGCCTGTGAACCAAAGGGTCGCTGGTTCGATTCCCAGTCAGGGCACATGCCTGGGTTGCAGGCCAGGTCCCCGGTAGGGGGCGTGTGAGAGGCAACCACACATTGATGTTTTTCTCCCTCTTTTTCTCCCTCCCTTTCCCTCTGTCTAAAAATAAATAAATGAAATCTTTAAATAAGAAAAAGAGAAAAGGAGAGTGCCTGCCTGCATTTCAGGTAGTTTTTGTTTTCTGCCTCAGTCCCTTGTCAGGCCTAGCTACAGTGAACCATAAGCATCCCTACAACAAATTCTCCCTAGATCTTTTTTTTTTTTTTTTTTTTTTGCTTACTTTCTTTTTAAAAAATTGTAATAGATGTTATAGTTTAGAGTGCTTTTAGGTTCACAGCAAAATTGAGCTGAAAGTGCAGAGAATTTCCATATATTCTCTGCCAATAACCCCACATTATCAACATCCTGCATCAGAGGCAACTTTTTTACAAATTATGAACTTACAATGATACATCATTATTACTCGAAGTCCATAGTTTATATTAGGATTCATTCGTGGTGTTGTGCAATGTATAGATTTTAATAAATTTATAGTGACATGTATCCTCCATTATAGTATCATATAAAATTGTTTCATTGCCTTAAAAATTCTCCATGCTCTGCCTATTCATTCTTAACCCCTGACAACCACTGATTTTTTTACTGTCTTCATAGGTGTCCACCTTTTCCAGAATGTCAACTAGTTGGAGTCATATAGTATGAAGCCTTCTCAGATTGGCTTCATATTCACTTAGTATTATTAATTTAAGACTTCAAGTCTTTCACTGGCTTTATAGCTCTTTTTAAATAGCTGAATAATACTTCATTGCCTAGATGTACCACAGTTTATTTAAGCATTCACCTACTTAAGGACATCTTGGCTACTTGCAAGTTTTGGCAATTATGAATAAAGCTGCTATGAACATCTGTGTGCAGGTTTTTGTATGGACATAAATTTTCAGCTCATTCGGATAAATGTCAAGAAGTATAATTGCTGGATCATAGTCTTATTTCTACATGTGGAATTTTAAACAAAAATTATAAATGGGTTACTTTACATTATTCATGTTACCTATAGGCAGAGTATAAGTAATTGCAGACATTTGTGACAAATAAACCAATCTAATTGGATCCTACCAGTCCCTAGACTATTTATTACCTGGCTGAAGTTACGTGTTGTATTGTTTGCTTTTGCACATTCACTGAACTAAGTTCAATTCATTTTGTCAGGAAGCTACAAGTGTTTGAGATATTTAAGAAGTTGTACTGGAATAATAATTACTGGGGAAAGTAATAGTCCTTCCTAAAGAAGTTTAAGGGCAATATGCACAGCTAGCTCAAAATAGGTGAAATACTTCTTAACTTTTCAAATTTTGTAAACATAAGTGGAAAATAGTGTTATATGATAGCCTATTTCTCTCTCTGGATACCTTAATTGTGCTTCCCCACCAATCTTAGATATTCATGCATAGACTCTCTTCAGATTAAAAATCAAGATTTACCCATTGTACTTTTTAAAAAACTGATTTTGCATTACATTTCCATGTTTCTGACTCGGCATCCTGTTGTGTCAGGCATAACATTAATGAGAGTCTCAATTAATAAGCCACTGAATATTCATTTTGTTCCTGAGTCAGACTATGGGCTCAATGAATATTGTTGAATTGATGATGCATTGCTTCAACAAATATTTATTGAGTACCTCTTTTTCTGTGAGTGGGCTTCTAGGTACTCAAAATGCAGGTGTCTATTAAGGCTACCCTTAGACTGTAGTGTAGGGCAGTCCATTTTCAGTTTGCCTCTCCATACCAAGCCAATTCATCCATGAACCAAGCTTGACTTTTTCTTTCCTCTTTCAGCTGGTCATACATGAACACAACCCATGTGTCCACAGGTAAGCTAGAGGCGAGACATAATGTAACAGTAATATAAAACAGGAGAGGCTGGGCTGCCTACTTGTGCAGCTCACATGTCCCTTTTGTTCCACGTATGTTTGATTCTAGATGTATCACTCACATTACTCTAGATTGTCACTGGCGCTAGACAACCATATGACTTCATATTTGTGATAGTCTCTATCCCATGATGGGTAATTTTGGCTGCCCGTTCACTTGGTATTCCATGTGTCACATGCTCCTTCTTAACCAAGCTTCAGCAGCACATTGGGATTGGATTTTGAAAGGTACATAATTCTCTAGTGCAGATGGCATTGCCTTGTTTCAAAAGGATAGGACTCTATCTGTTGTTGTCACTAAGCCTTATTTTAAACTTGATATTGCATTTTCTCCACAATATAGGTCTCTAAGATCATAGGTCCTGGTGGGTCATGTGACCCAAGCATCAGAGCCAATTACAGAGACATTCCTGTTTAATGTCCTTTCAAACTATGTCATCAACATATAAGCACATATAGAACATGCTACCTCCAAGATCCAGTGAGGCCTTCCAGGCATTCTGTTTTGTTTTTCATAGTGGGAGTAGTGAAATACAGTAATTTGTGCTTCACTTTAGCTGAGATATCCCAAACCACTGTATCCCTACACATGGCACTGAAGCAGCAGGCCCCTGAGTACTCAGGCTTTCTCTCACTCCCTAGAGTAGTCATGTACTACTGCAGGTGCCACTTCATGCTCATACAGGGCAATTAGCACAGTGCCATCCATGAAGTGTACCATGTGATATTCTACATGATATCCAGGTGATTCAAGTTTTATTGTGATAATTGTGTCACCACCAGTCCTTTATTAATGCTGGAGTCAATCATCTCCATTACCATCACTGAGCACAGGTCTAGAGTAACCTCTCTCACCTCCCAGTGTAAGGAACACATTCTTTATTATTTTGGTAAATGAAATACTCCTTGGCCCCTCCTATGGGATCTTAATCACCTAGTACATTTTGTGGCCTCATATAGTATATCCAGTCTAGCATGCATAGCTCTCCCAGCTTTTTGATTCCTCCTCCCACCATCTACCATGAAAATTATAGCATTTATACCTCACCTTCTATGATGCTCCTACAAGCTATTTTAGCAGTATATTGGAACCATTTTCTGGGGGTCCTTGCCAGCATATTAAAACCTATGTTGTGAGAGAGTGCTCCCATATTGATAAACTCCCCTTTATCCAGCTATGTGTTCTGCCAGCTTTAATCCAGCAGTCTCAGGATCTAGTTTTTCAAGAGCTCTCCAGAGTTCTTGAATAGGTTCTGTAGGTACTTTGTAGGGTAATCCTTAGTTCCCTTAGCAAACCTACCTTAAACTTACTCATTGTTTTGGGGGACATGAGGGGAGGTGACAGACAGTATATCCTAATAAAGAGACTTCTGAGGATCCAAGATGGCAAAGGAGTAAGTGAAAGCTACACTAATCTCCTCTTAGGACCAATCTGGTATTACAGCTAAATTATAGAGAAATCATCCTGAATAACCAACTGAAAACTAGCTGTCAAGAAGCCTTATAACCAAGGACTGACAGAAGAAACCACTTTACCACAATGAGACTGGTAGGAAGTATGGAGGAGGCATGAGAGTGTTGACTGGGCTCCCACAGGTGGCAGCTGAAGTTCTGGAGGCCAGGAGTCCCCCTGAGAAATATTTCAGCAGCCAGGGGTCCCATATGAGAAGTATTGTGTCTAAACCCCAAACAGGGATCTCCAGCCTACAGCACCAGAGCCAGAAAGGAACCCAGATAACATACAGCTGTGAAAAACATCAGCATTCCTGTCTGCCAGGGAGAGATGGCTAGAGACAAAGAAAGACTCTTAATACAGGCCAATGCATACAATTTTTGTTTGCAGCCACTTACCCTGAGCTTCAGCAAAGGAAGGTTACAGTGGACTAGGGATGTTTGATAAAAGTCTGGGGTCCATGACTCTGAGGAGAGAACTGAAGGAATAGCTTACAGGGTCCCTGTGTGGAGCCTTTCCCTATACTGCAGAAGCCATCTCACTCAGGCAGAGCACTCCTCTCCAAGTGGCATCGGCCTGAAATGAATCAGTAGCCCCAGCTGCAGGAATTACTCTGCCTCACACTGTGTGCTTAAGCTGGGCTGCTGACTACTGCTAAAGGCTATATCATTTATTAGTTCAACAACTAAGGCAGAGCATACAAAGAAGCAGCCAAAATGGAAAAACAAACAGACCCCCAATGAAAGAAGATAATTGTCCAGAAGAAGAGCTAGATGAAATGGAGGCAAGCAATTTATTAGATAGAGAGTTTAGAGTAATGATTACAAGGATACTCGACAGCATGAAAAAAAGACATAGAAACAATAAAAAAAAGCACCAGGGAGAAATAAGGAATGCAGTATCTGAAATAAATAATACACTGAAAAGAATAAAGAGTAGGTTAGATGAAACAGGATCAAATCAGTGATTTGGATGACAATGTAGAAAAAAAACACCCAGGCAGAGCAGCAAAAAGAAAAAATAATTTTAACAAAATGAAGAGAGCTTAAGAAATATTTGGGACAAGATGAAGTGTACCAACATTCACATTATGGGAACAGTAGAAGGAGAAGAGAGTGAGAAAGAGATTGAGAACCTGTTTGAAGAAACAATGACCAAAAACTTCACTAAAATCAGGTGAAGAAAAAAGACACACAAGCCCAGAAAGCTCGGAGAGTCACAAACAAGTTGGACTCCAAGAGACCTTCACCAAGAAACATCATAATTAAAATGACAAAACTTAAAGACAAGGAGAGAATCCTAAAAGCCACAAGAGAAAATCACGTAGTTACATACAAGGGACCACCAAATAGACTATCATCTGCTCTCTCAGCAGAAACATTTCAGGCCAGAAGGGAGTGGTGTGAAAAATTCAAGGTGATGATAAGCAAGGACCTACAACCAACGCTACTTTACCCAGCAAGTATCATTTAAAATCAAAGAAGAAATAAGGAGCCTCCCAGACAAGAAAAAGCTAACGGAGTTTGTTAACACCAAACCAGAACAGCAACAAATGTTAAAGGGCTTGCTTTAAGATGAAGGAAAAGAGAGAAAGAAAAAAAAACAGGAAAATCTAACAATAAAATGGCACTACATATGTATCCATCACTAATCACCTTGAATGTAAACGGCTTAAAGGCTCCAACCAAAAGACATGGGGTAGCTGAATGCATAATAAAACAAGATTTTATATATATATATATATATATATATATATACTGCCTCTAAGAGACTCATCTCAGAATCTAAAAAGAGTAGACTAAAAGTAAAGGGATGGGAAAAAATATTTCATGAAAATTGGAAGGAAAAAAAAGTTGTGGTTGTAGTATTTATACCCAAGGAAATAGACTTTAAAACCAAGGCTTGAGTAAGGGGCAAAGAATGACACTGTATAATGATAAAGGGAACAATTCAACAAGAGGATATAACACTAGTAAACATTTACTTACTCAATGTAGGAGCACCTAAAAATGTGAAACAAATCTCAATGGGCATAAAGGGAGAGATCGACAGAAATACAGTCATAGTTGGGGATTTTACCACATTAACTTCAATGGATAGATCTTCCAGACAGAAAATCAACAAGGAGACAGCAGCCTTAAATGACACACTAGATCAAATTGATTTAGTTAATATCTTCACAGCATTTCACCCCAAAGTAGCAGAATATGCATACTTTTCAAGTGCACATGGAATGTGTTCTGGGAGATACCACATATTAGGACACAAAACAAGTCTCAATAATATACGAAGACTGAAATCATATCAAGCATCTTTTCTGATCACAATGCTATGAAACTAGGAATCAATCACAAGAACACTGAAAACATGCAAAGACATAGGAGCTAAATAATATGTTATTAACAATGAATGGGTCAACAATGAGATCAAGGAAGAAATCAAAAGGTAACTTGAAACAAATGAAAATGAGGACACAGCAATCCGTAATCTGTAGGGCACTGGGAAAGCAATCCTAAGAGGGAAATTCATAGCAATACAGGCCTATCTTGAAAAACAAGAAAAAACTCAAACAAACAATCTAACTTCACACTTAAAAGGAACTTGAAAAAGAACAACAAACAGTTCAATGTGAGTAGACAGAAGGAAATAATAAGTATCAAAACAAATAAATGAAATGCAATCTAAATAAAAAAAGATACAAAAGATCAATGAATCCAAGATCTGGTTCTTTGAAAAGATAAACAAGATTGACAAATCTTTGACCAGACTCATCAAGGAAAAAGAGAAAGCACCCAAATAAATAAAATCAGAAATGAAAGAGGAGAAATAACTGACACTGCAGAAATACAAAAGACTGTAAAAAAAAAATACAATAAACAATTATGTGCCAACAAACTGGAAAACCTGGAGGAAATGGATACATTTTTAGAAAGATACAATCTTCCAAAAACAAATCAGAAATAATCAGATAATCTGAATACATAGATTACACCTAGTAAAATTGAAGCAGTAATCAAAACACTCCCAACAAACAAAAGTCCTGGACCAGATGGCTTCACATGTGAATTTTACCAAACATTCCAAGAAGAACTAACACTTCTCCTTCTGAAACTATTTCAAAAATTCAAGAAGAGGGAAGGCTCCCAAACTCATTTTGTGAGGCCAGTGTTATCCAAATTCCAAAGCCAGATAAAGATACAACAAAGAAAGAAAATTATAGGCTAATATCCCTGATGAACATAGATGCTAAAATCCTCAACAATATATTAGCAAGTCAAATACAGCAATGCATCAAAAGATTATACACCATTATCAAATGGGATTTATTCCAGGAATGCAAAGTTGGTACATCATTTGCAAATCAATAAATGTGATTCACTGCATAAACAAAACGAAGGATAAAAACCAGATGATCATGAAGATAGATGCACAAAAAACACTTGATGAAAATCCAGCACCTATTTATGATAAAAACTCTTAGGAAAGTGGGAATAGAGGGAACATACCTAAGCATAATAAAGACCATATAGGAGAAACCCAATGCCAGTATCATTCTCAATAGGTAAAACTGCAAGTGTTCCTCTTAAAATTGAGAACAAGACAGGGATGTGCATTTTCACCTCTCTTATTCAACATAGTACTAGAAGTCCTAGCTACAGCAATCAGACAAGAAGAAGAAAGAAAAGGCATCCAAATTGGAAAGGAAGAAGTAAAATTGTCTTTATCTGCAGATGATATAATACTGTATATAGAAAACCCCAAAAAGCCTACGGAGAAACTTCTAGAACTGATAAATGAACTCAGCAAAGTAGCAGGATACAAAATTAATATCCATAAATCAGTTTCATTTTTGTGTGACAATAACAAACTAATGGGGAAATTAAGAAAACTATCCCACTCAAAAGGGCTACAAAAAGAATAAAACACCTAGGAATAAACATAACCAAGGATGTAAAAGACCTGTACACAGAAAATTATGACACTAAAGAAAGAAACTGAAGAAGGTACAAATAAGTGGAAGCACATACCATGTTCATGGATAGGAAGAATTAACATCATTAAAATGTTCATCTACCCAAAGCAATCTGTAGATTCAGTGCAATTCCTATCAAAATTCTAAAGACATATTCACCAAACTAGAACACATATTTCGAAAATGTATATGGGACCACGAAAAGCCCCACATAGCAATAACAATCCTGAGAAAGAAGAACAAAATTGGAGGAATCATGCTACCTAATATCAAACTGTACAATAAAGCCATAGTAATTGAAACAGCATGGTATTGGCATAAAAACAGACACATAGATCAATGGAACAGAATAGAAAGACCAAAAATAAACCCACCCTTTTATATTCAATTAGTATTTGACAGAGGAAGCAAGCACATTCAATGGGTAAAGATAATTTATTCAATAAATGATGTTGGGAAAATTGGACAGATACATGCAGGAAAATTAATATAGACCACTTTCTTACACTACATACAAGAATGAATTCAAAATGGGCCAAAGACTTAGACACAAAACCATAAGAACCATAGATGAAAATATAGGCAGCAAAATCTTGGACACTCTAGCAATATTTTACCTGATTTGTCTCCACAGGCAAGAGAAACAAAAAAAAATAATAATAAACAAAGGGTACTACATCAAACTACCCAGAAGCACTTCTGGATTTCAAAAGTAGAGGTGTCTTCACTGTTTTCCAGCAAAGGTGGAGTGGTAATATCTAGTAGGAAGGGTTGGACCACTCCAGCCAGTACAGAGGCTTTACAGAAACCCCACTGGTTCCCAACCTGGGGAAGTTTTGCCTCCAGGGGACACTTGTCGATATCTGCCAATATTTTTGATTGTCACAAATGAAGGGAAGGGATTACTGGTTACTGGCATCTAGTGGGTAGAAGGCAGGGATGCTGCTAAACACCTTACAATACACAGGACAGCCCTCTACTCCCCAACAAGAAACCATCTGGTCCCAACTGCCAATAATGCAGAGGTTGAGAAATCTTGGTTTAGGGGAATTGGGGGATTCATGATTTGTAGCACAGAATGCTTGCTGTATCTATTATTTAATCCTTTCTAATCAGACCAGCTCAGGTTCCCTCCAGTTCTGCTCTTCTTATGATTAAATCCTGGGCTTCTCCTCAATTTGCTCTGCTTTAAACTGTAAGAAATAGATATTTCCTTATATGATGTCAAAAGGGATGAGATCTTATTGCTTTCATACCTAGTCTTTAATTTCTGATTAATCACCCTCAGCCTTTCATTATTTGTCTTCCAGAGAATAAAATATTCCCAGCAAAACCTATTCATATCCTATTATTCCTCTAATTGCTAATTTCTCTGTATTTCTCAAACACTTAATATAACACACTCATCAGCGTATTTTCTTCCACCAGTAAACCATCTCAATTCACTTCATGTGAAAGTTTTAGCAATGACACTGCTGCCCTGTGCCAGGTTATCCATGTTTTGACCTCCCTCACTGATGGGGAGCTCATGACCAGTGACCGGTGGGTGAGCCAGTTCCAGAATTCCATGTTAGTATATATTTCCTCAGACCCCTGGTACCAACCAGTCAGTTTCCCTGGGAAGAGTCAGCAGACTGTGCAATGGTTATTTGTCTATAAAAGTTTATAAGAGAGTGCTCACTGGATGAACACCTGAGGGGGGAGGGCAGGCAGCAGGGTCGGGAGAGTTGGGCTGTGTTGCTGGCACAGCCACAGCAGTGGGCTCAGGTGGTTCATAGGAACTCTGAAGCTGAGATGGCCCTGCAGTCTTGATCAATTCAAGATAAGGAGACTGGTTTTTAGTTCTCCTTCATTAACCTGTCACTGGATCCAAGAATCCACAAACTGAAAAAAGCTGGGAAGGTGACAGCGAAGGGCCATTGAAAACTCCCTAATAAAGGAGTGACCAAAGGACATAATAAGGACAATAATGCATAATATTCCATTTATAGTTATTATAGAACCCTAACTCTATTCTCTCTCTCTTGCTTATAAAAGCCTGTTGTATCTATACCTATGTTGTATGAATGAATTCTTATGTAAATACTAGAGAATTGGCTGTAGCACAGAACAGCAAGCATGCATGTACATGTGTCCACAAGCTCATGCACATTCACACACGCACACACATTCTAAAAATAAATTCACTGATAAGTTACAGAACCCTTTCTGAGGTTTTGAACTTCTACAGGGCAGAAGGATGAGGTTTAGACCAAATTTACCTAGATCTCAAAGGGTAAGAAGACTCTGACTGGCATCTGAGTTACAAATAGTATGTGCTGGGGGACTTATGAGCTCCTTTTGTGTGCCAGGCATTTTCTATGAGCTAAATAATATATATCATGTATTCAAATGTACTTTTATTCAAATATATGTAGATGTAAGGATAAATAAATTTTAAATTTATTTAAATCATTACTTCATTTATAGAACAATAGTGTCTAAAATTATGTTTGCCTAATCAATAGATACACTTCTAATACAGTTATTATCAATAAAGAATCCATGATAATTTTTGACATTAAAACCTTGTCTTCAATCTTTAGAAGACTGGAAAAGTGGGGAACCTATCTGACTTTCTGAGTTTGAGATTTTTAAGAGGGAAGAAGAAAAACATTATTGATGGCAATAATAAGGTTATTATAAACTACCAATTTGTGAAGCAGATAAGACTTCTGTCTTCACAAATATTCATCCACAGAGTCACACATTTATGAATAAGATGGGTGCATTAGTTCAACTTTATGCTGGGAATAAAGGTAATTAGTATTATTTTTAAAACCTCAGATAAAGAGCTATCTTCCTGAATTGTGTAGAAAACTCTGTGAGTTCATGTGTGTTTATACTAATAAATTAGAAATATTGATAAAACATTGGAGAAATGTCAGGTGAAGAGAAATCAATGCATGGAAGTACTTATTGTTAGTATGCTTAATATCTTTTTCAGTTTTCTTCTCTTGGAATGAAAATTGGTCTAGTATGAAAACTAGAAAAAAAGAATAATATTTTCTCTGTATTTAATGACAAAATGAGTCTTAATTAAGCAAAGTGTAGAAGGAGATCACAAACAGATTTCAGCATCTCTGTTCCTCTAGGCTTCAAAACACATGTACGCTATTGTAATTCCCCAAGAAGGCAGCTTTTTGTTCCATAGAAAAACTAGATAAATCAATCTCTTTTTCTACACATAGATTAAACAGTTGCATAAACAATACTGAATTAATCTTGAAATAGCTTCATCACATTTCTGCCTATATCTAGTGTAGTTCCTAGTATTAAATGGGTGTTAAAATATTTTTGTAAGTTAAAGACTAAATTATCAATTTCCGGATAAATTCCTCTTCCATTGATCATTATTGAGGCACATTTCCCAATTTTAGTTTAATTATAAGACACCTTGAATCAATTAATGTGGTGCCATAGATGTAGATATGAAAACACCTCCAGGTTGGTATGAAAATATTCACTGTTGTATTAAAGCAAATAATTGAGAAGTGATAAAGTTATTAACTCATTAAATGTATGCATCAGGCACTATTTTTAATTCTTAAGATTTACCTTTATATTGTCTAACATTATTTCAACTAATTTGGATTTATTGAATGTACTGTTTTTGAGATGGAAATTTCAGAAGAAAAAGAATACTACCTCAGCATCTAAAAATCATAAGATTTTTATATTGCTTTTCATAGCTACAATTGTACTTATATCTCTATGAACATTTACTTAGACTTTCAATATTAATAAGCACCTGCTACATAGAATTTTGGTGTGAATTCCAGAGGCACAGAGCTTAATAAGACAAACTTTCTCAGAAATTCACTATTTTGAGAATGTATAACGATGTAAGCACACAAATTTAAAACCATGGTCTTATTTGAAGTATGGAGTGGACCAGTGATTTCCCACAGGGAGGCAAAGTGAGGGTGAGGAATTTTTGCCACTCAAGGGACATTTGGCAATGCCTGGAGATATTTTTGGCTACCACAAGTAAGAGATGAGGAGAAGGAGTGTTACTACTTTCTAGTGGGTATAGGCCAGAGACATAGCTGAACATCCTACAATGGACAGGAGACACCCCACAACAAAGATCTATCTAACACAAGATATTAATAGTGCAGATGCTGAAAAACTTGGGTAAAAGAAAGAATACTCGACACTCTGGATTAGATCTCAGATCAGTTGACTCAGATGCAATCATAGGATAAATTGTGTCATTGAGTCTGTCTTCTTGTAGAACCTATGGCATACCCATTTTGCCAAAAAAAAAAAAATAGAGAAAATTAAATCTGCTTTAAAGAGTTCTTATGAGGATTTAGATGAGATACATATAGATTTAATAAAGTTTCCCATTATTCCCCTGCTCTAAAAGGAGCTCAAACCTTGGCTGGTGTGGCTCAGTAGGTTGAGTGCTGGCCTACAAACCAAATGGTCACTGGTTCGATTTCCAGTCAGAGCACAGGCCTGGGTTGTGGGCCAGCTCCCCAGTAGGGGATGTGTGAGAGGCAACCACACATTGATGTTTCTCTCCCTCTCTTTCTCCCTCCCTTTTCCTCTCTCTAAAAATAAATAAATAAAATCTTAAAAAAATATAAAATAAAAGGAGTTCCAGGGCTGTGTGAAATTAAGGATCTACCCTCTGCATTTTCTATTTTTTTCTAGTAATAAAGGTAGTATTTCTTTATGGTTGTTTCATTTGCCAAGGATCTCCTAAGCACTCCCTCTAAATTGGTTAACCAGAAATCTCTTAACTTACCTCAGCCCCAGAAATAGGTGTATCTTAGACTCAATTTGAACTTCTACTATACGTAAACAATTTTTTAAATGATGAAACATATATAAATTACCATAATTTTTTTGGTTCAGCTTAAAAAATAAAACATTATCAGCCTGCTATGTGTCCCACCGTAACCACCCCCTCCTCCTTAACCACTCATGAACTTTCACTGTCCTCAAGCAATAATATCTTGGTTTGGTGTTAATCACTTATATGTTTTTAGTTTTCATTTTCTGCTATATTTATAAACATTCTTGATAATAGTATTGTTTAAATCTTCCTATATTGATCTTTATATAAATAGCATTACATAGTCTACATCTTCCTTGGACTTACTATTTGGACTAACTCTTTTCTCATATTATATTTTTATAATTTCTCCATGTTAAAAATTAGAGTTGATTTCATTCACTTTCATCAATATTTCATTTTATGGAGAAATGTTTTTATTGATGTTACATTTTTGTGAATAAATATACCAGAACAAATTCATTCATTTTACACTGGTACTTATTTAGTTTGCTTACCGTTTTTTGCTATCATAAATAATGCTGTCAAATATTTATTCTGTACTTTTCCAGGTATATACCTAGGAATAGAGTATCCAGGTATCAGAAGGTGTACTTCTTTTTTGTTTTTAAGATTTTATTTATTTATTTTAGACAGAGGGGAAGGGAGGGAGACAGAGAGGAGAGAAACATCAATGTGTGGTTGCCTCTCATGTTTCCCTTACTGAGAACTTGGCCCACAACCCATGCATGTGCCCTGACTGGGAATCAAACTGGCAACCTCTTGGTTCACAGGCTGGCATTTAATACACTGAGCCATACCAACCAGGGCAGAGGGTGTATTTCTTTAACTTGATTAATTAATAACACCAACAGAAGATGAAAACTTTTATTACATTAATTTTGGCTAAGTCATTGCTATGGCTTTCTTGTTTTCTAATTTAAAGGATATAAAATGATAGTACTTTTTAATTTGTATTTTATTTATAACTAATGAGATTAATCCATTGTTATATATTTATCATTCAACTGTGATTTCTTATAAGTACATTGTCTGCTCCTGGCCAATATCCATTCTTTTCTTATGGATTTATAGTTCTTTATATATTTCTTATACTAAACAATTTGTTATATATATTACAAATATTTTATTGCCTTCATGGTATATTTTGTTAAACAGAAAATCTTAAATTTAATGAGACTGTGTCTTTAATCCATTTTTGTGATAAGTATGAATTGAGAATTTAATTTTATTTTTTTCCAATAAATAATTGGGTTTTCCTCCACACTTGATTTTACATAACTCATTCTCACTGATTTGCAATGTGAGTTTTGTCACATGTTAAAATGCTTTATAAGAATGAGCCTGTTTTGTGGTTCAACTTCTGTTCCCCTGGTCCTTCTATTAGCTATCCCCAAGCCAAGGCTGCAATACCTTCAGAACAGTTTCTCATTACTAGTGTATGTCATGTACCTCTCATGCCATAGATTAATTATCCTTGCTCTTCTTCAGGAGTGCTTAGTTTTTGTAAAAAAAATGCTTTGCTCTCTTTAAAAGTTAGAAACATTTAATAAATTCTTGTTAAAAACATTAGAAAACCCTCTACCATTTGACTGCAATGTCATTGAATTTGTACATCAAAATTGGGGAAAATCTGACTTCATCATATTGAGATTTTGTGTTCATGAACATAGTATTTTCCATTTATTTAGGTATTTAAAATTTTTAATAAAGTTTATAACATTCTTCATAAATATCTAACACGTATTTTATAGATTTATTCCTAGACATGTTATTTTTGGAATATGCTTATAAATGATATCACTTTTAATTAATTTTTCCAACTGTTACTGATCTAGAGACGTGTAATTACCACTTAATGATGGGGATAGAACTGTGACATTAGGTGGTTTTGTCCTTGTATAAACATCACAGAGTTCAGTTACACAAACATAGGGGATATAGCCTACTACACACTTAGGCTATATGGTCTCTAGCCTATTGGCCCTAGGCTATAAGCATGCACAATATGTTACTGTACAAAACAACAAAAGGTTAAATAAGCACAAGAAAATATGATGCAATCAGGAGATGCAGTAAACACAAGGTGCATGAAGCTGCTGCCAGTGTGACATGGCATACTGTTTCACAGCACACTTTTTCTGTAAGTAGAAAGAGTACACTCTAAAATAACGATCAAAGGTATAGTATAGGAAATATCTAAACCAGTAATGTAGTCATTTATTATCATTATCAAGTATTAAGTATCATACATAAGTATATATTATATTTTCCTACGACTGACAGTGCAGTAGGTTTGTTTACACCAGAATCACCATAAACATATGTGTAATGTATTATACTATGATGTTATGATGCCCACAATGTCACTAGGCAATAGGAATTTTTCAGCTCCATTATAATCTTACATATGCCGTCTGTCATTCGCTGAACTATCATTATGTGGTCCATGACTACACTATGTGATATCCTCTGTGTGTAAAAAAATCAATATATCACTTATGATCTGTTGATTAAACATAAATTACATTAAAAATAATGTTTAGTATATGAGGTTCTCTCTGATTCCATGGGTGATATTCATTAGACTTACCATTGTACGAATAGTAGGTATCAGAATTTTGTCTTTATCCAGAGTATGTTTCACAAAAGCAATCATTCATAGAGTGGTGTCTTTTCATTTTGTGGGGACAACATCCCTATTTAGAACCAAATTCTTACATGGATGTCGTATATAAGTAGAGGACCTAGTACTGATATATTTAAACAACTATAGTAAATTAATTCATTAGGGTCACACTTTTATTTAATAAAAATTTAACAATTTTTGTTGTTACTTACCTAAAAATTTGTTTAGGTCAGTGTCTCCTTTAATTACACTTATCATAGCATTTCCTTAAGAGAGAGTGTACTTGAATTTCACAAGAGAGTGTGATTTTTCTGGTTTGACATTATTATTTATTGTAGGGAATGAGTCCAGACCTAGAGGAACATGATCATTTCTTTAAAATGTTAAGCTGTTCCCTAACCTAAAGTGTTCCTCTTCCTCACATTTTTTAAAAGAGGATTTTAAAAAAGATTCAACTAGTAAATTTTCTAGAAAATGTCGTGTCTTGTTTTAATTTACCACTTCCATTTTTTCTTCCTATTCTTTCAGCCATACACTAGCAAAGGGAAGAAGATAGCCTAGAACTTTTGTGTTGTCTCAAAAAGTATAACTTGAGAAATAACATTTGAGGAAAACCTTGATGGTTTAAACTCAAAGGATGGGCCCAACCTGCCTTCGATGACTTATGGGCAGGCCAAAAAAAAAATTAAATAACCAATAGCCCATTCTCTTATCCTCCTAGATTACAGGCATTTGAATTGCATTTGGGTCCAGAAAACTTTATTTAGCTAATTCTGTTTTTATTGGCCAGTTCTTTGATTATTTTTATATAAACTAATCAACGTAAACCCTATTCTAGAGGGAAAATCAGCCAGAGCCCCATCTGTGCATCTGTTTGACATCCATAGGCTGCCCCCATGTATCTCTAAAGGATACCTATTAAAACTTCTTATTACATTTATTAGAAACAGGAATAAGGATTAATGAAATATTATATAGTTTCCGCCTGTTTATACAAAATATTTTGCATCTAATATTATTCTTAGTTACTGCTTTTATTTTCTTGTTTTGAGCCTCTTTCATGAAGCCTTTGTAGTCCAGTTATAAACTAGGGGGTTAAAGATAGTTACATAATGACATATAAGCCATTTCTCTAACTCATCAGAGGGGACAAAATGCATGTGATACCCTTTTCTCTACCTTCTAATTAAGTCTTTGTTAATACTGTCCTTGATCTCTGAAGATCTAATCCAGCAAAGGTGGAGGAACTCCAGTATATTCCCCTCTTTGCCACCATTCTATGTTTTATATCCCATTTCATAAGGCAGAAGGGGACAGAGGAGAAATGTTATTTCTCCTAGGTCAGATGAAATAAACCTGGCAGGAACTGATGTTAACCTGAAACCTATGAAAAGTTAACACTGTCTTTTGTAAATGAAACCTTAGGGAGGAAGGCTTAAGACAATGGACATAGACTACCAATGCAAGAGTTTATTCTTGCACCTCCATACTAGGCAGCAGGGGTGGGCAGGAAGTGATCTGTCCTAATGAATAGAAGGCTTCAAAGGGTCCCTCAGCCTCAGTTCTGGTTCCATGGAACCCAAAACCTAGGCTTTTTCAATGGACCTCTCCTAGGCAATTTAGGCAGGAGAGTTTATCTCTATAAAACCTGAAGCTGCTAATTTCTACCTTTTGAACTCCTTTTATAAATCATTGAAGTGGAGGGCATGTACTAAAAATAGAAAACACCTTCTATTTCTCTTGTGTGAATTGTTTTTATCTCTGTATGGCCATTCTTACTTTTACAACATGCAGTAGTAATTCCTTTTTGAGGAAGTATACAATTTCCAACTAAATCAAAATTAAAAGTCATCCTCTCTAGAGGGGAGAGAATATGGGGAGTTACTATTGAATGGGTATAGAGTTTCAGATTGGAATGAAGAAAAAATTACAAAGAGAGTGGTGATGGTGGCAAAAAAGAGTGAATGTACTTAATGCCACTGAACTGTCCACTTAAAAATGATTAAAATGGCAAACCTCATCTTATGTGCATTTTACCACCATACAAATGTAATGCTTTCTAAAGCATTCAATGATAAGTTTAATGTGGACAGAAAACATGAAAAAAAAATGCTGTTGTTTGGAGAAGGCCTAAAATGCAGGTAATTATGTCTGTGTCTTTTTATCTATCCCATCCATATTTGATACTCCAGAGAATTTAGCAAACACATGGTTCTTCCTTTCATTTTTGGTTCAGAAGCAGAAATAAGAAGGTAAAAAGCAGGACTAAGATATTGTTGATGTAGATAGAACAGTGTCAATTTAATGGGTAGTTTCCGCAACAAATTTTCAAAAAAGACCCAAACTTTAGAATTCATTCATATCTTTATTCATTTAATAAAAATGTATTGAGTAGTTATCACGGGCACAGTAATAGAGCAGACAGTGTGGATAACAGCAATATTTCTGAGATCAAATTCTGGTTGGAGAAAGAAAACACAAGGTGCAAAAAAGTGTGAAAAAAATCAAGTTAATATTTTAATGGCAATGTGAGATTGTCTCAAGCTGAGGTAGATTATTTGCCAGATGAGCAACAAACCTAGAGAAATGAGAAGTTATGTGGTGCTAGGGTCAGAGACACCTTTGTGTAGAAGGCAGTGCACAAAGTGAGAACTGATGTGGGAGTGAATTCAAAGAGAAGAGAAGGAACAGAGATGGGAGAGAGCATGAGCAATGGTAAGGAGATGGCAATGAATGCAGAATGTCAGCAGGCAGTGAGGTCACTCCTCTAGCCAGGATGGACCCAAGGTGACAGACAGTCAGACCACAGTAATTGCCTACATCTCAGACGATAAATCCGTGAAAGCGGGTGGTATCAGAATAGGCAGGGATTCGCAACACCATTTAGTGTAGAAGAATCAGATTAGATGAGTATGAATGGGAGAGATAAAGGAAGTATGTATGCAATGTGGCATTGACATTTGAGGGTCTTTTGTTAACTACAAGAATATATATGTGTATGTGTATACATACACACACACACATGCACGTGCATATATAGCATTGTTCTTATATGCTTATCTGAAAGTATATATTTCACATATATGCATATATATAATTCCTTAAACCTAGCGCTGCACTAAGAAAGTTGAAATGGAAATATGTTATTGGCTCCAATATAGACCATAATTTAATATAGAGGTTTATATAAAAATATAAAAAAAATCACTTGTGATTTGAAATATTTTATCCCCTCACTAAAAGTGTAGTAAGCTTTGCAAAGGTAAAAGTTTTTGTCTGTCAGCTATAACCTCAGTACTTAGGAGACTACCTAACACATAATAGATGTTCATAAATAATTCTTGGTAATTCTTGTTTTGCAGCAATACTGATTCAAAGCAGTCTTCTATCTCTGTTTCTACAGGGTTGAATAATTCAAACTTTCATTCATTTATTCAATATTTATTTATTTAATGCTTACTACATTTTCAATGAGGATACAGTGGTGAGAAAACCTGAAACAGTCCCTGCTGTAATGAAGAACCTAGTCTAATTGGTAAGATAAATATTAAGGAAATAATCAAACAAATAAAATATAATGGCAAACTATGTTGTAAGAACTATGGAAGAAGAGTGCAAGTTTTTGTGGATGTGCAGTAACACACAGGTCACTATGGAACTAAAAGAACATTAATTATCTTAAATTTTAAAAGACAAGATATTTATTTTGGGTTTTTTTTTGGTACATCATTTAGCTTAGGGTTCTATACACAGTAATTGATCAATAAGTATGTACTGATGGAGTTATTTTCAAATTGGTTGTCCAAATATTTCACTCATTAACAAAAATATCTAATGAGTCAAAATACTCTATTTCTAATTATTCTAAATAGATACTTAAGTCTCATTTATTTTTTTCTGAAAAAAAGAAAAATCAGATACACAATTTTTCTCATATAACTTTGCATGGTATAAAGTTAAATTCAAATCAAAGAGTATAAAAGTTAGTTATTTCATGATTGTGTTGGTTTTTTCCCTAGTACATCAATTTAATTAATTCTATTTTCAGGGAGAGGATGAGAGGACTTTACTCAGTGGTCATGTGTGACATGGAAGTAATATGTAATGACTACCATTTCCGAATCTTGGATTTTCACGGGACTACTACATCAAAGAAACTCTTTTTAATACATTTTAGCTGCACAAAGCGTGAATATACTATTGTGCATATTTTATATTTCCCTAAGGCTTTACATTGAGCCATATCTCTCAGAATCTCCATTTGGAGGCAGAAGGAGGCGTATTGGGAGAAGGGGGCGTTTCCACCAAAGACATGCCTCCCTCTCGCCTCTCTGGTTCTCTTAGCATCTTAGCTCCTTCACTGGTAGCATCAAAGTCATTTTCACAGAAAACATTTGTAATCTTGCAAAAACAGATTTTGATATTGGGATGGGGATAAAAAGCAGAGCTGATGGACTCTTAAAAAAATAAATGAAATATTCTATGTCCAGACATGGACCATTAACAATAAGCAAGGGACATATGATGCAAGTCCCAGGGAGGGAGCAGATCCCAGCAGACCCAGCATCTGTCTTCTGTGAGCCATTGACTGCCCTTCCACTGTGCTCTCTCTGCTACTTTGAAGACACAGCAAAGAGGCAAGAAAGTCTAGGGAGCTGCTTGCAGATTGATTTCCTTGCTTCAATAGCTCCTTGACATAGCAAAGTTTGGCTCCACTCTGTTTTCAAATTGAAAATTTATACAGAAACAAGGAAAACCACCACACCCAACAATGAATTAATAATAGCTGCCAACTAGCTGCAAGAGCCATTATATTCACTATGCTTCCTGATTCTGTTCTCATTGCCTGCGAAAGGGAATTTGTCCTTAAGCTGCTTATTTTCAAACTACATGTGAAGACAACAAATTGTATGGCATGTTTATCCAATAAGGCATAGCAAGGAAGCTGAAGAATCAGATGGGAGGGAGTGAAAAGAAATCGAAATTTAACAGCTAGCCAGCCTGAAATAAAGCAGGCGAGATTACGAGACACATGTACAATTCTCCACGGTCCCTAAAGTCTCTAGCGAAAAGGTAGAAATGAACTAATTTATTAGTAAAATCACATCAGGGGCAGTAATTTCATGTTAGTGAATTTACATGTAATAACATTAGGCTCCCCACCTCCATTTCACCAGTGTGGCCCTATCCGATGATGAATGAGGTGCCTAAAGAAAGATGATAGTTTGATTGTTTTCACAGCAAACAGATCAGCATTTTAATTTCTTGCCTCTGTGTTTATTGCTTATTTGGCCCCTTGCTCGGCTTGTACAAACTTGGCTAAATGGAAATGAATAAATGTAATTACTGCGGGTGACAGTGGTAATCTGTGTGGGTTTTTCATATTGGCTTTGCCAGCGTTAATCTAATCACTGGAGAATATGTGTCACTGCACAAATGCACTGACAGAAAGCAGAGTTCTCAGTCAGTGCCAACTACATGCAGGCTGGGAAGCACAGATGCAGAGGGCTGTTGTGCACCCGCTGCTGGCTCCCCCTCTGTTATAGCATCGGAAGCTACCAAAGTACCTTGAAAGGTGAATGTGTGTACAAATGCTTCTCAGTTTGGGCGAACCCAGAAGGAGGCTCACAGATGACCCTGAAGCCAAAACAAATGATAACTAATGTTTTCCCCAGTGTGGGGATGAGGTGTCCCAGAGCACAGGGCTAGGAAAGACTGAAATTTTTCATTTCTCCCCAATACTAAATGGCTGGGAGGGCTGGTTAATAAGTGGCTTCACCTTTCAGGGTTTTGTTTTCCATCTATAAGGGGGACATTGGACAAGTCAGATTGCTTGATGTCTTCAGTGCAGGAGGAGCAGCAGGGGGTGAACCAGGCAATCAGTGTGGTGTAGGAAGGATGAAATCAGATAATGTATGGTAAAGTGGCTTGCGAGCTACAAAGCAAAGCTAAATGGAGCAGAAGAGAGTCCTCCATGTACAGACTTTATTATATATAAGATTTATTTTATCAAAGCAGCAGGGAAGCAAAGGATTATTCAGTAAATGGTAGTTGAATGGCCGGTTAGCATTTGGGAAAAAATAATAAATCAAGTCTTTCTCGTAACTCTGAATATCAGTCAAAAGCAATTCCAGGTGGTTAAAATAATTAAACATGAAACTAAAATGTTAGGGAAACCAGATGAGGAATTTAATATTCACTGGATTTGGAGGATTTGAGGGAGGACTCTTTATGCTGAAAAACACTAAAGGAAATCATGAAGGAAGAATAAACAAATTTGATGACATTAAAGTTATAAACTTCTTCAGTCAAAATAAGGTGGCCCAAATGGGAAAGCATATAATGTTTTCAGCAAATAAGGCAAGGGCCAATAACGACGTTATATGAAAAGCTCCCAAATATTTATTTAAGTAAAGTAAATTCTCATAAATAATTTACAGAAAGGAAATGATGAGAAATATCCAAAGAAAAACTCAACTACTAAATGTGTGAGAAAAAAATATGTTCAATCTTGCCAAGAATCAGAGGAATGTATTTTCAGACAAATTAGCAAAAATGCATAATGTCTGGTGTTTTCAAAGGTGTGAACAGACTGAAAATTTCTAAACTGCCAATGGCAACTTTTTGGAAACCAAGAAACGTAAAAGTTGTCTAGTTTTTACCTAGTAATTCCATTCTGAGAATACATACAATTTAAATAACCAAAAACATTTGAAAAAGGAAGTGACTAAATCTCTAAAAATTTGTATACCAGTAAAAAATTAGAAATAATTACATGGTGCAGCTTATTGCTCAACATTTAAATAATTAAGTAAGTTAGCTACTCTTCCTGTACAAATAAAGTTTTGTGAATAAAAATTATGAAGACTTTAACAATGTGAAATTATTTGACAGACAGCTAAGTAGAAAAAAAAGCCCCTGCAAAATTGTACTTTCACAGGAGTGGCCATTGGACTTCGGCACTGGACCTCTGCCAACTCCACATCATTTCTTCTTGTTTTGTCCTCCACTTTCTCATTTCTCCTGGGGTGGGTGGCTGTACCTACAACTGTGTCTTCCTTTCTTCACTTCTCGGGCTCTGGATGCAGGGCCATAACCTGGGAGGAAATGCAGGCTGGGGCAAGGGACAGCTCCCTGGTGTGTGTGTGTCTAAGAGGGTTAAGGGGGAGCAGAAATACCAAATCTCATAGACCAGCATTAGGTCATGTGCCCCTTTCTAAACCAATCATTGGCAAGACAAATGAGATAACCATGATTGACTTAGAACAGTCATTTCAGGGAATGGATACTGTACAACACTAAAGAGAATACAAAACTGAGGACCACCAAATCATACCCTTAGGGACAGGGAAAGAGGGACATGATACATAATAAGGTAAATAAAAATTGTGTGTTTAGAAAATTGAAGAATTAGGGGAATGACACTGGTTTCTTAAGTGAAATACCAACAATAACCTTTGTCCCAACTTTCAGAAAGAAAAAGAGATAAAGAAAACAAGAGAGAAAAGAAAGAAAAGATCAATGAAAGATCATAGAAAAGATCAAGATGAATAAAAAAAGAAATAATAAAGAAGGAGCGAAAATCACGTCTAAAGAGCATCAGTCTTGGAAAAGAAACTCTATCATGAACCCCTTCTATGTAAAACAAAGACTTTTATCATCATACTTTTAACCTGTAGATGGTACCAGGAATGTAAGGCCTCAGGAAATCAGCAGGGAAGGTGGCTGAAAGGCTAAGAACTTTCTTGTGAGACCTAAAAAGTATGACAAAACAAAAATGAGAACCTCTCCGAGGAAGACAACACAAGGTCTCCTCTGACCAAAAGTAGAGTAGGTAGAACTCACTACTCTTTTAAGATGCAGTGTGTGAGCAAAGCCATGAAAAAGACAGGAAATTGGGAAGATATAGCAGTCAGCCAGAGTTCTCAACAAAAAGCATCTTCACTCTAGAGCAGAGATTTTCAACTGGTGTGCCACGATAATTTTACAAACATGCAATACCTGACTAGTCATGGGCAGTGACCTCTTTTCCCTTTCAGGGTGTCCAACCTGTGGCCTGCAGGCCGCATGCAGCTCAGGATGGCTGTGAATGTGGCCCAACACAAAAGTAAACTTACTTAAAACATTATGAGATTTTTTTTTGTGATGACGTGTTGCAATGTATATATACTGTGTACCCAAGGCAAGTCTTCTTCTTCCAGTGCAGCCCAGAGCCACCAAAAGGTTGAGCACCCCTGCAGACTGTCAAATAAAAAAAAAATGACAAGAGCCAACACAACAATAACCATACGGTGTAAATGAATCAAAATTATGCCTATTTTTTGTCAGATCAGCAAAAAATAATACATTTTTGGTGTGCTGCAGAATTTTAGTAATTAGTTTATGTATGTCATGAGATGAAAAAATTAAAAATTGGTGCTCTAGAGAGGAAAAATTTGAAAAAAAAAGTCAAGAAATATCAGGTCTAAGCAGCTAAACTTCAGGGACGAGACGTAAGGGAACAGGCAGACATGTTGTTGTAAAGTGCCATTTGTTGGCAGTTTTTCTGCATTTGATAATCCATTTTACAGTTGTTTCACTAGCCCACTTCTCCTAACTGTGTTGTGATGAGTTTAAATAAGAAAGCACTACCCGTTTGGTAAGCCCTGGGAGAAAGAATCCTGTCTAGGAATAGACATAAAAGCCTTGCCCCTTGGCTTCAGGGAGGCTATAGAGCCATCTTTCCTAAAAGAGCGTTTACAGCTGTTTTTATAAAATATCTATACAGTTCTTTCCAGATCAGAGAAATATATTCATTAAACATTCCAGAAATTTGGTTTTCTGTTTCCTTAAATCACTGATTTGGATTACAGAGATAGTTTGCCTCCATTACACCCAGGACTCTGGAACCAGTGATCCTGGGGCAGAGATTTCACGGTCCCAGCCTCCCAACCTCACTGCAAGCGAGTGGACATCAAGTAGTTTCACTGCCTCTAGTTTTAAATGCGAGAACCGAAGTACAAACACAGTACTTTCACTTGACATAAAATAAAGATGGGGAAAAGTTTCTCTTATGTTTCAGGAAATTATTACATTTTGGTGAAGCGCTTAGAGGTATAATATGAGTGGGATAATTTTCACAGCATTTGATGTAGCGAATGTTGTGGGGCTTTTCCATGACACATAATCAGTATTAAGCCAACATTTATAAAATAAAAAATGAAACCAAGTTTCTCACCAGGAAAATTGGTTTCCGTTCAACAAGATGTCCTACGGCATCTTTATAATTTTTAGGTTTCAGTTTTCAGTACTCACTTTTTTACCACAAGCAATGACATTTAGAAAATAAAGAATCCTAGATGTCCCCTAAAAGGAAGTATACCAAAATATTAGGAGAATATCTGACCCCAAGAAAATCAATATTTAATTATAACCATTGGTTTGGACATTCTTGCCCTCCTTCTGTTATAAAAACCCCAATATTGCTGTTATCTTTATTTTTATCTTTTGAATAACTTTACAGATCAACCCTTTTCCTGATATTGTGCTGAATGTAAAATATTGATTTTGACATATCTAAGAACTACATAAATTAGTGCTATTAATGATATTTAAGTTTAAGAAATTGAGTGAAATAGAGAGCAGTGTAAAAATAGAATTTATTTAATAGCATATAATTGAACAGGGGAAATTGAAAATACACATTTATAAAAATAACAAATACATAAAACATTATCTTGAAACTTCTCAAAATATGGTCTGTATACTAGATATAGCACACTAATCCTTTAATATGCTTGTTAAAATGTGTGTTTTTAGGTCTCACCCCAGATTTGAGTCAGAAATTCTTGGGCATAGGGCCTAGGAAGCTGTACTTTACAGGCATTCCAAAGTTTGCAAAATTTTGCAGTTTATGAAACTGCCAGAAAGTAGTAAATGTTAGAAGTAAGCAGTGGGACAGAGAGATTATAGCTAGTTCAGACGATCAGGAAAGGGGATTGTGTAGGTGAGTGAGATTTGAACTTGGTTTTGAACGGTGAATAATATTGTTCAGTAGTGGGAAGACAATATAAAAGACAAGGATGTAACATTTTTAAAAAAGCTGAAAGAAATAGAAAGCCAATTGGTTTGGCTAACATTAAGAAGTATTTGTAGAAAAATCTGGAAAGATAATTTAAAGAGCTCTTGAATGCCCGATCAAGATCCCTAGACCTTTTCCAGTTTTTAAAAAAATTAATGAGGTAAATATTTAGATATAAATAATGCAATCACAATAACAAGGTATTGCCTAGTTTTAAGATTACAGACATTTCTGAGTGGGTGGGATAGAGGTGGCTGTAACAGAGCATCCACTATTTTAAAAACAAAATATAAAAGTGAAAAATCCCTCAAAATCATTTTTCCTAAGTGCCATGCCATCCCCAGGGAAACTAAGTTTTTTGAGAATTACAAAGGTAATTTCTCTTCCTATAACTGCCATAGTGGGCAATTGAGTCTCTGTTTTCTATTCACAGTTCAAGGAGGCTGATACATGTTCTGAGTCCTTCTCACTCAGATACACTTTCTCTATTTCACAAGTGGAAAAAGGGAGCACTATGGAAAAAATCTATTCTGACCCCGAGATTAGATGCTACTCCGGTGGTCAATGAGAAAGGGAAACCAGCTGAAAAGCTAACTCCTGGAAAACCTGGCACAGGGTTTTTGCTTCCTACTCTGGGTATCGGTGAATATGCAGAGTCCTACTATACTGCCTTTATCTGTGAAGGAGAAACTGCTCTGAGCAGGAGCTCCCTTCCTTGGGTGTCCTGCTGGCGGCAGCCAGGAACTTAGACTACACTTAATTCACAATTCCACGTCAGGGGCAGGGATGGCACTGGCAAACTAAGGTAAAAGTACACTATGCTGTTTAAGGGAAATGGTTCCTGGATGGGGATGCCTCACTAATTCTGTGAAGGCAAGATTTCCCTGTGGGGGAAAAGACGCAAGATCTAAGTAAATGAAAGAGGAAAAGAGAAAGAGTGAGACTGCAAGACAGTGAAAGAACAGAATGCAATATTTAAACTAGGATAATGCTTTAAGTTCTAAATTAATAGGACCATAATTAAAAATAAATCTTGCTCTGGCCAGTGTGTCTCAGTTGGTTGGAGTGTCATCCCATAACCAAAAGATCTTAGTTGGATTTCCCATCAGGGCACATATCTAGGTTGTAGTTTGATCCCCAGTCGGGATGGGTAAGAAGGCAACCAATCAATATCTCTCTCGCTTTCTCTCGCCCTTCCTCTCGCTCTAAAGCAATGAAATGTTCCTGGGTGAGGATTAAGAAAAATTGGTCTTACATAGTTAAGTCCCAGTATGATATATGATCCAACAGGAAAAATTTAAATGGGGGAGTGGGGTTCAACTTACACCTTGGCAAATATGTCTCTGCAATTGTTTTTTTCTCCTATCAACGTGAGAACACAGAAGAACTCAAAGGGTCTTGGTGCTAAACTAGAGGCCAGCAATGAAGGTATAAAGATAAAGGTAAATGAATTACAGATTAAGAATGCTCAGGAGCTGAAGGTACCAAAGAAGATGGATTTGCTAAGAGTGAGAGGGGGGTAGGAAGGAGGTAGGGGAGTCAGGATATTTCTTAACTGGAGAAACATACCCGAAGGAAATGCAAAAAAGTGTAGGTGAAGAAATGGCTTCCTGAGCTCTCCTCTCTCTCCATTTGCTTATGTCATTTTCCCTGTACCAGATTGTGTGGGCACCTTCACAGCCACATCTTCTTCCCCAGCTCCCATTGCAGATCCAGATCCATCCTCTGCTGCCCTTTCCTCTCCCCCTTCCTCCTAAGAATTAAGACATATTTGCAATCCTTCTGAAGTTGACTCTCATCCCTAGTATCAGGGATGAAGGGAATAATTATTCTCTCAAGAAAAATTCCATACACTTGTTTTTCAGACATACATGTTCTGGAGAGTGTTCATTATCATACTTAAAATTTTTATTGATATATATTGGACATATAACAGTGTATAAATTTAACATGTACAACATGTTAATTTGATACATTTATCAAAATATATAATGTAGCACATAATTATTTCTTTTTAAGGGTTGGACAACATCATACTTTTCATTGAAATGTGTTGCCCACAATGCAGGACACTTGAATAATCCTGCCCCTTGATTTTGTCCTGAATTCTTTTTTTTTTAAGATTTTATTTATTTATTTTTAGAGAGAGGGGAAGGGAAAAAGAGGAGAGAAACATCAATGTGCAGTTGCCTATTGCACACCCTCTACCAGGGACATGGCCTGCAACCTAAGCATGTGTCCTGACTGGGAATTGAACCAGCAACCCTTTGGTTCACAGGCTGGCACTCAATCCACCGAGCCACACCGGCCAGGGCCATCCTGGACTTCTTTATGCCATTCTGTTTATCTATATAATTAAATTAAACTTGACTCTCCCTTTCCACTCAGGAAGACTGTATCTTCTTAGGTAAAACAAACAAACAAAACAATGAAAAACAACTCTTGAGCTTGCTCTGATTTTGTCTGTGTAACAAATTATACATGAGAGACTTGCAGTACTAGCAAGGCATTATATCCTGAATCTTTAACTAGAGTCATTATTATATTAAGTTTATAATATAAAAGTCAAGTGAAATGACTATGAGACAATAGGTAATTGTTTTTAAATCTGATTTTGAGTCAGGCTCTATCTTAGGTGCTTTTCATGCATTTGCACATTTAGTTAGCAAAATAAAGCTGGGAGTTAGCGCTAAACAGAGGTGAAAGCTGAATCATATAGAAGTTAAGTGGTTTGCGAAGATTACACAGCTGGGAAGAATAGAAGCAATAATTCTAACCCTTAGCCCCTGAGCTCACATTCCTTAAATCTAAATAACTTTAAATGTTTTTTTTCTATTTAACATCCATTAAATAAAATATAAATAAAAGTTATTTTAATTGTAAAAATTATAATGGGATATCTGTGCCTATATACCCCAAACTCACAAGTGACACATACATAAAGCTTTGATACGAGCTCTGTTTGTGTGTCCAAGTGAAAAGGTTATAGAAGACAGACCAATACACATGGTCAGGAGGAACTTCATAATAAAGAGTCAGAGAGGTTGAGTGCTAAAGGAGTGACAATAGGATTTAAAAAAATCACCAAAAAGGGTCAGAGATCACAATATTTTCAGCAGCTCTTGTCTGGATGGATGATCTGGGTATTCATCAAGGACAAATTCCTTGAATTGGGAAACTAGAATTCTGGGAGTCTGATGAAGGAGTTACAAGTTAACAACTGCCTAAACAACTGAGCTATGCTGGTCAGGCCAGTGAAGTTTTCTAAAAAGTGGAAAACTCCTGCTTGCCAACAAGACACATTGAATAAATTTGATGATAATATCTGGAAATTCTGAGTAAGCATCGGTTAATAAATGCAAAGGTCTTACTTTTGTTCAGTTATGAGTCATGAGAAAGTGTGTTGGGATCAGATTGAAGACTGAGAAGACGGAGAGCTGTAAACAGATTTGTGTTTGTGTGCTGGTCCCTTGGATTCCCTCCATTAACATAGCATAATTTCTTTATCCTTCTGGAATATGCTTTAAGCAGGAGCACAGCAATTCCCCATTTCCCTCCTGATCCACGGCTCTCTGAGATAATCATGAAGATCATTAAATAGACTCGCAAGCCCTCCACACATTTTGTAGGCAAAGGTATGGTTGAGTGTTGGTTTAATAATATGGTATTATCTTGCTCAACAACTGTAATTTCCATGTTCTTATTGATTGTAATTTATAACATCATTAGCTTTCTAAACTGCCATTAACTAATGATGGACTCTGTGGGTTAAACAGCTCTTTGAAATCAGTTACTGACAAGTTGGCCCCAGAAGCATTTATCAAAAGGATAATGGATCCCTATTGGAGTGACAATAAATTAGGTTATGCTCTTATCGAATTAAACGATGGATGAAGGAAAATTAGCTATCAATAAACATCTATAAAGCCTTCCCGATTATTCCCAGTCAATTATATCAATTAGAGATCAAACAGGGAACCCCTGCAGTACGTTAAATAGGACTAACCAGAGCCCAAAGAGGCCAAATTGTGTTACAAAATGCAACACCAGGGGCAGCTGCCAAAGAGGTAATCATTACCGCCATTGACAAAAGGGCTGCTTTATTAGAACATGGGGATGGCCTGGAGGCTTGCTCCTGGCTAAGGACAAAGACGGCCTAATAAAGGCAAAAGGAGGGAGAGACTTGGGGGAGGAAGAATCCCAGAAATAAAAGGGAGAGTTGTGTGAGGCAGAGCAGAGAGAGGGGTGAGAAAGGGCACTCCGGAATTACTTGTACATGGGCAACCTACCCTTTTTTCTGATACAATTAATTTTTAAGCAATTGTTTTAATTTTTCAGTTACAATTGACATACAATAGCGTATTAGTTTCAGGTGTACAACATTGTGGTTAGACATTTATGTAACGTATGAAGTGATTACCCCATAAGTCTAGTACCCATCTGATGCCACACATATTTATTACGCTATCATTGACTTATATTCCTTAGTACAACCCGTCACTATTGTTGATACAATTAAATTAAACCTTTGGCTTGTAAGGATGTTTCCTTAGCTCTCTGCAAAACAATGACTTTTGTGGAGACCATTATCATCTTTAGTAAGTCTTAATTCTATATACATATTTTGTGCATGTGTGTATAAATAGATACACAGGAACATAAATATACATAGATAGATATTCACACTCCATTTCATGGGAGAAGGGTCTTAACAAGCCTGTGTTAATTTTAATGAAATTTCTTCATTAAATTAGAAAGCCTCAGGAAAATGGAACAAAATAGGCTTTGAAGTGATCTGAGATCATTGATGTGATTCAAAGGGAGCTGGAAAATGTGGTCTCTTTTCTAATGGTCATACCTTAATTTTCATACACCTTGTACACAGTAGACTCTCAATAAATGCCTGTTTTTCAAATTTGACCAGAGGCCTGAATTTTACATAAGGGTAAGAGGAAATCACAGAGCACAGAATATCATAGCGGTCATCTGAGGCCGTGAGTCCAAAGCTGTTCTGACATGTATGCCTTTTTGGTCTTGCTGACATTTTTTTATAAGGGATGTATATCTTTTTGCACTGTGCCTCTGAATTTTATGAACATTCATCATGCGTTGCAGACAGATCCCTCTTCATTGTTCTCCATGAGAAATTGCTCACCAGGAGCTGCCACTGATTCTTTGCCTCTGCACATTTTTCACCCTTGTAGGAACCCAATTTGATACTCATCTAAAAACCTTAAATTACCTATTCCCGTTTATGATCCTTACAAAGCTCTGTTGGGATTGGCTGACAGTGCACAGAAGCTGAATAGACCATAAAGCAGGCAAGGAAAGGCCCAGGGAAGGCAGAATGTCATGGTCAGGATGCGGTGGCCTTGGAGTCCACAGTGCAAAGCTCAGGTTCCATTTCTGTCATTCATCAGCTCTGTTTTCAGTCGATTTGCTTAACTTCTCTCTCCTATTGGTAAAACGGGGATATAAATCTGACCTTGCAAAGTTGTCCTGATGGTTGGAGGAGACACTTGCCTAATGCCTACCTGTAGCACCAACCATCTCCTGGATTCACTTAACTTTGAGTTTTCAGTCTCCTCATCTTTGAAGTACAATGATGATCCCTAAAATCTCCTTGGGCTTTTGTGAGACTAAAAGTGATATTAATGGAAAAAATACTATGTCAGCTATAAAGCACTAAACAACTGTTAGCTGCTATAGAAATCATAATAACCATTATTTCCCCCCCTTTTGTTCCAATGAGAAGCATGTTGATTCTAATATGATATCTTTCAGGAAAAAAAAAAGCCATTTTACATGGAATTGAAATAGAATTTGCCTCTCTCCTATTTGCATACTGACAACTGCCCCTCCGTCTCTCACACCCTTATTTAGTCCCATATCCGGTAAACTTGTATGATGTAACCTCGACTCTGTGTTGAACTCTGAGGTATTTGGGGCTATTCCATCCTTGAGGAGTGGCAGGACTTCTAATTCCTAAATCCCCAAATCCCCCTAATATTCTAATGTCATTCTCAATGCCTCAGTCCTGACCACGAAGAGACCATGAAATCCTCCAAAACCATTGATCATTTTTTCCAGTCCTCTTTTCCACTTTATGATTTGGAGATACAGGCATATCAGAATTGCTATAGAGAATCACTTGGAGTGGGGCAAAGAAAATTGTTCATGAAAGCAAATGGGGATCAGTCAGATAGTTTTAGCCAAACATAAGAAATCGTTCACTGCCTAATTGGTTCACTTCCACAAGGCCAAGTGATCTTATTCTTTTACCACTTAAGGAAAGATGGAGTTTAAGGAAAATGCCCCTGGCTGCAGAAAATGAACTTGCAAATGTAGGGAACTACCTATGATTAAATTCTCCAAAACAAAATGCACCTTACTGAGTTTTGATGGCTCAAATATTTCAGATATTTCAAAATATCTGAAAAGGTGACTCAATGTGTAATTAATTGTATGAAGAAGGCTTAGGGGTTTGGGTTTGTACTGGGATTAAAAGATTGGGAAAACTGTCTTGATGTTGGCTCTGGGACAAAGCCTTTGGCAGATGCTAGGCTACTGTGGTCTTTCCTGGGAAGAAGCATAGTGCTCAGAAGTGTGTTAGCCTCCTACATCTTAGTTTCCCCACCCGAAAAAAGGTGCACAAGACTGTTGTGATGATTAAATGAGACAACACAGATAAACCATTCCATATAGTGCTGGGAAAGTAGCAAAAGCTTCACAAACACAGGTAATGTTTTTATTGCTATTTTTAGAGAGTTAACATTTGGCAAGCTTCTACTGCGTGTTAAACCCTTTACTTACTTTTTTTTGTAAACCCTCTGAGTCTTTGTTTCTTTCAACAAGCATGGTAGTATTCATTTAAAAGTTAGAGTGCTCATTTGAAAGTTAAGTGCTGGAACTAAAATTTAAAACAATGCTTTTCTTACCAAATGTCATGTTCTTTCCCCTGCTCCTTGCTGTCTTCCAGTCAAGGCTATTGTGAACCTTATATTTTATTATTTTTTCCTTTATATATCCATTACTTTTACTAAAATTTGAATCAATCCCTCAACAGTAGTTTTTAAATACTAACTCAAAGAATATGCCAATTATGCTTAAGAAAAGAGGGAAAGGGATTGTTAGTTTTCATTCTACTTGTGCTTAAAAAATAAAGAACTATATACACTGCCCTGCAAATAACAGAGTTACTTTACCCAGCACTTATTCCAAGAGGCTTTCTCTCTGAGGATCATAGAACATAAGTCCTAACAGCTAATAGCATCAAGTACATACATAGCCTCACAACTGGAGGAAATAAATTGTGAAATAAATTGTCTGAAGGAGTAAGTAGTTGAATATTTATAGAAGCGGCCTGAAAAATAATAGTTAAGCTCCTCTCTGGGAAAATGGCAGTCTTATTAGTGGTACAAGTGTATGAGTATAACTATGTCTTCATGTAGGGTCCAGAAGTAGGTGTCCACACACACATATACATAAATCTATTACTTTTGTTTGGTAAACAATGATTTGTTGAGGTTATTTCTACATACATAGAACTGTTTTATGCACCAGGATGTGTAAAGATGGGAAGGGAAGATATGTCTGGGGAGTAGTGAAAGGAGACGAGAATCACAAAGACCCAACCTGAATTTGAGAAGCATGCAATTGAACACAGGTGAAAATGTTAAAACATTTTATCAACATAGATAGTGTTTAGAAGAGTCATTAAATGTAAATGGGAGTAGGGAAAAAAGGTTATAATACATATTGGCTCTTCAAAAATGCTTAGATACCAGCTAAATTACATTAATTTGATTAACTTGAGTTCATTTTTCAATTTGATGCCCCCCTCCCTTTTTTTTTTTGGCAACATAGCCCACTTAATGCTTTTATCTCATTAGTCAGAGGCGTCCCATGTAGATACCAATTGCTGATATTTTCTGCATACTTCTCTAAACCTCCTTTTCTTGCTGTTCCAAGACGAGAGAGAAATGAAAGTGAGCATTTACTGAATCACCCCATGAGGGCTAGTGTCTTTCCTGACTTGCTCCATGTAGGCCTGCAGCATGAGAAACTTTGCCTGGTAGATGTATGATTTGACAAGACAGCCTCCAAAAGGTACAAGAGGAAAAAAATCTTAACACAAATGCTTCTTAAAGGACAAATATGTATGTATAACATTTGTAGTCACACATTACAAAATGAATATTAATGCTAACAGGAGACAAAAATGATACACAATAAAATGCAGATTTTAATTCAGCACAATGTCTAAAATTAGTGACTTAAATGAGCTACAGTAGTTAAGGTTTATAAATTAGCTTCATTGAAGCTACACAAGATTTCTGAAAGAAACATTAGCAGTGAACATGCATTTGTCACTCTGAAATAGGCACACTGCCACAGTGCTTTGACATCATCTGGGCAGCCTTGAATGAACTTGTGGCAGTTTCATTAAAAGCTTGTTGGCATAATTTGGTCTGTGATTTCAATTTGTTCAACTGGCCACTTTAAAGAAAGTTAATTTCTCTGCGCTCTTAAACTTACTGCCTGGTGCTCCCACATTTACACATCAGATTTCTGTGAACAATTTCTGATTTTGGTCACCAGGACTTTTCCCAAGATCCATTTAATATCTATCTGTTGAGCCCCCACTAAGTACAAAACATTGTTCCAGGTCCTGAGGAGACAGAAGTAAGCACAGCAATAATTCCTGACTTTACATTTGTGTTCTACTTGAGGGATGTTAATGAAAAACAAGATACAGATGTAAAATATAAACAATATCATGTCGATATAAATGCCAAAAAGAAAAAGCAGAGTTGGAGGATGGGAGGCATGTCAGATTTGGGAAGAGAAAAGAGTGTTGGACGGAAAAGAGAGGATGGAAAACATCCCTAAAAAGGTGACACTTAAGTCAAGACATGAAGGAAGTGAGAGAGGAAGCCGTGTACTTACTAATAGTTATCTTCTAGATGGCAAGCGCAAAGGCCCTGAGGCAGGAGTGTTTTCTAAAGTGCCTCCCGAACACCAAAGCTGCCTGTGAAAAGTGAATGACTGGGAAAGCTATGGCACTGAGGTCAAAAGGACAAGGGTGGGGTGGGAGGCAAACCAGCTGGGATCATGTCAGCTGTGGTTAGGACTTTGGCTTTTCTTCTATGTCAGATGAGAAGCTATTAGAGGGTTTTGAACAAAGAAGAGTGTCTTATATCAAGAGTGTTTTTTTTTTTTAATTTTTTTAATCAGAGACCAGTACATACTTAGTCAGATGAGTGAACCAATTGGTTGCTGCTGGGATCCTGAAAAGAAAATGAGAGTCCTAAGTGTGGTTAGAGGCAGCAATAAAAAGGGGAAACGTTGCTGATCTCTGTACTCAATACAAGGTACATGTAATATAACCAACAACATATCTCCACTCTGTATGTCCCAACTCTCTCTAAATCACCCCAGAAATGCAAATGAAACCAAGTAGGAAAAGAGCCTTTTTAAACCTCCATTCACTGATTCTGCTAACTCCAAACATTTTATTGAAATAATGATCCTCCAAAGCTGCAAGTCCCCAAAATAAGTTTTTATTAACATATCTCTTGACTTTTAGGACCTATGCATTTTTAAAAATATATCACTTAGATGCTTTGCAAATGGGCACACGTTACTTACTAGTTTATCATAATGTTTTAACTATCTAGCTTGCTCTTTACCTAGGGAGTATACTATCATAAAAAAGAAGTGAAATGCATTTTTGTTAATATTCACCTGGTATAAATTGCTGTCTTAGGCAAGTGGCTGCCTGTTTGTAGAAAAATATAGTACACAGGAAATTTGATAGTAAATTCTTTCCTTAAATCACAGCAAGTATGAATTGCAATACCCGTGAACTGAACCAGGTGCTGAAACTGAAAGAAGCCTAATACCCTGTAGGAGGACGTGGGATTCCTTGGCTCTCTCACACTCCTTGTTTGGTGATGAAGCAGTTTCCAATTTTGGAATGGCATGGTTTTCAAAATTGTCTGGTTATTCTATAACTTGGAATGTTAAAGACATTTCCCCTGAGAAACAAGATTATTGATGGTGTTTGGGTTCCCAGGGGAACTCCTGAAGCCCCTTTAACCCAGAGTATAGTGGCATTGTAGTGAAGATGTGATGTTTGGGAACAGTAGGTCAAGCAAAGGGCCGGAGACAGAAGAAAAAGAAGGAAGGGGAAGAGGACGAGGAAAGGGTTTCTTCTCTTATTTCAGAGACGCTGAAGTAGAGCCAGGCAACATGGTGTACCAGGGAATTGCCACCCCTCTTCCAGGAGACACCTCTTTCCCTCTAACCAGGAGTTCCCTCCCCAGGTCCCCAGGAGTCATAAGCCTGGCATCACGGAACTCTCTGACCTGTCTCTCCCCAGAAGAAGGCACAGTTCCAAATGACTCATCTCGCATCCACCTCAAACAAAAGTTCACTCTTTTCAGGACATCTGATCGAAGCTACAAGTTGAGGCAAAAATTGATCATACAACTTTATCCCAATGAGTGAAATGACTGATCAACCAGTCATGTAGCAAATGTGTGTGTGTGTGCATGTATTTGTGTGTGTGTGTGTGTGTGTGTGTATTTGCTAATACATTTAGAATTGGTTGAATTTCTGTCAGTTTGGCAGGATAAATCACACACACGCATAGTAGGGAGCAGCCAAAGGAAGCCCTCTAGGAAGCGTGCCTGGGGGCAGCTCTCATATACCTAATTGACTCAGGTTTGCCCAACATTTCCTTTCACTAATTTTGAGCCTTGGTCTAAGGTTTAATTTTCCAAAAAAGATGCGATGTTGGTAGTAGTGTTTATGGTGAAAATCCTAGGTTCTAATGTGCCTGGGAATATGGAGGAAAAGTAACAGTGGGCGGGGAGCTGGAGCACAAGGTGACACTTTTAAAGTTTGATATCAACTCCAAAAGATGAGCGCCCTGAGTCCCCATAAGCCATTTATGCTCACTCATGTTCACTTTACTTTGTTGTTGCATTTTTTCAAAACCAATGAGTATGAGCTTTGAGCAAAATAAGTTGTTTTAAAAGCAACTTACTGTTACCCACATAAAAACAAAGCATTACAATAACTTATATGAAGAATACAGAACATTTCTTGAGTCTTCTATCATGTCTTGGTGTCTGCAAGCTAGGGATTTTATGACACTTTCCTTTTTAAGTAGAATATTACCTTTCAGCTTAGAAATAAATAGTAAGCCCCAGAAGTTTTAGCTTCATGAAAATAAATAAGAATCCTGCCTAAAATAAGAACTTAGAATAGTTACCACTTAAAAAAAAAGCACGGAGCCACTACCATAAAACAAGACTAGGAGAATGCCAAAAGATACTCAATTTATATAGCTGTACTCAGCGACATAGTTTAAATTCCACAACCTCCAAACATAGTTTTGCAAACAAACTTAGCTGTAGACCCCCCCTCCACCCCACACTCTTCTCTGCACTGCATCCCAGGTCCCCGCCCACCATAAACAACATGCCTCCATCATAAATCTAAGGGCTGTCCCACTGTCCCAAACCCTTAATAACTACTTGGAATGAAGAGCTCCCATATCAGGGAGCATTGTGAATGGGGCTGAAAAAGACTTGGAATTTTTATGGATGACTCCCTCCCTCTAATTTCCTAAGTGCCTTTGCATAAGTTGCTAACAACAAAATCAGTTAAAGTTGAGGCTCTTGAAATTTGTGAAGTAATCATTCCTTTCTAAAGAACACAATGGGAGGTAATTCTTAGTTTTAGTTTTCCTTTACATTCCCTGCATCCCTTTTTTTCCTTAGTTCATGCTCATATGATTTTTCCCTCTGTGCCTCAGCTATATATTGCTTTGAAAAATCAATAAATTCTTTGCACATAATAATGCTTACCTACACTACCTCACAGGGGTGTTATGATGGGTAATTAATTAATGTGTGTAAAGAGCTGGGGTATCATGCAATGCAAGACACCCTATCAGTGCAAAGAGCCATTATTAATAAGTGTTATTACCCAAATGCCTCTAGATGTCAGCAAAACATCTTTTTAAAAATATAATTGGGCAGCCAGTTTTGCAAAGTAGGGCAGACACGGGGAAGATACATGGGCAGCGATGCTGGTGGAGCTTTTTTTTTGGTGGTGGGGGGCTGAGGAAGGCTCATTCAATCTTAGAGGATGAACTTTGAATAGAAGTGAGCATTGGAACAAAGCAGCACTTGAATGCCTTGAGGTCTGAATGGGTGGCAGGCTGGGTCATTTTCTGAACAATCCGAATGAAAGATCAGTCTTTTCTCCAAAAATAGCATTTCATTTCCTCATCTCTGAAGTAATTGGCATTGGCAGTGAATGGATGGTGGGAGAATATATATATAGACAGACATAGATAAATATAAATAAACATAGATAAATCTCTATATCTGTCTATATATCTCCTATATGTGTATATTAAAGTTGATGCACATTTTCTCTCCACACATATGAATGTCTGTATGAGAATTTCATAAAAGAGAAAGAGATGTGAAAAATTCTAAATATGTTCAATCCAATGATGGCTACTGTATGAGCTTATTCCCAGATGGAAAGGTGGAAATAAAAATTATGGCAATTTCCCACAAAGTGCAGACTGATTTCGAAGAGGGATCACAGAGTAACCTGCATGATCAATTGTTGATGTTTATCTCAATACCCAGTTATTCACATTCCTGATTTCTCCTTATCCATCATTTGTTCCAGGGAGATTGAATAGTGAGACGTCACACAGGAGAGGAAAGCCACAGGCAGGGGAACGGGGGGCTCTGGGCTGTGTGAGGGCTAGGTGGCCATGAAGTGTGCAGGCAGACAATAAACTCAGCTGGGAAGGAGTGTTCCGTCAAATTTATTTTAATTCAACCCGACACATCTTCATTATGTGATTGGGTACTAAGTTAAAATAATTTGGCTTAGCAACCACATCTCAGGAAGGTAAAAGTTTTATTTCAAATGTCCTCACGATTAAAAAGAAATAGTTTTACATGTTATATTTAAGTCAAGTGTAGCAAGTTTCAAATTATTTTTTTCCATGATCCAACATTACACAGTTTATTTCTCAAGTGAGTTTCATACAGAAGAACTTGAATTGCTTATTCTGTTTTTGTCTTAGGTGATTGGGGAAATCCGGTACAGAGTCTGGCTTCCCAGGACAGAGCAGATACCAGCCTGTGCCCTGGGGCTGGACACCTGTACACACACATGCGCTGCAGCTCGGGCAAGACCAGAACTGCCCTAGGTGACCCCGGAATAGCTTTCTCCTGGCCAGGCCTTGAGGTTCTGACCACTGAAGTATGATGGAATAGGATCCAGGCTTGGCATTGACAATGAACCTAGTCATTTGTTTCACTTGACTGTGCCTCAGTCAGTCTGGGGCTGACAAATCTGAGCCCTAGAGAGGTGGCCAGAGAGAGAGGGTGATGGGCAGCAAGAGAGAGGAAGTGTACACATGGTTTAATCAACATTTTCTTCAGTAAACTTAAAGTCACACCTAGAATATTGAATCACACCTAGAATATTGGGTCACATAGAACATTGCTATAATTTTGTAGAGACAAACAAAAAACTCCACAGGAACTTTTCAGAAGGATTCAGACATGAGAATTCCCTCCAGATGCGTGGCTGGTGGCTGGTTAGAAAGGTTTCAGTGCACATCTGCCATCAATCCTCCTTCTCTACGTAAACTCCCCACCTGTCTGCTCCTGCACTATCACCCTGCTCCTCCTCACAGGTCTCATTACCTATGTAGAGATTAAGCCAATCTTTCGGTCTCCCAGTTCCCCTCACGAGATTGTCATAAGGCTTAATTAAATAATGTTCATAAAGCATTTGGCTGTTCAGGTGTCCCTGGATAAAATGCAAAGCACAATATTATTGTGATTATTATTAATTAGGATGATCCTGTCTGAGGCAAGGGATGTTTCCTGTCAGCTTTGGAGACTTCTACCCTGGCCTTTATCTCTGCAGAGATGATTTGCAATGGAGATCGCTCAACTATAATTCCTTTTTTTTTTAAACATTAGGAGATTTAATTTTTTAAGATTTTAATTATTTATTTTTAGAGAAAAGGAGGGAGAAGCAGAGGGAGAGAAACAGCAATGTGTAGTTGCCTCTCACACACCCCCAACTGGGGACCTGGCCCGCAACCCAGGCATGTGCCATGATTGGGAATTGAACCAGTGACCCTTTGGTTTGAAGACCAGTGCTCAATCCACTGAGCCACATCAGCCAGGGCTCAACTATAATTCTTGATCTTAGAGATATCTCAGAAAGCAAGAGGGATGTCAGAAGAACCAAGGACTTGGAGATAACAGGAATGATTTAAAGAAGAATCAAGGAAGATTTTACAAACAACCTACTAGGGCTGTTCATTCTAGTACTCTTCCCCCACAAATAATCAGAACTTAAAAAAAAACTTACCCAAGGATATGTTTATTGACTTTAGAGAGAGAGAAGGTGAGGGGGAGAGAGAGAGAAACATCAATTGGTTGCCCCCTGCATATGCCCTGACAAGGGATCGAGCCCATAACCCGGGTATATGTGCTGATGGCGGTCAAACCTGCAACCTTTGGTGTATGGGAAAATGCTCCAACCAACTGAGCCACGCAACCAGAACAGAATTTTTTATAAAAGGGCTGGCTTAAGAATCCTAGGGGAATCATTAAGAACCAACATGAAGTCACCAAAAACAAGTAATTTCTTCAATCTCCCATCCTTCCTTTGATAGGATCCTTTGACCAAGACTTAAGTAAATATAATTGACGTAGAAGTGAGACTTCGGAAACACATTTGAAAAAGCCTCTCTTTAGAGCCTTGTGGACAAGTTTCAGGGCCACTGACTATACATGACTAAGTAGTCAGCATGCAAACAGCAGAAAACACAGGGCACTGGTTATCTGTGCAGGAACAGTGCTGGGGGGTGGGGCTCCACCCTGGAGTCTGCCTTGTTCAACATCTTTTTTCATTTTTTAAATTTACTTATTTTTATTAAGTTTAGTTGACATACAATATTAGTTTCAGGTGTACAATATATTGATTCAATATTTATATACCTTATGATGTGATCACTACCCTAAGTCTAGTACCTGTCACCTTACAAAGTTATCACAATATTATTGACTATATTCCCCCTCACCTTTTGAACCCATTCCCATCGCCCTCCCCTTTGGCAACAATGAGTTTAATCTCTGTTTCTATGAGTCAGTTTTGGTTTTGTTTTATGTGTTCATTTTTTAAATCATTTGACATGACAGTGAATATATTGAATATTTTTTAAATGTGGATAACTAGGGATTGATAGACTAAACCTTACAAGAAAAAATTCAGCAAGACCACATATAAAGCTTTAAAAACCAAACTGGGTAAGCCTGGATCGACTGAGATGTGACTCAGCACAGAATATGTGAGTTTGAGCACTTAGAACTTGGCATTAGGCTGCGACAATCAAGGAAGCTGGATACAATTCAGACTTCATCAATCAAGCATGATGTTGCATCCTAGGCGTACTGAAAGGGAAATTCAACAAGCGGGGACATGGACTATATGGTCTCCGAGGGCAGAGGTTGTACCTTATCCACTGTGGTGTCACCACAGCCTAGCACACCATCTGACACAGATTAGAAGCTCCATAAAAGTTGAATGAACAAGTTTAGGATTTGAAATTGTCAACAGGAAGCAGATTGATGAAAATGAGGATGTTTAACTTGGAAAAGAGAAGGCAAGGAATAATATGATCACTATCTCCAAGTATTTGAAGTAAGATTGCCACGTGACAGAGGGGTGAGATGTGCCCTAATGTCCCATGAGATTACAAAGGGAATGATGTGTTCAGGGCCGCCCTGTTGCACAGTCCCGGTGGCAGCATTCACACATGACAAAGCTCCAGAGCCCTGGAGATATGCAGTGTACAACCGGCACAGCTGTGTGAAGCAACCCTGAGAGTGTGTAAGATCGAAAGGAAAGTTTTTCCCCATAGTAAGCTAAAGTCAAAGCAAACTTTTAAAAGAGTCTATGAGCTACCTTCAGATCTAAAGATATTGTTGGCCTGCTTTTCCAAATCATGGGATTTGTGAGGATATATTTTAAAAGGTAATAATGCTATCAGTTCCAATTTTTTTTTTTTTTACAAATTTTCTCTTTTATTGGTAGAGGAGCAGAGACACCCACGTGTAAACAATGTTTTTTAGATTTTTATTTATTTATTTTTTTAGAGGGGGGAAGAGAGGGAGAGAGGAAGAGAAACATCAATGTGCGGTTGCATATCATGCGCCCGCTGCTGGGGACCTGGCTTGCAACCCAGGCATGTGCCCTGACTGGGAATCAAACTGTCAACCCTTTAGTTTTCAGGCCGACGCTCAATCCACTGAGCCACACCAGCTAGAGCTCAGTTCTAATTTCAATTAAAAAATAATTACCCAAAAATTTTCTCTTAAAGGAGGAGCTTAGACATATGAAAATAAGGATGGAATTTGCATGCTGGCTGATAGATTTAACGACCATGCATGTGATCTAACAAGGGGTTGGCAATTCAGCAGAAAACACCCATTGTAATTTTAACCATTGTACATTTTTTAATTATTTTTATTCTCTGACATCAGGATATAGTTTACATGAGTAATAGATATAAAAATGCTGGAGTTTTAATTTTAGTAAAAGTTAATGAGAATATATATGATTATTTAATATTTGTATAGTATGTACTCACTATATGCTAAGCACTATTTTAATTGCTTTAAAAATACTAGTTTATTCAAGCCTAACAATTTCATGGATGGGCATTATCATCATATCAATTTTACAGATGAGGAAATTGAGGCACAGAGAGATTAAGTCACTTGCTCAAGGTCACACAGCTATAAAGTGGGGAAGGTGGGTTTAAGTTGAGGCACCTGGTTGCATGGTCCCCTCCTAACATCACAGTGTGCTAGCTCTGTGGCTTCCCAGAACACACAGGGTGCGCTTAACTGATCAGAGTTCTTATATTACCTTGTCTCCAGTCCTTCAAAACAAATATCGGAAACTTAGCACTTATTATGGCCAATCTGGCTGTTCATTTGTTGGGGATAAATATCCATAGGTAAGCTGTATTATTTACAAAGATGCATGCAAATAGCAGCTCAAATGCTCTATTATATCGTCCTTTAGGAACATAAGAGAAAAAAAACATTAAAAAAATAGTAATTACCTTAGTGGAAAATGCAAAAATTCCAAACAAGAAGTTACAATAGTATTTTTAAAACTATCTTGATGTTTAAAATATGGTTAACAATTCATGATTTAAAATGCCTCCAAACCAAATTTATCATAATTAAAATATTTATATACAAATAATGCTTTTTCTTCCATAATTAAATAGTAATTTAAACACTGCATACTTGATAAATGAATATATTGTAAAAAGTAAAGTTAAATGTTAACTTTTAACTTCATATCCATTTAACTTTTAAAAGTAAAGTTAAAAGTTAAATGAATATAAAGGAAAAAGTAAAAAAATACTTTTATATGGCATGTGTATTTTAAAATTTACATTGGAATGTCCTTTCATAGACAATTTTAAATACATAGTGTCCTAAAATAAAATATATTTTATTTTAAAGGTTTCCTTGTCCTGTCAATGCAACATTGATGAAATGACTTTTAAATGATGCAGGTGTTTTCCAAGTCCCATTACAGACAAATCAAGATTAGAAATAAGGTTGAAATCACAGAATGTTGAAGGCTTTTCTCATGCTGGTGTTCCATGGTAAGACATCACTATGTTTTCCCTCCGTTTGCTCAAAGGAGAGTTCAGAATATTTATTGGAACCTATCAGTTTTATTCAAAAAAGAAAACAGCCAGAAAGAATTTAGGGCGTTTTCTAAAAGACAGGGCCAAGTTTAGACCTTAATTTGTGGTTTCAGAAAGAGGGAGACATTTTTAAAATGCCTTCTTCTATCTAAAATACTTATCCAAATCCTACTCATTTCTCAATTTCCCAATAGCCACACTCAGGCCATTTCTGACTACTCCACCGCTTGATCTTCAGGAACTAATGCGGGCGGTTAGTTACTTGGTAACTTGCATTGTTATTACAAAAGAGTCTTCTGCCTTTCTCTTGTAATCTTCTAAAAGATCTTTGCCATCTCCTATGTTATGATTTTAAATTCAGGTACCTAGTTCCATTTCCCTCTTTAAAAACTTTTTTAGCTGTTTCTTTCGGGTACGGTAGTGTACGCCTCAGCGCTACACACGCAGGTGCTCGAGGTTATCTAGGTGAGATTCCTTAACCTTACTTTTCCTCACCTTGCTTTCAGTGCCCTTAACAAATAAACAAACAAAAACAAAATGCTTCACTGAATATTTAACCTTTTTCCTGGTTTGCTGCTCTATGGATTTAAAGGAAATAAAAGGCAGCCGAGAAGCCTGGAGGAGACAAGATCAGAGGGCAGAAAACCTCTCCTAATGACCAAGATTCTTTGAGGTCGTTTCTCCATTTGCAGCGCTAATTTATCGCCTGAAGTATTACCAGAGCCATCTAATCTGTTTAATTTCACAAAGTTTCACTTCTTCTCATCCATAAATCTCCTCATTCCCAGTTTTATGCCAAGGATGACGCTCTGTGGCTGCATTAACTAAAAGAGTAATGGAAAGTTAGAAAGTAACTAATGACCCAAAGTTTCCTGGGAGAGCTTTAAAAAACTGCCCCAGGGACTGAATTTCTGATCCTCATACTCTCACTCTGTTGCGAAAATCCTGCTCCCTGCAAATGTCTTCTTCTCTTTAACACATTTCTATTGCAATTTGATTACAAATTATTTCTGATTATTAAAAAATGGTAGCAAAATCAGAACATCCTTAAAGGAGAGAATGGAAGCGGATGGTGAGAAATTAGAAACAAATGCAATGAAGCATCTGCAAAAGTAGTACATAAGAAACCAAGACAGCGAACGTGTTTGATGATCTCTGTCTCTTAATCTTTCTTTTCTTTTCTTTTTTCTTTTTTGTTTTTTAGTCACCTTTCCCTCTCTCTTCGTGTCTCTCAACAAAGGCCCGAACAGTTAAAAATGGAGACACCCTCTGCCACTTAATAGCATCTCTGTTGATCTTTCTCCAGTAGGTGTTAAGTATTGAGAGCAACTGCACCTCTTGTCACCAGCTGCGGATGGGGAGTGGCTGCCTCAGGGGGAGCTGAGCCTAAAAAATCCACCACTGAGAAAAGGTAATAACAGAAGTCTGTTGCTGTCTAACCTGCCATATAAATGAAACAATCAAACAAGACAACAAAGGAAACTCCAGCAACCACCAGAGGCAAAAGCAGTTGGTGTAATATATCCTGGCTTCAGTGACTATTTTTAGTTTTCTTCCATTCTCTCCTTTAAAAAAAACAAAAAAACAAACCTCTAATTTAGATTAACTGGGGGAAAACATTAAATAATTCAAAAGAGTCAGAGGTAGAGAGGTGAGTAACACTGAGACAGAGAGGGCACATATTTGAGTTCAATTAAAAAACATATCGATATCTTGCAATGTCTGTGTGAACATGTTCCTAATCAATGGATACTGGAGATTGATCAAGAACCTAAGGAGAGGCTCCCCATCAGAGTTTCACCTTTTGTTCTTTTCTTCTTGCTCAAGAATCCATACTCTAAATATACTGAGTCCACTCAGAGGATGGACTTTCATGAGTGGGAGAATGAGAAATAATTATATTTATCCCAATAGTTTTCATCTGTTGACTGTTTCAGGCTCCCTCGGGGCACAATACTGCACACGCTGGAGCAGCAGCTGTAAAGTTGTCTCCCAGAACTTCTGTGGGAAAAGTGTCTGCAAATGTTACCAAATTATTCTTTACCAAAGTACATGCTTTTAATACCACTTGACCCAGATCTCTGATATCAGCGGTCAAGGCTGACAACTGAATTCTCAATGGAGCTCTGTAGTCCTTTGGACTCAAGAAAAATTTAAATTCTTCAAACATACATTCATGGAATTTTGCACATATAATTATTTTAGTGAACTTTGGAAATGGTCTTGCAGGTATAATTAACACTTGAGAATAACCGAGGCAGGTATCTTATTTATTGCAACATGCAACCTCCTGAGAATTGAGGCATGACTAGATGGCCTACTTGCTTCTGTCATGACAGGGTGATATTTGTCCCAATAATAACTTCCTCACGTCATACAATTTTGTTCTATCTAGTCAAATCTTAAACACTTTAAAGTGTTAGATTCCTCTTCACTAACCTCCCCCTTATATTCATTAATGACTTAATTACTGGCACTGCTCTAAAAGACATACATAGTAAGAAATGGATACATAATGTGGCATTTCAGAAACCAAGGCAGACTAATAGTGAGTAGAACAGACTACCATGGCGGAGTATTGTACTCAACATAGGAAAGAATGAGAACTTTGGAATATGAATGAAGTAGCAGAATTCCACCATCTTTGAGCACAGCCCATGTGCACAAGGAACTTGGAAGAGGCTGCCTCTCTAAACCCAAGGGCAGAAGCCCTAGAGCTGGATGGAATAGGCTGAGGTACAAGTGCCCGTTGCAAAAGAAGTGAGAAAGCAGAGGGTATATACTGTCGGAGAAATGATGACAGAGGAATATATCAAACAGACCCTCAAAGGAGACCAGATGGAAGGAAATCCTAGGAAAGAGGATCGTGACTAAAATTATAGCAGGCAGTTTTGAGCAATGGGAAAAATGGGAAATGGGACTGGAGCGGTGACTGGCACGAGGATTCCCAGAACAACAACAAACAGACCACGGCTGGACTTTACAGAATCCTGCAATCTCCTATATGTGGCCAGAAAAAGAACTATTAAGGTCAAGACTCTGGCTTAGGGATTGAAAGCAAAACTTCCATAGAGAGATAAGAGCAATGGCATTAAATGTAGTCTCATCGAGATCTTTCTGGAGATCTAAGGCAACTGCATTGCAATGTATTTTCATAATTTTATTGTGTTGCATAAAACCATGACATTATTAACACGAGTTTGTTTATTTAAGGCCATGGTATGATGATTTATTCATATAATATGTACAATTTGTCTCCATGCTCAGTAATGACAATTTTGCCCGTGCAGGTGGTCACGCACATGACTCAGGGCTATAGTCTATGTTGGCTCCAATCTGTGACAAATAATCATTTGCTTGTAGTTATACCCTCCAAATGTTTATTTTTCAGGATTCTTCCCATTTATCTCCCAGGGCTGCTTCTCACTAAGGTTGACTTATTTTATGTCTTTGGACCTCTGCATCTCTATGGTTCGTTTCTCTGTTTCTCTCTTTCTCTTCTCTACCCTCAAATGGCCTCTGAGTTTGTTCCCTATTCACCTGACCTATGTTTCTCTGTTTTCCTTACAACGTATATAATTCCCCAGGTGTAAAGACCTGCACTAGTAATCATAGCTGATATTTATGGATATTATGGGCATAATTTTTTCACTCCTTATGACAGCCCTATCACAATAGTAGGTAGGTACTACTACAATGAGGAAAGTGAGTCAAACATGGTCAATCCAAGAAGCAGCATCTCTAGGATTTAAACTCTAGCAAACTGCACTGAGCCCACGCTCTTAATCTTCACACAATATTGCCCCCTTTATGAATAGCATATATTCAAAATAGCCCCTTGGGGAACAAGACCTTAGGCATATCTTTAATGTTTTATAGCTCATAAAGTTCTTTTACATATACTATTTCATTTCATCTCTGCATCCAGAAAAAAAAAATGGGTGTTATTAAAAAAATAAAAAGACTTACTTTCAGGATACTGTAGAACCAAAGCTTGAATTCAATTCCTAGGATCTAAGCTGAGTGCTTTTACTATGTTTCAGCTGCTTTCACTGCAGAAGAGGCATTCTGCCGGCAGGATGCAGATGGCCTTGCAGGTGAATGCCTGAGCTGGGCAAACTGAAGGGGGGCAGAGGAATGGAATGGCCATAGAGGAGCTACGACAGGTAGGAAAAGAGATTTGGTGGAGGGCTGGTTCTGAGTCCAAGAAAAAGCTTGGACTGTAGAAAATGGTTTTAAAAAAGTCTCCTCTTAAAAATGCATCCTTTCAGTGAAGAGCACAGATCAGATCAGTGCTTTTCAGACTTAATAGAACCTTCTGGGGATCTTATTAAAATGTAGATTCTGACTTGGAGGAGGTGGGGTGGGGCCTCATTCCTAACAACTTCCCAGATATGCCTCCGCGGCTCCTCCAAGGGCCATACTTTGAGTGGCAGATTCTCCTACCCTAGTTTTCTGAATTCCATGATGATTTTTTTGTTTTTAGTTCTCCACCAGTCAAGCATCTCTTTTCGTCCCACAATCACCCTGCCCACCTCCCTCTGATAGAAGCCGGCTGGGCCAAGGATCCTAACTCTGAAACTCCAATGACAGAAACACACCTACCACTTTGACCCAGGATGTGTCTGGTTCATGCAGCTACTAGTCTCAGACACCGAGGAAGCACTTGGATCCTCCTATGAGTTAATAAGGCGAGGGAGTTTTCTGACAAGATCCCCCACTACCCCCCCCCCCCAAAAAGAAATTTCTAGAAGTTTTTTCTATGCCTCAGGACACAACCTCCTCTGAGCGACCTACAGTGAAGGAGGGAGGTAAGTTAGGAAAGGACCCCCCGACCCTGGTGCAGGCTCTTTCTCTCCATTGGGAGCCCAGAGTTTTCACTCACAGATCACACAGAGCTGAGTGGCAGTCCTAGGGCGCCTGCCCCACTTTGACACCAGCCCTTTGAAATGATATGAGCGCTGGCTAATGGTCTGTAAATGTGTCAGAATGATGCCACCTAGTGCCATCGATGCCATTTTCCCTTGTGAAGTCACACTGGCTGCACCACAGCAAGCCAGAATATAATTAGTGTTAATTTGGTTTTTTCACTGAATGACTACTGCGCAGCATTCATGGTCTCCACTCTGAGCTTATTTGGAAGGCCTGATTATTTTGTTATACATGCCGAAGGGCTGGGGCGAGAATGTGTCCCCACCTTAACTTCGGCTTCTTTTGGGGCTGATGTCTCGCAGGCACTTGATCAGTATATACTAATGGGATGTATGCAGTTTGGAAATTTTATTCTGCCCTTATTTTCAATTCTATGGTTTCATACAGGTATGGAAAGAAACCCAAGGGAAGATATATTCTAAGTCCCACACTCTATCCCCTTGGGCAAGATAGCACCCTAAACTTTCCAGCTAGACCAGTATCCATTATATTTATAAACTAATTAAAAAAAAAAACCTTCCAGGCAGTAAATATGCTTTCCAACAACAGAATCTGATAGTACTATTAACTTGAAACACAATTCAATGCACTAAGTTCCATGTCACATCTTTTTTAAAAAATTACTATTTATATTGTTCTATTGCTTAATATTTAAAAGACTAGACTGGTTGCTTTTAAGTTTAGATGTTGCAATTGCAAAATAATTTCATAGGTAGTCTAATGTATATATGAAAAATACTTATATAGCTCTGTGACATACAATACCCTCAATAAGGAAGAGAGCCTGAAAGTGCAGCCTACAAATTTTGCTATGACCTGGTTAGTTCATTTCTTCTTATTTAGCTCTCAGGAGAAACAGAAAACACCCAGATTCATCATCATGATGTCTCCTATCTACTGCCGGGCTCCCTGGTATTAGGCCTTGCTTGGGGTAGCATGTGATGGTTTGCTAGTGGAAATTTCCCAGGACGATATGCATACATGTTCAGAGACTTGTAAAGGAGAACTCTCCAGATGCTGCACTGGGTGGGATGCCCATCTCTGGGGACCACTGATCCTGCCAAAGGACAGAAGGCAAAAGTGAACCTAGAATATAATTTGTTCATAGTCAGTGGTAGAGACTTCAAAATGGGGCATTGAGAGTCCCAAATATTTTGGCTGTGACTCTCAAAAGCTAACAGGGGTGAGGGGGAAAACTACCTGGGAACAAATCCTTTGACTTTCTGTACCCCGGATTTTATAACTTGGTATGATGAAAGGGATAATCTATCTCACTATGGGTATCTCTGAACAATGTTAGGAATAAATTGGGTCAGATATGGTTTTCCCTTTCTGAGGAAAGTCAGTAAAACCACACTTCAAGATTTAGGTTGAACTCTAAGCTATGTGAAGGTACAAGCCACTTTCTCCTGGAACCAAGTCATTGCTCTTTGAAAACACAGAACGACCTCTCAAGGAAGGACCCTACTGGTGATGTAGCTGCTGTACCCTTTCCAAAGGATTGTTTCACTGTTAATGGGGAAAGGTCAATCCTAGGCACTATAGTTTCTCTTGGTCACTACATGTATCATGGACAATAAGGTCAAAACTTCATTGGCCAGGAGAGCAACAGCATAAAATCCAGATCATGTACAGACTGTGGGCTTTAGACCTGAACAAAAATTTAACTAGAGGAAGGTCTTGGTGACCAAAGTTCCTGAGAATTATCATACCAAGATCTCTAAATGAATGAGCCTTTCACAGGAGTGTGGAAAAGAAGAAAAGCCACTCTGTGGGCAGATACCTCAAATCATCCCTATGTTTTCTCTGTCCTCTACTATGGTGTTGTGGATTCTCAAGATCTGAATTTATGTAAGAAGCCAATTTGGTCTAGTTCCAAAGGATCCAAAGTTTGGATCTCCATTATGGCACGCTATGTAGGTAGTCATCCAGCTTCCAGATGAATTATCAGAGGGATGACTCTACTTTAAGGTAGTCCATTTCCTTCCTATCTCCTAGGACAGTTGTGAAGCTGAAATTAGGCAGTTACTATAATGGAAAAGTTCAAGCCTTGACTGAGCAATGGCCAACTCTGCAATCTGGGGCAACTCATCCCCTTTAGGTCCCAGCATCCTTTTAGCTGAAGTGAAGATACAAAAAAGAACTTCTTTTAGTTAGGCTCTTGTGAGGTGTAAGGAACAGAGACACATTCAGTTAATGGGGAAGTAAGGAAGAGGGGGAAACCATCTTAGAAGCTGCAGGGTAAGGGCTCCCCGGCTTTGCAGCATTTTGGCCATCCGGCCATTTTGCAACTTCCCCCACAGTTCATTTCCATTTTCCTCCACTGTAATGGGCCACCCCTGTGGCGACTCATCATTTCTGTCTCTGCTTCCACCTCCCCCCATGCAACCAGTACCTTACTCTCAGTATCTCCAGTTCACAATAAGCCAATCTGATTGATGGATCCAGGCTCTCACAATATAGCGACAGGCAGAATTCTTACTGGGGACGTCTCAGAGCCAACTGCTCTCGGGTCAGACATTTACAAGTTTATCTGCAAATATTGATTGTGTCCTTGCTACATGTCTCACTCTATTCTAGGCACTAGGGATTCAAAGAGGAGCAAATCAAAGTTCCTGGCCTCTTCTCAGTGAGGGAGAGAGACAATACATGATTAGACAAATAAACCGACAAGACATTTTTCAGGAATACAGTTTATTAGGAAAATAGAAAAGGACCATAAATAGAGGAGAGTGGGTTTCGTTGTGACTGCTGAGCCTCGGAGAGCTAGAGGAGAACTCTCTTGGGAGAAGACATTTGATCTAAAACTCAAAAGAGAGAAGACAGCATTCCAGTGTCTTGGGTAAGGTCATTTTAAGCAGAAGGAAGAAACTGGAAAGTTTTTGGTGTGACTGAAGGAAGGTCAGAAGGTCTGGGACATCAGAAATTGAGGAGAGGGTGAAAAGAATCAGGCAGAGAGATGGGAAGGGTTTGCAGGCTGTGAAAAGGGGTTTGGGTTTTATTCCCATTGTAACATACAGCCATTGAGTAGTTTAAGAAAGAAATACTTTTATTTGATTTTGCTTTGAAAAGAGGAATAAAATGTGGGAAAATATCCTAAAGATCAAGAATGAGTAAACCTGTTAGGGAGCTATTGCTGTGGTTCACACAAAACACAGTGGCTCTTCAGCTACAATTTGAGAGTTTGAGATGGAAAGAAGCAATTAGAGCAAGGATTTATTTTGGAGGAGAGCCAAGAGAAATTATTTTGGGTTGGGATATGGCCTATGAAGGAAAGAAGGAAATCAGAATGGTTCCTAGGATTTTCCTCTAAGCAGCTAAGTGGCTAGGAGTGCTACTTACTGAAATGGGAAGGCTTGAAGAAGCACAGTTTGGGGAGTGAAAGGCAAGAAACATTCTGTTTTAGCCACATTAAGCTTGAGGTCTGAGTAGAGATGGGAATCCACAACAGAATATAAAATCATGAACTTAAAGAAGAAGCAAAGCTGGTCATATATCCATAGACCTAGAATTCATCTACTTAATGGTAGCTTTAAAAGATATGGCTCTGAATGAGATTGCCTAGAGACAAGACTTTAGAGAGGAGGGCTTGAACAGGTACACGGGACTGACCCAACCTGAGAAGCCACAGAGGCTAAGCGGTCCTCCCCCAGAGGACATAAGTTGGCAAGTCTTACAGAAGGGAAGACCTGGAAAGTGCAGGTACTGCAGCCAAAAGAAGAAAGAGTTTCAAGGTGAATGTCATAGGTTGTTCCAATTTGCAAAGTCCCTTTATAAACTGCACAATAAGTGCATGTATAAGCTGGTGGATCCTGAGCATTCTCACCCTCCTGGCCTTCCCCTATGCCCATCTTCTTGCCCCCTTGCTAGGACCCCTGGCATCTTCACCAGGATCCTTTTTTATTTCTTCTTCAAATCTTAGCTCAGGGAAGCTTCCCTGAGCTCCCCTTCCTCCCACCACCACCCAGCGTACTTGGTGACCCTTTGGGGCGTTTCTCTGTATGTAACCTTTCAAATACTCAGAACACATTTTCATAATCATACGTTTCTCTATCATCCTGCTGGACTAGGAGCTTCTAGAAAATAAAATAAAAGAAAAATGTGCTTTTCATTTCTGCATTCCCAGGTCTAGCCTGGCCAGAAGTTGCTGGTCAAATGTTTCTTGAGTTGGAATACTTGCCCTTGCACTGAACTGAATTTGCCTTCTCTTGACGCTCAGGTGGCTCCAGGTACTTCCCCTGGGCGCATGTAATTAACACATGCTCATTGGATCTTAGGGTCTCAGCCTCCCTTCCGGCACTGCCCAGGAAAGAGGGGATCAGCTTAAGCATTAGAGATGTTTTATCCATATAAAACAATCTTTTTTGTGCAGTTTCAGTTTTGCTTGTTTCTGAGTGATGCAGGCCGGATCTTCCACCCAAAGTGATAAATCATCAGAGCAGCCAGGGAGGCCTTGGCCAATTAGAAGCCCGGAACTTGTTTATCAGTCAGTAAACAACAGTTAGCGGAACCCACTGGGTCGCAGAGCGCCGAGCACGGCGTGCAGCAGCAGCAGTAATATTGGAGTTAGACTGAATTAGTTTCATTTTCACAAACATGTGAAGTCCCTAAGTATCTTCACAAAATGTTAATTCTACTCTTGTTTTACGACTGGACTCATGGGGCAAACAGATGTAAACTACACCAGACTCTAAAGAAAAAAAAATAAATAAAGTGATGGTGAATTTAGCACAAATACCTCTGCAGAGGGTGCTTAGGTTGCTCTTGTAAACTCACTCTCAGAAGGCAGCCTTCAAACACTGCCACCTGTCAAGTATTAACCAGGCTACTTTAAAAACAGAGAGCTTCATTACAATTTTAACTAATGGAATTGTCGGGATTCCTAGCTGCCTAGTGCTGTGAAAAGAACCTGGAATCCCAGGAGAGCAGTCGCAAACACTGGAATCAAGTGTTGCCTCCTAGAGTCACCCTAGGTACAACCTGTGGGGCTGTTTCCATCCACTCTATTTCATATAAATAACACACACACACATACATACATATATACATACATATAGTCAGCTTTTTAGATGGCGAGTCAAAGAAAGGTGAGAGAGTCAAGCTCTTGTGTTCAGATATCAAGACTTGCATTTTCCACTTATTTATAACCAACTCTGGACTATAAAGAAGGAGGGGATAACATGTCACCCTGTGGGAGATGTGTCCATGAGCCCGATAATTGAAAATCTCCCTCCAGGGGTTCTGGGTTTCAGTTTCTTTCTTAGATGATCTTTTCTCTTCAAGCTTTTACAAAATCATTATATGGACTATACTATGTCTCTTCCCCATTTTTAGCCTCACATGACTTGGTGGGTCTTGCTTGGGGTGAAGAATTTTGGGGATGGTGGACTCCAGCATGCACACGCTGCTCCCCTCCTGTTCCTTCCTCTGCGTCGTATCAGCCCTCATGGTGCCATGAGTGAAATGTCCCAGGAAGACACTCTGAGTTCCGGATGCTGCACAAAACATGAACCTGAGGCTTTGGGGAAACATCTGCCAGATGATGAAAAGGAGACCCTATTTGTCACTATGGAAATCAACAAGAGGAATAGTATTGGAAATAAGGCATACAATGCTGACGACTGACAAACAATGCAGACTTCAGAGAAGGTGTCTTAATGAAAGTTCAATTCTGCTCAACATGTATGGAAACAGACTATGCACAGGCCCTGGGTCCTAGGTATACAAACACCAGGAAAGGACACAGGTCCTGTCTTTGTGGAGTGAATGTGTACTATAATACAGACAAACAGCACTTGCGTAGTAAACATTGACTTTCAAGGTTCTGATGTCTGCTCTAATATTGATGTTCTCCATGATTTTTTGCTTCCTCCTAAACACATGTAATTTTTTGTTAAAAAAACAAAGTGAAGAAGCTCACTATGCACTCTTCGGCACAACCAGATGCATTTCTTAGAAGTCTCCCAGCTCCTGGGGACCGTGGATTCAAGAATTAGGCCCATTCTTATCCCTCTCTCCCTAAGTAATGAGTCCTTCTTGCAGCTTGGCCTGGGATGGGGTCTCAGGAGGCAGCCTGGGTTTGGGGTGGGCAATAATAACTGTGGGGAGGCAACTTCATGGGGCTTTAAGGAAGATAGAACCCTTGAAATTAGTTGAAGCTGGAAGTCCTTGGAGGGGATCTACTCTTCCTAAGGACGAAATTTCTATATACTTTCCAGAAACAGTGGAGCTGGTGACTGCTCTGTACTATATCAAATGCAAGTGGTAACCAGAGAGAGAAAACTACTATTGCTTTATTTTTATCCCTGGGCTGACATGTCCTAGAGAATATGTGTTAATTTTAGTAAGATGCAGTGAGCAAACCCTCAAAGTCACTCCTAAGTTTAAATACCCAAATATTTTCTTAAATTTAATTATGGCACTTTCCTTCTATTGCCTTTCTTTACTTTCTAATACCACTTTTCTTTTCTTTTCTTTTCTTTTCTTTTCTTTTCTTTTCTTTCCTTTTCTTTTCTTTTCTTTCTTTCTTTCTTTCTTTCTTTCTTTCTTTCTTTCTTTCTCTCTATCTCTTTTTTTCTTTCTCTCTCTCTTTCTCTCTTTCTTTCTGTATCTACCATCTATCTATTTATCATCTATCTATCATCTCTCTATCTGTCTATCTGTCTATTTGTCTATCTATCTATCTATCATCTATCTATCACCTATCAGGCAATCCTATACCTTTGGCATTCTAACTGGGAAAAGAATTCAGACATCATGTGCTAAGTTTTATGGAAGGAGTTAAAACATGACTGCAACACAGTCCATTCTCTTAAAGTTTCTAATGATCTCATGTTTTATGAATTAGGGTTCAAGGTTACTACTCTGTCAGAGGCTCTTTCTGACAGTCTATTCACAGAAGTGCTGGAATGAAGACGAGATTCTAGTTATTGACAGGGACACAAGCTTCTTGAGCCAGCCTGTTCACCCTTCCTTGGCTGTGTGACCGGACCTGCCTTCTCAATTTCTTGAGCTTTCACTTTCTTACTTGTAAATAATAAGTAATAATGAAAAATAACATCAGCCCTGGTGGTGTGGTTCAGTAGAGTGAGTGACAGCCTGTGAACCAAAAGGTCGCTGGTTCAATTCCCAGTCAGGGCACATGCCTGGGTTGTGAGGCGGGTCCCCAGTGTGTGGTATACAGATAGCAGTCACATATAGATGTTTCTCTCCCACTCTTTCTCCCTCCCTTCCCCTCTCTTTAAAAATAAATAGATAAAATATTTAAAAAAGAAAAATAATATCAATTTCATAATATTAAAATGAGGATCATCTGTTTGTAAAGAACCTATCATAATGCCCAACACATTTTTTTTTTAAATGGTAAGTTTTATTCTCTCCCACTAAAAACAAATTAACATGTATACTGGATATTTAGTAACTTTTGCACCAGAGCACATCATTAGGTTTTCCCTTCCTGACCATCCCACACATCATGAGCTGCAATCTCTCACATTAGATGCTACAGTTCCATGGGTATGATATATTCTCAGGATGTATTCTGTGAATGAGTGGGTGGATAAAATATAAAACATGTTGCAATATTAAAAACTGTAAGTTAGAGATAGTAAAACAGCAGATCATAACATGGACCTGCTTTACTGTTAGACTGTTTTTACCTTTTAAGCAGTTAAAACAAAAACAAAAACAAAAACAAAAGAACAAACCGCACACCCTTATTAAGAATGAGCTCTCTTGCTGGAATTGTTATCTCACCACAATAAATCATAGGGAGCTAGAAGGGCAGGAGGCTTAGAGTGCTACCTGGGATGGGCAGGTGTTGGTGTCTTTGGCCTGCTATGTGAACATTTAGGTCATAGGAGTGAATTTGCCCCAAATTGCCCTAATCGGCTAAAAGAACCATTCAGCTTCCTCAAGCACCTGGCTTATTCCCAGGGAAGAGCTTTTGAGGCCTGCTAACCTGATTCACTATGTCATTAACCTCTCTGTGAGGAACTGTTTCTATCTGTGGCCATTTTATAGAACAGGATACTGACCTAATGATACCTGGAGTCACACCATAAGTTAGCGATGGTCTGGCCAATGAGCTCTGTAGGAGGGTATCAGCTCTGTAAAATTTCCAAAACTGTGCAGTGATTTACATTCAAGCATTTATATATGTGGGTCAGCATGGTGATTATTCAATGCACAACCAGCAGTCAGGAAATATTAACTAGAGGCTGTATAGTAGAGAAGAATTTGACCCGTAGAGTTAGACTTTCTCAGCCTGCAGCCAAGCATACCCTGTACTAGCTGTGTGACTGCGTTTAATCACAGCTCCTTATACCTCAGTTTCTTCAGTTGTAAAATCAGTGTATTGAAAGTACTGATTTACATGATTGCTATGACAACAAAATAGGCTAAATCATCAGAGATAGTTAGCTTGTAGAGATCATTTATTATCGCATATAAAAAGCATGCTTTTTCCACTCTCTGCTAGCTCTACAGCATAATAATATGTGCACAGAAGAACAGTTCTAGGCTCAAAACAAATTTGATGAGTAGTACATGAAATAATTAATTCCCATAATCCACAGATGAAATAAATATTGGTGATTCGACAACCGCAAATTTCAGGTGCAGTTTCTAAACTCTCTGTCTGATAATTACACTTTCAGAACACATTCTCAGGTAGGGGTTTAGGATATACAGTTGCCATACTTTTAGCCTCAGAGTTTTACAAAGTAACCCCTTTACTAGATTTGGGGAAAGTGGCTCCCGGGGATAACATCATGTTCACAAGAGGGAATCACCAAATTGTCTTGTGTCAGATGGAAACTACTTTTAGTGAAAAGCTGAGTCAGAAAGCAAGAGAAAGAAATGAGCATATCAGACTTGGATGGTGTCCTCAACTATCCTGACTTATGTGATTCCTTTGAGTGCCTGGGGAGCTCCCCTTGTTAATAAATGACATTTCATCACTTAAGTCAAAAGAATATATAGCCCACTGCCTCATAAGTGGTGGAAATCAACTTTATCAGCAGCACATGTGACATTTTAAAATTTTCTGTGTAGTTTACTTCACATTATAGGTCTAATAAAGGTATTTCTTAATTTAAAAAGCTAGCCCTAGTGAGAGGGGAAAAAAATCAATGAAAGATTTGCTCAAAAATTATATAAGAAATATTAGATCAGTTTTGAAAATTATTGTACTTGGATAATCCAGCAAAACATATTAGGTGGGAAACTTAGATCTGCAAGTAACTTTTCATTGTAAAGAAATCTAGTGTTTACTAATGTAGATCGTAATACCCATACAATCCTCACATCTTCATGGTTTAATCTATGCTAATATATGACTTAATGAAATAATATGCAAGTCAACTTTGTCACTGATTTGTTGGGTATCTCAACACTTCTTTTGATAGAATGCTTAATCTATGTGATAATTCCATTTTGGATCACATTTTAAAACCTAACTCACAGGGCTATTTTTGAGAATCAAATAAAATCATTGATATAAAAGTAAAGAAAGTGAGGGACCAAGACATTGGACTGAAGCCTCCAGTGTGCACACTCTTGACCTCAAATTCAACAGTATACATATATACTATATATGAATAAATATATATAATATACATACAATTTACCATCACCCAAGGACATTTTTCATTACTTAGAGAAAGAGAAAGAGAGAGACAGAGGGAGATAAGAAAAACATCAGTTGGAAACATCAGTTGGTTGACTCCCTTACACATCCTGACCAAGGATGGGAACTGCAACCTAGGTATGTGCCTTGACAGGGAATCAAACTCGAAAACTTTCTGTGCATGGGTGACATTCCAATAAACAGAGCCACCCAGCCAGGACTCAACAGTAGTATTTTACAGCTGACTATATGTTAGAAAACAGCTGACTGAGCTGGTGGAATGCAGAGTCAAGAATAAGAGACTTAGCTTTGAACAATTTCAAAAGGTTCTATAAAAGATTCAACTGAGAGAAGTATCCACCCTCTTCTTAAAAAGGGACTTTTTCTCCACAGGCTCATTTCTGGGATCTCCAAGTTCCGGTTTATACCAGGTCAGTGGAAGCTGCTAAGGGGTATGAGAATGTCCAAGAACCAAATGGTGTTTCTTCTGCAGCAAGCCCTCTTATACATTTTTATTGCTCATGGAAACATTTGTCAGAGAAAATAAATACTTTAATCCCAAAGAGTTAAAAAAAGGTAGTCCTATAGATCAAACACGGATGTTTAAGGTTTCTACTATTTTAATTAAACTATTTAGCTTTCTTGAAATATACGTAGGGTCTGTGAAAATATGAATAACTTGAAAAATATTACTCTCTTTACTTGATATATCTAGCACATAGATGATCATGTAATTCCTGTAGAATGGATTGCAACTTCATAATTGATCAGTCATACATTCAATTGCAATGATTTGCTCTTTTTTCCTGAATTGTGCTGGTTATTTGAAAGTGACAAAGGAGCTGTAGTGTAATCTCTTACCTCAAGGTGCTTACAGTTTACTTGGGGGTAACAAGATGACAGTATGTATGGTAATAAAAACAAAGGCCTTCAGCTTATAATCACCTACTAACAAGAGTGATTAAGATCCTAACTCTTACAGAAATTCAAGGAGGAGGGATCAAAGAGTGGAGGGATAATCAGGGAAGACTTCCCATTCCTTGGATCTCAGTTCCTCCTGTTGGCTCTGACACTTGGCTACATCTACATTCTCCTCTACATTTCAAACATCCACCTCCCCCCCCATTGTAAATCTCTCCCTGCAGTGTATAAATTCTGTCCTGTATCTTCTTCTAACTACTGTCCTGTACAGCAAGAATTGTCTTCAATCCATTTCTACTTATTTGCCTTTTATCAACATTTTTACAAGCATAGAAAATAATTTTTATATCTACCTATTACATTTAGCAATATGTCCCATCAATTTCTCTGTTCCTCTTTATATTCTACTGTATAGAAGTGTGCACAGTAGTTAAGCATGTGCCTCCTGGAGCCAGTCTGCTGAGGTTCAAACCCCAAATTTCACAATTCTTCATTGTGGAAAAGTTATACATCTTTTTCTGATTCTGTTTTCTCAGTTATAAAATAGGGATAATCATAGTACTTAGCTTATTGGATTTTTATAAGGATTAATTGAACTAATGATGTAATCATTCAGAACTCCGCTCAGCAGAGAGTAAATAGTAACTATTTTTATTATCCCTTGCCTTCCACCTTAATTCACTTTTCTTCTTAATTAAGAACATTATTTAGTGGTGGTTTTAGGAAGTTTGGGGTAAACCCCTAATTTTGTATACTTAAAATATTTTTATTTTCCAGTGCTCAAGTTTAAGTGATAGCATACCTGGGTATAGAATTCTAGCTTGGTAATTATTTTTCCTCAGTGCATTGAGGGTATTATTTCATTGGCTTTGGCATTTATTGTTGCTTATAGGAAGTCTTCAGTCAACCTAATTTTTATTCATTTTAAAGCAATATATTTTTTCTTCTGACAGCTTTTGAGTTTTCTTTGTCTTTGATAGACCAAATTCTTACTTTGATGTGTCTATATATGTATTTATTGCTCTTTATCTTACTTGGTGATTTAGATTTTTTAAATTTTGGAATGCTATGTAGAATTTCCTATTTCTCTGCTGTTCTCAGCATTTTCCTCTAAGGAAAGTTCTATTAGACCCTTGTTGGAGCCAGTCTCTCTTTCCTCAGTGAACTGTAACTGCTATTTTATATATTTATCTTCTTAGCTATCAGAGCTGAGAGCTGAGCTGAGTTCTGTGTTAATACTTCACTACAGGTAATCTTTCTTCATTCAAGTTCTGAGTTTATTGCATTTACTAAATTTTATTTTTATGGAAATAACAGTATTTTTCATTTGTAAAATTTCTGGATGTTTTTCTTCATACCTGTTTTCCTTTAATTTCTAGTTTTTGTATTTTGTTTTTTTAAATTAAACTTTATCTCCTTTAAAATCCCACACATACATATTTTGAAGGCTTTTTCAGAATGTTATCTTAAATGAATTTGTCTGGCTCTAACTTTTATGTTTATTACTACTTGATTTTTCATGTTTTGCAACTTCATCAGACTTATTTTGAGTGAATCTTCTGTTATTTTATCTCTTTTCTCCCTTAACTTATTTCTCCTTCCAGCATTTTTTTCTAGGAACCTCCTCTTTGTCCCCTATATAAATTAAATTTCATAAATATGTTTTGGAGCTCTCATGCTCTTAGTTATTTTCCTATCAATTAGTACCTGGACTTTTACTCAAGTATGTATAACATCCCAGACATCCTTCAATTTCTTCCTTTCCCTCCAGCTTGTTTTCTTTCAAGTCTGATCTTTTGGTATGCTCCACAATTTTATCAAAGTAAATTTTCTAAAAAAAGGCAATGTGATTACAATACTTCCTTAATATCTTTCATTGACTCCTCAGTTCTCATATATTCAGACTAATATTTTGTGTATGACTCACAAAATATTTCATGATGGGTTTCCTGCCATCTTCACCTGCTTCATCATTCACTGTCTTCCTCTTTAATACCACAATTGCCACATGAACTTCTTGCAATACCATGAGTGTGCTGTATTTTCTGAGAAATTCTGTGTTTTCCCACTCTCATCCTTCTGATTACAACACTGTTTCCGCATCTCCCCTTGCTCCACTCTTATTCTCTATCCACTTGATACCTACTCATGTATCAAAATACTTCTCAGTATAAATTCTCCCAGAAAACTTTATAGATTTATCTTTTCGTAGGAAATTGTGCCCAGGTTATCCTCATCATCATGTTTATGTGCTTGCTGCTTTTCTAATATTCTTTCAGTTTCTCAAAGTCAGAAGCTATTTCTTTCTTTCACCTTTGACTTCTGTACTCCCAGCACCTAGCACAGCACTTACCCTGAAACAAGCTCGCAATATTTGTTGAAATAAGATATAAGTGAACAAATGCACTGAAGTTAGAGACACTCTGGGAAACTGATGTCTGCTACATTAAGGATGAGATAGCAGACGGGGGGCTGGGGGGACCGGGTGGGGTCTGAGAAAGTATCCTGGAACTTATCCACAGAGGTCCTTTTAGAGTTCCCAGACACCAACATTATGGACGAGGGACTTATTTGTCAGCAAGGGTGACTCAGCTTATCACATGGAATCCCAAATATCTCCTGACAGATGGTGTGTCCCAGGCTCCATAGGGAATTCTGGGACACAGACATACATGAGAAGAGACCTCTCTCTGAGGGAACACACAGTCTAGAGGGAGATATAGATGAATACAATGATAACGCCAATGAAACATGGTAACTGCTGAAATAGAGGAAGAATGAAGGATATGCAAACAGAATGGAGAGGAAAATGAATGGCTGCTTGTGGAAATCAGAATTGTCTTCACTGAGGAGGTGACATTTCCAAGTTTTCAAGAATGAGCAGAGGTTTGGGTAAAAATGTAGAGGAAGGCCTTAGGGATGAGGAAGGTAGTAGGATCATGTATGAGAGCTCAATGTGCTACAAATGGATGGGACATTTTAAAATTATTAGATACAGGTTGGTATACACAGAGAACCAGTCTTAGTTTTTGAAAACCTGGGTTCACATCCTGGCTTCCTCCTTGACCAAGTGTATTACCCTGTAATAGTTTTGTTGAGCCTTGATATCAACTTCACAAGCCTTTTAATATTTCTGAGTTCCAGTTTCTTCATTTGCAAAATGAGAACAGCTAGAAACTACTGCCTAGAGTAATTAGTTGCATCAAATTAGTTAATAGTTATGAGATTTTTTTATAAATGATGACTTTTTATGTATTTTGAATAGCGTTACAAATATTTAAGATTAAATAAATGGTTAGGTTAGTGTCTTTAGCCAGGATGCCCGATGATTAAATAGGCCACATACACTTTAATGTTCTCTAACCCAGAGCCAAAATAAAACCAAAATAGCTTAAAAGCAAAATCTCTCAGATGCTTTTTCTTCTCCCCTAGAGCTCAGCAGTCATCTTTTTAAGCACTCTAATCTTCAACAAAATTAGCAGTGCTACAAGGTCTAATTCAGGTGCTTCTGAGTTCCGAAGTCTCAACAGTTCTAAAAAAGTATGAAATTTCCATTTTACAAGTCCCATTGTGCCACAAGGGGGTAGGGATGCTCTGTGTAAGTCTTTGCCACATGTTCCTCCTACCAAACCTTTTGACTAAAAAAATGCAATAAAAATTAAAATTTAATAGATACCTTCTATACCATATATATTATTACTTTTCTAATTCTTTCTTATAATTAACATCTATTCAGACAGATCAGCAAAAATGTCAGATACAACATATTGAAGATCTGTCTGTCTCTCTAATGTTCAGTAGGACAGTTCTAAAAGGCCAAAGAGGGTGACCCTAGGGTTGGAAGATTTGGTTACAAAGGCCACCTTTCATTAATCTGAACAGATAGCCACAGGGCAATGTGAATCCTCCACAACTGGATTTTATCACAGTGAGTTCCCTTCAATGTACACACATTTTTTTTTTTTTAAATGCAGTAGAAACACTTTTTTTTTCCCCTCTGTTCATTACACATTTCTTGAATGAAGAAGAAAACAAAATGACTAGATGAAAGAGAAACTGACTAATCCCTTAAAGTATGCATTTAAAAAACTGTTCACAATGTGTTTGCCTCTTAAGCAACATGCCTTTAAAAAAATAACGAGTTGAAGCATGCAGTAGTAAGGCTATGACATCATTTCTGCATAAGGTGTCTTTCCTCAGTGATGAGGTTGTCCAGAGCATAAATCCACAGAGGAACCCTGTGTGCCTACAGAAAAACACAGCTGGGACCCAGGAGAGTTCCTTCCAAGATCCATAGAGCAAGTCCCATTATTTACCTACAGTGTTACAAAGCTAATAGATTTCACCTGCAGCATGCTGGCTATGACACGCCCCCCCTTTCTTTCCAGGCGCCTGATATGCTGAACCCCTATCTCCCACCCTTTCTTTGTATGTCTTACTCCTTAGCTTGAGATATTAACCCATCTGTACCCTGGCCTCAGATAGTTTCATTTGTTCGGTCAACTTCAGCATTGTGTCATTAAGAATTCACATCACCATTTCTGAAGTGCTCAGAGAAGAAAAACAAAGCTAGCTCTGCGTATGTGATGGCTTAGGTGGGGATGGAGGCGGCTGTGGCCTCTCCCCATCCCCTCAGCAGCACACAGCCGTTCAGGGCCCACGAGCAGTCTGTCTGTAATAAGTGACAGATTCTGCCTCGTATAAAGGAGAGGGCCAGGGGAGAGCCGCGCAGACCCAGTACAATGGCCAGGCAGGTGCTCCGGTCAGACTCCACTCTACCAGGAAACGCTCCTGGAATGCATGACCAATTTGGTTTCAGAACAGAATACTCCCTTTAAGGGACAGAAAACACTAACCTTTTATTTTTCCTTTTTCCTTTCACTCATCCCCCGCACCCTACACACTCCCCAGTTTCAACAAGCCCCCTTTTCACATTAACCCTTTCAAAGGAGAAAAGGCCAGGCTGCTATATACATATACCCATCTAACATCCCAGGAAGAGGAGTATAAATTCATGAGCCTGAGAACAAATGCCCTCTGGCTGAGGAGCACAGTGGAGTGATGAGGGAACGGGGCGGGGGTGGGGGGGGATTTACTAACTTTGTAAAGCCAAAATACAGAAAACTCTTTGGCTTTTTCTTTTGGATTATTATTTGTAAACAACTTTAAAAGGAAGCACACTTTTAGAGAAAGGGCTGGGGCATAAAAGTTCTGGAAATAAGATGGACTCTGAAAGGAAGAAATGTGCTATTAAATTTGAAATGAGCAAAATCACATTAAAATTACATGTCCCTTTAAAGATCTGGCACCATTTGAGTGAAATGAAAAACCTCACTTCAAGGAGTCTCTGAGTTGCGTCAACTCTGCACAATACTGAATGAATCAGATAGTAAATTATACTGTTATCATAACTTTGGGTTTGCTCACACGTATGTATAGGTGGTGTCATGGGACTGCATATTATTCAATATACCCATTTTCCTACACGCAAAGAAATTAGCTGTAACTTGGGGTGTAAATATCCAATTTTTTTGAATTAAATTTTATATATGCATACCTTGATTCTATTGACAGAGGAAGAGGTAAGTGGTCTTATATGGTTTCTTTTCCATGCAACAGTATTTGAAATGCAATGATAGAGAGTAACATATATTAACAGTAATAAGAGTTTCCCCTCTGAGAGTTATTGTAACTTATCTTTGAAGTTGAGCTCATTTATCATGGGGAGAATAGACCCCAAAAAGTACAGCAGCCGTGGCATCCTGCCTGAGGCGGAGTTAGAGATTTCCAATAGCTGCTGTAAAGAAACATTTTGAAAATGCATTCTCCACTGCGCCAATAAATCTTAAGATAGAAGAGTTTTAATTACAGAGGAGGGCAAAGTCAAGATTTTTCAAATGAACCCAAAAGTATGACTTGAGAGCGCTTCTCCCCTGTGCTACCCAACCTTTGATAAATTTGCGTTTTCTTCATCTGGGAACAATAATCTGCTTTCTAAGCAGGCTTCCTGGAGGGTATCTTCATTTGTAACATAGTAGCAGGAGAAACAATGGAAGTGAAATATAGTAAGCCAATCTATATGCATGTATGAGGAGCTAAGAATATGATAGGTGCCCCATGAATTCTTTGGGGGCATATTACAGATTGTATGTATGGGAGAACGTGTTATGCATGGGTATGCAGCTTCCTTGTATGTATATATGGACATGGGCTCCCATATACAGGCTTGAATGCAATAGCCTGCTTCTTTAAGAAAAAAAAAATATTAGTGTCATTTGTGTCCTAGTACCAAAAATGATCTCTTTTATTTCTTGAAGAAGAAAAAAAAATTAAGGCTAATGAAATTAGGGGTTGTTTAAATCAGAGGCAATTAAAATGCACACATTTCTTTTCCCGAGATCTGCAATTGTATTCAACGTTTGCAGTACAACGCCTGCCTGTAGGATAAATAATTTAATGGGTTTTGTGATTTGGTACTAAAAGCATAACAAAATCCTACAGCTGTAGCCTCATTTTTCTCCATACTCAAACTGTTTCCTTCTTAAATTGCATATTTTCTACAGTTTTTTTTAAAGAACACAAAGTAGGTTCTACATCTTTGAGAACCAATTTCCAACATAATAGGTAATTGCACATAATTACAGGAGTTTGAGAAACTGAAACAAGACAACAAAAACACAAACAAAAACATCTCACTCTAACCCTTCTTTCTTCTTAAAGATTAAAATTAAATCACCATCTGATTCTACTCAACTTTGTCTGCCTTTTATTACAGCAAATGACATACTCTAAGAAAACCACCCTAAGTGCTTCTGTTTTCTAGTCAGTCAGTATTCATTTAGTATTTTGATCATACAAATGTGAGTCCAGGTTTTGATAAATTTTTTTCATTTTTATATTTTTTTCACATGCGCCACACTCCAAGGAAATGCAGTCAGTGTAAGGCTTTGAAATAATGTGGCTGCATATTTAATCGTCTTGCTATTTTCTGGCTGGACACTCTTCTGCGCACTTCCTAACATTCATTACCCATCCCTCCCCGCCACATACACACTCAGAATGAGACTAAGGACCAAAGGAAAATTGCTTGCATGACCCAGGGAAGAGGATATGAACTTTCAAAAGAGGTAATGAAAGGAAGTGCAGTACTGGGTGAGAACTGTCTTCGCCTCTCTTTTATATTTCGGGGGCTGTTGTGACGGCAGTGGGGCTGGGATCTCAGGTAGAGGTGAGCTGTTGTCCCCAGGCCTTTGTGAGAATGAGATTCACAGCTGGAAATCAGAGCTCCTGGGTTTTCTGCCTGTTTATAGCGATCTTTCCCTCAAGTCCCTCTCCCTGACATGAGATTGCAGATGGAAGGCTGGAGGAGAGTTTTAAAAGCTTCATAACATCTTTTCCTAACTTTCAAGCTAAAACATGAACACACCTTGTTGAATGGGCAGGCCAAGTTAGCCAGCTTGTCTTTCAGTTTGTGCTTCAGTTTATGCCAGGGATGCCTACAAATAAGTCATCACTGCCCAGATTCCAGAAGGAAAAAGTGGGAAGGGGGTTAGTTTCAATACCCAGAAAATTGGCTGGATATTCAGGCATCTTTTATGCCTGATTCCAGCTTATTTCTTTTTCTCTTAAGACATTAAAGTGTCACTCAATGGCACTAAAAATGAATAAGGTATAAATCAGAAGTGTGCAAATATATTTTTCTTCTTAAACCACAGGCTTAAAAATCAAACTAATTGTGTGAAACAAATGTATATAACAGGAAATTTTTTGGTAGTTCAGGTCACTCTTTCTACAACCAATCTAGGGAACATTATGGATATTTGCAATTCAATATCCATCTCTTCATGTAGGGTTACAGGCAAGGAGACAAAGCTGTGGGCTTGATCATGAGGACAAAGTGTAGAGATTCTGATCCCCATTGATTAATAAATAATATTACAATTTAAAATAACCTAATGGGAAGGACTCGGGGACATGGACAACAGTGTGGCAACTGTGGGACGAGAGGTTGTGGATGGAGGTGGAAGAGGATATGAGGGGAATAAACAGTAATGGAAAATACAGAATAAAAATAATAATAATAATAATAAAATAATCAACAAAATAAAACAAAAAAAAATAAGAATAGCAAAAGGATCAGCATCTCCAGAAAAACGGTCGCTAATTTCAAAGTGCCGGTAGGTCACGATGAAGAGTCCTCCCCCCCTCCCCCTCGTTTGCAGGTCGGCATGATGGCAGCGCACGAAAGCAGGGCAGAGCTGGGCTGGAGGGTGATGCTGGAGGGGGAGGCCGTATGGGAGAAGGAAAAGTGTCTTACTCTCCAAGAACCGAGAGTAACTTCCTCACGTGGGTGATTTTGGCAGAAGTCTCTGAACTTCACTTCTCTCAACCGCAAAATGGGAATAATAATAAAAATAATAAATCTAAAGGAAGACAGGGACTGGACCTCATAACACTTTCAGAATTTGTCATGTCATTCTTTGGCTGTTGTCACGGCCATATTCTGGTACACCGTGAGGCTGTCATCTGTGTCTCCTTGACACCCCCCACCCTCATCTAAGAGTGTCTGGCGCACAGTATTCCACAGTATTTGATAAATGGGTAAAAGAAGGGGGAGTTAACTCTCTTGAGGTCCCAAGCCATTTTTAAGGCCTAGGGTCTTATAACAGCCTATTTAGGAAAATATAAATAAAATAAACTCTCATTTTGCATATAATTTTATAATTGCTTCTTGCCTAATTCTTTTTCCAAGATATCATGCCCGATTCAAAAACATTATTAAATGTGGTAAAGTTGTCTTACCTTTTTCCTTATATTCCACACAATGCCTCACACAATTTAGGGGCTTACTGTATATCTGTTGAATGAATTGTATAGTGAAATTATGACTTAAGGCAAGGTCTGTAAAATAACCCAAGATGGCCAACCACCTATTTTTGTTAAAAAAAAAAAAAAAAGTTGTATCGAAACACAGCTACAACCACTCATTTATGTAATGTCTATGGCTATTTTTGCAGTATAATGGCAGAGCTGAGTAGTTGCAATAGAAACCCTATAGCCTGCCAATACTAAAATATTTACTATTTGGTCCATTACAGAAGATGTTTGCAAACACCTGACTTCGAGGATTATCTCTTTTCCCACTCACACTTCAATTCAGTGACACTGTGCATTCTGGTCTTCCATCTCTGATCAGAGAACTAGGATCAACTGTATTTACAGTAATGTGGTCAATAGGAGTTGTAGGGACTGTGCACAGGTCCTTAACTAACAGTGAGGCAATGTTATCATATGTTCTTCTAGGCTGTTGAGTAATAACACCCTATCTTGCCACCCTCATCAAATAGCTTTTGGGAAAATCCTAATTGTTTCATATTTAATTCTGTGACATAAAAGTTGTGTGGTGAGATGCCAGTATATAAACTAATGTAATATCAAATAACAAATTTGTCTTCAGTACATCTTTGTTTAGATATGAATCATTCTGGAAGATGTGAAGAAAGGTTAGTTTTGGGATAAAGGAGTTAATGATATGTGCATATTATATGTACATATTGTTTGTTGATAGAATGAAATTACCTTTCATCATACTAAAATAATTTTTTTTCTTTCAAGTAATGTTTTTCATCAGACTTTTGAAAAGTGATATATGGAGATTTCAAAATGGTGATTTACACCACACATGATTGTGATTACTAACATACAAAGGCATGTGTGGTACAGTTTTAGACTTTGCAGATTGTGGTTTATGTATCACAAGTAGAGCTGTATATATCTTTGGTGGATACACATAAGCTATGCTTATGTGATGTGGATTAAGGTTAAGTATTAAGACTGACATCCTACTTAGTATTATACAAAAGCTCTAATATCTATAATATACTATTGTGAACCCATAAAATACGACCATTAGGATAGAAAAGAAATAAGTGACAGTTTCAGAATCCTCTTCAAGATTAAACACATGTCCTCAATATACAGGGCTAAAAAATACAGAGCTGTCTAGATTTACATAAAAGAGGTTGATATAGCAAAAAAAAATAGCATGATAATTTCTGAATGGAGAGGTTATGACCATGGGGTTAATACTCATACATTCAGACACTGGCCTTCAATCCTGGCTTCATCTCCTGGACTATGTCTGACTTTTTACAAGTTACTTAACTCTTCTATTCCTCAGTTTCCTCATCTACAAAAGGAGGATACTAATAGTGCATCCTGATAATATTGTCTGGGTCAGCACACAAGTTTCTACAGGTTAAACACTAAAGACAGTGCCTGTTTCAATATATAGCAGCTACTACTTCTGTCCCAAACCTAGTGCTAGCCTGTCCTTTTTGACCTCATTTATATTCTGTGAAGTGGAGTTTTTGGAAGAATAGTCAATCTACCTTACAGCTTTGGGTTTTTCTTAAAATTTTTTGAGGGAAACAGAAAGAATTCCTCCATTTCCAAAAGGTTATAGGGAAACCTGTTTGGTCAAAAGTGGTTACAAACATAGTACATGTAACCAAAGATATTCACAGGCACGTGAGTGTTAACACACATAGACACACTTGCATATACACTAATGTATACATTCCATGTTTGCCATCAACATTTATCACCTACTGAAAAAACCTTAATGTTATGGTAATCTGACACCAGCAATCAAGGAGCTACTTTTGATAGCAAATTAAGGTTTGTTTTATTTTCTTACATTAGCAAAAAAAAGTTGAAAATATAAAAAATTGCATATGATTTTGTTGTTATACCACAATTTTTTCATGCCAGTAGCTTTTAGAAAATGGTATATTTTTAAGAAAACATTTCATGGCAGAGGGTAAAAGAAAGCAGTGGATTCCAGCACATCTAATTCTGCCTGGACACAGAATTCAAATCCCTTTTTTTGGGTATATATAAAATTAAACCCTATATAGAATCTCAAGAGTTACCAGAGAAAGAGGTAAGATTTTGGGTTGAGCTTTTGAGGTTAAAAAGATTAACTGTCAAACAAAACTAGAAAACATTCTGCAATGAACTGCATTTATTGTCATCAGATTCATCCACAAGATGTCATTGAATGATCGGGTGACATATTTCCCACTACTTTTTGAAATGAAAGGTTACCACACCCTCTGGGCTTTTTAAAGGAATTGCAGTTTAGTCCCCAAAATGGGTTTAATGGAGATGAGGACTTTTGGGGACCATAAAATTTTGCACTATAATAGTTCATCTTAAGATGAATTACCTCAGTCCTGTTGGGGCACTGAAGTAATGATTGACCACACAATAACATAAAATCAGAAAAACAATTTGCCACAAAAGTTACATTTTATAACCATGCTACCTATTCCCAGTTATGTTACAGGCAGCACTGTGTAAGAGAGCAAAGCCATATTTTTGTTGTTGTTGTTGTTGTTAATATCTCAGCTCTACCTCTAACCATGTAATCTTGGGCAATCATTTAATACCTGTAAGCCTCAGTTTTCTCAACCAATAAAGTAGACCTAGTGATACTTACCAAATAGTGTTATTATGAAAATTAATCAACATGCCCCATGTGCATTAGCTATCGGTCTGTGTAACAAATTACCCCTTTCCCTCCAACTTAATGTCTTATAAACAACATTTATTGTATCACAGTTTCTGTGGGTGAGGAATCCAGGTATGGCTTAGCTGTGTGTCCTCACTCAGAGTCTCCTCCGACAAGGCTGCAGTCGAAGTGTTAGCGGGGCAGTGGTCAACTCCAGGGTTAGCAGGAGGAGGATTTACTTCGAAATTCACTCACATGGCTGTGGGCAGGATTGTTGGACTTAGGGCCTTGGTTACTCACCGGATGTTGGTCAGAAGCCACCTGCAGTTGCTTGCTTGGCAGTGGATCTCTCCATAGGGCTGTACACAACATGGCATGCTCACTTCATCAGAGTGAGAAAATGAGACAGTGCAAGCAAGACGGAAGTTACTATCTTTTATAACCTAATCTCAGAAATGCCATCTCATTACTTTTGCCATGTTGTATTTATTAGAAGTGGACCACTAGATCCAGCTCAGTCTCAAGTCGAAGCTAAACATGGCCATTAATTCCAGGAGGTGGAGATCATTAGAAACTGTTTTGGAAGCTGTCTCTCATACGATGGAGAGTTGTTAGTGCAGTTGTTAGTATAAAGGAAGTGGCCTATATTTTCTCTGAGTTGGTATGTATTTCTAAGAATTTTGCTCTAATGATAGGTTCTGGAGCAAAGAGGTATGGATGGGGTCAGGTTTAAAACTGGGCTTCTTATAAAGGGATGCAGCTCTCTGTGACCATTTTTTTGTGTACGAGTTTCTCCTCTACTGATGTCCCCTGCGATCCCAAAGTAAAGCACTCCTTTCAAATTGTTGGTAAGCCAAAAAAGCGTAAAGTGAGGAAGCAATTATCTTAGGACATGTCTTGCTAACCATGGCACAAAATGGGCTGAAAAGAAGTGTAGATGCTCGGAGACACAGTTCAAAGCTCTGGTGGCTTGGTGCTTCGGTGCGAGTGTGGTTCCTGGGAAGGAGCTTGGCGGAGCCACTCTGGCTGCTTGGGCAGCTTGCTGCCTCAAAAGCAGGTGCTGCAAAACAAACACTGAAAATTATTTTCACTTCACCATATTTTTTTGTAAAAGTGAAAACCCTCTTTGGATTTCTTTCAGTGAGCAGAAACAGGTATAATGCAGGTATTGAATAAAAATGAAGAATTGTGAAGTAAACTTTCGAAGAGTAGGGGATACATAAATATTCATGGAAAACAAAATGATTCAGTAAGTGAAAAGTGGTGGAACAGGTCACTAAGAACTTAACAATAGTAAAGAACAATATAAATATGGGTTTATATGGGAATACTCATTCCAATCATCCGAATCCAATGATAGGGTTCATGGGCTGAAACTAGAAAAAGGAGAGCTCCATATATCCAATTTGCATCCCAAACCTACCCTAATGCCTGTTCCAGGCAAAAATAAGAGAGATTCTGGCTTGTTGAGTGCAAGAGTAGTGTCAACCTCCATCTCTAAATGGTCTGTGTAGATTTTTATTACATCACTTCTATTGCCCTGACTTCAGTTTTCAAACTCAGCGATTTCCTATTTTTTTCTGTTTCAGCATATGCCAGACTGAATGTCTATGTTTCAGACATTATCACTTTGCCACTGCTCCACCTATGTGATTTTCATCTCTGAAATAGCTCTCTCTGATTATATGTGCTCCACTCTCTCACTCCTATTAATTTTGCTCTTCACCTTCCATAGGATCCAAACACAGGACACATTCACTGAATTTTGTCATCTCACATTTGCTTGCTATCCTTTTTTTTTTTTTTACAATCTAGGATCTGCTATATAAACCAATTCCACCATTATATGTCTCAATGTCTAAACTCAAACCTATCCCCATTGCTGGGTCAATGCCCTATTTACTTCCTCTACTCTAGTTTCTTGGTTACTAAGAGTAATTACAGAAATTTAAAAAAATACTGATTTGGTTCTCTGCAGTTTTTGCTGGTTAAAGTAATCCTCAATATTATTTTAAGCAGAATCCTCAATATTATTTTAAGTTCCACACTTTATAGTCAAAGAGACATGTTTCAGTTCTGGATCTGCCATTTTCTGGCAATTCGAATCTAAGCAAATTATTTAAACCCTTTACATCTCAGTTTCCTCACCTGTCAAAAGGGGGTGGAGTACAACTCAAAAAAGAAAAAAAGCAACAAAACTTATTTTCCTTCACTTTAAACTCTGAAGCACTTAATTCTTTTGAACACAAGCTCCTCTATTGACTCTTCTTTTACTTTTTGTGATTCTCTACTCTCCTGGTCATTTCCTACCTATTTATAAAGCCCTTGTAAAGTTTTTGTGTAATTTCTTATAATTTGCCTTATTATAATGGCTGGTATGTGTTACTTGGTCTCTATTAATCACAAGTGCTGAATAACACAATTAAATTGCCCCAGATTTACTTATTTCAGTCAGCATAGTGTCTTGCATGTGGTAGGCATTTAATAAATGGTGTTAAACAGGGATGCATTTCATATTTAAGATGCTTGCCTACATGCTTTTAAAATTTTGGCTACATTTATTGTATGAGGGGGACCTAAACAAATCATGAATTTACCTGTGAAAAGTTGTGTATTTATTTTTGCATGTTTGAATTTCAGTCACCTTCAAAGTGTTCTCCACTTGATGCAATACACTATCAAGATGTTTTTCCACTGCTCAACACAGTTTTTGAACTCAGTGATTTTGATGCCTTTTAATGCTTCTGATGTTTTTTGTTTCACCTCTCTCTTCCAAATCAGCAAAATGTTTCTCTTTGAGGACTTTTTTCATCCTGAGAAACAAAAATAAAAGTCACTTTGGGTGAGATTGGGTGAATAGGGAGGGTGGGAGCATGAGGGTTATGCCTATTTTTGTCAAAAACTGCTGAACATTCAGGGTGGTATGGGCAGGTGTGCTTGTAAATCACCCATCATGAAATGGGCAAATGTGTTGAAGGAGTCTTCAAAAAAAAAATCACTGAAGCTGAAAGCTGCCTCTCACAACATGCCAGCTGGTGCACTGACACAGATGGGTTCCTAGAACACTCACCTAGCGTGGGAGCCTGTATAACAACGTACCTGCCCTCCAGAAGGTAATGCTATTTTTGGAGGGTCTCTCCTGTATGTGCAACCTATAGAGCAATTCTCTCCTTTAGTTTACTAAATGCCATCCTCCAACCTGAAAAGTCAGAGGATCATGCTTATTTTGATGTCCATATCTATTTGGTAGCTATTGCTTTACATGTGAAGAATGTGTCAAGAGCCAGAGTGTAACACTAGGGAATGAGATCAGTCCTCAGGTATCATTGGCTTCAGCTGCCATATAGGTTGATCATTTCCAGTCACATGATCATAACATACAAAAACGTGGAAAAAACAAAAACAATTACCATCTTTTGCCTCCCCCTTCCAAATGAGATTAAAGTAGAACTCATTTAACATTGGCAAATGACACAACAGTAAAACTAGAAAAAATGACTAGAAATGTTAGATTATCCACTATCAAGATATTACCTTGTTGGTAGATAAACAGAGAACACTTCAACAAGCAAACTAGTTATCTCATTTTTATATCTTATGTTGCCAATACTCCTTGCAACCAGAGTTCTAAAAACTATATTTGATCACTTTAATTTCCAAATGCTCTGACACCTCTTCACACCTTTGGAGTCAGCTGTAAACTAATGAATCTGGATATAATCAATTCATATTTCTCTCCTTAGTAACTTCTTATCAGAGCTTGCCTGAAGCAATGTTTCTTCCTTAGTGCATGTCCAGGAAAGTCTGAAGCATTTTCTCCTTTGTGACCCAGATTCTCTGATCTGTGTGTCTGTATCTAGCTTCCAATTATGTAGAGCGTCTCCTTGTACATGCTGTGTAGTCCTTATTAGTAACTTAGAAAAACAAGTAGCGAAAATATGATAGGTTGTATTCTCCAAAGGACACTTGAAGGAAACATTTAATTTATATGTCTCTTTGCCATTTAATACTTCTCTATAAAGTATGCTTAGCCACTATGTCTCTGGTTATTTCTCTCACTATTCCATGTGGAACACCAGACTATTCCAAAGCCCCATTTTAAGAGTAAACTTGAGAGTTTAAAGAGGGTGGTCTTGAACATTCAATCAGTTGTCACCCACTGCTTCTGATGGGTATCATTGCCAATTTTCTTGGCATGGCTTTGACCACTACACATTGTTGTTTTCCTCTGGACACCACGGATTCCTGCTTGGTATTAGTGTTAAAGTGCGGGAACTCTAATGGTGTCAAAGCCATGTGAGCACCTGAGAGAAGGCAGGGAAAGTGCCTCTTGTATCCTATCCATGGCTTGCTTGTTAAGAAGATGCCAGGGACCTGCTGCTTTGCACAGACTTTTAATTGAACTAACATTTTTATTGCTCAATGTTATTTTTTCCTGCTTCCTCTCATAGCACTTGAGCTTCATAGGATTCAAATATGACTCAGTTGCTATTCTGGCCAAGAGGCAAAGTGGAAAGACAATAATGTTGTGCTCAGATGACTAAAGCTTTGTCTTGACAAACTCCTTTATCTCTGGGGCTGTGTTCTTTTCCAGATATTTTCTCAGCCCTCCGTGTCAATAGATATTTGGTGGATTAGCCCTGCCACCTCACCAAAGCTGCCGAGGCAGACCTGAAGTTGTACATTTAGGCTCACACTGCAGTTCCTGTCTTAGACAGACATGAAATGAAGCGACCTGGCCCATATGAATATGCTTGGCCCAAGGCAGTTGCTTAGGCAATGGTCTAGCCTGGTACAAACATTTTAATCACAAGGAATATCAAGCTCTTTAAAAAGCAACATTATTAAATGTGGATTGGTTTTGTTCCCATTCACAGAATCTTAGTAGAAGTGAGTACACTTGATTTTGGCATAAGTCAGTGTGAATGAAGTACATGTGATTAAATTGTTCAGTCATTAAGTTTAGGGGGCATTGGGGTACCATTTATTGAATAAACTCAAAGAAAGTACAAAATTGTTCCCTGAGGCCCAACAGGAATGTGCTGCCGAGCTAGGGTCCTGTTTAAACACCATGATTCCTTGGGAACATTTTATTTACCCAAGAACTGTGTCTTTCAAACATTTTTGAGTAAGACTGTCAGTAAGAAACAAATTTTTAAAGAATGATCCTGTATACCTGCCAAACATACATCTTCACATGTGTGTGTTTGTATGTCTACAGAACAAAATCAAGTTTTATTAAACAATAGCCACCCTCTTTATATGTAATATAGTCTCAGTTTTTTCCTGTACCTTGTTTTCCTTCTTCTCCTTCTTGCCTTCACTCTCTCCTTCTCCCTCCCTCCTTCCTTCTCTTTTTTATTGCTAATCAGGACCCATCGATGGGTTGCCACTGTTGTTTCCAAAGCACTGCCTAAAAAGATATGAGATTTCAAAGTACCTCATGTCAGATTTAAACTATTTGGGAATTCTGGGAAACTAATAATGACCTCTAAAAGCTTTTCTTCAAGACCCTACATAAGATAACTCACAAAATACATGGCCCCTATCTGACTCCAGCCCGATTTCAGAAGCTCAAGCATCAGGCCAGGTGGCATTCTGGCTTTTTAGAAGAGGTTCCTCATTTGGTAAGATGCTTTGGAGGGACTGGAAGGTGCAACTGAGATTGGTGATAAATGTTACCTGACCTCTCAACCTCGTTTGGCATTTGTTCTCTTCTCTGAAAGCATGGGCACTGACAACAATGAAGGCTTCTCTCTGCCTGAAAAACAAACAAAGGGTCTCATTAGTTGAATGTTTCTCTCTCTAGAGTCATGGGTTTGTTGGGGAAAAGAGAAGGGAGAGAAGGTCAATAAGGAAGACCTCTGAAATACTATCCCACCCATAAATTTCTGGGGCCTTACATTTCTCTTTTTCAGCCCTGTCATGAGAGAGGAAGTAGTTAAAGGAGTTTCATCATTTTGAAGCTCGCATAATACAATAACTTTCATTGTTTACCACTCATCTTCTTCCCAGTAACCTGAACCAAGATTTACATGTTCTAAGATCAGTGTGTATTAGGGGTGGGGCTCTCATCATTGGCCTGCTGGTTCTCTCAGTGCGCCTTGGAATGAGCATTTTGCCTGCAGGGGAGAGGGATGGGTTCTGCTGGGAAGGCCTGCAGGGTCCTGGGCCTGCCCTTCCTGGACCACTGGTAGGAGAAACTGGGTTCAATTGCATTACAGGTGCCTATTGCTCTTATTTGAAATACCCTCTGCAGCTCTCTACAGATACTTTATTCATTCTTTCAGTTGTTTCCACAGAGAACTCTCTCTGCAAACTCACATTTTCCTGATTTAAAGGTAAAGTAAGAGAGGCAGTGACTTTGTATAAGCTCTTATATGTAGATTTACTGTCCATGAAACAGGTCTACTAAGGAGTGAGCTTTTATTCCCATGAAAACAACTAAAATTGTGTGATTTTTGGAATAAAATGGGATAGTAATGTTGAAAAAATGACCTCATAAAATGCATTTGAAGATGTGTTTCTTTTTAAAAGATAAAAGTAAATGGATGGGATTTCTTTGCTTTGGTTGCAGTGCTCACATGCATCTGTGGCCTCACATTCGGAGCATAGAAGGCAGACAGTGTATGTACAGCATATGCAGACATTTCCCATATAACCACTATACCTCCTTTTCCTGAGGTGTGATCTTCAGACAGGCAATGTGACACAAGGAGAAGCCAAAATTGAGATGCATGTTAGGTGGCTGAAGTAATAAGTGTTAGGCACATTGACTTCCCATGATGATGATTCCCTGTACCAGAGGGATCCTGGCTCTGAGACCTCGGATTCCCAATGGCGTGCCCCTTCCTTGCTCTATCTTCTATTCTAGAACATGTAAAAGGGCTGTGGTAAGCATTGTGCTCTGTTCAGCAACTCACATACGTGGTGCGTGCTAATTGTAACTGTTGATACAGCCCTTTCCCTGGGAGACGAATGGACACCTCGTGGAGAACGGGACCCTACAGGGCCACTGGGGAGCGGTTCCAGAAGTTGCTGCTTCAGTGTGCTAAATGGTAGCCTAGGGCCCGGCAGAGGTTTCATGCTGCTTCCTAAAGTGCCTAGTAAACACCCAGGGAGCAGCTTAGGTGAGAAGCTGCTTCATTAAACAGAGAAGGCTCGGTTTGAAATAATAAGGTGGTACCTTTCTTATTTTGAATGGGTTGCCTATTTCTAAGTGCTTTACTAACAGCAACTCTGTCATCCACATACCATTGTGAGAGGCTAGAGGGAAGTGTTTTTATCTCATCTTAGAAATAGCAGATAGTGGCAAATGACCCTTTACAGCAGTGACAGAAGAAAATAAAGGTCTCTGGAACCACCACCCCCGCCCCCAGTCAGTTTTCTAAATTTGCCATCAACTCACTCCTTGTCACCTTAGCTTGGGTCACCTTAGCTACTTTCCAGTGACCCAAACCTGTGCTTCCTCACTCTCCTGCCTTATTATTTGGGCAATCGTTCCCCTCTCCACTCTGTGTAAACCATGCCAATCCTTCAGGGCTCACATCAAATCTCACCTCCTCATTCAAGATTTTCATGAGCTTTTCAGCTTGGAAATTCATCTTTCCTCCTCTGATTCTGTTACATTCAGTTAAATTTATAATTCACTTCGTCGTCATGTTTTTATCTCCCTGACTAGAATAGCAGCTTCTTAAAGGCAAAATCTAACTCTGCCAAGTCTTTCAGGGCATCTTTTTAAAGACAAGGACACACTATGGAATGTCCCCTTCTCTTTATCCTCACCAGCACCAGGCCAAGCTTTGGCTGTGGCAACCACAGCCAAAGTAGACATGTCTACTTCCTCAAGTTACTACAATATTTCATGGCAGTTCATATATTCCAGATCCAGATAGAAGCTTACATTTCGGGAGTGCAGATGCATCTAACACTTAGATGCCATGAGGCAGCCCTGCCTTTCTGAATTGCACTCATTGCTCACAAGTAGGTTCCACTCTGAGTACATATTATCCTCCTGTGGGGTGGGTGGGGCAGCCAAAAGACGGAGGAATGTCTGAACAGGCAGATTAATGAGCAATCAGAGAGGAGGTTGTGGATACCCATTCAGGCTCTTGGAAAGTGCGTGGCTGTGAAGTGATGAAAGGGTCCAGATTTGGGGCCAGAGGGTGAGAGTGGGTCCACATGTGCCCTACCTCCTGCTGCTGGAGGCCTGAGAACAATGAGGAGTCAGCGAGGCAGCGGCACGTGGGAGGCAGCTGACTTCAGCTGATTGAAAATAGGCCATTTGTCCTGTTCAGTGTGAATGTGTACAGGGGCCTGCACAGTCGGGGCTCTAAAGTGGGACAGGGAGGCAGTTGCATTTACATGTGTGTGCGCGCCCGCGTGCGTGTGTGTGTGAGCTGAAGCCCACTGTCTTTGTTTTTCAATCAGCTCTCTCTACTCAGTAAATCACCAATAAGAATAACCTATGATCTCACCAGTTTTACTAGCTGGTAAAGACTTAAGTGCTCCAGGGAAAAAGACTTGGATGGAATACTAGAGATTGGGCCCCACCAGATATTTCTCAACCCATGGAAAAAGGGTTGATCAGAAATAGCTCAAATGCTATTAAAGGTACTGCTGATTATTCTAATTAGATGGATGATTGTCCTAAAAAAAATATTGCTTTATTAAATGGGCATTCGTAAAACTTGGAAATCTCTGGGCTATATACGGTGATTTCTACTAAGGTGATAATTTGCAGCCAGTCTTGATATTCTGATCAGTAGTATAAGCTTTTAGTGGCAACCCACTAGAAGTCAGCTGGTCACTGACTGCAGTACGAGGTGCCTAGACAGGAGTACAATATACAGTCAGACTACTAAAGGAAGATCGAGTAAACAGGTTTTTAGAGGAGATTTCTTCTTCAAATGATGAGCCAAGGTGAGTGTTTATACACATGTTGGCATTTTGGGGTTTGTCTGTATGTGCACTTATACACAGACACCTGTAGTTGACGGTAGAGAGGAAGGGAGTTATGACACATTTTGTCCTTCACATAGGTATTATGAGGGGGCATAAGCTTTTACTCTGGCATCATCAAAAATCATCCAGATGAAAAGGAATTGGGTCCAAACTCCTCATTTTTTGTTAAGAGAGAATTGGGGCCCAGAGAAGTTAAATGGCTTGTCCAATGGCATTTGTCCTTTTAGTCTGTGGCAGACCCTCTGCTAGGTCAAGGACAGAGCTCAGATCTCTTGGCCTCCAGACTGGAACTCTGTTCCACTATAGCACTTGCTATTGGTGTTGACATAAACCATCTGAGCTAGGCAGCTGAGAATCTGCCAGAGAGAAATGGACTCTCCCTTCACAGGCAGGTGTCTCTGCCTCTGAAACAAGGCTGGTGATTCTGACCCAAATGGCCAATTATCTGCTGGCTGCATTCTACGATTCACTGATCCCTGTCATTGGTCTGGAAGCTGAGAGTTGGCTTATGTGTAGCGGGCTGGAAAGCCTCAGCCGCTGTTGCGGAAGTGTGCTGCAGAGTCAGAAAAGGGTGACTTTAAATTGCTTCCCAGGGCTTTGAGGCTGTCACTCGTACCTTCCAGAGTCCCCACAGCAATGTTTTTTTTTTTTTCTTTTTCTTTTCAGTGTTTCATTTTGTTGGACCTTAAAAAAAAATCTCATAGAGGTTATTTTTTAAAACTATCCCCATGTTCTACTTTAAAAATCACCCTTAAAAATTTCTTTAAAATAAGGACAGCATTTTTTTCTTTTTCTTTTTCTTTTTTATTTCTCTCTCTCTCTCTTTTTTTTTTTTTTTTTTTAACAGAATCACCTCTTTCACCAAATACTGTGCACTTCTCTTCTCTGATGTTCCTTCAGGAAAGCCTAAATTTTAGAGAGCAGGAGAAACATCCAGTTTGTTCCTCTTTCTTTTGCTTTTCATGATTTCATCTTAAAGTTGCTACCAGGAGGAGACTTGGGGATGTAAAAAGGAGTATGACATGGATTCATGATTCAAGAAGCTCCTATTTCGTATGGGAGAATACAAAAGCATATACATAATTGCCACTTAAAGTGGGAGAACATGAAAAGCACTGAAGAGAAACTCCATTTTCTCACAAAGTCCTCAGACAAGGCTTTGAGCAAGAGGTAACATTTGAACTGAGTTTTGAAGAATTGATAACCTTTGAACCTCCAGCCAGATCAGGACTGTCGTTTCAGACAAATATGTTATTGCAGCCTCTTGGTAGCTTTTGCCACTATAAAACTCCTTTCCAGGAGACTGAAGCTCCAGTGTCTTTATAATTTTCCAAAATATATTCCTTCATCTAATCCTGGATTTTGGATACCCAGCCTAAATTATTGTCAATAAAGCATATATTCAGACAGGATTCCAATTTATCACCACAAAATACAAGCGTGGGCTATAGGAAGCATACCCTCTTGGTCATTAGTGGAATCATGATGCAACAGCATTGTTTGGCACATAAAGATATTCAGTACAGGATGATATTCCTACCTTCTCACTGTTGCCAGGCCCTCTTTTAAAGCTTGGACACTATGAACTTTTTAACTCCAACAATAATGGAGGGAGTTAACTTTGAGATAAGTTAATATTTTTATCCTCATTTTACAAGTGAGGGAACTGAACTGAGACACAGAGAGTGTAAGTAACTTAGCCAAAACCAGTCATTAAGTGCTTGAGGCAAGACTTGAACCCTGGCATTCTGACTGGAGAGTTTACACAAATTAACACTATATCAGATAGACCCTTCTCACTAGCAAAACAATTGCTTATTAAATTGAATTATTTTATTTTATTCACTCATTGAGTTAAATTATTTTATTTATCTTCTAGGTATTTGTTATGAACTGAGAATTTTTAAAAAAATGAAGAAGTAATATCTCACCTTAAAGAGTCTATCTAAAACCTTGAGAAAGCAAGTATTTTAAATGAGGATAATTGCTAGCAAAGAGAGGACTAAAATTAAAGTCTTTGAACTTTTATCTTTAAGGTCAAATATTAGAAAGAAATAATGAAATAATGCTAGATACTGCCAATGAGGCACCTACAAATCTCAGTGGCTTAGCATAATAAATTATTTGTCACTCTGTAAACCAAAAGGATATTCCTATTTGGACATCTCTCCAAGCAGGGATTCAAGGACTCAGGCTCATAGAGAATGAGGGAAAAAAATGATATGGAGAATCATTCATGGGAGGATTTTAAGGCCCAGGTCAAGAAGTAAATGTATGTACTCATCACATACACTTACATTCCATTGAGCAGAACACAGTCATGTGGCCAAACCTAGAGGTTATGGGACCTGAGAAATGTAGTTTCACTGTGGGCTCAGAAAGAAAAAATATAGGAAACGGGTTTGATGATTAGCTAGAGGTCTTTTTGGCATATCTTGTACCATCAACTTTCCAATTAATTGAATTTCCAAATGACACTGTTAGGTTATTCAAAACTGGATGTAACTTTTAAAATCTAGGGGTATTTTATAGATAATCCATCACATATGGAGGTAGAGTATGAGAAGTAGAAGGAGAGTCCTGCAGCTAAGTTAGCAGTGTATAAGGGAAGGAAGACATTGACTTAACAAGGCTCTCATTCTTCATTCTTTTCATCCTAGTATTAGATATTGACTACTATGCACAATGCTGAATAGAAATTCAGTTATTTGTGCATAATTCCATCTACTTTCATTTACTCTAAAAATTTATGCTAAATATGTATTACCAAAAGTATGGGGGAACATGCAAAGAGGATTAGCTTTTATTGAGTGTTTAGTTAGGTAGCAGTCACTGTTTCGGGTCCTTAGCATGGTATTATTTCTAGTTCTTATAAGGTATCATTACCCATTTAATAGATAGGGCTGATAGAGTTTAAGTAGTGTGCCAAATGTTCCATATACATTAATGCCAGACCCAGTACTCAAAACCTGTTGTGTCTGACCCCAAAATATTCATTCACCCTTGGAGTGATTAAATTTACTCAGTCTGGACAGGCATATAAATAATTCAGTGGGGGAAATAACTCAAAACCTTATTCAATTTATAAACCTGAAGTATCCAAGTAATTTCTACCACTCTCTGATTAACTCTATCTAGACAGACAATAAATGTTTATGATGCAAAGTCGTTGGCAAGTAAAGGGATCATAGTTAACTGTGTCTCAGGAGGCATTTCATCACAGATTGTTTTCATTAATTCTATCAGCAGATACTGAGTGTGTATAATATGCTGGTAGCTCCCAGGCTATAAAGTGATGATTAAAGCCATGATGTCACCCTCAAACAGACCTCCTCAACAAAGGCAAGCTCAGGTGTTTCTCTCAATAGAGATCTATACTTACCCTATTCTTGTACCTATTTAGGGTGCTTTTGTAACTGTCCTTTAATTTGGCTATATTCAATATTCTGTGGTCACCCCGGTACCTTGCCTCATTCCTGACACATGTGTGTTCAGAAAATGTACCCTTCAATAAATGAATAGGTAGATAAATATATTTCAGGAGCAAAGGCATTGAGACGTGAATTACTACAGTGAAGTCAAGAAACTACCAACAAAACAAATTCAATAAGTGAGGTCCAGGTTGGTGGTAGGGAAAATGAAGTAAGACAAGACAGAAACCAGTTCAGGGCTAAGAATTTTGGACTTAATTCAAATAAGTACGCCACTGAAGGAAGACATTTAATGTTCTTGTTTGTTTGAAGACAATGACTGAAATGTCAACTGGGTTGAACACAATGATTGCTTAAAAAGAAAAACATTTAAAAATGTTGTGTAAGCACAGACCACTTTCGTTTCCATGAGATGTCATGGTTAAAGGCCAGAAGAAAGCTTTATTTTGTGAGCCTCAGATAAAGGCATTCATTTGAAAATGCAAAATCTTTCCAATAAAGAGTTCCAGTGAATTTGCTAACCATTTGAAAGTGGATTAGGATACTGTCATAAAGTAAATATTCATGACCAATAAAAAATATATGGTTGTTTAGCTTTTCATTATTGGCATTGCCCAGAATACTGTTGGGTAAACACTTGAGGAATATATTTTGAGTGTGTTTCCTGTTCAGATGTAAATCAGAGTTTACATATGTTGAGGAGTGAGGGAGGAGGAAGGAGGAGAATCAAGTTAAAGGTGTTAGGTTAAAAGAATAAGTGCTGGGCTGGAATTTCTGGATCAAAGAAATCAGGCTAACCTAAGAGTACTGGTGAAAATAAGCAATTTATTCACCAAGTCTTTTAAAACTTCCAACTCAGGTTGAGAGAAGGGCAGGAAAGTGCTTTGCACTCAAAATCAGGAAAATTTGTTCCAGATCTGGCACTGTCACTAATGAGATATGAGATCTTTGTCATTTAGCCTCTCTGAGTCTGTTTCCTCATCTGAAAGATAAGAATTGGGAATGAGGCTATTAGACCAGATAATCTGAGAAATCCTTTTCTGTCTTAAATAGCTATTAAGTTTTCAAAGCATGCAATTTAATTTTTAATTCGCCTTGACTCACAATATATTCTTTAGAATGATGTAGCATTACATGCTTATGAGTCCTACTATTAATGTTCAGTTTTTCAACTATTGACACCTGGAAGTGAAACCTGAAAGAAAAGTGGGTCCTAGGCTTGTCAGGCTAGGGTTCTGGAGTTGCCCATTAGATAATTCAAGAAAAATGGTCTCCAGGGTTCTACCAATTCCAATATTCAAGGGTGGAAGCTTGTAGGTGGCCAGATTGGAAGATGAAGCTATCGCTTGGGTACAAAGCCAATAGAGGTGGATGAAGGAGGGGAGATGTTGTTATACCTGCTGTATTAGTTTTCTATGGCTACTATAAAAAAACTACCTCAGATTTAGTGGCTTAATGTGAATTTATTTTTAGAGGTCAAAAGTCCAAAATGTCTAGAGGTAATAAGTCTCATTAGGCTAAAATCAAGGTGTTGGCAAGATGTATTTCTTTTCTGGAGGCTCTAGAAAATAATTCATTTTCTTGTCTTTTCCACCCTCTAAATGCCACCCACACCCCTTGACTCACTGTCCTCTTTTTCTATGTTCACAGCCAGCCATGTGGCATCGTCTGATTTCATTGAGCCCAATTAGAGAATTCAGAGAAGTCCCTCTACTTTAAGGTCAGCTGATTAGAAATCTTAATCCCATCTGCAATTTCAGTTCATAACAACCATGCATACTAACAGTTGGAAAGAGGTTCGGGGGACAAGGACATGGGCATGCCTGGAGATCCATTAGCTTGTCCATCACCCTGCTCAACAGGAGTCCAGGGGAACACAAACACCTCGTTGCCACCTCCCTGCTTGGTGTGCTCCAGAGCTATGGCCTGTCTCCACTACAATGTGTGTGTGGTATAAAAAAACATAAAATAAAAACTAGAATTTAGGTTTTGAAAGAATTATTTTGAATTCTTGGACAAACTACTTGACATTTTATACCTAAAAATGGGGATAATAATACATATCTCGCAAGATTGTTTTGAGGATTAAAATGAATCTAGTTTCCTCATATTTTTCTGTATATAATAATTATGACATAAAAGTGGTGATTATCATTATTTGTATTTTGTTTTTATTTATTTTGTTCACTTTTTTTTGTTACTCAAGACTAACACTTGTAAAATTTGCTTCAAGTGTTGCTAATGCATATCTTGATTTTTAGAGAGCCACAGCTAGGTTTATTTTTGATGCACATGAGAAGAGAACCAGCTTTTAATTATCCTTCTGAGGAAGAGCACACTCTCCAGGCATATAATCCATCACAGTTTTTCAAAGAGTATAAAGATTTGTTGGTTCAAGCAAGACCTAAGTGTTTATATATGAAGCTTGAGTAAAACTAAAATAAATCATGCTCTTGGCAAGAAACAATTATGTCATACTAAATATGAAACTTTTAACCTGAAATCTAAGCTGACTTCCATGACTGGCACTAATGCTAGACCTGGAACAGGGATGGTACATGTCTCAGCAGCTTTCAACTATTCAGCATTTTCATCCAGGGGACACAAGGACTTTTTTAACGCTCTTCAACTCTCTGGTGATGAAGAGAATCCCTGTGCACAAAATTTAACACAATGGGCAAACACAGAGAACTTCTCTAGCTCTCCTTCTGAGCCCCCTTGGCATTACTGAAACATGAATTGCTCTTATTTGGTCAGACAGTCAATTTATTTTGTTCTTGAGACTGAAAAATTAAATTTAGAAATTAAAAAACAGGCAATTTTACTGATGCCCTTACTTAAATGACCACACCTGTTGTGATTGCTGCATCGACCAGTGCATGTTACCTTAGGTTGGCAATGGTACAGTGTCCTCTTGTGACTCTGCCAGTTCACAACCACCGAATCAAGAGAAAAAAGGGCAATGTTTGTTCAAGGTCTAGAACAAGCAGCACGGTGGGTGGGAATGTGGGCCAAGTTGCACATCTCTGGAGGACATTTTGGCTCTGGCTGCCTGTGTTGAATCTTCTATGCTTCACTCCTTTGGCTATATTGAAGCCACCTTGTTGGCAAGCTGCTGTCTGCTGGTTATATAGCAGTACTTTAATACATCTTTTTGCACTTTCAAAAAGTAATAAAACCCAGTCATTTATTTTCCTGTTAATACTTGACCTAGCTCTCTTCCTTTACTTGTTTCACTGTATAACATTAACTAATACAAAGAAAAATGAGATGGCTTTTCTCAAAAGCACAAATAATTATTTCTACCTTAATATTGCATTATTATTATTTTGCTACCTACTTATATTAAACTCTCACATCAATGGATATATAAAACGCCTACTATGTGCAAGCATGGTAAAGGGGGCAATGCAATATTACAAAGAAAGCTAAGACAAAGCTTTACTTTTAGGGAGATTACAAAATTCTTCTGTTTTTTTATTTATATAGAAGGCTTTTTTTTTTTAAGAACTGATGATGGATTTTGAACAGTACACAATTAGGAACTTCAGCTCTGAGTGTAATATTAAGCTGAGCTAAAAGTTACAGTTACTCTTATTTGAAGGAAAAAAATGTTGCATTTTGTAAAATTTTATTCTAAATGTCTATAATGCTTAGAACTGCTGGAATTGTATCACATAGTTACTGTGCCTAGAGTATATTTGGATGCGACTTTGCCAATATTCACTGATAGAGACCTGAAGGATATTGCTCTAGAAAACTCATTTGTGTTTATGTTTAAGGATTAGTTTATGGCATCTCTTCAAGGAATGATAAGGGTGAATTAGTCTGTGTGTCAAAGTGATCTTTACAGCTGAGGAGCTGCCATAAAATATCTTTTATTCATTGTTCAACAAAAATGGGTGACATATATAAGAATATTTTAAGTAAATCAAATATCAGAACAGTTCTTTTGGGAAACTTTGCCCAAGACCTTGCTGACAACTTAAGAAACTGGCAGATCCCCTCCAGCCAAAATAGTGAAGTAGAGAAAAGTTTACACTCTGCATTATGAGACTTGCTCATCTTCACCCCTCTCCTTCATCTATTGACCTCTACCAACTTTAGAACAGCTCCCTACAAAATCGATGATTTCCTCCTATTATTGTCTAAGTTGGAAGAGGAAAAAGAAATCCTTCATATGGCATTGAGTAAAGACGAGCAATGGTTTCTAGAAATATTTTCATCTTAAAGAATTATCCCAAGGAGGGGCTATGAGCATGGGGCACCTGACACTCTTAAAGAAGGTATTTCAGCGTCAAGAGACTCCTTGGGGAGGCACTGCACAATAGAAATCATCCCCGTGCTACACACTCCTCTGTCTGGCCATGGGCCCGAAGGAGGTGATTCATGAAGTAAGATAAGAAAGACACCACATATGAATTATTTTCTTTTTATATTATCTTCTGTGATGATAGCACTGAGGACGAGTAAAAGACACTTTGTTGATCTTATAATATTAATTAAATCATAGAGTCATTCTGTAGAAAAGAATTCAGTGGCTGTTTACATGTTTGCTAAAGACCATGGCCAGATCTTTCTATATATCACCTAGCTTTATATCCTCATGGTGAGTTGTCATTTGGTACTGATTCCTTTCAAAACTGCTTTTTCAGAATTTACTTCAATACTAACTAAGGGTATCTTCAACTGAGGATTTATTTTCAGGTTATTTCATTTGGTTTTAAGGACTAGATTTATATGTAAATATTTTCTTCTTAGATGTTCAATTTCCTTTGAAATTTGGTCTCACTACACTGAATCCCAAACTCTTTGATTCTCTCAAAAGTGTACATGAAAAAAGAAAGGTAAGAAAAAAAATAAAGAAAATTCCAAATTGGGATTTTAGTAGATATTAGACACCATTTCTCATTCTTTTAATAATTCAGGTGTCATTCACTTGCTTGCCTTGGATATGGCCTTTGTTTCAGTGGACCTGGTGCTACTTTAACAGAATAGGCCACTTTTGTTTGCTTTGATTTGTTACATATGTCTTATGTTCCAGGACTGCTCTGTATTGGGATGTAATTTTATGCACATATGTGGAATCGTGATTCAGTACAGAAAGGAAAATCAACATTCCAGCCAAACTGGGTTTCTCAGCCTATAAGCCACATCCACTAAATTTTGGGGTCACATTTATATGAGTGGGTGAGCCACTCACTATTCCATAGAGAGAATAGAGGGAAATATTTATCAGCATAGTTTCATTTAACCCCCAAACTTCCCCAATCTTGGAAATTTGGGGAGATTTTGTTTAGCTTGTTCTCTTATAGTGTACCAGAAAATGTAAACAGCAGTACAACCTGGCACGAACAGATGGAGACATGCAAGTCCTGTTTGTTAAAGGAAAACATCATTTTGCTTATAGTAACTAGCTTGCAAAATCTCTTTGCTTCCTACTTCCCCATTTTGTAATAAAATGTTTTTAGTTTGATTTCCTGTTGAGGATGTGGTTGAAAAATGGGAGTTGAGTGAAAACTTTAATCTGTGTCCTGCAAAAAATTTAATTATGGAAATTCCAAACTGCCCAATGTTTTTTCTATATATACCCATACTAATGCAATTTTATAACTGTTATAAAATTCATTTATTCCCATGTAATGCAGTATGGTTGGACCAGACTCAGTTGATGTAAAGTCAAATGCTTACTTTATTTGCATCAGCTTATTTTCATTTGCCTAGTTTTATTGTTCTATATTTCTCCACAAGAAACAGGTTGTCATGCAGGAGGCTCTGTTCTCTAATGACTCACAAAATATTCTAAATTAAAATTTTCCTTTCACAAGACTTTAGTAGATTTTATTTTTAAGTGTGGAGTCATTGCTTTGTGAATTGCTAATACCAATTTGTCTTTCTTTCTTTCTTCTTTTTTCTTCACTAAACAATAAGGGAAATGGTTCGAGCTTTAACAACCAAGACATAAATAAGAAAAACAGCTAGAAAGCAGAACACTGTGTGGCTGTTAAAAGATCAGCCCCTTTCAGGCCCTCCATAAGGATTAAGGACTAAATGAATCTTTTCACATATTGTTACTCAGACACAAGGCACAGAATCAACTTCATTCTTCTCCTTTGAACCAAAACGACAATCGTACTGGGAAGCCTCTAACGTCCCCTGAGTCAATTAAAGATCCTGTTACTGGAGTTATTTTAAATGGGTGTGTATAAAGCACAAGGGGACAGATTGTAGGATATAATCCTCAACTGACAGAGGAGAATGTACTAAAAGTCCCCCAGGAGATTACCCATCTTGATGTTTGTGAGACACATGGTAGTAGAGATGGACAAACCAATTTGAATGAGATAAGAAAAGCCAAGCTTTTCCTCCCCTTCCCCCAAATCCTCAGCCACCTCACAAGCTGAACTTTTCAAATACACTTAGTGCTGAGGCAATTTGACATGGGTGGTAGATTAACACACCCACACAATACAAACAGGGGAGCGCCCCTCCCTTATAGACGCCAAATTCCCAGAATCAGCTGCTGCATAGTAGGCCAAAAGCCAGCTTGGAAACACCAAGAATTGTATCTTTGACTCTGTCTGTCTTTACTGTAGGTCTCACAGGCCTCCAGGAGAAGGCAGTTTCATAAGTTTTTGAAAAGTCCTGAGATTGACTTGTTTTCTTTTTTAAGAAGGAAGAAAGAAATTATCTTGAAAGTGTGCTTGCTTTTTTTTGTTTGCTGAATTGTGGTGGTATTCAGGGGCCATGGGTGGGAGGGAACAGAAAGAGTTTTAAGAGACTAGGATTCACACAAATCCAGATATAAAAGAAGAAACCTTGTATATTTTCATAATTTCTATATATTCTCTTTATATTGTTATTTATGACCCTCATCATTCACTCTGCTAGTTATGCCATGAAACTAACAAGGGGAAAGGGAGAGAAACTGATCTCCACAGGCACACAGTCATGGGTGTTAGGGTCTGTGTAGCCCTGTCTGTGTGCTGCAGGAAGGGTGGTTCCCCCTGTTTCTGCTGAAATGGAGACTGTGTGGATGAGAGCAGAGGAGTCTAATGCATCCGCATATCTAACAAGGCTTTCTTGTTCTTCTTTTTACCCCCACCCTTAAAAACAATGGAACTAGAAAACCATTTGAAAATAAGTTGCTTAGAGACCAGATTCTCTTGGGCTAATGGATGAATATGTGCATTTGTTTCCAAAAGTTTCAAGTACTCTAAGCCCAAACATACACTAAAGCTTGAATGCCTAGCTCTGAAACCTACCCCTCCCACTAAGGTTTTTATGCTGTCTCTTATTTCTTGACTATCTCCTGCCCAATTTCACAGCAAAATGAACTAGTGGGAAAAATTTGAGCTGTTACTAGCGGATATAGTAAATAAAAAGTAAAAATAATTTTTCATTCCCCCTTAGATTTTATTTTGATCAATTTTAGCCCTGTACATTTTTTGAAGTTATGGTGTTAAATTCTGTGCTAAATGACATTTAATTTACTCAAAATTGCCACAGAATATGTTGTTTTGTCTTTATATTAGGCTTTTTACTAGAATGAGAATGCTTGTAACCAAAGACTTGATATAATTGAGAGAAGTAAAGATATATGATTCAAAATAATAAATGTTGAATGTGAATATTCACAGTGTCTCATAGTTGGTTGATCAAGTATAGTTAGCAGAAGTTAAAAATAGCCTCTATCCAGGAAATATCCTCTGAAGAAACAGAAATTAAGTGTTGGTCAGGGTACTGGTACATTCACTTAATGGAAAACCTAGATTTCGTGTGAGCAGGGATTTTTCCAGGAACTCATGAACATTTTTCAGTGATGACAAAACTCAAATCCAGAAACAGATATGATAATCTGAAATTAACATACATACTAAAGTCATATAAGTCCTTCCAAACATGATACAAAGCTACTATAAAAAAAACGTTCAGCCTTTGGTTGGGGGGGGATGGGTGGCTTGTGCAGTTCCTTTATGGAACTATTTTGTTCTCTTTGTCTGTATTAACTTACATAATTGGAGCATACTTCTCAGAGTTCCCAGATACTGCCTGATATCTCCTCTTATCATTAATAGTTTTTTCTCAAGGAAATTTTAATTTTGCAGAATACTTCTTTTTCAGCACATTCTCTACCTTTTCTTTCCTTTTTTTTTTGCATATAGTTTATAATATACATACACAACAACATCTTGGAAATAATCATGTGCTTTCCCATGGTTTCTAAGCAATTATAAATATTTTTTGATATATGAAAGAAGACAAGAATATCATTATTATTTTGGACCTACTTATAAATTATATATTAGCTTATAAATTGCTTAAAAACAATTAGAATTATATGTCCTCAGAGATGTTTTTGACCATCTATTTGTCTCTGAATAAGTGAACACTAAGGACTTACTGTATTTTGCTGTGTATAATGGACACCTACATTTTTATCCCAAACTTTCAGGAAAAAAATCTTTTGTTTTAATTTTTTAATTCAATTTTGTATTTATTTATATTTAGAAACAAAAATGATTATCATATTCCAGGGTATTATTTTGCATACAGATATCATTATTGCTTTCTAGAGTAACACTTCTAACACATAGCATAATAAATATATTTATTTATTTATTTGTTATAAAAAGCATATATTTATGCTTTTATTTATAAGCATAAATAAAAGAATTAAAAGCATTTATATAGATATGGAATTAGTACTACCCATGTATAATGTGCATCCTTATTTTTCCCTCAAAAATCTGGGCAAAAAAGTACATATTATATATGGCAAAATACAGTATAAATCAAGTATACAAATTAACTCATCTAAAGTGATATCTCTAAATATATATTCTAAATATTAATGGATCCATTAAATATATGGCTCTGTAGAAAAATATTCTTGTGTCTTTAAGGCTGGATATATGAGGTCTGTCAGAAAAAAGTCCAGCAATTGTTAATATAATGAGAACGGTTTGGACGACATCGATTTAACCTGGCAGCCAAGGAGAATGGACTGGAATGCACATGTGTGAACAATGATGACTCCTCTGTACCAGTAGGGGTGGTAGATGCCGTTGAGTGAGCATGTGTACTGTGTGGCCCTCGCATTCAAAATGGCTGAGTAAGTAGAACAACGAATCTGCATCAAATTTTGGTTAAGTTTGAATATTCTTCTGTGGAAAGTATTCAGATGATTCAGAAGGCTGCAGATACGGGCAACTGGTGATTGGCAGCTTCATCACAACAACATGCCTGCTCATGAATCACATATAGTGCAGAGATTTTTGGTGAAACATCAAATCACCCAGGTGACTCAAACCCCTAGAACCCAGATTTGATGCCCTGCAACTTCTGTCTTTTTCCAAAACTAAAATCACTTTTGAAAAGGGAGAGATTTCAGACCATTGATGAGATTCAGAAAAATACAATGGGGCAGCTGACAGTGACTGGGAGAACTGCGTGAGGCCCCAAGGTGCCTACTTTGAAGGGGACTGAGGCCTCATCGTCCTATATACAATGTTTCTTGTATCTTGTATCTTCTTCAGTAAATATCTCTATTTTTCATATTACATGGCTGGATACCTTCTGGACAGACCTTGTATATGTGGTCAAAAAAGATAAAATTTTCTGTAAAACTCTTGATTCCTTTCCTGTCAATTGCATGAATTTTTTAATTAATAATTGTTATCTCCCCTCATAGATTTATAAGAGACTGGCCTATTGTTCACCCTATACCAATATATTACCTGGTTTACAAAATCCTGCTACATACCAAGCGCAGTGCCTTGAGCAGAATTTATGCTAAATCAAGTTTGTTAAATTATGTCTCATTTCCTCCCCTTTTTGTTTATTCTTAAAATCTGGTGGAGAGTTCAGAGAGCTAAAAGACCCATCCTCCATCTGTACTCAAGAGGTCTCTCTTCCATGTTTGAAAGCTCTGGGTAAATGAGTCCCTGATGTCCACAGTACAAAGTATAAAAGCATACCTTTCCATATATGGTCTTCATCCTGTTTCTAATATCAAAAGAGATAGTAAGGAATCACCTTTTCTAAAATAGCAGTCAAGTTTTTGAAACGGTTTCCTGCTTGGTGAGTGAAGTAGTAGACAAAGATTGTTTTTGAAGTACAAAAAACACACACACACAAATGTAAAGTTCTGCTTATTTTGCGATTTCCTCCATTTCCAATTCCATTGACTTAACTTCAGTGCCTAGAACTTCCCTCACACCTTGGGCAGTCAATCATGCCACATGGAGCAGGAGCCCTCAAGCTGGGGATATTGGATACAGGGAAGAAAATACTATAAACTGTAAATCAAAGATGATGTCTAGTTTATGAGAATTTTGCCTGAAGACAAATTTTTATTCCCAAAAGCCTCTTTGCTAAAGCATTTATTACGGATCCTAATTCCTCTTGCAAGCTTAGTTGATACTCATGGATATCTTTTGCATACAGAGCAGGGCACATGCTGTCAGAACGGATGTGTTGGTCTGACAAGAGCAGAGTGGAGTGGAGTCGATTACAGAGAGGAAGGCGGGCAGCTGAACAGTATGCTGCCTAAACAAAATGTAGCAAAATTGTTCCTTCAGTGAGCCACTCCTAACACCCTGTGCCTTATAACCAACTCCTGAGGACCACTAGCTGAAAAGTCCACATCTTTAGAAGCAATCCTCTTATTCTCAAAAGCAACTTCACCCCCAGTTTTGATATAATTAGAGAATATTTGCTGTCTTCAGATCAGCTTCCTTCAAACCAGTGTTTACTTAATTCATATTTCTGAGGTTTTCTGGCTTGGTTTCACTTGAAAGTCAACATTCTTGCCCTTCTCCCCTTGTCCCAGCATGTTTAAAGTTGAGAATGGTGTTCTTTCTTGCTCCTTTAACAGCGTGTGCTAAGCCACTGGGCATGTGTCTTTTGTTCATTGTGTGGGAATCCCCAATAAATACAAGTCCTCATTCTTCGATCTAGTCAAAAATAAGATGCTCATTTTCTCTAAATGTGTGCTGAATTATTTTCATTCACAAAGGTACCTTATGTAGGTGTTTTCCCAATTATTGGAAAAACCAGGCTATGCAGACCCCTAAAAATTCCTGCCATCCTTCCTCATCCCCAGTTCCACATCAAGACATGGCTAACTAATCCCTGAGTCCAGTAGTTAGGTTCTCTCTCCTCTACCTGATTACCGCATCTGTTCCATCTGAATTCTGTACAGAGATTTTCATATCTTGGTCGTAATTTCGGCCCACTGGTTTTAAACAAAATCTTATACGACCAATTTCTAAATTGATAGAGGCATATAGGGAGCTCCTGAAGAGTTTCTCAAAATAAATTTTGACTAAAGTTGGGGGAAAAATAAGTTCTTCTTCAGAATATGTAGTACTAAGGAGCACCCAAAACTCCTGAAATTTATTTATAAAAAGTTGTGTATTTATTCTTACATGTTTGAACTTCAGTCACCTTCAAAGTGCTCTCCCTTTGATGCAATACACCTGTGAAGTCTCTTTCCCAGTGCTCAAAATAGTTTTTGAAAGTGTTGATTTTGATGCCTGTTAGTGCTTCAGCTGCTTTTTGTTTCACCTGTTCCACACCACAAAATCTTTTCCTTTGAGGACTTTTTTTCTTCCAGTGAGACAAATAGTCATTTGGGTATGAGATCAGGTGAATAGGAAGGGTGAGGCCTGGGGGTCATGATGGTTTGGTCAAAAACTGCTGAACACGCAGTGCAGTGTGGGCAGGTTCACTTGTAAATTACCCATCGTGAATACAGAGCAAATGTGTTCAAAGAGTCTTTGGAAAAAAAAAAAAAAAAGCACTGAAGCTGAATGCAGCCTCTCACAACAACACCAGCTGGTACACTAATACAGATGAGTTCCTAAAATACTCACTTAGCCAGGGAAGCTTGCACCACAGGGGGCCCACCCTCCAGAAGATAACTCTGTTTTATTGTGTGTGGGGGTCCTCTTTCTATTTTCCCAAACCTCAGAAAGGAATTTTTATTGCATTTATTTAAAAGCACTCCTCAAAACACAGTTCTGGAACCCAAACTACCAAGCTTCACTTCCATTCTCCACTGCTCATCATATTTAGTGTTTGCTCCGTTCATCTGGTAGTTGCTATGTACTGCCTTTTTATTGTTAATTTGTTTTTGTTTTGTTTTGTTTTGTTTTGTTTTGTTTTGTTTTTGGATCATATTCTTTATTATATCCAAGTCCTTGAAGGGTGTCAGGAGTTATCCTCCTTCCGTTAGCTTTTGAGATTCCCAGTGCCGGTTTGATTATGAGAAGCCTGCATGGTGATAGATATTGCCTAGGTGCCCGCAACTGTGCTGCTGATACACTGGCTTGGCACAAAGGCCTGGCATAAGATGTGGGAAGTCACTGAGTGAAAGAACTGCCCACTGATTTAATAGTCTCTTAGGAACTCTGTCCCAGAGTTGCTGCATCCAAGCGGGGAACCACTCCCAACTTGGCTAGGAGCCTTACCCTGTGTCCCTCACCCTGGTCTTCTTGAGCTGAGATGATCTGAAAAGCCAGGATACTGTGTCCAGAAGGGCGCTCTGAAATTTTCAGCAAAAACAACTGAAGAAATGATAAGATATTTGCTAGGACTAATTTACAGTGTTAAAAAAAGAAATTAAATGTTATAGGCTGAAGAATGGCTAGAGTTTAAGGAGTTGATGTAGTTTCTTCAGCATACCAAAGTTCTTTTGCTTTCTCTCTATGGTAAGGAAATGTTGGGTGTCAGACTACTGCCTTCTCACTTCCCCATCCTAAACATTTCCTCCTTGCAATGCAGCTCCTCTGAGGTCCTCTGTGTCCATATACCTTGTTTATCCTTAACATTTTTTCCTTCCAATTCCAAAATCCTTTATTTAAGCATTAGATATTAATTCATACTAAAGATAAATGACTGATAATACCTGTGTATGAAGAACTCAAATTGCATAACCTGATATTTAAGAATATAGGAAAAAAAATTGACATTGTTACTGTGAATTCTAGGAATTAACATAGGGAAATATAGCTGAGGGAGAGAGAGAGGCCTCTAACATTGTGCAAGGTAAGGTACTACTCTATTTTACATATACAGCCTGTTACGAGAAAATTGTCACTAAGGTGCTTTCCCATGGAGATAGCCCAACCTCCTGCACAGAGTAAACCTTGTTGGGAATGACAAACATGGAAAATATATGATTAACTGTCTGAGAATCAGAGGCATTCTAATGGAATGATGCAATCCAAAGAACCATTTCATATTCCAATAATTCCACATTCATGTCAGACTGGTGGTGTCATCTTCCAAAATTTTTTATTTTAATACAGGGTTCAAATTTGGTGATTCACAAGCCACAAAAGATTGCATATCTGGCCTGTAACAAACACTCATTCATCCATTTTTATCAAGAAATTGAAGCCTTTTACTAGCTAGGAACTCTGATAGGTCATAGAGCAGTGTTTATCAAGTGCAGTGATCTACTATGCTGAAGTATGTATTCATATATTTAATAAATATCTACTGAGCAGGCAATTTATGCCAGGCACTACTTTATTATTTTATTTAATAATTGCTACCTTTAATAATCACCCAAGGATATATTTACTGATTTTTAGAGAGAGAGAAAGGGAGAGTGCAAGTAAGAGAGAGAGAGAGAGTGAGAGAGAGAAAGAGACTTCAATGTGAGAGAGAAACGTTGATTGGCTGCTTCTTGAACACAACCTGAGTGGGTATCCAACTTGCAACCATTTTTTAGTGTACAGGACAATGTTCCAACGAACTGAGCCACCCAACAAGGGCAATACCAGGTGATATTTTAATCACTGTGAATACAGGCGTCAACATGGCAAATGTCCTGTTTACATGTATTAGGGCAATTTTTTTTAAACTAAGAATTTCCAAATTTTTGGTCACAAATAATTCTCAAAAAATTTCCCAGCCATAATGCACCCTCATGTATTTGAATCCCAATATATGTTTCTGAAGAGAAGAGGTTTGAGTTATTTTTCTATATTCTTCCCTTAGGGTATGTCACACAAGAGAGTATTAGAATTAGCACTTAATGCAGGAAGCATTTTTGGAAGTTATTTCTTAATGAAACTTAGTAGGTTTCAGAATTAACATATTAAATTTATCATACTAAATTCAGAAAAGAATATTTTGGAATGATAATAACTCCCATCAACACAAGGCTTAAAACAGTGATTTTCAGTTCTTGATTGGATTCATAACATGCCTTCATCCCTGAGTGTATTTGTTACCATCCAATGATAATGTGTACAATTTTGGGGAAAGCATTATCATTACTATCATTTTTACATTCCACCCTCATGGACATCACCATGCTATACTGAATGCTGAAGGAATGAGTGAATGATCCGAATCTGAACCATTATCTGTCTACATCCACATGCTAGGCTTTGCTTAAACTTGGTTGAAATGGGAGAAGTTGATGATAATGTAATTAAACTTCTGTCACTTGCTAATCCTTGCTACTTTTTCCTTATGTATCAGAGACATCTCTTTCATCCTAGATTTGTAATCATTTGATTCCTCTTTGGTGGAGGCTGACCACCAAATGTTTGAAATTTGGTAACCTTTTAAATTGGGTCCCTGAACTCAGTTCCCATGAGTGTGTGTAGTCTTCCCCACATCAACAAGCAATTCATGGACATCCATTGCTTTTATTGCTGTTAGTCAGGATCTATGGATGAAGACTAAATATATAAGGTCTGTCTGGAAATGTCCAGCCACTGTTAATATAATGAGAATGGTTTGAACAACATCAGTGTAACCTGGCAGTCAAGGAGAGTGGCCTGGAATGTGCGTGTGTGAACAATGATGACTTCACTATACTAGTTAGTGGGGACAGTAGGTGCCATTGAATAAACATGTGTACTGTGTGACCATCACATTCAAAATGACTGAGCAAGTACAGCAATGAATCTGCATCCAATTTTGCAGTAAGCTTGAACATTCCTCTTTGGAAACTATTCAGATGATTCAGAAGGCTGCAGCTATGGGCAGCTTCATCACAAGAGCATGCCCACTCATGCATCATGTCTCGTACAGAGTTTTTTGACGAAACATGAAATTGCTCAGGTGACTCAGACCCTAGATTTGGCACCTTGCAACTTCTGGCTTTTCCCAAAATAAAAATCACCTTTGAAAGCGAAGAGATTTCAGACCATCAATAAGATTTAGCAAAACACAATGGGGCAGCCGACAGTGACTGGGAGAACTGTGTGAGGTCGCAAGCTGCCTACTTTGAAGGCAACTGAGGCGTCATTGTCCTATGTACAATGTTTCTTGTCTCTTGCATCTTCTTCAATAACTATCTATTTTTCATATTACATGGCTGATACCTTCTGGGCAGGGCTTCACATGGATAATAAGTATATTTTGGTCATCTGAATGATCAAATACATGTATTTCTTATAAATCACTATATCTTATCTTTCTAGCAAACCCAGACATCTGAAAGTACAGCATTAAAAATGTAAATCAAGTAACCTTTCCAGTCTTTGCTAGATTTTGTTTTCCTTACTGTGAAAATTTTCCTTTCCAAAGCCAACATCTCCCATCAGTCCAAATATACCTGACAGAGCACCTGCCAGGTGCCATGACAGTTGATATAGATAGTGTTCCAACCCCCTCCATGACCTTCACTTTCCATACTGCTTCATTCGGGCAGGACCTCTCATCTTGGGCCCTCAGTTCCCTTCTCACAGTTCGGTTTATATTGCCCAGATACAGCCTATCTCCAATGTGTGTCAAAACCATTATTCTATTCCATCAGTAGACGTTTCAGAAATCTATTACTTAACTATGTTCTGTCTACATGAGCAAAACAGCCAATTGACATATTTTTAAAATTTCAACCAGGGGTGGTGTTTTTTCATGTTAACGTGGAGGTGAAAAGCTAGCAGTTGAGGATTGCTTGCCCAGGACTAGTAGGCGAGAGAGCTGTGACTCAAAGAATCTAACTTTAAGTCCCAGAATCTCACAAAATTGCAAATATTGCATTTTAGGGACAATTCTTCCTGAGTTTACATTATGGGGAGTGAGTGAAAGAGAGTGGGAATGCAGGGCAGCCCAAACTTCCTACATGGGAAATTGTTCAGCACATTGCTAATTAGAGCCATATTTTATTAGCAACAAACACGGCCATCGACAGAGCAAGGGCATTTATCAGCATCTTTCTGCTGCGAACCCACTGCTCAGTCAATATACATTTCATTGCCCTGCCAACTTTGAAGACCTCTGCAAGTAGCAAGTAGTGATTAAAAACGGAAATGTGAGAGCTGAAACAGTGCCAGAATTTTAACCTAACATCTGTGAATAACTTAGAGAATCCTAGATAAAAACAAATTTCTCAATATTTCCAGGAATTAAACATAATCTTCAGTAAAAATTGGAATTTAGCTTAGTAACCAACCAAGGGGATTTAATGCATTTTAAGAGGTAAAATGAACATACACTGTCTAAAATTATTAGATTTTCAAGTGGTGAATTGGAGCTTTCTGATTAATTTTCCTTTTCCAAGAAATTTACCCTGGTTTAAAGACTTCCTAAAATTTTTAACTTGTTATATTCCTGACTTTACGGCATAGAATCCCATAGGATTCTGCACTTGCTTGTAAATTGTGTCAGTTGTTGGCTGTGTTTCTGTCTCATTTCCTTTATCATGTTACAAACTAAGCAGCCGCGTGTTTCCTTCTCACCCTGTGCCTCTCATCACATCCAGGGCTGAGCTGTGCGTGGTGTGCAGTCAGAAATGCCTATTGAATGAACTTCTTGTCTATGTTGATCCTATTAACCAGATAATTGCCTAATCTCCACTTGGCTTTGTGCTCTATAGGCACAACATAACAGGTGAAGTGAATAAAAGCTCTCTTCAAGCAAATACGCTCATGAATGGGGTCTTTCTCTAAGAGGGCATGGTCGCCTGTACCTCTGGAAGACAATGTTCATCTCACACCAATGAGCAGATTAGACCAAGAGCAAAGTTGACCCAAAAGATCAGATTCAGTATCAACAAAACAAATCGTTATAGAGAAGTCAGGGGGAGGCCGCACACCCAACAGGGCTTTCCCTTTCCATCTCCGCTTTTCTCCCAGAAAACATCTGAACCTCAGACATTCCAATCTCCATCAACACTGTTTACTTGGGCTGAGGCAAAACTCAATAACATCGATTCCAAGTTGCAGAGCCAGATATACAGAGGAGGAGAACTCTGGTATGAATGTGGGGGAAGAAAAGAGAGAGAGGAAAGGAAAAGAAAAACGTATCTGCGCTAGCACATACAACAGTCAGGTTGCTAAATATGGCATGAGATTGTGGGGAATGACTGACTCACTTCTCCACAGATCTATTGCATTTGAGGCTATGAGTTAATCAGATACAGTTAACCAGCATTTCAGGGGATACTCTGCTATTCCTGAAGGTCAAGAATATTCACTTGAAAAAAGTTATTTCAAGCAGCTACTTGTATGTCTTATATCCCAACCCTTGATACATAAAAATATAAATATGTGACCCATCACAATATTTTCATATTGGGTAACTACAGAGAATATTTTGGCAAGGGTGCTTAATCTAAAATGTTCAATTTTAATCAGTTTGAACTATGGTCTGTCTTTCTGTGAACTGAAAGCCACCAATCAATTTTCCTTTATCTTTTTTTTCTGTTTTTCTTACCCAAGGCAATGCCTTTTGTAAAAGGGTATTTATTTTTAATGGATTTTTTAATGAATTTTTCAGTCAAGCTATTAATAATGCCATTAATTATAGGCAGCTTGTATTAAAGTGCACGCTGGCCTCTTAATCCTGACCCCCAGCTATTGGCTTGCAGCTAATCCAGCCTGGTGCTTGGCAGAGAAGGGCAGGACTGAGCCAGCGGCTGCTAGGAAACGGGATGCGAAAGGCAGACAGTGGGATAAGAGGGAGGAGGGCCCGAATAGAACGTTTTGTCTCTTCTTTGCCACAGGGCCTGAAGTTTAAAGCCAGATGATGTGGGTGTGGGGTGGGATAATCCCGTGGATGTCATGCAAGCACTTAGAAGAACTTCCCAGTGGAAGGGCTTTGCTCTGCCTTCAAGGCCTGGCCAGTTTGATAACCCCACAGGAGCATTGCTGCCTCACCTGAGGCGTTCTGTGTGCCTGCCTGGGCTCCAATCTGCTGAAATTGACCAGACAGAAGCCTCAGCCACACAATGGATTACAATCCTTAGCTTTCTTTCCTTCTCCGCTCCAGCTTCCTCGCTTAGGAAAAGTATTTAATTACCATTTGCTTTCAAGATAATGCAGGGTTCCAGGATTTCATCCATTAGTGAAAAGGCTGCTGTGGGTTTATGGTGATGGGTGTGTTGTGTGTGTTTAAGAACGTTGGCAGGTAGCAGGAGCAAGTCTTTTGTTGATTGTTATGTTTGACATAGGACTTGCACTTGAAAAATGGAAGCCACTTTAACCTGAAGTTGGTAGTAAAAAGGCTTCAAGGGACTACAGCAGCCCAAACTGGAGAAAGGAAATGTCAACAATAATACCTAGGAAATAGTGAAAGTGGACAGCTGAATACATTTTTATTGTGATGATGAGGCAAAAAGGAAGGGAAATAGAAACTCGTAGGTTTTCCTGACAGCAACTTATTTTTGACTTTCAAAGGGAGTGGATGCATGTAATTGGTGTGAGAGAAAATATTATCTCTAATAAATCCATTCTAATCAAAATAAACAATAATCCTCATGGCATTAGTTTATGAAGGACAGTGTAGTAGCTATTTTTAGGTGCAATGATTTTGACATAAACCAAGGTGAAACCTCACTTTTAATCAATAGCTCAAATGAGTCTGGGTTCAATTCTCCGAAGAAATTAAACCAAGTTAAGGGGTTTATTTCACATTGGATTTTGATAAATATTTACATTATGAAATATTTAAAATGGGGGAGTTTCATGGGGAGTTGATTTCAGAACCAATTGATTTATAAATGACACTTGAATTTTTCAACTATAAACATTATCAGTTTCTCATCTGTTTAAAGGATTTCTGCCATTAAAAATAAAGCAGTATGTTAATGGTTATTTTTACTAGGACAAACTGGGATAATATCATTGTGCTAGATTAAGTTAAATTAAATTAAATTAAATTCATGTAACCCATGTATACCACATGGCTTGTGTGAGCCTGGGAATGTGCTACATCTTGATGATGGAGTGGTGAACAAAGGCAGCATAGTTCCACCCTTAATGAGCTTCAAGTTAGCCTAGGTAACCTTGGTGATGCTAACTTCTATCCTCTTCCCTAAAAGTTTTCTTCACGCTGCACCCCTGCCCCAACCATACAGGAATGAAAATTAATTTAGGGTTTGATCATACATGTGCTACAGATCACCACCAAAATGTTTCTAAAGAATCCTGGAGAAGTCCAGTATCTAAGACATGGGGAAAAGTTGTTTCTTTCATTACTTCTACTTTTGATGAGTATAGAATTTTTCTGATAAAGCTAAGAACATGCATCTTTATCCACCTAAGATAATCTTCTCTGATGATGTTTATATGGAATTAGCCTATGGAAGAATTATAGGTGCCATTAACTTCCTATGACTGGGAGCAGGGCTTGAGGGTCTGTCTCTTGCATCATTTGAGAGGTTACGTTTGCTAGTTCATCACTATCTGGCCTACGTCCATGCTCTTTCAAGCTCTAGGTACTTGAAGGTCAAGCTATACACTGAACCATCTGGACTGAGTAAGAAGAAATATTCTTCACATGCCCCAAATAGTTACTCAATTTACCTTATTTTCTTAGTATATGTGAGAATTTGGCTTATGATTTCAGAGGATAAGCAGGGTTACTCTGTTTGTTACCAATAGTTTATATGCTTGACTTTCCACAAAACTGAAATCTTGGGGAGTAAAAATTGTATGTTTTTCTTCTCAGTCTTCTCAGTCCAGCACAGTGAAAGATAGTTGGCACTCAGAACACTTAAGTGAGTAAGAGAGTAAAAGGTATAAAACTAAAATGAATGGAAAATAAAGTGTGAGGAAATTTTAATTTTGTTCTTAGGGAAGCTGGTTTCTATTATATTGTTATTGAGCACTTGATCCTGTTATCCTTATTTCAACCCTTAACTATCCACAAGTTGGATAATCATGACCTGTTATTTAACCTCTCTAAACCATTATTTCCTCATCTTTAAAATGGGAATAAAAATCCCTGCTTCTCAGTGTAATGGAACTTAAAGAATGCAAAGTTCCCATAAAGGAGCATTAGTGGAAGTTCAGTATAAGGTAATAAGCTTATTACTATACTTGTTTTCCGACACAGCATAAATTAAAACCATACCACATGGCATTCTTTTTATTGAGCGTGTCCTTTCCAGGGAAATAACTATGCCTATTCCATTATTTAAGTCCTATGCCTTATTGCATCTGCCTGATTTAGCTAGATATTAGACCTCATTGGCCACTGCGTTACAGTGATAGATTATAAATTTGGAAGCCAGCTTTATACAATCAAGAGATGCAATAGCAAACAGGATTCTCTCTAACCATTACTGAGAGCCTTCTGAGTTCCTTTGTGAATTTCTCCATGCTTAAAAAGTATTCTGCTCATTTTTTAATTTAAAGGGCTTAATGTTACTTATGGCTTACCAGGGTTCAAACTCAAGATCACAACACACCATTCCAATCAGGTTACTGTCACTCTGCTACTTAACAGAAGATGAAAAAGACTTCATGTAACTTTAGTTTTGTGAGCACTTTACATGAAACTCATTAAAGGAATAATCTATACTTATATGTGAGAGCTAGGCATTCTTCCCATTTTATTCATGGATTTGTAAATTGTGTTTTAAAACAAGCAGTAGCATGAAGTTAGACTGGTGGTGACAGGCTCGGAATGTGGTAGAGGCCCAGATTATATAGCTGTGGCAACGGTGTCTCTCTTTACAATATGTCATAGTTGAAGTGTCACTGTTAGTTTAATTGTCCCAAAGTGTTTGTGGTTTTCTATGTTTTAGGGTTTTGCGCTAACTCAAAATTTCAACATTTTTTGGAACAAGTGAGACTGAATTTACTAGCTGATTTCAAATGTGCTGGTAGTTTTATCACAAATACAAAATTCTTTCCATTTTCCCCCTAGGAGCTTTCCTGGAAAGCTGGGTTCCCTGTTGCTATAGTAGGGGAAACTTTATAGTTGCCTCCAAGTCCAACATTTGATGTTAGCTTCATTATCAAATCAGAGCCCTGGGAGGTTACTAGTTCATTTAAATGTTTGTAGCACAGTGCTATTAACAAGATAGACAGTGGTTTTCTTGACCGGTATTTATCTGGGGATACAATAGAGGACTCAAAGGTCTGATCTTTCTAAACACCAAAGCTACATTCAGTTAACTGGGCAATGTGTGTCAGAGATTATTTTATGTCTCTATTCATGCCAGTTCTTCCATGTCTTCTTTTAATTTTATCCTCAGCCTTCATAAATCTTATTTTTTTTATCAGTTATATAAAGCCAATTGAAATTTCTAGGAAATTTCTCTATAGAAAAGTTTTGTGAAAACGGGGAAATAATCTCTGAGTTCAGCTTAGCTTTATGTGACTGTCATCAACTATATTGTCTTTCTTCTGGGTGGGAGACACTGCAATTTTATACACTGTGGAAGCTATTTCAGAACATAAATTCTGCACTTAAGTATATTTAAAATAAGTCAAGCACAAGATAAATTAAATTCTTCTGAGATAAGATTGAGAAGGGTATAATTATTTTCCCGAGGGGTGCAAAATAAAACACAGAATTTTTTGGTACGTTAGAGTTATTAGACAAGGCCTAAAGGAACTTAAATTTTATAATTCTTCTGACCCTCTTGCCTTCCCACACCCATTCCTAAGAAAATAGCACAAAAGACTTAGTTTCTGTTTGAAATGAAAGCAGCCTGTGTTTATGAATGGCATCCTATCTGAAAGTCATAAACCACTTAGAACCATGACTCACTTTCCCCACTTCTGAGTTCAATGTGCCACTCTAGAAGATCAAATGGAATAAGCCCTTGTTTTCATATAGCACCTCACCTTGATTTTACAAATTGCTTTTACATTCATTTCTTCACACTATCTGTGTGATAGCTTTATGCAGTAGATAGGAAAAAGATTATCTCCATTTATAGATTAGGAAATTTAGGCTCAGAAATTCAAGTGATGCCCACAATCCTATAATGTTAAGTGGCAGGGCTAAGATTTGATTCCTACATCATCTGAGTCTCTATCTAGTGGGCTTCCCAACATGCTAAATTTCATTCATCACACTTTATGTTGACAGAAGTTAACTTGACTTCTTATTATGTGTGAACAAAGCTATGACAGAAACTGTGTTGATAAGTTAATTTATATGAAGTTAAAGTGTCCATTCTACCCTAGCATTCTAATTGTGTTTCTGGACCAGTTTGAAATGTTTAGTCTATGCAGTGAAAAATATGAGGATCCCAGCTAGAACCCTCTTCCCTTCCCACCATCCCACCTTGCAAGCCTCAGAGATATTTCTCACAGGGCTTCTGGTTCCACATCAGATGAACAAGTAAGGAGACATGTAGTATCTTCAGTGGAAGACTATAAAAATTAAAACTCAATCCTTGAGAACACTCATCTCATTAAAATCATATATTAGGTAATTAAGGAAAAATAGGTAATTTCCCCAAGACGTCTTAGAAAACTCAAATAGTAACCTAAGGCCTCTGAAGGAAAAATGATGCACTAAAACAAGGTCTAAAATAATTCCAAGTCTATTCAACTCCGTCTCTCACTCAACTGGTGGTGGGTGGTGAGAGATGGAGGAGGCATAGAAGATGTTATATGCTGTCTTACAGTCTCATTTCCAGGTGAATGGTCTAGGAAAATGAGTCCTGTGCACACACACAATCAGGGATGGGGAATTAGTCTTTCTGGACTCTTCTTTCTTCCATATTTTAATTAAATTGTTGGCAGGAAAAACTGGTACATTGCCAAACTCTTTGTTCTTAGTACATGGTCACTCAGGTCTTCTCTCTCCCTCTCTCTCTCTCTCTGTCTTTTAGTACCTTACAAGAAAATGTACATGATAGTAGGGTAGTGTTGCCAAAATGAATATTCAATTAGTAAATCTATAACTATTTCAAATCCTTGATCTGTTTGCTTGTTTCCCTTGATAATTCTTGCCTTTTCATTCTCCTCCATTCTAATGGCATGTCTTTAAAATACCATCATTTAATTTTATTCATTTTTCTGAAATCATATAACTTTTTGAACTGTATTTTTTCCATTACCATTTATCCCCCTTATACTCCCATCCCCCACAATCACCACACTGTTGTTTATGCCCATGAGTCCCTTTTACTTTTTGCTTGATCCCTCTACCCTCAACCGCCCCCCCGACCCCATAGCTGTCAGCCTGCCCTCTATCTATGGGTCTATTTTTACTTTGCTTGTTAGTTCAGTTTGTTCATTAGATTCCCATATGAGTGCGATCATATGGTATTTGTTTTTCTCTGACCAGCTCATTTCACTTAGCATAATGTTCTCCAGGTCCATCGATGCTGTCAAAAACGGTAAAATTTTCTTCTTTTTTAGAGCCGAGTAGTATTCCATTCTGCAAATGTCTCGTTATTGTTTTATCCACTTATCTACTGATGGACACTATGGCTGCTTCCATATCTTGGCAACCGTAAATAATACTGCAATGAACATAGGGGTGCTTATGTTCTTTCAAATTAGTGTTTTGAGTTTCTTCAAATATATTCCTAGAAGTGGGATCACTGGGTCTTTTAAAAGGCAGACCCATTTTTAATTTCTTGAGGCATCTCCACACTGCTTTCTACAGTGGCTGCACCAGTCAGCATTCTGACCAGTGTTTTACAAGGGCTCCCTTTCTTTCACATTCTCGCCAGCACTTGTTTGTTAATTTACTGAGGATAGCCATTCTGACAGGTGTGAGGTGATATCTCATTGTGATTTTAATTTGCATCTCTCTGATGATTAATGATGTTGAGCATCTTTTCACAAGTCTATTGGCCATCTCTATGTCTTCTCTGGAGAAGTATCGATTCAGGTCCTTTGTCCATTTTTCCATTGGATTTTTTTTGGTGTTGAGTTTTATAAGTTCTTTATAAATGTTGGATATTAACCCTTTATTATTTTAAATGCTCTCTGGGAAATAACTTGATGTTGTTCCCAATCCCACTACTTTTCTTTTCCTAGGGAAGTTCCAAATAGCTGATGCTTTGTTGTGTCATGTCACTTGCTATTTAGTTTTGACAGAGCTGGGTTATGTATTCAAGGGAAGGAAAAAGTCAAAGAACAAAAGGAACCCAATTCATGCTGGAGATTCTCTGTCTTCCCAGTGGGACTGTCTTTTTGTTTGTTCTTCGGAGGAATGAATACTGATCAGACTAAATTTAAGACCCACAGGGAAGTTGTAAATACTATAAAATTCTTTGTGTCCCAACCAGTATAACACACTTTATGATTTCACAAAGTACTAATGAATCTCAGTAAAGACCAGGGTTTTTTGTTTTTGTTTTTGTTTTAAAGCAAAGTAAATAGAATGCCCAAGGGATTGGAATTCTCTCTCATTTTTTACTTTCTCTATTTTCTTTTACTTTTTATAGCCCCTTCCCTTCCAACATTTCTCCTTGGGAGGTACACAACTCCCAAGGTTATAGCAACAACAAAAATGACACTCAGCTTTCAGAGTAAACAAAAGCTGTGCCTGCATACAGAATCTGCTTTACTGGCCCAATTCAACAAATGCCTTTCGCATAGTCCTGTGAACAGCAGGAATTGGGATTCGGCTCCTGGAATCCAAGACTGTCTGTGGAATCCTGGCAAGTGAGAGCAATTCAAACTTTCAGCTCTGTCTCATTTCACCACATGCATATAGACAATGTGGTATGACACCATTGTGGATAGCTGTGATTTGAGGATTCCAAGAAATCATGATATGCCTGTTCTTTTTACTTTATAGCTTATCTCATTATGAAGAAAAGCTGGAATGTCTAACAATAAATGTCAATAGATATGTGATATATATATATATATTTTTATTTTAAAGTCACCTTTAAAGGATTTAAGGGAAATATTATCCTAACTCACCTGAATGAACCACAAAAAATAAAAAGCTAAAGTCTAACTTCTTCTCTTCTATTAAATTATTTTCCTCATTGATATCAAGAAACTAATATTATAATATGATATAATATAATATAATATAATATAACCTATTTAGTCTAATTTATAAGAAGAACCAGAAAAGTTTTTTAGCAATAGATGAGGTAGTAAATACTTTAGGTTTTGTGGTTTATGTAATGCCTGAACTACTCAACTCTGCCATTGCAGTGTAAATGAAGTCATAAACAGTAATGTGATTGTGTTCCAATAAAACTTTATTTATAAAAACAAGTAGCAGCCTGCCCATGGGCCATATTGGCCAATGCCTATGAGATAAAGTGTAAGAGAGATCTCAGCAGTTTTTGATACTAATGCAAGTTCTACACAATGGTATAGTTAATATAATCTGAAGTAGAATCTTTCAGTTAATCCTTCATCTGTAATATTACTTCCTAGAAGTACTATTATTAAATAAATCTAAATTTATCTTTCCAATCATTGGTAAGTAAAGAAAGGCTGTATTGAACATGTATATGACTAAAAAGGCATTGTGCTCGATTCTGTAAGAAAACAAATGTATATGAGATGGAATTCTAGATGCCACCAAAATTTACAATCTTATTAGAATTCTAAGGGATTAACCATGAACTGAAATACAAGATAGGCTCAGAAAAGTGACCTATGAAAAGGTATTTTTTTAAATTTAAATTTATTGTATTTTCCCTTTACCATTTATTCCCCCTTATACCCTCCACACTGTTATCCATGTCCATGAGTCCTTTTTCCTTCTTGCCTGACCCCTCTACCTTCTTACCCTTACTCAGAGCTGTCAGCTTGCTCTCTATCTATGAGTCTGTCTCTGTTTTGCTTGTTAGTTCAGTTTGTTCATTGGATTTCACATATGAGTGAAATCATATGGTATTTGTCTTTCTCTGACTGGCTTATTTCACTTACCATAAAATAATCGTGGTATATAAATACACAACAGAAGACTACTCGGCTGTGAAAAAGAAGAAAATTTTACCCTTTGTGACAGCATGGATGGACCTGGAAAGTTATTGATAATATATTATGTTGAAATCCAAAAAAAGCAAAGTGATTGCTAAGGCAGGAAAGATACTGAAGTGTCTCTTGGTGTAGGTCAGTATGCTGAGTGCTTTTGCTTTATCGATTTCTCATCTAGTCATGAAAATTCACTGAAGATAATAGTATTCGTTTAATTTTTTTCAAATTAGAAAATTGAGATTCAGAGGAAATACATTAATTCAAAATACTCTTTATCCCTTTTTGCCTTTGGCTTTAAGGTCATGGTAGAAGGAGTGTTTGCTTATTTCTGTTCAGCATAGCTCAGAGAAGTACATGAAAATTTTCACTTCCTGTCAAAGGCAGAAGCAGAGAGAGATGGAGTTGCCTTTGGGCTCAGTAACTTAACTAAAAAGCTGGATTGGAATTTGTGGCCTGCCCTTTTAAAACTATATTTGAACTCAGCACTGTGCAAAAGGTCAAGATCTAAATCATATTACACTGGTAAAAAATACAGTGAGGAGTGGGCTGTGAGTTTAACCACCCTTGGAACAATGGCATTAAACATCCTTTTTTGTTTTTTAAAATAAAATTTTTATTTTGAGATAATTGTAGATTCACATGCAATTGTAAGAAAGAATGCAGAGAGATATCATGTATCCTTTATCAGCTCCCTGCAATGGTAACATCTTGTAAAACTATAGTATAATATCACAACCAGGGAACTGACATTGGTGCAATATTTCAATCTTGTTTCGCTGTCCAGATTTACTTGTACACATTCGTGTGTGTGTGTGTGTGTGTGTGTGTGTGTGTGTGTATTTAGTTCTCAACAATTTTATCACACATGTAGGTTTGTGTGTCACCACCACAGTCAACATACCAAACATTTCTGGTGCTAAAGGGTCCTCTTGCCTCCCACTCACCTGTCCCTAACTCCTAGAAACCACTAATATATTCTCCATTTCTATAATTTTGTCATTTCAAAAATGTTGTATCAATGGAATCAGGAAGTATTTAAACCTTTTGGGATTGACTTTTTTCACTCAGCATAATTCTCAGGTGATCCAACTTGTGTATATCAATAGTTGATTCTTTTCTTAAATGTTTTATTTTTAAATTATGTTTTTTCTATAACAGTTGTCTCATTTTTTCCTGCATTTGCCTTCCTCCACTCATCCCACCCCACCCTCCTCTCCCATAGTCAATTCCCACTCTGTTGACCATGTCCACGGGTCATTCATACATGTGCTTTGTCTAGTCTCTTCCCCTTCTTTCCACCGTTGTGCTCCTTCCCCGTCCCCTCTGGTCACTTTCAGTCTGCTCCATGTTTTCAAGCCTGTGGTTTATTTTGTTCGTTAGTTTATTTTCTTGAATAGATTTCACTTATAGGTGAGATCACATGGTATTTGTCTTTCACTGACTGCCTTATTTGTTCCATCCATGTTGTCACAAATGGTAGGAGCTTCTTTCTTTCTTTCTTTCTTTCTTTCTTTCTTTCTTTCTTTCTTTCTTTCTTTCTTTCTTTCTTTCTTTCTTTCTAAACGCAGATTGGTTTTATTTATTTTTTAATGTCAAAATCCATTATAAAATATTAAGAAATTTAAATCCATTAAAGTCTCAGAAATTAAAACAACATGACACCAACACAGAAATAATGAAGTAGATCAATGAAATAAAATGAGCATTCTAGAAACAAACAAATATCTGTCTAACAATGTAATATATCATTAAATTGATATTCAAATGAATGAGGAAAATAAGGCTTATGCAACAAATGAGGTGCATGGACTACTATTACTTGAAATAAAACAAATGTAGAGCCCTATTTCACACATTATTAAAAACTATTCAGGTGAGTTAAAAATCAATATGTAAAATCTAAGGAGTTTTAGGAGAAAATACAAAATAATATTTTTCTTACCCTGAAATAGAATATTCAAACCCAGAAGTGATAAAGTAAAATATTGACAATATGACTATATTAAACATTTAAGATTATACAGTCATATACATATAAAAAAAGTTAAAGGACAAATAATAGGAGAGTATTCGCAACACATCTAAAAAAAGGTTAATAGTGATTTTTTAGGAAAAAATCTACATTTAATCAAAAAATGGTTAAAGAATACCAAAAAGTCATTTAAAGCTTTTTTAAAAATAAAATAAATGGCAAGAAATATACAAAAATGAGTTTAGTTTCAACAAATAATAAAGTAACAATTAAAATACATCATTGTCACAATCAGATTAATAAGTATTAAAAATATTGGTAATATCAAGTACTGGTGACTGTGAAAAGACCTTGGTATTTATGGACTCTTTTTCTTCATCTTCTTAAAGCAGTCCCTTTAACATATCTTGCAATGCTGGTTTGGTGCAGGTGTATTCTTTTAGCCTTCTTTTGTCTGGGAAATTCCTTATTTTGTCTTCCATTTTAATTGAGAGGCTTGCTGGGTAGAGCAGTCTTGGTTGCAGGCCTTTGCTTTTCATGACTTGGAATATTTCTTGCCATTCTCTCCTGGCTTGCAGTGTTTCTGTGGAGAAGTCAGCTGCTAACCATACTGGGGCTCCCTTATATGTTATCACATATTTCTCCCTTGCTGACTTTAGGATTCTTTCTTTGCCTTTGATATTTGCCATTTTAATTATGATATGTCTTGGAGTGGCCCTCTTGGGGTTCCTCTGGAATGGGATCCTCTGTGCTTCCTGATCTTGTGTGCCTTTTTCTCTCCCCAAATTAGGGAATTTTTCCATAATTACTTTTTCAAACAGGTTCTCTATCCCTTCCTCATCCTCTTCTCCTTCTGGTATCCCTATTATATGGACATTATTACGTTTCAGTTTGTCCTGCATTTCCCTAAATACCTCTTCATTCTTTTTGAGCCTTTTTTTCATTTTCTTGCTCTTTCTTGGAGTTTTTTTTCTACCTTATCCTCCAACTTGCTGACTTAATCCTCTGCTTCATCTAGTCTGCTTTTGATTTCTTCTACTGTGTTCTTCAATTCAGAAGTCGTATTCTTCATTTCCTCTTGTCTCTTACTGATAGTTTCTATGTCCTTTTTCATGCTGATATAGTTTGCAGTAAGTTCCTCACAGTTTCCCTGTAGTTTTTTGTAATTCTCTCTGAGCTCACTCAGCTCATTGAGCTTCCTTATAACCATTGTTTTGAAGTCAATATCTGGTAGTTTACCTGCTTCTATTTCATTTAGTTCTCTTCCTGGGGATTTCTCCGTTCTCTTCAACTGCAAGGTGTTTCTCTGTCTTCCCATTTTTTGTGAGAGTCTTCTTTTTTTTTTTTTGCTTCTGCTTCTTAAATTGGTCTGTCTTGATTTCTTGACTTTGTGTTGTGAACTTCTATGGTAGGAGACTGCTGTTTTGTTTTGTTTTTTTTTCTTTCTGGATCTGCCTCTGATGATGTCAGATGTTGATCCTGTCTGACCTTAGATAGTCTGTTTGAGACTTCCAGGAATCTACTGTCTGTGGCTGTCTCTTCAGCTCTTAATCTAGTCACTCTGCACTTAGCAGGCTGGCTTAGACACCACAAGGTGGGGCAGAGTCCCTCCTGGGGGCAGAGTTATTGGGTCATCTCATGCTGCTTCCACTCAGGGGATTGGTCTGCCTGAGCCAGATGGCTGCTGCCATATAGGAGAGGTGTCAGCACTGGGATCCCTCCAGCTACTCTCTCAGTTCTCTCCCCAAAGCCTCCATTTACAGTCTGTCCTCAGACATCTCTAGACTGCTCAGTACCCCATTTAGTGAGGGATCTACTCTCTGTGGCTGCCACACTGTACTCAACAGTCAGGCTTTAGCACCACCAGGCCAGGGCCGAGTCCCTTCTGGGTGTGGGGCTATCATGCCCTTTCAGCTGTTGCTGCTCAGCAGAGTAGTCTGCCTGAGCCAGATGGCTGCTGCCATGGAGGGGACGAGTCAGCACCAGGATCCTGCTAGCTACTCTCTCAGTTCTCTCCCCAAAGCCTCCTTCCCCAGTCTCTCCTCAGGTGTTTCTAGACCACTCTGCCCCCACCTTTGCTGGAAACCAGGGTAAGTGGCTGCAAATAAAAATTTACACGTTGGTCCTTTAAATGGCTCTTTTTGTCTCCAGCAGCCTGTCTCTGGCAGAAAGCAACCCTGACGCTTTGTGCAGATGGCTGTTATCTGTGTACTTTTTGGTTTCTGGTGCTCTTGGTTGGATATCCCTGCTTACGGTTTAGACCCCACTCTTCTTAGGGGGATCCAACCGGCCGTTTCAATATCCTTCTCATGCTGCGGTCTGTGGGTGCCCTACCCACTTTCTTGAGTCTCTACTGCACACCTTACCAGTTAGGTTGTGCTAAAGCTGATTCTTCTGTCTGTCTGAGGTTAAAAGGCTCCTCTCTAGCTATTGTTCAGTTGTTTGTTCCAGATGATTTCTCCACAATTTAATTATAATTCCAGATTGGTCCAGAGAGGAGGTCAGTGTGACTTCCACTCACTCCTCCACCATCTTTATTCTCACAATAGACTATTTTGAATGAAATGCCAAAATACTCCAGTAAGTATAGAAAGAGATTGTAAGCTGATAAAAAATATGGGATGATACTTCTGAAAACCCTCTGCAAAGCTAAACTAAGGCAGAGTAAATCTCTAATGCCATGAGGATAATTCTAACAGTTATTTACTAGTGTTTACACCTTACAGCTCATTGTAAATATCATTATTACCTCATTGGGTAGTAAGTCATTTCAACTCTAGTACCCCAATTTTCTCCTCTGGAACAATAAAAAACTGCACCCATGTTTATCATTAAGTTCACTTCCAAATTGAAAAACTAACTATATCTGAGATTCTCTAACTTGTTGTGATCTATACCTATGAATTACATATATGTGGCTTTTGGGTATTACACTGTCCATCAGTCTTTAGAATTAAGTAATAAGCCAGAAAACATATGACCTAAGACACAGTAAAAACTAGAGACAACACAAGTAATACTGACTTTGAACATATCCTTTATAGTAAACAACTCCATTTAAAAAAAATTGAATTCAACATGTATTCATAGTATTCCATGGATTTGGCATTTTTCACAAATCCTCCAAAGGCAGAGTTATCAGATTGTCAGATCTCATGAAAAACCTTTGGGAAGAGAAAGTTCAGTTGTGCATCTTCCTTCTGAGTACTGCTGAGTAGATCTGAAGCTCAAGAACAAGGGATCAGATAATCAGGGACTAATGATTTCCCATTTTTCTTTCTTTTAGATGATTAAGGTATGTCTGGTTTGTGCCTCATCCCTTTTTCTTGCATTACAAACATTACACATCACAGGCAACCCTGCCTCCACCAGCCAGAGATTTTGCTGAGCATCTCTGTACTTAGCACAGGGAGCCTGATCAATTAGTCCATTTAACGGGAGCTCCCCAGCCAGCCTCCCTCTGGAAAATAGGTGAGAAATTCTTATATTCCTCTCAATATGTTAATCAGACAACTGGTATCACAGTTCTCTAACTGTGTAATACCAGTCCCCCTTGGCAGATATATTTTATTTGGATAATGATGTGAAATTTAAGATCTACGTTTCAATTGTGCAGAGCCATAGGCAGTTGTCAATTTTAGTGACAGACATAGACCTCGAGCTAAATTCCTGTGCACAAGCAAAAATTCCAACAAGCGTAGCACAATTCTGGTCCCTTAATAGAAATACATGTTCTCCCATCGAGGGGCAGCATTTTTAAACAGTTCATCACATCTCTTGGTACCAGCAAATCATTAATGCTCTCGAATATTTCCTTTAACATGGGCATTGGTGACTTGAGCCATCAACCAGCTTGACAGGAAAGCAGATGGTTATAACCTGAGAGCCTACTTCTTCTCTGGGAAAACAGTGCTGAATATATATATACACTATCCTTTCTTTATCTCTCTGCAGTTTTTCTAGCAATGTTGCTAGTTAATAAGTCCAAACTCCAAGGCAAAAGAGAAGAGCTCTCAAATGCTGAATTTCTGAGACCTTACAGGGGAGAATTCCCACTGCTAATCTTGCTGTTGGCAATTACATTAAAGAAACAGCTAGTGAGTGAACTTCATGGCCTGAGGCATTGGTAATGTGATGAGCGGCCTCTAACCTTCAGGTCACTGGTTCAAATCCAACCGTGGCTAATGGGGGCTGAACAGCATCTCGTATTCTAGGTAAAATTATTTGTTAGATTTGTGAAAACATACATCAGGACCTCAGGCAAATGTACCAAAATAAACATCACAATTAATCCTAACCCACTGGTATTATGATTTAGCATTTAGTGAGTTTTAACCAGCCAAGGAGAGAAGAAGGAAGGGAAAACAACATGTCTGCAAATTATGTGCTCCTCTTGCAAAACTGGTTTGTACTATGTCCTCAAGGTAAGTAAACTGGGGCTTTGTCTAAGCTTAGAGTAAGGGAATTCCAGAGACCAGCCTCCACTTCTATGAAATGCAGAGCAGGAACATCTGCAAATGAGCTGGCTGAGTTTTCCTGTTCCAGCATGGACAGGGAGAGATGCTGTCTTTCCACTGACTTGTTTACATACTTCTAGGCACTAATCTGTGGCTCAAATAAGAAGACAAATTCCTATTATTGTAGGGATAATACTCATCAGATTTCCTCCCTGGACCTTATTTTCTCACCTGTAATATGAAGGGTTTTGGGGGAAAAAATCTCTGAAGTCCCAACTAGATTTGTGAATCTGCAATTATTATGCCTATAGCTCTGAGCTCTAGAATGTGAACAGATCTTTACTCCCCAATTAAGTCAGTATCAGCACCTTCTCCATGCCCTGCAAAGACACACGGAGATCTTCAACATGGACCCACATGTAGGCTTGGAGGTCACTAGGGAAAAATCTAAACTCCGTCTCTACTCTTCCCTGCTGTGTGTCCTGCAAGGAGCGTCCCCTTCCCAAGCTCCAGGTAGGTCCCTCACTGACAGAAAGAGATAATATCTACTTCCAAGTGTGTGCCTGGTACATAGTATGTGCCCAAAAAATGGTAGATATTTTCTTAATAATTACTTTTTCACTACCCCACACCCTTACCCGAAAACCATTATAGAGTCGGTATTTCTTACTCACTCATTCCAGGGATCCTGAAATTTGAACTTTTTTTTCAAATCTAGGTAATCAGAAAAAGGGACCTACATGGTGCCAGCTGTTGACTATTACAACCTCACTTCTGAATAAAGTGAAGATGCTTGCTCTGCTTGAACTGAGGAACTGTAAAAACTGAGGGCAAAACAAAGTGTTTTGATACTCTTAAGAAAACCTTTAGTTAGGACAAAGAAAGAAACTGAAGGAATGTTCAAAACTGTATTTTATTTAGTAAGAGACACTGGGGGATAAATCAACTTTGAACTGATAATTGGAGATGGCTTTACGACTCATGTTCAGTTCGTTTTTGGACTCAGCTTGTCTATCTACCTCCGCCTTATCCTCTCATATTTCCCCGACTGTATATTAAGTCTGTCCAGAAAAAGTCCAGGTATTTTTAATATAATGAAAACAGTTTGCACACCATCAATGTAACCTGGCAGCTAAGGAGAGTGGATTGGAATGTGCATGTGTGAACAATGACGACTTCACTGTATTAGTCAGTGGGGGCAATAGACAGCATTGAATGAGCATGTGTACTGTGTGGCTGTTGCATTCAAAATGACTGAGCGAGTAGAGCAATGAATCTGCATCAAATTTTACATTAGCCTTGAACATTCCTCTACAGAAACTATTCAGATGATTCAGAAGGCTGCAGCTATGGGCAACTGGTGATTGGCAGCTTCATCATAACAATATGTCCATGCATGCATCACATCTCATGCAGAGTTTCTGACAAAATATCAAATCACCCAGGTGACTCAGCCCCCCCAACACCCAGGCTATGATTTCTGGCTTTTCCTAAAACTAAGATTTCAGACCATTAATGAGATTCCAGAAAATACAATGAGGTAGCTGATGGCAATTGGAAGAATGGTGTGAGATCTCAAGGTGTCTACTTTGAAAGAAACTGAGTCATCATTGTCCTATGTACAACATTTCTTGTATTTTGTATCTTCTTCAATAAATGTCTCTATTTTTCATATTGCATGGCTGGGTAGCTTCTGAACAGACCTCATATACCCAGATTGCTAATTGTTTACTGCAATGGCTCATCAGTTGACATTTCTTGAATAAAAGATAAAATTCTCTTTGACTACTTAAATTATTTTCAGATGTACAGATCTAGAACAGGTTTTCTAAACCTTAGCACTATTGACTGTTTACAAGGATAAATCTTTGTTATAGGGACTGTTCTGTGCATCTCAGGATGTTTAGCAGAATCTTTGTGCTCTACCCACCAGATACAAATAACATGTTCCCCGTTGTGACAACCAAAATGTCTCCAGATATTATCAAATGTCCCCTGGGGTATCAAAATCTACCCAGTTGAGAACAACTGATCTAGAGACCCCACCCTCCCCTCCTCAAGCCATTTGGAAAAATAATGCCAGTGGAAGGTAAGTAGTTGGCTTTTTCCCAGAGAGCAAAGGGGTATGGTTTGTGTTGTGTTTACTCAACTTTCAAGTTATATGTAACTATTGTTTTTCTCTCTGCTTTCTAAGCCCTACACAGAGCTGTGGAGATTATATATATATGTTTAATAAATAATTATATATATATAATGTTGGGCTATAGTGTTACCTTGGGATTTAGAAACAGGAACTGGAGGACTGGTGTTGCTTTTATTTGACAGTTTCTGAGATTCTGTGTCTATTGATATTTGATGTTTTCCAGATAGAACACAAAACAACATACAGTTCAGCTGTTGATTAAAAGAAGTATAGCAATTTCCAAGGAAAATCCAGAAAAGCATGTGGTAGAAATCCAACCACAAAGGAACGCCACTGCAACAGGAAGTAGTTACTCAAGAGACAGAGCATGACAGAGCTGGAGCCATGGAGGAGGAAATCAGAGACATAAAAGGATGCCAGCCTCACAACCAGAGCTGTGTGTTTTCAGAACTCTAAGACAATAAATAGATTCAGTGTTATCTTAAGATTGATTGGTACTTAAACTTTGTTATGAGTGAATATGTCAAGATAGTAACAGAAAAGTCCTGAAAATATGCAAAGAAAATTATTACACAATAACCTCCATAACTCAAGGGGGAAAAAGAGATAAAGGGCCCAGCCACACCACCTGTGCAATAGTTTGAAACTGGTTAAACTAGATTGGACAGCTTCCTGGCACTCTGCATTTTCCAAATGCAAGCACTGTTCTGGACCATATGTATATAAGGATATACATGTATCTGATGTCTTGCAAAGATCCTTGATCGCCAGGTAGCTTTGTAGGGTACTTTGGCAGTTAGCCCAAGCCTCTCCAAATGTGTGTTGTTACATGTCAGCTACAGAAATATGTTACTGACAATTTCTTTCTTTTTCTTCTGTTTGTGTGCTATGCACTGAAATAGCACACTCATAGTTGTCCTTTATCATCTCATATTTTTCTTAAGAGCCAGACTCAGATGAGACTGAAGAATAATATATTTGGGAATTCACGCCTTTAGACTCTTGCACTTTGCCTGTGCTAGAAGCCTGGGAAGAGGCAAGTGGAAAAAGGATGGTGGAAAGAGGGGATGGAGGAGGCAAGAAAGAAGGGTAGACTCAAATGGTTTCTACCCATTTGTTGAAAGATCCTTGTAAGCTTCCCTCCCATCTTCTCATGTGCTAGTAAGTTACTCCTTACAAGACAATAAGGTATGTTCATCATTTCAGAATCTATTAAAGGGCAACCCCCTGGTTCCACAGTCAGACTTTGCTTTTGCAGGAGCTTTTCTGGGTTTGGAATTAATTAATTAGCTATTCCTCTTCAATGTCTTTTCCTTGCTCCCTGTAAGGAATCTAGAAATACCAATTTCCCAACCTCTTCCCCACTCAAAACACCACCAGTGGCAGAACATACATTTTGCTGCTCACTAATACAAAATAGTACAAGCTCCCTTTTTGAAGCAAAGGCAGCCATGTTGAGTCTGCAAAGGGGTCTTGAAAGGATGGAGGGATGCCTCTCTGGGCAGAGAAGACAAGACTCTATTGGTATTTACAGCCAAGTACAAGTTAGAGTCATAGCCAGACTCATTTTCTTCAAAAATAAAAAGGCAGCAAAACATAGATTGTGAACAGCTCAAGAATTCACAAAATACTTTTCACCTCTAATGAGTTTTAACAACTATTAAAGGAATTTGTGCTTGGGATTTAAACAAGACAAGATATTCAATCACAGACTTCCTTTCCATTGAAATGTGTAGAAGATTAGCAATGTCCCCTTAGTTGACAGAGCAGCTAGATAAATTGTGTGAGTGTTTTTTGAGTGATCTGTAAAACAGAGTAATAGCAATTATCTTAACAAAGTTACTTTGCAGATCAAATGTGATGGCCTATGAGAGCACTTTGAAAATAAGAAGTGGCATGGAAGTGTAAGATGTTATTAACAACAATGGTTATTTGTTTAAATAACAACTCAGTATCTGGCAGATCATGGATGTGGCATGAAGGTAAGTTGCGTCCTGTTCTGAAGTATGTGTTTGCCCCACTATTACCTATCAACCTTGTTCAAGACCATGGTGATATGTTAATTGCATCCTGTTTTTAAGGAGTCTTCACCACCATGTTCACTATCAAATGCTTGAGGTTATTTATAGCCCTGGGCTTGTTTTTGTCACATGAGCAAAGGACATCACCGAAGAGGATGCTTGCACAGTATATATAATGATCACAAAGTCTGCCCTGTATTCACATCTGTGTTTTACCTTTTGCTTTCATGGTGACATTTTTTTTTTTTTTATAAAGACCACCTCAGTCCCAAAGGGACTTAATATTGAAGATAGACAATTAATACATGGATATGAATAATTCAAGTGCAAATATTAAAGGAACAAGTAAATAATTTTATAACAGACAGATCACATGCTTAAAAAATCATATCCATGTTTTTTTATTTTTTATTTATACCTTTAACCAACATTTTATTAAAAAATTTTTCCATGCTCCTTATGATCTCTCATATCCATGATTTTTTAAGCACTGGACAAGGCTAGTGTTTGAGAAGGGGAGAAAGTTTATGGAAGTAAGGAATGCTGTTTATTGAACTTCCCAGTGATTTCTCTTTGGAAACATTCTCAGAAACATTTCTTTTTTGACAGTAAGGGAAGAATTTGTATGTTTTCCTGCCAGTATCTCTTCTCCAAGAGAAAATTCCCAACTTTCAGAAACAAAATACATAATTTCCATGTTTTATTTTTTGGAAAAAAGAAGGTACTACTTCCTGATTATACTACTTTGTTATTACTCGAGGCAAGAAAATACTTACAAGGAATACATATATAAACTACTTAATTAAATAACTAATATATTCGAGTTAATACTTATCCCAGGAATAATTATCAACATGATGTAATTTCTTCCTTTTTAATAGTAATTTATATTTTAAAGTTACTAAAATAATGAGTTTAGTATAGAGCCTTAAAAAGAGAGAAGACACTATTTTTACATGAAATCTATATTAGATGCCACTTGAGACAATCATTCTAAGGAGTTTTCTGAATATTCAATAATTTGGCAGACTGAAAATCTAAAGAAGAGGCTTTTTCAAATACCAATTACCTTGTCCTCAATTTTTTAATAAAATGTTGGTTTTTAAAAGTCTTTTGAGTATTATAAATTATTATAAAATAATATAATAATTTATAATAATATAATAATTTATATATTGGTTGAGTGGGAAAGTGGTTGAGGGCAGAGTGGGAAAGGTGAAGGGATTAAGCAAAGGAAAGACAACACCTCATAGACACAGATAACAGTATGGTGACTACCAGAGGAAAAGGAGGATGGGGGAAGATAGAAGAAGGTAAAGGGGGGATAAAAAGGTGATAAAAAGGAGACTTTATTTAGGGTGATGAACACACAGTACAATATACAGATGGTATATTATAGAATCATACACCCGAAACCTTATAATCTTATTAACCTATATCACCCCAATAAATTCAATTAAAAAAAAGAAAAAGGAAAAAAAGCAAATTTACATACATATTTAAAAATGGTAACCCATATTGAATTACAGCTAATAAACACAAAGTCTACATATTAGTAGGGAGAACATCTGCTAATTTATAGGCAATTCATTAAAATGCTAAATATTAATACGTTTCAGTTCTGCCTTCATTTAGTGCTGGTTGAATCATGAACCTCATCAAGGAACCATTAAAGGCTCAAGTTCGGCACTGCACAAAAAGAACAGCACAGACCTGTTTCCTGCTCCCTGGGGGCTCAGAAACCAATTTATAAAATAATAATGTAGGCAAAAAATTTACAGACAATAGGTAAAAAAAATGAAATCATCATCTTTACAGGTAATATTCTACATTGTGTACTTCCCCCTCTGTAAGTATTTTTAGAGAGAAGAAATCAGTACACTCTACATAGTAGGCATACAGGTAATGTTTCTTAATTAAAATTAGGAATTATTCATGATTTTTATGGGCCAAAGCCACATTCTCAAATAGACTCACTATTTTGGTAAAGATTTGTGCAAGAAATCTGCAAGAAGTCAAAAGCCAAAGACCCCAGAGTCAGTCCTCTAGGTGCCTTTAAAAGGTCTCCACAGGCGGCAGGCGGGCGCATGCCTGCAGTGCTCCCTCATAGAAATGCAGAGAATGCTGAGGCTGTTCTATATAGAAAAAGGGAAATGACAATAAGATTAAAAGCAAGGGGTCCTGAGAAAAACTTTAGCTCTCCCCCAACAGCTACCTGCCCCTCAGACCTAACAAATATCAGAAACCGATGGTACCTCCTTTGCTGTTTGTTCTTGGATACAGAATTCTTCATTAAAGTTGAGGGATTAAATATAGCACTTTAGCTAATTAATTATAGTTTGATCATTTTGACACCTCCAAATGACTCAGCCACATACCTTGAAGCTTTGTCAACTCAATTGCATCTTTATTTTTGTTGCCTTTAACCAACAATGAAGACGAATGCCACTCTTTCTAGTTTTCAATCACCTCTACAGAAGTGCTCCCCTGGCAATGTGCAAGGACAGACCTAATTAATCCCTCATCTGCCCTCCGTGGTGTCTATACATCACACTGGCAGTTGGAACTGCTGCTTGTTTTAAGGCTATTGCTGGAATGAAAAGCTCATCTGTTTTTCAATAATTTTACCACAGGTGGTGATTTGTAATTAGAGAGAGCAGAATCCAAATTTTGGTGTGTGCCTACTTGTGCATATGTGTGTGTGTGTGCACTTGCATATGCGTGCATGTGCTTTGTAATTCACAGTGGGCACTTATTGCAGAAAGTGGGGGAGGAAAGAAAAGAAGTAGCACAGCAGGAGAAAAGCATAGACTTTTGCACCAAGCTGAACAACAAGACTTTAAAAGAACTGATATTTTTGGTATTGGTTTTGGTTTTCTCCTCAAACCAGTTTTAAAACTGATATGGTCAACTACTGGTCAGAGAATAAACGCTTGGAGAAACAGAAAAACCCATAAGATTCAGGAAAGCTTAGGCCTTGCTGGTTTCCCTGGAGGGGGCATATGCTTATCATGAGTGTATGGAGGTATATGAAGGAGGGTCAAGGTGAAAGTGTCCTCTTGGACATTGGTCTCCCGTGGCCTTCTGGTCTCGTGATGAGAGGAAGCACTTGTATTCTCATCCTGCTCCTGGGTGGAACTTGCTGCAACTGGAAAGATAGTTTAGCATGAGGAAGCAGTCTGGCTAGGTTCAGACAAGCAGCCGGGAGAGGAGATTTGCTTTCAGGTGGGTGCAAATGCCCTGATAAAAGCAACTTAATCCCAGGACTTTAGCAGTTACTACATTGCCATCCCCCTGACACTCACCTTGATTACTTTCTGTGTTCTTCTTGGCCAATTCAGACTCGACTCTAGTCCTCAAGGCTCTGGTTTTCCATGAAGACTTGCTCAGTCATTTCAGTGTGCCATTCATATTCTGCAAATGGCATGGCTTCAGGCCTGAAAGACAGCTCAGGGCTTTCAAATGTCAGTTAGAGCAAAAATGTCATAGCTGTCCAACTAGACTGCCAACCCCGACAGGGGAGGGGTATTTTTTGAGGTTTCCTCTTGTCCCAGGACCATGTGTAGAGCTAGTGTGTGTGTGTGTGTGTGTGTGTGTGTGTGTGTGTGTGTGTGTGTGTGTATCTCAGATTGGATTCATCTTTATGATTCCCAGTGCAAACTATAAAAGGGAGACTGAGGGAGCGGGGAGAAGTGAGGTACCTACTTAACTTGGGCACAAAGTCAAAAGTAAAATACCTTAAAAGAATTAATGTCTAAACTCTGGCAGAATGTTCCAGGCTGCAAATATTATGAATTACTGGGAATAAATGATCATAGAATCTTCTTCAGAAAGTATTTGTTTGTTTCTAAGAACTTTCCTAAGTGCAGTTTGCTTCAGGGGTGGTGGGTCAAGGAAAACTTTGGTGTAGGTTCCTTCCAATTGCAGACTTTTACAATTATGGGTTTGGTAGTGACAGAGGATGGTGGGGTAGATGTAGAGAAATAGAACAGTGACTCCACAATAGTTTCTTCCAACTATTGTTTGTTTGTACAGAAAGAGACTCGTTTACACTCCTTGGGATCATGGAAGGATAAAGTCACATTGTACTGTAAAAATATGAGATCTATGTCAAAGGTCAGGATGCTCTTTAATCAAGAGATTTTCCCATTAAAAGGAAACTCTTGCCTTGTTCTCTAGGGCTTTCTTTCTGCAAGAGCAAGTTTACAGAATCACAACAGTGCTGATCCATACCACACTTCCCATTCTACTGGGTCTCTATCCTTTCACACCTGGTGACTGTGGGAAAGAAAGAGTTAACCCAAACAATTGGAAAGCAGCTGGATCCTATAATATGTTGTCTTCCCATTTAAATAGTCATATGTATTCTGATTAGACTAATATCCTCACATTCTTAATTTAACATACATGACGGACATTATCTGCTATGTTCAATTAAGAAAAAGAAAGTAAATACTATAAATGCAAAGAATAGCTTAGATCATTTGCTTTTAAAACTATATTTCTGGTTGGGTTTTATAGCTTAGACCGTGCATTTTTGTTGTTTTCCTCCTCAATTACTTATATCCCTAACTATTAATACCTCCCTCTATTTTATGTGAAATCTTTATTTTTAGTCTGATTTCTCACTATTTCTGTACATGGATTTTCCTCTATCATTAGGATCCTGCTTTCATATGCTGTAGACATGGGGTATAAATTCTCATTTTTGGGTCTGTACATACACCATTCCCTTCACAGTGAGTACCCTTGCAGCTTTCCTCACCACTTAAAAATCATGCCTTTTTCAACCAGACTATTCCATTTGACCATGATGTCTTCTTCTGACCTCAATGCTCTTAGCACGTGTACCATACTGAAAGGCTCTATGCCCAGTACCAGGGCAATATCTCATGTTCTACCACAAGATGCTTCTGTAATTTTATATTTGTTATTATTTGATGCTGATAGCATCATGTGATACATTAATGCTTTATTTTTAAATTAAGTTATAAGCATGTCTCTTCTTTTGACTCTCATAGTATTTAGTACATAGCAGTCAATAAATATTCAATAATTTGCTTTTAAAAAGCACATGGAGTATTGTCCTTCCATTTCCTGAATCTGTACTTCAGTGAAATAGGAGGAGAAATATAAGGTAGTGAAAGTCTCTACAAAAGGATCGGGAAACTAAGTCATATGTCACAGAACCAAAGGTGGTGGAAACAATTGTGTTTCTGCAGAATTGAGAAATTATCTCATACTTAGACCTAGACTTAGCTGGATGGAATTTTAGAGCTAATTTCCTCTAACTCCTTTCAGTGATTGAGAAAACTGATATTCTACAATAAGCAGCTTGATCTTATATCTTTTACATTGTAGCTGGAGAAATGTCTCATAATATTAGTACAGTTTAATATACTTCATAGTTTTCAAAGTATTTCTATACATCTATTTTTAACTCCCATTATAACATTTTAAGAAGTTTTTTTGTTATCCCATTTCCTTCTACTTTTTTTTCAGATTAGTAAGCTTTTAGAAGTTTTGTCCTCACTCCACAACAGAGCCAGGACTAAGATTGGCATCCTGGATTATCTCTCCCTAGGTAATCTCTTCCATCCATTTTCCTGAAGTCAAATATATGTTGCCATCTCAGAACTTGTCTCTGAGTTCCAGATTCTCACACACACACACACACACACACACACACACACACACACACACACACAGACGTAATCTTGTTGAATAGGAGCCATGGGAATGGGGAAGTATGAAGATAAAATGTTTCTAGTTAGAGGGAAGAATATGTTTAAACTCTTGAGGTGAGGAGTCACATGCTAACTGTAAAAAAGGAAATGAAGGCTGAAATACAGGGTTGGGAAGGAGAATATGTGTATATGTGTGTAGAAGAGGGTCATCCTCTTCTTCACATTTCTACTTGGAATGTCCCCAAAATACTCCAAACTTAATATTATCTAAAGCCAAACCCATTATGTTTGCCAAAGTAGCCCACATCTGGTCTTATTCCAATATTTCCAAGCATGATGAAGAATATCCTCTTTCATCATCATTCAAGCTGGAAATCTAGCACTCAACCTGAGCATCTCTCTCACCCACTGTATCAGTTCACAATCAAGGAGGCCTGGTAATTCTACCATCAGAACACTTCTTCATTCCCCTCACTCTCTCTACATAAACCTCCTCCACTTTAGTCTCTGCCACTGCTGTCTCTTGTCTTCTTGCACCAATCTCCTCCCTGGTCTTGATGGTTTTACTCTGCCCATGCACTTCAGTCTGTTCTTCCACAGTCTATCCAGAGCAACCTTTCAAAAACATATAAATTTGACAAATTTATCAACCTACAAAAATTCTGCAATGACTTCCCATTGCTCTAAACATTAAGTCTAAATATCTTCAATTAGTTTTAATATCTCTGAAACTTTCATGTATATACAAATCACCTGGAAATCTTTCTAAAATGCTACCTTTTGCCCCAGCAATTCCACTGCTGAGATTATACTCTGAGAATCCCAAAATACCAATTCAAAAGAATCCAAGCACCCAAATGTTCACAGAAGCACAATTTACAATAGCCACATGCTAGAAACAAACTTAGTGCCCATCAATAAATGAGTGGATCCAAAAAGTATGGTACATTTACACAATGGAATATTATGCAGCAGAAAAAAGAAAGAGCTACTACCCTTCGCAACAGCATGGATGGAACTAGAGATCTTTATGCTAAGTGAAATAAGGCAAAGGGTGAAAGAAAAATACCATGTGATCTCACTTATAAGTGGAACCTAATCAACAAAACAAACAAGCAAGGAAAATATAACCAGCAACATTGAAAGAAAAAAGAAACCAACTGAAACAAGTGGGAAGGAGCGAGGGGCGTAGCAGGGAAATGAAAGGGAATGGTCAAATCAAGGAACATGTATGAAGGACACATGGATGGAGCCAAGGTGGAGAGGGATTGAGTGGGGGAGGTTGGGTGGGAGGGGCAGGAGAAAGTGGTGGTGGGTAAATGGAGACAAATGTATTTGAATAATAAAAATAAAAAAATATGATATGTCAGTCTGGGCCTGAGATTCTGCATTCATAACAAGCTCTCTGGTGATGTCAACGCTGGTGGTGTTCAGATGGCACTGAGTAGCAAGGACCTAGATGACCATTATTGCTCTGGTCCACTATTTTCAGATGTCCCTTCTCTCTCTGTTTTCTATCCAGAGTAGCCTCCTCTTCATTCCTTGAAATTAGCATGCTCTATCTCAAATCAAGCCATTGAATATAGTCATTCCTCTACACAGAGTTTTTCTTCTCTAACCTCATTTTCCCACACCCTCAACTCCTATGTACCTTGCCCACTCATATTCACCTCTTGGAGCTTACCTTCATACCCACTATGACACCTACCTGAATTTTCCTTCACAGAACTTAACACAGTTTATTTTAAGTCCATGTTATTATTTGGTTAATACATTTCCTTAGTCTCCAGTCTCCATGAAGATTAATCTTGAGTAAAATCCAAGAATTGTGCTATCAGGGATTCAAGTATGCTTATGGATCCCTCTCCTGGCCCCTCAGAAAGAGCTGGATACCAGAAAATGGCATTATTTCATTACTGTCTTGAGTGAGAGATGAGCACCAGACACCTGGATACAGGCCAAAGGTGGCAAGTGGTAGAATTTTCTCTAGTAGCAGGCAAGAGAAAGGGAGCAGAGCTGAGGTACCAGAGGCCAAGTGTGAGTCACATGTCACTGGTCTGTTTTGCTTATCATTAAATCCACAATTGCCCAATGCTTGGCATGTAGAAAAATTTAATAAATGTTCTTTGAATGAATAAATAAATATAAGTAACCAAAATGCTTACCTCCTTATCTGACTGCCCTTCTAAACTAGCACAAGGTACATATAATGTGAGTCACAATACAAGCCACATATATAATTTAAACTTTTCTGGAAGGATTAAAGCTTATATATATATATAAAACAGGTGAAGTTAATGTTAATAATATATTTTGTTTAACACAAAATGTTATCATTTTAACATGTGATCAATATTTTACCTTCTTTTCAAACTAAGTCTTAAAAATACAGTATGCATTTTATGCTTATAACATGTTTCAGTTCAGATTAGCTGTTAGATGTAGAGCTCTAAACTATTGGCTTCACTCTACATCTCTTGAATGAATATATGACCTGGCATACATGGTGAAATGAACATCTAGAAGAGGGTAGAGCCAACAGCTGCAAACCTGTTACATCCCTCATTCTATGCCCCTTACAATAAAGTTATCTTTTTACCCACTGCTGTGTGCTGTGTGCACATGTTCCTCTCATCTGAAAGCCTACGGTGTGAACAACTCTCACTATTGAGAACGTAAAACAGAACTGGAAATAGAGTCTAAGTGCTTTTATTTCTGTACCAACATGCCTGAAGGGTAGAAACAGTTTTTAAAACATCTTGTAGTTGATTTGGAATCTTGAAGGAAGGTGATTGAAGGATTCCTGGTTTTACATCATTTGCATGCTCCTAATGAGCCACTGACAATTCTAGGTAACATGCAGCCTGTATATATTTACATGCATTAGCACAGGCTGGTGACAAGTAACAGCTCCTTAATAAAACATTCAAGACAAATTCACAGTGACTTCTGGGAAAGCCATTCATAAACACGTGTGTAATTTTAAAATTAATCAAATGCATTCCTTGATCTGTGCTGCACAGTGTGAGTAATATCACATAAGTTGTGTGCTAAACATTGTATATTTTTATTTGTAACTCAAGGGATCTTAATTCTACACATAAGCTTTTTAATGTAGGTTTTAGAGACACTTGGAAAATAGGCTGCTAATCAAATATAGCAGGTGTTTTTATCAGGCCTGTAGAGATTCTTAAATGCCAACAATATAAGCCAAATGTCCTTCAGGCCCCACCCCCTAAATCCCAAGGGAAGGTCACTTTCACAGCTTGTTCGTTGGTGTGCTGATCAACATTTTCATCAACCATGAGACAGAATCTGAGCAGCTTCCCCCAACCTCACCTGTGTCAGTCTTTAGATAATTAAGGGGAAGGGAATGGGGGACGAGAGAGGCCTCACACAGCATCAGAGCCCCACTGCAGTTCTGTTGGAAGCCTTCCTTGAAGCCATCTGGCGGTGGACTGTTGAGGTTTAAAAGTCCAATTTTTCTGCTCACCCAATGGGATGGGCCCAAACTAGGACTCTGATTTTCCATAATCTGCTTGCCAGCATTTTTAGTTTTTCTTACTTGCTCTTTCTCTTAGTTTCTATGCTGCCATTATAGCGAGTTCCTTGCCATCTTTTGAGTGCCTCTGAGAACATTAGTTCTTTAGTCAAAAGGAAGCAATACTCTTTTCTAGTAGTACTCAGCTTTCAGAAAAGATGCCCACAACAAAAGTGGGTCCCTACAGTCAGTCCTTTCGGTTCATTCCACTACACGGTCTTAGCAGGGTACACATTTCCTAGAGAATGGGCTGGTTAAGGGAAGCTCAGAAGCGGTCCCTTTCTGTGCATACCCTGAACCACTTGTCTCTCCCTACTCTCTGGTTCTGCTACTAAATCTAACCCCTTGCAGCCATGTGCTGCAAAAGAGAGAATATTTTTTTTCTTTTAATTTCTTTATTACCCAACTGCACTCTGAATTCAAGCAAGCTCTCCCTCCCCTCTCAGATAGGCTGACCTGTGAATGCATTTAAACTCCAGTGGTGGACAAGATTCGAGTATTTTCTCTTAGAGCTCATTGGCCTATAGTTACACACTTATTCAAGTGTCTCTCAGCATTGTGTGACAGATAAGGAGTATGGGTATGCTCATAGAACATGAAGTACTTCCAGGAGATGTCCTGTCCATTACAAGAAATCCTCTTACATCAGGTACAGCAGCTCTAAGTGTGTTGTGACCTTGGAGTTAACAAAATTGAAATAATCAGCTTCGTGGACAGTAGTGTGGTGATTGTGGAACAAGGAGGTTAAATGGTAATGGAAAAAATACAGCAAATATTTCCATAATGTATGCCCTCATAAGAAGGAAATGTAACTTATGTATGTGTCATAGTAAGAGTAGTTATTTAAGTCAATTTTCTTTGTGCAAAGTATGTTGGAATGTGCAGGTTCTAGGATGACATTGCAAGTTGTCTAGTTGAGAGAGGACTTTGCGAGTATTAGGAGAATGGGAATTTTCATGTATGTGATCGTTAAGCTAAATAACAAGACATTGACCTGTTCTTTGCATACTTTACTTCCTTAGCAGCTAATAAGTATTTGTGATGCACCTCCTCTTTGAATTTAGCCTTTTATTAGGTTAACTTCTTTGAGATGGTAAATATATTGATATGGGGATCAAGATATTCAAGGTGTGTTTCTCCTGAAATAAATGAGTAAAGAGAATATATTATATGCAGGATCACACATTCCCATTAACTTCCATTCATTTTGGAGAATCTTCCCCATATAGAAATTAGTAAGGAAAAATGTGATAAAATTTCCAACTTTGCATTCCAAGTGCATTTTGATATTTCAATATATCACCCCTATGGCTGTTATTTTTCTAATAAATTTTCTAAGAATTAGGCAGAGAAATGTATAGTACACATGAATTCAAGATATTTTTTCAGGACTAGGTGTGTATTACTATGTCAATGGAGATTCTATGGAATCAGCAGCTCAGACAATGTTTAACCGAAAAAATCAACTACAAATTTTTATTCTCTGCTATCTCACTGTCCCTCCCACTGTGATTCTCTGCTTCTATAAACCTTGGTAGGTATCAACTTGCTTCATTGATAACAAACAGTACTGTTAAACTCTGGGATTAAATCTAAAAGATAATTTTATATTTGAGTGATTCAGGAAGAGGGAATCTTAAGTGAATTATCTGCTATTATGCCTCTCTAAGCTGTTAGGTTGGGTGATTTGGGGTGACATGCTATAAGAGACAATACTTGGCATCTTTCTTAAAGGGAGTTCCATGCTCTGACTGATGTGGCTCCGTGGGTTGGGCATCATCTTGCAAATTGAAAGGTTGCTGGTTTGATTCCTGGTCAGGACACATGCCTGGGTTGTGGGTCCCCAGCTGAGGGTATGCAAGAGGGAACTGATTGATATTTCTCTCTCACATCATTTCCCTCCCTCTCTTTCTACTTCTTTCCCCTCTCTCTAAAAATAAATAAATAAAATATTTTTTAAAATACTATTTTTTTAAACAAAATGAGGGTTCCAATCTTCCCCAAGTGATTTCATGCAAGATGAGATCATTTCCAAAGAGTTTGGGGCATTAAATGGTACCGTAATAATCTGTAAGTATCCTTAATTTAGCATTGCTAAAATATAGGTGATTAAATAGAAAAACTATGCACAGTCATTGCTTACTTTCTTCCACCACTCCCACTCTTCTGACTCTCAATGGAGGGAAAATAATATTGAGGAAAGGATGCCAGTGTACATACTTCTAGGCATGGCTTCTCCTCCAACCCTTGGACTCCTTCCCAAGTTCTAGTTTTACTACCCCTCTGGGAAAGAAAACATCCAAGTGACTTTCTGAGCATTTCTGCAAGACTGCCTTAATGATTCTCTATCAGCCATGGGATGCTTTATGCCTTGAAGGGAATTGTCAGAACCAAGAAAGGCTTATAAACCACCTCTGGGTGTCTTGGCCAAAAGTCCAGCAGCCTCTCATCCCCACCCCCCACCCACCCAAGTAATTTGCCATCTATTTTCAGTTCTAGTGTCTGATAATGTGGTTGATAGGCCGAAATCCTAACAATCAATTGACCATGATCTGAAGTAGCAGTGGAATGAAGCCAGTGTGTGCTGGGCCTGGTGACAGCTGCTATGTGACAGAGCTTGTCAGAAGCACAGGCAGGGCCCCAGGTTGTAAGTAGTCTTGGCTCTTCCAGATGAATGAGAGCTGACAGGAGTGATCTCTGTGACACAGAATGGAACGATGACATGAAAGCAGTGACATGTTTGGGATTGAAATACCAGGCACAGATATGTCACTTGTAATGGTGAGAACAATGACAAGGGACTTGCACTAACTTTACTTGATTTCAGTTTAAAGATGTCCTTTGTGCTAAAAGCCATAACTAGTTGGGAGTTATATATTGGGAAGACCACTTCCTCTCCAACCATCCCCACCCTAATTTAATCTCAGCTACAAAATAGAATGGCTTATACACTTTTCTATTTTATTACCTCATTATTTTATTTTTAGATGTTGACACCTGAAGCTCAGCAAGGCTAAAAGCATAAGCTTGACTCATCCAACAAGGCACTTGGTTCCAGGCCCATATGTTTTGCCCTTTCCCTCTAATGCCTTTTCTATGAGCTAGAAGTTAAAATTGATTGTAAACCCCAAACCAGTGTTACCTTGCCCCTAGCCCAATCTGAAATTTAAAGATCAAAGGAAAAGGTGTACTAGAGCTTTTAATTCAATAATAGAAATATGCTATCCCTTTTTTTGTGGATGTGATGGACAAATGTTGAAAAGGCAAGCACTGTCTAATTTTCATTTTAGCTGAGGCAGTAGTTTCCCATATTTTTTTTTTGATACTTACATATTCTAACTCAGATGTGGGAAAGAATGGAGGAGAGGCCAGTGAAAGTTATGACAAAGACCAAAATGAGTTGATCCCATCTTCTTCTACTGTCTTGGTTTCTTATTTGTGACTGAGTCTATGGGTCAAAACTTATCTCCTCAAAAAGATCTCAAAAAGTCATTTCCTTACCAAAATTTTACCTATCTACATCTTTTTCTAGGGTTATTCTCAAACATTATCTCTAATGTAGACTGAAATAATGTATACATGGGAAAATGGGTTAGAAATACAAATAAATATGTAGATTTGATAGACATAATAGATGACAGATTAATAAATTGAAAAATGATAGACAGGTGATTGATAGAGAGATGATAGATAGATAGACAGACAGATAGATAGATAGATAGATAAACTTTTCATTGCTTGGGGTGCCCCATGGAATTCTGTGATTATCTTTGAGTAGCTTTTAATGTGGTGAAATAGAAATGAAAACTAATCCTTTTATCTTCCTTTAGCGTGGTCTTACAGGCTAGGAGAGAAAATATGCATGCACAGAGTGGTGGTGGGTTAAAGGATTTCAGATTGCATCTCTGACTCTTTAAGTAACTTTTCACCTTAAGTGACTTGCCCAGTAGTAATGGCTACTTGGAAATGAAAGTAAAATTAGGTGTTAATGTGATAGAAATTGAAAACAAAATTATGATTCAAAATTATTTTTTTATCAATCCTTTAAACATAACAAACTATAATTTTTGACTAGTACTTTTTAATTAAAAAAACAAATAGTGAAGTAAGCTATTTATACTAGGAAGAATGACCATTTCACTTCTTGGTTCTGAGAAATAACAATTTGGATTGAGGTATATGATTGACAATGAAATGTTATTCACCAAATTAAAAGTTATTCTAGATATGAACATTATCTTCTTAAAATATTCCCAGGGCATGATGGCAATTATAAATATGTATTTAATTCATTTTCATCCCTGCATGAAAACAGGAAAACAGCTAATCACACATTTTTTATCATATTAATTTTGTGGAAATATTACTCTCAAGTATAGCAAGGGTAGGATGAACTAGGAAATCTTAGTCAACAATTCATCCCAAAGTAACTCAGCAATAGAGTGAATGAATTGTTAAAGATTAAACAAGCCCTCAATTGTTTTCCTGATATTGCCCCAACCCCCCAAATTCTCTTATATCAGAGAACGGGGCTGTACCATCAGCCTGGGGGTTGATTACAGTGATTCAGGTACTCAGAGCTGCCTTCTCCCTACTTGAGTCCTCTGTTTTCAGCCCCACCAAGATCTATGTTCTGGTCCCTCTTTGAAGACTATGACATCTAATCTGTAGGGGCCAGGAGTAAAAGGTCTTGAGTACTCATATCCAGCTTCCTGAAATGTGCATCCAGAACTAAATGGGGGCAGAGGCAAGAAGGGCAGTGGGAGCACTCTGAGACACGCAGCAAAGGGAGACCACAGGCTCTTGTGTAAATATCCTTGGATGATTGTCTTCCCAGAGTTAGGGTGAAATCACTGACCATATTCATAGAAACATATTTTTAGGAAAACCTTGACCTTTTTAGAATGAAGAAAAAATATCAAAGTATCATGTAGTGGGAGAGTTAATTTTATTCATTCGTTTGTTTGTTTATTTTTCTAGTTTTATTAAGGAGTAATTGACAAATAAAAAAAAAACAGATAGATTACCAGCTGAAGGAGACAGCCACAAACAGTAGATTATTGGAAATATCGAACAGACTGTCTAAGGTCAGACACGCTTAACATCTGACATCATCAGAGGCAGATCCAGAAAGTAAAAACAGCAGTCTCCAACCATAGAAGTTCACATTGCAAAGTCAGGAAATCAAGACAGATCAACTTAAGAAGCAGAAGCAAAAAAGAAGAGTCTCACAAATGATGGGAAGACAAAGAAATATGCCCCATTCAAAGGGAAAGGAGGAATCCCCAGAAAGAGAACTAAATGAAATAGAGGCAAGTAAACTATCAGATACTGAGTTCCAAACAATGGTTCTAAGGAAGCTCAATAAGCTCAGTGAGCTCAGAGAGAATTAGAAAAAAACTACAGGGGAACTACGAGGAACTTACTGCAAACTATGTCAGCATGAAAAAGGACATAGAAACTATCAATAAGACACAAGAGGAAATGAAGAATACAACTTCTGAATTGAAGAACACAGTGGAAGGAATCAAAAGTAGTCTAGATGAAGCTGAGGACTGAATCAGTGAGCTGAAGGACAAGGTAGAAAAAAGCTCAAAGAAAGAATAAGAAAATGAAAAAAGACTCAAAAAGAATGAAGAGGCATTTAGGGAAATGCAGGACAACCTGAAATGTAATAATATCTCTATAATAGGGATACCAGAAGGAGAAGAAGAGGAAAGGATAGAGAACCTGTTTGAAAAAGTAATGATGGAAACTCCCCTAATTGGAGGAGAGAAAAAAGTCACACAAGTCCAGGAAGCACAGAGGGTCCCATTCAAGAGGAACCCAATGAGGCCCACTCCAAGACACATCATCATTAAAATGGCAAATATCAAAGACAAATAGAGAATCCTAAAGCAAGCAAGGGAGAAAGAGGTAATAACATGCAAGGGAGCCCCAATATGGCTAGCATCTGACTTCTCAACAGAAACACTGCAAGCCAGAAGGGAATGGCAAGAAATATTCCAAGTATTGAAAAGCAAAGGCCTGCAACCAAGACTGCTCTACCTAGCAAGCCTCTCAATTAAAATCGAAGGTGATATAAGGAATTTCCCAGACAAAAGAAGGCTAAAAGAATACACCTTCACCAAACCAGCACTGCAAAGTATGCTAGAAGGACTGCTTTAAGATGAACAAAATGTTTCTATGAATACCCAGTTTCCTTTCAGAGTTGCCAATACTTGATATTACCAATATTTTTAATACTCATTAATCTGATTGTGACAATGATGTTATTTTAATTGTTCCTTTACTATTTGTTGAAACTAAACCTGTTTTAGTATATTTCTTGCCTATTTCTATTATTTTTTTAAAGAAAAATCTTAAATGACTTTTTGTTAGTCTTTATTCATTTATTGATTAAAGGTTTGTAGAACTCCCCCCGGCAAAAAAAAAAAAAAAACAACAACAACACCTATTAACCATGTTTTAGATGTGTTGCAAATACTTTTCTATTCTATTCCTTTTCCTTTAACTTTTTATATGTATATTACTATATACTTAAAAAAAAAGAAAACTAATTGTAAAGAAATGAATTTAAGTTAATCTCAGATTTCTCTTCCTGGTTGAAAAAGCTTACAATTAGAAAATATTTTACATTAATAGTAAACAAAGAGATAAAATTGATAATGATTTGTTCTGCCAAAAACGTTTTTAAAAAATAAGGCTCCAAATTTTAAGGTGGCAGCAAGATAGATACTCAATATTGTAGGAAGTGGCCCATATGGGTAGAAATATTTTGAAAAAAATTTGGTTGTTTATGTGAAGATGCTTAAAACTTTAGATTTAGCTTATAGAAAATCTATCCTGAGGGTAGCAACAGGGTCAAAGACATAGATTTGGAAATGAAGTGATTTAGCTCATTATTATTGCTTGAAGGAATCAAAATATGTTAACCAGAAATAAATAGATAGATGGGTAAATTAACTATGGTGCTCTTTCCTATAAGATTATTATAGAGTTATCAAAGTCTCCAAGTAACATTTCACAAAATTGTAAAAGAATCCACACAATATTAATGGCAATGGAAAATATAAATATATGCAAGTATACACACATATCACGATACTAACTTAAAAAAATTTACATGGAATATGTAAATTTTCCTGAGCTTAATCTATGTTGTTTTTCAAACATAAAAAAAAGTTAGATGGGACTTAATTAATAACTCTTGTGGTGTTATAAAGGGTTATCTCCCTGTGATAGAATCATAGGACATTTAAATTTTTTATACTGTGCTATATACTTTAACTTTTCTATTATAAGCTAGTAATTTATTATACTGAAAAATAATATATCTATTTTTAAGTAATAAAACATTTTTTATCAGCTAAATCCAATTGCTAGTTTCCTTGCTCTGAGAAGTGAAATAGCAAAACACTTTTTAAGCAGACCCAAAAAATGTCAAATGATTACTACAGTAAATGAATTCTCTGGAAATTCAGAAGAGGAAGAGTTAATTTCTTGGAGAAAATGAAATATTTCATAAAACATACCTAAAGTCAAATTCAGAAGGCCTTGAGTGTCAGACCAAGGAAGATAAACTTTATTCTGATTTAAGTAGAAATTTTGAAGAGATTTTTGTGGCCCTACCTAATGAATGTCCTTTGTTCTTCTCCATTAAAGCTGGTACTTGAAAATGTATATGCATATGTGTATTCATATCTGAATGTATATACACTGGATATATTCACCCTTAGGCAGGAAATAATGTGTCTATGAAGAAGAAACAGGAAGAATGATTAAAGTTTTCATTAATTAGGGTCCATTTACATTACTAGAGTCAGCTAAAATCATCCACTTATTCAAATGGAAATCTCCTCAATTTATTACAGTCATTATTGGGTAGTAAGAGATAGTTGGAATTTCACAAGAAGAGAAAATTGCATAGTCTGTTGCTTCTCTCAGAGGTCATTACTAGTCAATGTTTGAGTCAAATAAATTACAATTCTTAGGAAATGAAGGTAACATTTATTGAGAACTGACTATGTGCAGGACAGCTGGATAAATTCCATAGATATTCTCATTTACTTCTCACAGCACTCCCTCAGGGTTGATATAACCCACACATTATAGTAAAGGATTCTGAGAAAGATGTTAAAGAAGTCATGTAGTTGGTCCATGTGAGCCTAGATTTAAACTCAGAACTGATTTTCTCTCACTATAAGCCAATGGATGATAACTTATCACACTAGAGCATACCCATTAACTCATGAATTTTTGAATATCATTAAATTATAAGCCCTAGCTCGTGTGGCTCAGTGGATTGAGCACCGACCTGTGAACCAAAGGGTCACTGGTTTGATTCCCAGTGACGGCTCATGCCTGAGTTGCAGAGTTGCTAGCCAGGTCTCCAGTGCGGGGTGGCAGGGTGGCGTGAAAGGCAACTGCACATTGATGTTTCTGTCCCTCTCTTTCTCCCTCCCCTACCCTCCATCTAAAAATAAATAAGTGAAATCTTAAAAAATAATATTATTAAATTATATTTTTGAGATTACATATATAGATATGCAACATGTACATATGTTTATGTAGTTATATTGTACATATATAGCTTATTATATACCTGTGTGTTTATGTATACATACATTATAGTAGCAAACTTATACATAATTATAGCAATATATTACACACTTATTGTGTTATGTTTTTTATACACATGTGTTATATATAGCTACGTATAAATATACAGGGTCCGGCACAAATAATGTCCCTGATTTATTACAAAATCTTTTATTACAAAATCATAAGAATGTAATTCTGTAACATAACCATATTACACTCAAACACACCATATGACATTTCAGGTGAAATGTTCAAATTAAAACTATAAACTATTATACCCATATTATTATCCTACCAAAAACACTCAAGCAAGCATTAGTTCTGGCAGACCCTGTATATTAAATAATATATAAATATTAATTATACATAAACTCATATGGCTATATGTTTACACATAAAATCATATAAGGAAACTGCTGGGCAACTAGAGAATCTATGTTGTAGCTGAGAAAACATTACTCCCCAATGTAAAATGAGTTCTGACTCTACTTTTAGGATTGCAGCCCCAAAGAAGACAATTAGTTGATGCTTGTCTTGAGTCTAGAGGCGGTGCCTCCCTTACCATGACCTAGGAACTCCAAGATGGAAACATGGAGGACCCTCCTTTTTCCTCTCTCCCACTCATGTGTCCCAGCACCCACCTCGCCAACCCACCCAGTGCAAGTCCACAGCTGGAGGAGGGGTGGCAGATCCCTTCAGCACTGACTCCAGTTCCATTCCGTATACTCAAAAGATCAGCTCTAAGTCTAGTCCCCGCAGTGAAAGGACAATCCCCTAACAGTGAAATTCAGTCAGCTTTTTATTTAAGAAAATGATGTACCATTTTCATCAGTGAAACAACTGAACAATTAGCCCTACAAAAAATAAAGGGGCAAGTCGGAGAAAAAAGAGGCCTTGGTGGGAGTTTGCGGTTCGGCACAAAGGCGGCGCAGGCCGAGCTGTCACTCCTTTTCTCCGTCCCAGTACCCCATGCATAGCACCAGCTCTAGCGTGAAGGGAGATTTAAAAGCAACTAAGTACATATAAACATTTCTCATTCATTATCTGGAGTTTCTGCTACTGGGTGACATATCATTAGTCCTAGTGTAAGGCAAGCTTTAAAAACGTAATTACTTAATCATGCAGTTAGCTTCCCATCAATCCTAGCAGCATTTGTTCTTAACTAGCTTTTAAGAACAAAATTAGGAGTAATTTGTAAACAAAAGTAATTGAAGAAAGGCAGATATTGCCAAGGTGTTGACAGCATTAGCAGACATTATTGTTTTCCTTAATACCACCACAGCCCTGCAGTTAACAATAGGTAGCTGGCAAAAGGCAACACAAGGGAATGTGTAGGTTGCAAGCTGAGGAAGTTATTATGCCATGTCAACCTTCCCCAGACCCTATAGGTATCCAACTGCAACAGGAAGGTGAACCCTAATAATGTTATTAACCAATGTTACCCCAATAAATTTAATAAAAAATGAAAAAAAGAAAGACAACTGCATTTGTAATAGCTGAATAGTTAGCTTCTGATTCTGTCTATTGGTATTGGAGACTTTATAGTACCTCCAACTGAAATCATGAAAAAATGTAAGTCTTGGAGAACAAACAGGAATATCCAGTCCTGAAATGGGAACATTACTATCTTTATTTTATAGATGAAGTAACTGAGTCTGAAATGAATCAAATAACTTACCGAAAATCATACAAATAATAAATGACACAGTTGGGATTCAAATCCAGGTATTTATTTATTTTTGTTACTACTACTATAATGATGATAAGTCCAACTATTTTTCCAGGATCCCATGGAATTCAACAGAACTCCAGAACCTGGAATCAGAACACCCAGTTTTGATTCTGCTCCAGAAATCTTCTACTGTGTGACTTTAAGTTGTAAAAATTCTCTGAGCTTCTGTGTTCCCATCAGTAAAAATTTGTTTCTTGGTACATTTACCTCAGTCTGCGTCTGTAATGATCTCACGGAGTAATGAAAGTAAAAATTCTCTGTAAAGTTTAAGTTCAGAAGTAAAATAGCATTGTAAGATTCCATTTATATGAAGTCCAGGAACAGGCAAAATGGCCTGTGATAATAGAAATTAAAATATAGTGGGCCTTGACGGGTGAAAAATTGGATGGAAAAGACACAAGGAACTTTCTAGCCTGATGAAAATGTTGTGTATCAATTGTCAATACTCATCAAGTTGAGCACTTAAAAATGTGCATTCTTTTGTGTGCAAATGATGCCTCAAATTTCCATTGATAAATAAGATACAATTATTTCTATTAAAGTTTTTTTGAAAATTAAATAATTTTTCACATTAATTGTTAGCATCTCAGAAGTGAGCTAATGTCCAAAATGGACAGTCCAAGGCAATCACCTCATGTACCATTAGAAATCTGTAGAGAGAACACATATTATACCTCTAACTTAATTCAAAATAAATATCACTTCTTTATATCTTTAAAAATCAAAGAATTAAGAATCATCATGACTTTCTAGGTTGCTGACTCTAGCATATAAGAAAAAGATGAAATTTACTGCTCTCTGTAATTATCAATGTGGAAAAAGTCTTCAAAACTTAAATGTACCAACCAGAGAATGGTATAATATTACATGTTGTTTGGAAATAAATATATGAGAGAACTTTTGACCCACTGGCATATAGGACAACAGAAATTGTTACCGAAGTAAGTAAGGTGCTTGTTCACATCATTTTGGGATGAGTAAATTTTACCTTATTTCAATTTTTTTCATGTTAGGGCAATTTTTACTTTCTATAATGTTTTATGATTCTAACACAGGCAAGAATAAACACATATTTTTGAGTGCTCAGAAACATTGGGTCAGATATATATACAAATATATAGGAGGTCTGTCCAGAAAAAGTCCAGCCATTGTTAATATAACCAGAACGGTGTGTGTGATATCTATATAACCTGGCAGCCAAAGCAAGTGGACTGCAATGCACATGGGTGAACAATGACAACTTCATTGTACTAGTCAGTGGGGGTGGTAGACATCATTGAGTGAGCATGTGTACCGTGTGGCCATCACATTCAAAATGACTGAGCAAGTAGAACAACGAATCTACATCAAATTTTATGGTAAGCTTGAACACTCTTCCACAGAAACTATTTGAATGATTCATAAGGCTTTTGGGGATGATGCAGTGAGTGCAATGCAAATAAAAGTGTGGCACAAATGCTTCAAAGGTGGTTGAGAATCTGTTGAAAGTTATCCATGTTCTGGAAGGCCTGCTGCAAGCAGAACACCTGAGAATATTGAACATGTATGGGCTACAATCAACAAAATCAGCAACAGACAGTGAGAGAACTACAAGCTGATCTGGTCATTCCAAAAAGTACTGTGTCTGAGATCTTGACTCAGGATCTTGGCATGAAACGTGTTGTGGCAAAGTTTGTTCCACGACTTCTGCTAAAAGAGCAGAAGGAACATCATGCTGCAGTTGCTAATGATTTGAGTCAAACTGCTACAAATGAACAAGATTTCCTCAAGAAGGTTCTAACTGGAGATGACATGTGGATCTATGACTATGATCGAGAAATGAAGGCCAAGTCTTCCCAGTGGAAGTCTCCTGGTTCTCCGGGCCCAAAGAAGGAGTGGCAAAGTCACAGCAATATCAAGACAATGTTAACTGTATTTTTTTTTTATTGGGAAGGTGTTGTCCATCATGAATATGCCTCTCCAGGCCAAACAATTAATAAGGAGTACTACCTCAGTATTCTTCATTAGTTGAGAAATGCATTACGATGAAAATGGCTGCAGCTATGAGCTACTGGTGATTGGCAGCTTCATCATGACAATGTGCCCTGCTCATGCATCATGGTCTTCTGCAGAGTTCTTTGGCAAAATATCAAATCATACAGGTGACTCAGCCCCCCTACAGCACAGATTTGGTGCCTTGCAACTTCTGGCTTTTCCTAAAACTAAAATCATTTTTGAAAAGAAAGAGATTTCAGGCTGCCGATAAGATTCAGGGAAATATGATGGGACAGCTCATGGTATTCCAACAAATGATTTTGTAGTATTTTGAACAGTGGAAGAGATGCTGGGAGAACTGTGTAAAGTTCCAAGATGTTTACTTTGAAGAGGACTGAGGTGTCGTTGTCCTATGGACAATGTTTCTTGTATCTCACCTATATGATCTCACCTATAAGTGGAACCTAATCAACAAAACAAATGAGCAAAATAGAACCAGAGACTTGGAAATAAATAACATACTGGCAGTGATCAGAGGGGATAGAGGAGGGGGATAACAGGGGAAAGGAGGGAAAGGGACAAGCAAAGTAACAAAAATAGAGGACTCATGGGCACAGGCAATGGGGGATTGACTGTGGGAATGGGGGGGTGGGGTAGGGATTAGTAATGGGGAAAAAGACAAGTGTAACTGAACAACAATAAATTTAAAAAGATAAAGGCAAGGGAAAGTGGTAGCAGGAAAATGAAGACAAGTGTATTTGAACAATTAAAAAAAAGGCCAAAAATTTAAAAAAAGAAAGACAAATACTGCATGACCTTACTCATGTGTGGAATTTAAAATAGTCAAACTCATAGAAGCAAACTGTAGAATTGTGGTAACCAGGGGCTGAGGAAAGGGGAAAATGGGGAGATATTGTGATACAGATTTTCAGTTATAGAAAATAACTAAGTTGTGATAATCTAATGTACAATAACATACTATAGTCAACAATACTTTTCCTATATACTTAGAATTGGCTAAGGTAGATCATAAGTGTTCTCACAGAGCACACAATTGCACAATTGATAACTACCTGAGGTGATTATTTCACAATGTATATCAAATAATCAAATGGTATACCTTAAGGATATAAAATTTTAATTGTCAAGTATCCTTCAATTAAAAGAAAAATGATACTCCAGATATGAAAAAGAAAGTTATTGTGTCAAGTTTTCATAGTTCAAAGCAAATCAGTCCACAAGTTTCCACTGAGCACATATTATGAGCCCAGAACAACAGTTAAAAATGTTAATATAATTATACAGATAATTATCTTGGCCCCAAAGTGACTTTTATTGGTTTAAATAGATCATTTGGGTAGAAGGAGGCTTTCCCTTTTGATTATCTATAAAATCAAATCATTGTTTTACAAGACTGGTGTAGTTCTTTACCAGATTAAATAAAAATTACAGTAAATCAAAACACTTCATCTGGCAAATTCTTTTGACAAACCTTCAGAACTTGAAAAAATGCATCAGCGTAGGTATTTTTTCTTTTTTAAAAATATATTTCATTGATTATGCTATAACAGTCATCCCAATTTTCCCCCTTTTCCTCCCTCCACCTGATACCTCCATTCCCTCAACCAATCCCCTCCCTCAATTCATGTCCATGGGTCATGAATATAAGTTCTTTGGTCACTCCATTTCCTATACTGTTCTTAACATCCCCTTGTCTATTTTGCTTCTACCAATTTGTACTTCTTAATCCCTGCACCTTTTACCTGTTAGCTCCCTTCCCGCACCAGCTGATAATCCTCAAAATGATTTCCGTACCAATGATTCTGTTCCTGTTCTTGTTTGCTTAATTTGGTTTTTAGATTCAGCTGAGAGTTGTAAATTTGTTGTCATTTTAATGTTCATAGTTTTGATCTTCTTTTACTTATATAGTTCGCTTTAACATTTCATATAATAATGGCTTGGTGTTGATGAATTCTTTTAGCTTTACCTTGTCTGGGCATTTTATCTGCCCTTCCATTATCCATGATAGCTTTGATGGATAGAGTAATCTAGACTGTAGGTCCTTGATTTTCATCACTTTGAATACTTCTTGCCAGTGTCTTATAGACTGAAAAGTATCTTTTGAGAAATATGCTGACAGTCTTACGGGAACTCCTCTGTAGATAACTCTCTACTTTTCTCTTGCTGCTTTTAAGATTCTCTCTTTATCTTTAACCTTTGGCATTTCACTTATGATGTGCCTTGGTGTGTTCCTCTTTCGGCCCAACTTGTTTGGGACTCTCTGAGCTTCCTGGACTTTTATAACTATTTCCTTTGTCAAATTAGGGAAGTTTTCTTTCATTATTTTTTCAAATAAGTTTTCAATTTCTTGCTCTTCCTCTTCTCCTTTTGGCTCTCCTATGATTAGGAAGTTGGTATGCTTGGAGATGTTCCAGAGGCTGTTTATTCTATTCTCATTTTTTGAAGTCTTTTTTCTTCTTGCTGTTCTGATTGAATGTTTTTTTTTTCTTCCTGTTCTTTTTATATTTTTCTTTATTTCACTTAATGCAACCTTCTTTTCTGCCTGGGTCTTTTTTATGCTGTTGCAGTACTCAGTGATTTCTGTTAGCATCCTGATAATCAGTGTTATGAACTCTGCATCTGACAGGTTATCTCCATTTCATTTAGTTCTTTTCCTGGAGTTTTGGTCTGTTCTTTTATCTGGGCCATATTTCTTTGTCTCCTCAATTTGGCAGCCTCCAGGTGTTTGTTTCTCTGTACTAGGTAGAGTTTCTTTGACTTCCTGTCTTAGTAGCGTGGTCTATAATAGAAAAGGCACCTGTAAATTGTGTGGGGTAGATCCTTAGGTAATCACCAGGGCAGGCAACCTGTTCACTGCTTTGGAGGTCTGTGTGGGGGAGGCTTCAGAGGCGGGGAAATGCCACTGTTTGGTCTCTGGAGATTGCCCAGGAAGAAGCTGTCTCTTAGCACTTGCCCTATTGCCCATCACCTCACCTTTTCTCCCCTTCTCCCCGTATGCCACTGGTGCCCTTCCAGCTGTGGCCCTGGTGCTGAACCCCAGGGGAGGTGGCTCTTTGTGAGTCATAAGTCCATTGTGGGCCCTTTAAGAGGAGTCTTTTGAGAATCCTGCAGTTTCTTCTGCCACCCAAACCCCAACTGGTTTTTATAGGCTGGAAGTTACACGGACTTGCCTTCCTGGCTCTGGAACCCTGGGCTTGGTGGTCTAGCCTGGGGCTGGGATTGCTTGCTTCCAAGGTATCCCTCCTGATTTTTATTCACTACACCCTAGTGTGGGAGCACCTATTCTGCTGCCTCTCCACGTCTCTTTGTGTCTCTATCCCTCCCACCCATCTGGGTGAATGCAGCTTCTTTAAATCCTTGGCTGTTGGACTTCTATACAGCTCAATTTTCTGATGAATCTGGGTTATATTTGTTTTGTAGTATAGCTGTAATTTTTGTTGTAGTTGTGCTTGGGGGCAAAGGGTGTTTACCTATGCTTCTATCTTGACCAGAAATCCCATCTTTCTGTTTCAATGTCAGTCAGCTAGGTGAAAATTGATGAACTCTCCAATCATGAAGATTGCTCAAAACTCCCAATAAAAATCACAGTTTATTGCCTTTTTCCTTAAGAAAATAAAGAATTAATTTGATCTGCAGGGGCAAAAATAATACTATCCACACCTGCGGGCCAGGTTGAGTTTTGAAGTGGGCCAAACATTTATGGGTGAACTGCTTCTCATATATTATGAAAAGCGCAGGGCAAATCTTTGTCAAAAATAAAAATCTTTCTCTAGATACCATAAGAAACATCTCCATCATCATCATCATCATCATCATCATCAGATGTTTTTAAAAGTACCTTTAGACAAAGCTCTGTCATTCCATGAGGTTTAATGTCATCTTTCTCTTGTCTCTACAAAATGCAACATGAATCATATGACTGACAAGGGTGACCCACAGAATTCATGCTGAGGTCTTGGCTATAGTCACTTAGCTTTCCTCCTTGACAGGCAGCTTTTGATTCTCGTGAGCCCAGTGTCTAGAGAGAGCAGATGTTCTGAGAGGGAGAAGATAGTTATGATAGAAAATGTTGTTCTGCCATGGAACCTACTGCAGGGCCTGCCTCCCACCTCATTCTTCCCATGGCTTCATTCAAGGTCTTCACCTCTACTTCAGAATCAGAACCCAAGGAGAGAAATACAAATGCTGGTAGCTTCTAGAACAGTTAGCAGTTCTCTGTTCCCTGCTAAAGGAAAGTGTGCTGACTTGGGGGCCAGGAAGACCAGGTCTTAATTCTAAACTTTGCTTCTGGTTATTTAATCAAAGTAATAATAATAAGCACTTTGCATATATTATTTTATTAATCTTTAACTCAGGCCTAAAAACGCTTTCCAGGGAAGTTGAAATTGCTAGTTTATTATATCAAGTGTAACATTTGTCAACTCTTCAGAAACAATTTCCTCTTCATAGTCACTTTCCTTTTTTTCCCCCTTCATATCATTTGACCTTCCCTCTCTAAAATTATTTTTAAATGTGTTTACATATATTCATTGTCTACCTTCTTCACAAAATGAAAGCTTAGGAGAACAAAGGTCTTGTCTGACTGGCATTTTCTAGAAGAGTACCTCTGTTTAACAAGCATAATTCAACAAATAGATGGAAGGATAGCCTTGTATGGAAGAAGGAACTATTAGTAGTCTCATTTTACAGGGGAAGAAAGTAGGATTAAGAGAAGGCAGAGTCCTGGCTGGAGGAGCTCAGCTGGTTGGGCATGATCCTACCAAATTAAAGGTCACTGGTTCCATTCCTTGCCAGGGCACATGCCTGAGTTGCAGTCCAGGTCCCCATCTGGGGTGCATGCAAGAGGCAACCAATGGATGTTTCTTTCTCACATCAATGTTTCTCTCTCTTTCTCCCTACCTTCCCCTCTCTGTAAAAGAAATAAATAAAATCGTAGAAAGAGAGAGAGAGAGAGAGTGAAGGCAAGAAATTTGCTCAGTTGAGTCCCCTAGCAAGTAAGGATATAGCTGTGAATCTTACTCCAGCCATCTGCCTCCACAGCCTGCCTCCTTAGCACCTATGCTTAAGGTCTCCATATCTTTGTTTTGTCACTTGAAAAATATGGATACTATCTGCATGTTGGAGTTATCATAAGGACAAAGATAATGTGCAAAGAACTCCTGACATGTGCTGTTCATTCAATAAATGAATTGGGGGGGAGGGTCCTGATGAACAGAGTATAACACTGTGTCCTACATGAAGATGTCAGCCACACTTTACCTCCACACCGGGATAGTCATGTCTTTGTGCAGTTTAAGCCTAACTTACATGGAATGAAATAAGAAGGAAAAAAATTGAGCATTTATTATCTACCACATATCCAACACACATTAGCATACTTAATTTTAAAAATAGCTCTATGAAGTAATCACATTTAAGAGTTAAGGAAATTTAGGTTCCTTAACCTAACACATAGCAACATGGACACACAGCATATATAATAAGTAGGTCTCTGGAGTCCAGGCATGTCATACTGTATTTTAATTTTTTGCCTGCATGTCTCCATCACTAGTCTTCATACTCTTTGACAACAGGGGCCAACTGTTCTAGTTATCTGTGCATTTCCAGGATCTATCATTACATTGCAAAGAGATATATGCCTGCACAGACCTGTATATATTTTCGGTAATTTTGGCCAACTGGATAAAAAAAGGAATGAGATTCAATGTTCTTTATAATATATTCTGTAACCTAATTGATCTCCAAAAATAACTCTCATCATTGTGAATATGGGAAACAATGCAAAACTTCAAGAAACACCAGGGAAGAGCTGCATCAGGATTAAGGATGGATGAGCACCTTGTGTCTCTGTGCAGGAAACACAGTGTTCAGAAAATAAAGAGACTAGTTTCATAGGTTTATTCTCAAAATGTGAAAGTGAACAATTGATATTAAATGTTCCAGGGTCTTAGAACATTTAGGAGACTTGTTTAAAATCAATCAATAAATTAATCTATTAATATTTATTTTGCTGAGCTAGGAACTGTGGAGAAGAATACTAATTATTTACATTTGTGTGGGGTCTATATAAATGACTTCGGAGTATAGTCTACTTCCCATTTAATTCTCAGTACAGCTCTCTGAGCTCTTACGCTCCCATTTTTGTTAAGAAAAGGAAACTGAATTTCAAGAGTTATTTAGATTTCTCTGAGTTGCACAGTTGGGTAGTGTAATGACCTGGGTTTGAACTCATGTTTCAGATCCAAGCTTATGTTCGGATATCATCACAGCTGAGAAAAGAGTCTTAAGATACAGGTTCTGAATTCCAAGAGTATGTGACCTACTTGTAATGAGAACACAGTGCTTGGGAAACAGGGACTAAACACTAAAGAATAATGAATGAAATAGAAGGGGACACAGACTGAAGGCAGCAGACATTGAGAGATGAGTACATTGTCCCAGAAAAGATGTGCTTTGGCTGTGCTCCTTGACAGAACTTGGCACCTGGAAGAATGATGAATCCAAAATCTAATTTTTTTGTGTGTCTTAGATAGTTACCAAGGTCGAGAATGATGCTAAAGAAAAGCAAACATTTGTATGATGCTTTGTTGTTACAAGATACAGTAAGTTCCTTTAGTCAAGGATAAAATCTAGTGTAGACAAATTATGAATTTATATTTGAATGGGTTAAGTTTAAGGAGATGTTAGAACATATAAGTAAAAATAATCTGTGGGCCTTGAATTTGGGTAAGAAGCCAGTACTTCAAGCGACAACACTGTGACCCCTTAAAAGGCAGAAACCATTTTAAAAAATGCATCTTATTTTCTCTTTGTCATCTTTTACCTTGGTCTCTATTAATATGTCTGGCATATATTGGGGGTAAATAAGTATGTGTAAATTGTTTGAATGAATAAGTGCTTGATATAATATTTATGTCTGTCCTACCTCAATAACAATTAAAACAAAAATGGTGGCTTAAGCCAACAGCAATTAACCCAAATAGCAAAAAGAAATATTATATAATCCACTGTGGTTTTATTCTCGTCTCAATCTATGTTCATGGGAAACTATATTTTCAGGCAAACTATTTGCTCTTCAATTCAGGCCTTCTGATCTTTTATGGAAAGATGACTAAGATCAAAGTACATCAAAGGCAGTTCCCTCATGTGTAATGTCTTCTGTTTGTTTGTTGTTTTTGTGTTTGTTTACAAAAAATATCTGCAATTCCCTTCCACCCATCCCAAGTTTTCCAAATGTCTTGCAACTTGCAGGCCCTTCTAATCTCAGATGATGGCTCTTGTTTAAAAACTGCACAATGTAATGGAATCTGATATTTAATGAAATGCACTGAAATTGCTGTATGGTACCACAGATTCTTCCTACACTGCTGAACATGTCATGAGGCAACATTTTATAGGCATTGTAAAATCTTTTTACCACACACAGCTGCATTATCCAAAATTACTCAAATCTTCAGGGCATCTGAAACTCACTCTGTAACAGTAATAGGCTTTGCTGCTTAAAAAGTGATTATGACTAATGCACAAAAACAATTATCACTAGACTTAATTGCCAAGAATTAAGAGATATATATATATATATTCATTCTCACTGAAATTTGAGCAATCACTAGAAAAAAAATGATTTTTACAACTTACAAAATCATGAAAGAGAGCTAGGAAAGAGGAAGATTTTATTAGCATTATTTTTATAAGTCCTAAAGTTTTAGTGTTTTTAATATACCCTTAGGGTTAATTGGAGAAATTCTCAAAAATATTGATGACTGAATGTTCCCCATAGGCATGGCCCTATGCCAAGAGGCGATGACATGAGGTGTGGGGAAAAGACATGAATGGAGCCCAATGGACTTGATTGCTAGTCACGGTTCTGCCCTGGCCAATTCATTTATCTCTTTGGCCCTTACCTTCTTCTTCCATACAAAGAAATCTTTGGGCTAACCATTACTGGGACCTTTTCCTACACTAATTATTTATGATTTCATTTTAAATGATTAAAAGTAGAAAAAGTTTACTCTCTACTTTTGGCTTCTTCTTTTGGAGAGAGAAGATGAGAAAAGACTTAGTGAAACTAGTGATACTGTGCTTTGCTTTGAAGGGCTTTGGGGTAAAAGAAAGTGATTTGGAGCTATTAGAATAAATAGTCTAATAGAAACAGTGTGGTGCGAAAGTACAGAAATGGCTGGAAAGGTACACTACCTGATATTAGAGAAATCTAAAATTAATAATAGTTTTGACTTCTTCAGTGGGTGCAGCAAAGAGTTTCTAACTGCTCAGGAAAGTCCACATTCTCCTTTGCTATCTGAACTCACAGTTTGCCTTTGTGTTCTAACAATGGAATGCAGAGTGGAGCTGATGCATATCACTTGGACCTAGTCCATAGAAACCTTTCCTAGAACCATCCCCCCACACTGTTCTTTTCTCTTGGCTGACCAAATAAAGATGACTCTGAGTGGAAGCCCCAAATGATGAAAGAAAGCTCGATTAGCTTGGGTTTCTAAATAAATGTATTGAGTAGAGCAACCCTGCTAACCCAAAACCACTCAGCACTTTGAGATGAGCAAGAAATAAATTCAAGGTGTGAATGTTGCATATTAGTTATTGACTATTCATCATCTAAAGAGTAATTGCTGTGGTGTGGTGGTGACTGCAGGCAGAGTCCATTGTATTGTGAGATGAAAAAAATGGTTCATAATGAAAATGAAAGAGAATAGACTACATTTTCAAGAATTTCAACAGTGTAAGGACAGAGGTGGAAGAGGTAGAAGAGTTAAGGAAAGGAGATATACAAGCAAGTTGAGATTGTTGGCTTCAAGTTCAGATGATCCGAGTTTGTTTCCTGGACCCAGTTTAATTAGATACATGACCTTATACAGTAATGCTTGATACACATTTTGCCATTTAGTTCTCATAATGACTATTAGATAGATACTCTTATTAACTTCATTTTAGAGATGAGGAAACTATGGCTTAGAGATGCCAAGCACACTGTCCAAAGTGATTTATGGTAAATACTAAAGCTGCAATTTAAACTCAGTTTTATCTGATCCAAAGGCATAGAGTACGTGCTTGGATAAGGTTGAGATTGGTCAGTTACTGAAGCAACTAACAAGATGATTTCAAGATTCTGTGCATGCTGAGAGCTCAGTGATCCAATTGTTCTGCAGTTGAGCTGGTTCATGCTACCTGGGAACACTGGCAGAAAGGAGAGATAGTCAGAAGCCTCTGAGCACAAAGCACCATTGGCACTTTGATCACTGGGCCCATCACTACTCCACCCCACATGAGGTGAAACTAATGTCCCTTGCTACAAAGAAATCTAGAAATAGCTGTAGGGCACTAAAAGAACAGATCATCCCTAACTCATGTCTCTGTCTCTAGAAGTCAACTGCAAATAAATTACTATTGCCTTTTATCGCATTTTACTAATTTCTAGTTTAATGTAGAAGTAAAAAGTCTCTATGTAGCCCCTACAGGCTATAACTAGATGGACTTAATGGACTCTGGTTGGACAATTCAATTAGGTCTTTTTTTGTGGCTTTTGCTACTCTTATAATCCTTGTCAAGGTCAAAGGCATGTGATCTCATTAAAGGACTTATCCAATCACATGTTAATTGAACATCTACTGTGGAATAGGCAGTTTTCTAGGAAAGTAAAATACAGGGAAAACTAAGACATGGCTTTTGTGTTCAAGGAATTCCTAAATTAGTAGAGAAGGCATAAAAATAAAGACAGTTTAGCTATTTGTAAAGGTTGAGAGCATGGAACTTAGAGACAGGATATTTCAGTTCGAATCCTAATTTCCACTTACTAGCTGCATGAAGGTGGGCAAGTTATGTCACCTTTCGATGTCTCTTCTACCCATTTAAAGTTCTTTTGACTATAAAATGGGAAATTGCCTCACAGGGTTGTTAAATGATTAAACATGAAAACAATTAAATGAGTTAATAAATTTAAGATTAGCCGGTGTTGGGTTTTTATGACAGTCTGATGAGCATATGAAAATAGAGAGATTAAATATATCAGACTAGTTGACTTAGTCACTCTAAGCTTTCCACTGGCAATGGTAACTGAACTGAGCATTAAAGACTGAGTAGGCATTAATTAATTAATATTAATTAATTAATTCAAAGTTGTGAAGGTCTTCTAGGCAGGTGATGACATGCATGTGGAAACTGTGAAAGACCCTATTACATTACTAGGAAAACTCCAAGAAGTTCCATCAGATGGCAACTCATGTATCTGAGGCAGATACTATAAACAGGGCTGGAAAGGAAGGCAAGGGCCTCCTCATGAAATGCCCTTTAGTCAGGATCAGGATTTAGACACTTTCTTGGAGGCAGGAAGAGCCACTGATGATGGCCTTTATTCAGGTCAATGAAAAATTGGATGCCAGTGAATTGATGTTGGGTTAACAGCCCTGGGAGATGACCAAGGCAGGGGCATTTGATAAAGATAGGTACAAATGTGTGTTGACTCCCAAGGCTTGCTTTGATGCTCTGTCAGTTTGTGCAGATATTAAAAACCAGAACTATTCATACCACACCTTAGGAAACTGACAGCCTCTGTATCCTGTTAGCCACTTCAAATTCTACGCTTTTCCCCATTCTCATGTAAATTGAGAACAAAAATTAGCTTCTGTCTCTGCCCTAATGGTACCATGAAGGCCAAACACTGAATTCAGTGCAATAGATTTAAAAAGAAAGTAAAGAACCAGCATTTTTCCCCCTGATGATGTCATATTTTAAGAGGATGAGAGAAAATAAATTACTTAGAAAGGTACATGAAAACTGGTTCCTAAGGAAGTGGGCTCCATACCTGTAGCAGTGCCTCTTCAAAGCACAACCTGCAGGCACCAACATCAGAATAATCTGGAATGCTTGTGAGAAATGTAGCTGCCTGAGCTCCATCCAAGCTCTGATGAATCAGAATCTGCATTTTTAACAAGCATTTCAGCCAACTTGCAACACACTAAAGATGACTTATTATACTATTCCTTATTTTAAATATTCAAGTATGGCTCACATGCACCTGTAATCAAAGAAATAGATTACTGTATCTGTTTGAGACTATTCTGTTCCCTTAACTTTAAGGAAGAATGATTTTTATCTTTTTTAGGAAACTCTCATGCCTTTCATAGTTCACTCAAACATATGTTCCTAATTTTGTGGATCAAGGTTAACCACCACAGCTAAGGGAACAAAATCATTGGTTTGAGAGATAAGAAAGTTTATTATTTTCCTCTGGTAATTGCAATGTTTGACAAATAGCCCTTTTTCTTCCAAAATAGCGTCCATTTAGGGACAGCCCTTTGGCTTTTTACCAGTTAGTACCATTGTCTACCCATTCCAGGTACCATGCAGTAAACCCATGAATTATAATGAAGAATAAGATCTGATCTCCACACTGGGGAAACCATACTTTTTTTCTTTTTCTTTTTCTTTTTTTTTTTTTTTTTGTTAGAGAAAGGAGAAGAAATTGGGAAAAGCTATGTTAATAATAAAAGATGAACACTGTACTAGAGGTATGCGAGAGGAACTTTGGGAGGTCAGTTGTAGAAGACTTCAACATATCAGGAAAGTTGTCACAGAGGAAGTTATGTAGCATTCTGAGCAGATGCTGACAGAGGGGAGGTGTGTTCTTCCCTGAGGTCTTGATGCAGGCAGACCAACTCACAAGAGTCCAGGCCTCAGGAAAACACTAGTCCCTGAATTTCCTACAAAGAATCCCACCACTCAGCCTTCATCATGCAACTTAGATGGTCTGACCAAAAAAGTCTTAACCAACGTCAGACTCACGCCATTTATGTATGGATACAAATATTCATTCTAATATCCAAAATAACCAAAATAATTTCAACTGAAATCAATTAGCATCCACATTTACTTTGTTCTGATAAAAAAAAAAACCTTCATTTTCTTCACAAAAAGACATTTCACGACATCTTGTGTAAATTACTAAAAAGAAATAAAACATTATGTTATAATTAAGTTAACTCTATTTTCTCACTTCTCCCTCTGGCCACCTTCTTCCAAAAATAGATCATTTTGTAAAAAGTAGCAGTTATTCAAACAAAATATGTTGGTATATCTTGCAGCCAAATGAGATGGATCAACATGGCACAGCAATAGAAGCCAACCTCAAATTGATAAATTTGTCCAGTAAAAAAAATATATCTTTGAGCAGCTTTGTTGATCATTTTAAATGTTAATGGTAATATGCTTCTTTACTATTGAGATATTTATGACTAATGGTTTGATGCAGTTTTAATTTATAACACTCATTAATTTGAGCAGTTTTTCATCATTAGGAAAAATAATTCAAAAGAAACTTCAATATTTTCCAAGAACAACATATAAAACAACATCAGAGAGCTACTAAGCACAGAGGGCCCCTTCTGCAGACTAGGTTCTGCCAAAACCAAACCCTAGAAAGACTTCCTCTGGGTAATTTCTGGGTTTCATCCAGATTTCCAAAGACTTAAAAATAAAAAGAACTCTTCTAATTCCTCAATTTAACTTGGTATCAGAATATGATTAGATCTATTGTGGTTATGATTAGTAATATATAAAGGCTACATTTATGCCCCGTGTAAAGGAGGTCATATGACCAAAGTGATTTTCCCCCTTGAGTCCATGGGTGACTCAAGACTCATAATGTTCACATTTTATAACAGGAAATAGAAAGTTAATTGACAGCTATTTAGAGCCTTTTACAAAAACTTAGACAATGAAGAGTTATTTGGTATAACATTTGAAAGCTCACAGAAAATAATTTATTAGGACTGACTTCCATATTGGTTGCTGAGCCAACAGACTACTGGCGCTAACTGTTTACTTAAACTGTCATTGCAACTTCAAGTCAAAATCTGTTTCATAGTTCAAGATTGGCTTTAGCCTTTCACCACCCAGAACTGATGGACATGAAGTTTCCACAGTATTTCTGCTCTATTTTTCCCGTCTCTAAAAAGATCCTAATGTTATGTGAAGTCTGGGGTTTTGTTCCATTCTACATAATCTGCCTTTATCTGTGTTTACGGATATGGAAAGAGCTACATTCATAACCAAGATTATTCACTAACTCATTGACTTGTTCATTCAGAATAAGATTAAAGAATCACAATTTTTGTTACTAGATACTTAAACAGTAAGTAATGTGCTAAAATTAAGCCTGCACTATTGCCAAAATTAATATGTGCATAGCAAATGAGATGATCAAACTTGGGTCATCCTAGCATGTTAACAGGAAGAGCTCTCACACTGTGATGATCAATTAATTAATAACTGTCCTATGTTTTATAGTTATGAATATCTAACTAATCCAGATGTAACATATATCTACAGAATCATGGTGAGCTAGGAAAGCGGTCACTAACTGCATGCTGATAAGATGAACCTAATTTACTTGATTAATAATAACAATAAAATACTGAAATTAAGATGCCTAAAACTGCAAAAAGAAAGAGAGGGAAGACATCAACAGAGCCATAGAAGAAAATACTTGATCTGACATTCTTCATGATTCCTATGACAGCTCATTGAGCTTAGCCCTGGAACATGAAGACCTGTACAGCTGACTTATTTTGAATTGAAGCCAAGTATATTTCAGGGAATGGCACCTGCTTCTATTTTAATAAAAAATGAAAGAAGAAAAAGAAGGGAGGGAAGGAAGAAAGGAAGGGAAGAATAGGCAATCTCTGAAATTTAGACAAAATGTGAAGAAATGAAATCAGGGAGTAAGGAAACAGTGATTTCTGATATACAAAATTTGCTATCAGGAAAATGGTTGGTATAGATAGTGTAATTTTTAGCCAAAGAGACTGTTCTGGTCAACTACTGTTGCATTGTAAACCACCCCAAACTTAATGACTTAAAACAACAACTTGTTATCTCCCACAATTCTCTGTAAATTGACTATACTCACCTGGGAGACTCTTGCTAGGGGGGGCTCTCATGAAATTGCATGTTGGCTGGGACTATGATCATCTCAAGTCTAGACTAGACCGGACATCTAGGATGGCTCCCTAATGGCTGGCAGTTGATGTTATGTAACTGTCAACTGGGAACTCAGCCACAGCTATCAGCCTTCAAACACTACACATGACCCCTCCATGTATCTTAGGTTTCATGTGTGGTGGCTGAGATTTTAGAGGGAGCATTCCAGAAGATCCAAGTGAAAACTAAGAAATCTAATGACCTAGATCTGAAGTCTCAGATCATCACTTTCACCACACTGCTTTGGTCAACCAAGTCACCGGGTCCAGCCTAAATTCAAGGGAAAAAAAAAATAGGGCTCTTTCTCATGTAATGCAGTAGCATGGATGCATAGGGAGAAAAGGAATTGATGGTAGTCATCTTGGGGGAATCTCACAGAGATATTGTTTCTATCTTGAACATGCTAAATACAGTCTGTTGATCCTTCATGATGTGTTTGAGTATTGTGCACACCAGTATGGCCACAAATATTGATGGCAAATGGAACATACAAATGCCATCATGTCACTCTTCCACTTAAAACCAAACAACACTTCCATTATACTGAGAATAAAATTCACATTTCTTAACATATCCTGCAAAGCCCTGTGTGGTTTGCTCCATTACAACTTCTCTGACCTTATTTCCTTCCACCCTTTTCCCTGCTCACTTTGCTCTAACCTTGATTTTTGTCCAACCTATCAATCTTATTTCCACATTATAGTCTTGTCAATTTCTACTGTTTATTCCTGGAAAACTTGGCCCCCAGATCTTGTACATATTGTTCCTTTACTTCATTCAAATGTCTAAGCAAATATCTCTTCAGAGAGGACACCCCCTTGACCACCCTCTATGCTCCACTCACTCTCTATCATTTCTTTGTTGCCTGAAACTACCTGTTTAGCTGTAGGCATCAGTCTCTGTCATGACTAGAAGCTCCATTGGAACAGGGACCTTACTTATCCCACTCACTTTCATATCCCCAGAACTTGGAAAAGTGTCTGACACATTGTGGTATTCAGGATGTATGTATGTATGTATTTACTTATTTATCTATTTATTTTTACTCTATTACAGTTGTCCCAATTTTTCCCTCTTTTACCTCCTTTGTCCGTCCCCATTTTTTAAATAGATAAATGAAGGTGGACCATGCTCAAGTTTTCTTTTTTAATTTGTTATAATTAAAAATGACCTAAACATCCTTATAAATTATGTGAGCCTTAAACATAATTCTTTCAACTTTCATTATCATTTATGACTATCCGTAAGCCATATAATTTAGAAAGAAGATAATCATGCTCCCTATTTTACCTTTACAACTCTAATCTGTTACTTATGTAGACCTCTATTGCTGGCACACTCGGAGGGGTCTACCTAGTAGCCTACAGCACTCTTTGTTTCTGCTATGCTACATGGAACAAAACAATACAAAATAAAACAAAATATTTTTCTTCCTTTCTTTTTTTCCAATCCACGATGGTCTTTAGAAAACTAAGAATGGAGAGATTAAAGAGAGGAGACAGAAAAGGTATCATTCCCTATCTTACAAAATTATTTTTTTCTATTCATTTTTTGGATCCCGTATTCCAATGTGTGTTCAACATTTGATGTCTGTTGCCTTAAAATCTACAGGAGAGTTTCACTGGACTAGTTAAATCTCTGTTAGAAACCTATGTTCTCTCTGTACTTTATTCTTTCTGGAATGTTGTTTCCTCCTTTATTGATCCAGCTAAGCATACCTATTATCCCTGAACACTTATTTTGTATATCTGCTCATTTGGAAAGACTTACTCTGACCACCAGCCCCACTTCCCATTTGCCAACATTTTCTGGATGAGGTCTTATGTTTTTAACTACAGTATAGTGAGGTAAGTACTGTCTTCTCATCCAGCTATGAGTCCTTTCATGCCATGAGTGTCATCTTATTAATTTATATAATCCCATTGCCAAGTCCAAGGACATAGTACACACTAAGCACTTATTGAATTACATTAAAATTAAATTACAGCAAAATGAAAGGAAGAAAATAGTAGGGAATTGGGAGAGTAGAAGATAATGTCAAAAAGCTAAGAACACACTGGCATCTTCCTTTTATACACACTAATTTTATTAGTTTATGCTGAATTATATGTGCTTCTCTGGAAATGTCATCATTTTCTAATATGTTAAAAGAAATTGAAACTAGAATTATTTAGAGGATAAGAATTAATTCAGGCACTTTTTATACTCCTTTTCTGACACACCCATTCCTCCTTCTCTTTTTCATTTGCTTTTTTCTTAATCAGTCTGTAGGGTACAGGTACAGAAAGTAGGCACCAGGTGCACTTTATAGAATTCTATGCTATCTCTGACAAAAGAGACTTTCTATTCATGTATTTTTTATAATTGTAAATTCTTTCTTTTTCATTATTTGTTTTGATACACTTACATTTATGAAATTATATCTTTTGTGTGTACTTTTGGGCGTGTTTCAAAGGCACATAGAAATTGGATGTAGTACTCATCTCCAATAGCTGAGCTTATTGGCAAAAAAAAAGTTTTAGCTGTAAAGAAAATGAATACTATATTTGAGAAATGAAGTGTATATACAAATACTTTTAAAAATTAATAACATGATGCTTTTCCACTTTTTCTAAAGAAAATGAGAACAGAAGCTATGTGCTAACAAGTCAGTTAAGTTTTCCTTTATTCACTGCATACAGAAAGCAATTTGAAATTGCACTTAAGGAACATTCAGTTCAACATAGCCATTAATCATCTTGTTAATAGTCCTACTATGAGACCCCTTTGAAACACCACTGTAATCAAAACTTTCCAGGTGGGAAAAATGACAAAATAACAGATTTAGCTGTGGCACAATGCTTGCAATGTTTGTGAGGATTATCAAATATTTTATAATGTGGGTTGAGCAATAATTGTAGAACAAGTTTTCCTGCAAAGTCTGAAAGATTTGGGTGAGTTGGTAGCTGGGATGTTGGATGAAATAAGTTAATAAAAAGATAACACTAATAGTAGAAGTTACAGCTTTGTGGTGGCTTAGAAAATCAAGGCTTGTGCTTTTTGGTTCAAAGTTTCCTATAAAGCGTAAGTGGCTGATTAAGAAACACATCCATTTCCTTGCATGTATGTGTCTTCATTGAAAGGATGGGGCTAGTATTAGGTTTCTTAAATACTACAGTGATATGTTTTAGTGTGTACTACAGAAGTATCAGACAGAATATGGCACTAGTCCTTTCACTTTCAGAAAGAGCACAAATATACTCTCTGCCCTCCAAATGCCCACCACTTCTATCAGCATGTGCCTATTAGAGGCCAAGACAAATGCACCACATTTAACTGCTTTTCAGCTATACGGCTTACTCTGTAATCTAATGCCAACTCCCATAAAATTCAAGCTGTAGCAATAACCTTACACAATAGGTCATTCACATAGCTTTGTCCCTTAAAGTTTATGGGAACAGTACATACCCAGGCCTGGTGTAGACCATCAAACCACTCTCTTTGACTAATGAGAGACTCTTGGTCATCATTTATGAAAGTCAGTCCTTAGGTCAGCCAGACAAAAAGAGCTTATAATAGGTTTCTCCATATTTATTTTTTCTGCATACTTTGACACTCATGAAGAATATTTTCTTTTTTTCTAAACATTTTATCTTTGCCTCAGTTTTTAATTTATTACATCTTGCCTCATATTTTAAGCATTCATATAACATCATATCTCCCCTAATAGACTGAAAGATCTCCAAAGGCAAGGTATTTGTCTAATTCAACATTTTATGTATCGAACAGATGAAAGGATACAATGCCCAGTAGAGTTATTTCATACTCACTTAACCAACATATTAATGGACAGATAATTTTGAGAGACTATATGGTATAGCTTCAACTTTGGATGAAGCAAACCAATGTTTAATCAACTCAGGACTGAAGTTATGTTGAAAAGATTGATTAGCTCTATAGAGACATGCCTTTGGAATTTCAGGTCAGTTTCAGATACCTTACTTTTAAAATGATAAGATGGAGACCAGAGAGGCAGTTGCCTAAGTGATGTGGCAACAGCCACTTATCATCAAAACAGCCAGTTATTATCAAGGAGCAGCTAGTTATTATCCATCTCAATCAAGAGCTCAGTTCTCAAGGCCCTAGGAAGGGCCACAGTGGGGAAGAGTCTAATGAAGAAGATCCCACAGGAAGGAGTGAAATTCTTTACCAACCTCAGGAGAAACCAAGCTTCCAACCTTGAGCCCTTAAGCCCAGAGGTTCTATGGCTGTCATACTCGATGGTATGGATGAAGAGTGAGACAAAAGTACTGGAGTGGAGGAGCAGGACTTGACCCCAACAAGTCTGAGCCTCCCAACACTTACAAAGACTGCACTGGCATGAGTCAGCAAAGGACACTGCAGTGACCCCTCTAACCACGGGCATGCCTCCATGTCCAGCTTCTGCAGGAGCACCAACAGCTGTCAGGAGCTCTCCCTGGTGCTGCCATAACACAGCCCCAACCCCCTAATTCAGCATACTTCGCTGATCCAGCTCTAAGATCTTTGCTCAGAAACAGAACAAAACAAACCTCCTTTAAAAATGTTTTGTAATAAAAAATTTCAAACAAGATAAAAGTAGGGAAAATAGTTGGTGAAGTCTCTTGTACTCATCCTCTAGTGAAGGACTTTTTACAATGTGCCTGATTGTGCCTCACCAGTCCATTTTAGCATTTTGCCATGTGTGATCAATACCCCAGTTTCAGCTCAGCCTAGTCCATAATTTAGTCTCATTCAGATATCTTCCTGATTTACCTTGACCTTACAGAGACATATCCCCAGACCAATAGACCAATAGACCACAATCCTCTCAAGTCTGAGTATTCATTTATTTTTTTCTCTCTTGTTTCTCAAACTTTTATTTAGCACCTGTTAGATACTCAGACACTATGCTGAATATTAGAGGTATAATAATTGATAACTCTCAGCTGCTGTCCTGATGGAGATAACGTATGATCCAAGCGAGGTGTGCTCTAAGTATTACAGGGTGTTAGGAAAGAGAATGAGCACTTTTTCTACCATGGCTAATATCAAAAAGTAATAGTAAAGTTAGGACTATACCTTAAATCCCAAGGTGCTACACTTCTGTGATATCATTTATCTACTGGGAAGCATGTAATAGCTTTTAATTAGGTAGCTTTTATTTACTAGCCTAACATGCAATAGAGCCAATATTTTGAATAAAATAATTACTACTCTATTCAAGTAGAATTGCATATGAATATATGACTCCTTCCAAAGAAGGTCAGGTAATATATCCTGACTAAAATGGAATCAGGGAGGAGTGCTGAGGAATGAGATCTTTACAAACTTCTAAGCAGAGAGAATGATATTGCAGAGGGAAACCACAGATGTATGATTTAGAGTCATGAGTTCTAGTATTGCTTCTGCCTGTAATTAGCAAGTAACTACTTTTATTCATGAAACTCAGGATTTTCTATTGTAAAATAAGAGAGTTGGATTTAATCATCTGTCAGATTTCCAATATGTTGTATGGCTGATTTTCCCTGTCCTGATATAAGGCAGAGTAAACGGCTGCCATCACCTCATGGCTAGAATTATCTCTGTGTTGTGATCACTCCACTGGACTCCAACTTCTGGGAGCTAACACTAAACCATATTATGGTATTTTCCCTGAAGCATTGCTTTGTATTTCCTCATAATTACATCATGCATGTGACTCAAAATGCTCTCTCATGCATTATGTCTTTCCACTTCCCAGCCTCCTGAAACAGGTATTAGTGTTCTCATGTTTTTAGAAGAGAAAACTGAAGCTATGACACCACCTAATACTTGAAAGGCAACTGTCCTTTTCAGGGCTTCTCAAGGGCTTGTGTGTATACTACTTTCTGAAATAGATACCATCCAGCCACTTTTGCTTCTTTGTCTTTTTTTTCTTTTAAACTATTTGTTAGATCTGATGTTAGAACAGGATAGGTCAGCAGTATGGATAAGTACAGATGCATCCCACACTGCGACAAAATGCGTCTGAATAGTTGTGTACAAATAGTTCTTTTAATCAATTTTCAATAAGCTGAAGGCCAAATTTCTATGGCAAAATTTTTTATACAGTGAATAATTATACCTCATGACAGCCGCCACCCCCAGTTATTTGTTCTGGAAACTTAAAATTTCTTCTATAATGTGCACTGAAGTAGAAGCATAGCTGCATTGTAATGGGGCCCACATGGGCTTCCTGGGGAGAACATCCCTTCCTTGGTGACATCCTGCTGAATCTGGGGGTGCAAAGCCTGAGGGCCCTGGCTTTAATGCTTCCTTCCTGCTCTAACGCCTGTTTGGAGGCCTTGTATTTCTTGGCAGCTGTGCTGTTCTTACATCATTTTAAGTAAATTAAAATTATTAGTGTAGTTTTAATAGCCAGTGCTCCCTGAGGCCAAGTAACAAACGGCGCAATTTAAAGAAAATTGGATAAATAAAATAAGGAGGAGACAAATGAAACAATAGTTCAGAAAAGGAATGAGAAAAAATTAGTCTATTAGCAAGGCCATCTACATTAAAAATTATAACAATAATAGTGAACTACTTCAAACAGGAGCCAGCACATAGGACAAAGCTGGCTGTGGCTGACAATGCTTTGACTTCAAGGACACCAGGAGGGCCTCCACTCACACCCCATCTTCACCAGCTTCACTGGTATTTGAGAGGGTGTGATTGATTCATTTGTCCTCCACTAACTTTCCCCTTAGGAAGTACACTATATTATGTCTTATTTAACTTATACCTTCTTGGACAAGATGTTTTTACTTATAGTTTACCATTTCCATTTCACTTGTAAATAAGGTAGTTGTGCCAAACTATTTGTACAGTCTCTCAAGTGTCCATAATGTCATGATCTCTGCTTCTGGAAAGGAGTTACCAGGGACATGAAAGATAAATATTTTTAAGACATGAAAGAGAAGAAAAAAAGATTGGGGCAATGAATGTATACCGATTTAAGCAGATTTCAATAGCAGGGAGAATATTTAGGTCCTGGGATAAGGGATTTTCCCAAATGCCTCCTGAATTATTGGCTGGCTATTAGAACTTGGATGAGTTGCTTTGCTTCTGTGAACATCAGGCTCTTCATCTGAAAACTAGTGTTAAAAGAAGAATATCTTTTAGAGAGGTCTCAGGGTGATTTAATATGACATATGCATAGTACTTAACACAGGGCCCGAAATACAATAAATGCACAATAAAAGTCAATCATTATTATCATTGTAGTTTTTTGCTCAACTCTGGGGAGAATTTGGAGGATTAAAGAAAAATGTACAGAAGGGTGAGTTTAGCAATCCTAGAGGCCACACCTGCTACTTTGTGTTTTTGCTAAGGTCAGGTTAACTTAGCACTCTGTGATACATAAATATAGTAACAGCCAACATTTAGTGAGAGCTTTCTTTGCACTTGCCACTGTTTATATATTTTCTATGAATTTTCTCAAAATGACTATGATTAGATGCTATTATTGCATAACCATTTCATAGGTAAGAAAACCAAGACATGGAACATTTAAATATCTTGCCCAAGATAACAGATCTGCACAAGTAACAAAGGGGAAGCCCAAAATTTAAACTCCCAATGCAGTCTGGCTGTGGCTGCCTTGCCTGCTGCCAGTGTGCCACTCTGTGACTACTGGAGGCGGAAGTTCAACGGCTGACAGGAGTGCCATAGCCTGCGCAAGATATCCGATACAGTCCTGCATTTGTGCAGCATGTGGACCCCACTGTGGAGTTGCAGGCTGGAAAGGAGACATTGTTTTCTATCCACTGGCCCAAGGATTTTACATTCTCGCAACAGCCCTGCCTGGGCCAGGGCAGGCCCTGGGCCCAAGCTAGCCTTTCTTCCTTGTCTTGCACACTTTCGGCCTATGAAGCCAAGTTCAGCTACTCCTCTACAGCTAGTGTTCTGTTATCCAGGAGGGTGTGCCCAGGAAAAGACTAATCATCTGAAAGTGTTGGCCATGGGAACGGATGCCCTGGTGTCACTTGATCAAAGAAGACAGAGTTGTTAATGTACCAGAGCATTCTCTGTGCGGAAATGAGTCACACCACAGAGCTGGGCTGCTGCGGCATCATTTGGAAACTAGCAAAACTCAAGGGCCGCTCTTGAGTCAAGGAGAGCTCGGCAGATGGCCAGGAAAAGGTGGGAGGGTGCCAGACTCCTAATGAAAGAGTGGCTTCACAGTCAGGCATCTTGCTATAACTGTCTCTCTTGCTTACTCTTTTGAAATCTAGTTTTCCTATAGTAAATAATCCCATCAAATGAAGACCATTGTCTCCCCTTTCACACAAGAGGTCCTTTCAGAGTCTTTAGCAGTAATGAAAGGGAAAAGCACACACAATCAAAAAGATGAGGGGTGTGGTGTGTTCCATCATGAGGGAAGCAGGAGTGAAGGAGGGAGAGGAGAGCTGGGTTGAGTGAGGAAAAGTTCAGTGTGTCCAGCTTGCCCAGCCAGTTAGAAAATCTCTTGTGAAACCTCCCCATAGCTAATGTTGGTTCATGGGGAAGAGAGGGAGGCACAGAAAAAGGAGATGGATGCAGGAAACTATGTTTATGGCTTCTAATATCTTTGGGAGACAGAAAAATGAAGAGTAAGATGATTGATGCAAACAGAAGAGCAGATCTGGTGACCAAAGAGCATATTTTCTGTAGCCTTTAGCACAAAGATATCACTCCAATTAGCCTTAGTGTTCCTGGGCAGCATTAAAATGAGTTTCCCTGCCATTATGAAAGGTAGATATCTCAGATGATGGGCAATCAGCTGTTTAACAACAACAAAAAAATAAAGCTACTAAGAAAGTTTAAAATCCTTTCAGGGATAGATTCTTGAAAATTCTTAGTTTTATTTTTACAACCAGGCATCAATACCAGATTGGCCAGTCACCAAACTTTTCTTTTTACTTCTTAAACAGAGCTGATACATTTCAAGGAGAGGGAAGAATAAGCTAAGGAGACAGCAGGACACATTGATTAAAAAAGAAGATTCTGGAACAAGACTATGTGGATTCAAATTAACCCCATGATTCATTAGTGTGTGACACTGGGCTAGCTACTCAACCTTTCTGTGCCTCTGTTTCTTATATATAATTTGGAAATAATAATAGAAAATACCACAGAAGTTTGTTGTGAGGAGTAAATGAGTTAGTATAGATGAAGTACCTGGAAGACTGCCTGGCACATCCTAAGTGGTCAATAAATGCTTGCTGTTATTATTGAAGAACAATTGTCAAATGGAGGACCAATATCTCCCCTTATATTGTCACATAAGATAATCCATGAGCAGATATAACATGAAGTGTTTCTGACCTGAGTTTACTCCCACTGATGTGCAACACGATGAATGCTTAAGATTTTGTTCAGAACAAAATGCAAATCATACCTCTGTCTTCTCTATGCCCTTGAAGCATTTGAATGTAACTTGTCGCTCAGATGGGATACAGAAATGCCAGCCATAAAACCTTTATTCATTCTTTAATTTAGCCAGTTATCATAATGTTACACTAAATCAGGATGGTCACCATAAGCCCTGTTTTCGGAGACTTTGGTAACATCTGATCAATGACTTCAAAAGAAAACAAGTCCTAAGAAAAAGTCTGAGTCATATGCCATTATTTTCTGACTTCTATCCCCCAAATTGCCTGGTAAAATGAAAAGACTGCTCCTTCCTTGAGATTATGAATTATGCTTTGTTGAAATTTTCCCCTTGAAAGTTATCCCTTCAAATATTTTTAATGTAATTTCCCTATGTAGAAACGTTCACCAGGCCATGGTGAATCTCATTAGCAATAAGACTGAATGAACACTACAAGGACATTAATTATTGAGATTGCTGTCCATGAGAGAAGATCTCTATATGCCATTGTGGATGTGTCCTCATTGCTCAGGCTGTCTTACAATGGTAGTATGAACATGTGGCATCATTCATAGAGTTTTGGACTGCCCTGAGTGCACCAAATGTAACCAATATTTTAGACCCATCTACAGTATTACACTTATGGGATGGAAGCTAAAGAAGCCTCAGCATACAGAAACCTATAAAATTGCTTTAAATGTGGAAAGAGAAAAAATTTTGAATCTCAAAGAAACAAGTTTCAAATACTACAATATTGCTCAATTTCAAATTAATATTGGAGAGTGAAGATCTAGATAAAAGCACTGTTTAGTCCATTCCTTGCAGTGGCGGCTTTCTGTAAGAGAACTCCAGCCCCTGAGTGTGCTTTGGAAATTTTCAGAGGTAATCTTGGTGGTCCCAATGTTTGGATGTGTTTGATATTGTAATTCAGTGGATGAGATCTAGGGTTGCTAATGTCCTGCAATGTGTGGGTAGTCAGACAAAATAGAGAGTTCTCCTGCATCTCTCATGTCTTTTTTGTACCCCAAGGACATCCACATGTGCAAAGGTCTGGTCACATGCTTGGCAAGTAATTCTTACATCAGTTAGAGTTATTTCTCTCTTCCTCTTATAATATGCTAATAAATCTAGCCTGTTATTATGCAGCCTAATGTTAGTTTTTAGTCTAGTGTTTGTTTCCACCTCTGTTCTTTCATTTTCTTGTACAGTTTGAATGGAATGGCTTCTGATCTTTTTATTGCTCTTAATCTAGGGGTAGTCATTTTAAGTGTATTAAAAAAATCTAATTCATCATCATGACTTCTAGTATAGTCATGCCCAGAATTTCCAAAATTGAAATATGCATTATTTTATTATTAATTGCTTTCTTGCTATTTCCTCTTTGTAAAAGAATATATTATTAAATATTTAAGTTACACATGAAATTATGTTTTATACTTATGAATTTTCCACTTAGAATAGAAAGAGGAGCCTATTTATAACATATCATACATATACAAATATTTAAAAATTGTTATGTGTGTTATATGTTCTGAAATATGTTTTGTGTATTTTATATTTACATATAATATGTCATATATAAAAACATTTAGTTTAGGTACATACATATGTCATGTATTATAGATATATGCTATATAGGTACATATATTGGTATATATTATATATTATAATATTGTTTATGTTATATACTTATCTGCATATATGTATATGCTATGTACATATGCCTTATAATGCACAGATATATGCATGTTATGCACATACATGTTACATGCTATGCCCATTATATACATTTTATGTTTTCATGGCAAATGTTTCTTATATGCACATATGTGATAAGGAGAAGTTCCATGAGAATAAAGTAGTTGGAGAGGCCTTGCTGTGATATTTATTTACTGTAATCTCTATTCTCAAATGACCAGTGATAGGTTTGTAACTTTTAGCATTTGAATCATATTTTCATGGTATATTTCAAATGAGATACAAGAAGTCTAGAAATATTTTAAAAGAAAAGATAGCAATTATAAGAATGAGGTAATATATCACTTACTGAGTCATCAGTGCTAACATGACCAAAGCCATGTTGGAAACTAGAACATTCTGGCCAGTTTGCTCACATCCCCATCCTTCCCTGTAAGTCTGAGCCAGAGGCAAAAAGACCTAGAAATATCTATGACACTCATTTGCATTTTCATATTTACACATAATTCAATTTTCTTTATCCAACTAAGGCTATCATTAGGAGTTCCCAAAGACACAGAAAAAGCGCAAGAGTTAGAGAATGTAGAGATATAAATTCATTGAAACATACTATAGGTAGAACAGGCCCAGAAGCCCTTTTGGGTCAGCTTATACAGAGCCTGGTGCCTGATCTTCTTACGTGGACCTTCCACCTCCTTATCTTGGTATACAAGTCACTGCATTATCATAGACAAGGACATAACTCCTATTTATAAGACTTGATGCTAAGTAGCACTCAGGCATTAGAACTTCCAGTGGACCAACAATTCTCTCCTCTGTGGTTAACCCTGAGATTGGCAGTAAATTGTCTTTCCAGGCTTCATCTGGTAACAGTTTTAAAATGGGATTTCTTAGCAGGCCGCCAAAGCTATAGAAGTTTTTGACTGAATCTAGTTGTAGGCTACTCAAAGCTATAAGATATATTCAGGCCAACATCTTCTTTTGTGTTGACTTTTAGCCTTAATTAAGAAGCAATTTTGTTTCTTAAAGACTTACTGAGAACATATAAGATGTATTTTGTCCTTTATTTGATTCTGAAGGGTTGCCTTGCCTAGAAGTGACCATAGCAAGGGCCATGAGGAGAAAGGCATTATTAAGAGTTGCTAAACCAAATCAATCATTAACCTGGAATGGTCAGACTTTAAGAAGAAGTCAGACCTTTAGATCACCCACATTTAGGCTGAGAGGCAATCAAATAGGTAATGAGGGACCCACATGAAAGGGATACAGCAAAAGGTATTAATAAGTTCTTTGATATTTTACTGAGAGCCTGAGATCCTTATGAGGTCCTTATGAGCACAACATGATCCTTTTAAAGTTGTAGAAATAACCTGTGTAGTCCCAACTGATCCACTACTCTGTATTAGTCTAAATACATTGCTAAGACTACTTTGCTCCATTAAAAGTGGCTGCCTGTTATACTGGGCTGAAAAGCTGAGAAGGATTGGAAGGCTGAACTCAGGCTGTGTAGAGGAGTATGAGTGTGTGTGTGTGTGTGTGTGTGTGTGTGTGTGTGTGTGTGTGTTTATAGAAGGCACATACTGTGTGATCCATTGATGCAATGACATCCATGGGATGGAATGGTCTGAGCCACAAAATTTGATTCTCTTTATTCAGGGCATTCTTTAAAATTAGACTCCAGTGAAATAGTTCACAGATCATCATATTTTCCCTTCTTTCCCTTCACTCAGAGAGAGGATATAAAGGCACTCAGTAGACACTCAATAAGTAGTCCTAGACTAAATGAACACATGGATAGGTGACTGTCACTGAGCCTCCATTTCTTCATCATTAAAAAGGGGCTGTGTGAGCATTTTATAAGATAACATACACAACACACCAAATGCACAGAAGGGGCTTAATAAATATTAATGCCCATTTATTGCCTCACTCAACTCCAAAATTGGCTGGAACTAGGGAAATTCTTGCACCTGGCCAGAGAAATAGTGTGTGGTGTGCATGAAGTATTCAGGTGGAATGATTTCCCATCTATTGTTACCATTAGGCTTATGCAGATTTCAGCCCAGTATTCATCAACCACCACTATTGTCTGTTATGACTTTATGTTTTTAAGGACCTCTCCCTCCCCACTGAACCTGGGACATACGGGCTTTAAGCAAGTATGGTCATTAATGTCAGAGTAAGTCCCAAAAATCTCTTGATATCTATCTATCTATCTAGCTAGCTAGCTAGCTATAAGAGGATATATATTACACACATATATGTATATGTATAATACATATATATGCATGTGTGTGTATATACACATTTATGCATATAGATCCTTGTTTTTGCTTCTGGATACCCTCATCTCCAGTTGTGCCTAAATGCTCCAAAATGATGTCCTGTCTACCATATGCTTTAAATGTCTCCCATTTGCCACTTCACATCAACTTCCCTCTCCTGTCTATCCAACTCCGTTCATTGGCTACATCAATGTATTTCGTTGCTGGCTTTTGTAAGTTGGATTCAACCAAAAATGGTGTCTCTGTGTGTATGAATGTATGAGTATGAATAAGTGGATTGCAATGGCACTTAGAGATACATTGAAGATGGAGGAGAGGAGAGTAATATTCCTATATATGTCCCCCAAATTCTCTTCCTGCTGAGTCATCCCAGGTTGATTACATGCTTATACTAAAAACCACAACGTCTGTCCAGTAGCCCTTTATCCAGGTTCTGGTAACTGCTCACTCCCCTTGCCCAATCAGCTGAGAATTGGTAATGGTTTCCCTTTAAAAAAATAGAAAAACAATATTTCATTGGGCTTGCACAGATGTTGCCATAGGCTGGTAAGTTAATGGACTCAGAGCCTGGGAAGAATTTCAATTGATCCCCTAGTCCCTTCTTTTTACAAAGCTGGAGCTAATGGACAATTATCTATATGTAAGAATGTAAATAATCATTAAACTATAACAAAGAATGCTGACATTTTTCTCTTCATGTTAACATAGTTTGAATTTGCTATAGGATCTGTGTACTTTTTAAAAAATTTTATTTTCAATTACAGTTTGCATACAATATTATTTTGTATTAGTTTTAGGTGCCATGCACAGTTATTATAATATTGTTGACTATATTCCTTTATAGTCACATTTGTTACATTTGAAAGTGAGAAAATTTGAGGGTCAAGTATCATTTAGTGAAACAGGAGGAGGAGGAGGAGAAGAAGAAGAAGGAAGAGGAAGGAGAACAAGAGTTAAGGAAAAATAGGAAACCAAAATGAATAGAGTGGGCAAAGTTATGACAAGCTCTCAAAAACTTAATTTCTTTCTCTAATTTTTGAGCTTCAAACCTCCTAGATATAAATGGAAATTAATATATCTTCATTGTGTTATTGGGGAACACACATTTCTTTTCATTGAACTTCAGACTTTATTAATTATTCTGGTGCAATGTTATTATAAACTGTTGTTGATTATCTGACTCTTCTGGGCATGAGACTGATGCCAGAATGTCAGTTTTATATTAAAAGGATGTCGTTTGCAAAAACTAAATACAGAAATAAAGTATGTGTTTAATTATGGCTTTAATCTTCCTTGAGTTCACTTTTTAGAAAGGGGGGGTGTGGAGCCCTGGATGCCTATGGGTTGATAATATTTTCCTAAAATGATTCGTATTCCTATAATAAGTATTAGTAAACATCCGTTTGTGTTAGTAATTAACTTTAATGGCTTGATATTATTTTACCTCTCTTGATTATACGTTCCAGTCCAGATACTTATAAACTAATGGTGCCATCTATATATTTTGATGAATTTTAAAATAGCCAAATACAACTGCCCACTGGGCAGACAGCTTCAAGAAAATAACCAGGCCGAGAAATGATGGTGAGGGGGTGAAGGAGATGAAGGAGCAGGGGGAAAAGTATATTGGAGAAGCTGGGAAGATAAGGAGAGGAAAAAAATGAGAAAAATAAATAAAAATATAAACACAAACCTCATCAAATTTAGGGATCAGGAAAAGGAATAGAATAAAGCCACAGAGTGTTGGATTAAGGCCAGGGTTCCCTAACACTCTGCCTCAAGAGTGCGGAAGGATCTCTGTCTCCCAGTGACTGACAGTTGTAAGAAGAGTGGTTGGACCACGTTAACGCTCAAAGCTGGTCCTTTAAATGGAGCTGGTGAAGGTGAAAGGAAATGTGAGAAAAACTAAGCCCACTGCTAAAGGGTATGTTTGTTTTACTGCTTCCAAGGAATGTTTTGTTTTCATTCAGCAGGCCCCCGTTAATAATGACAATATTCTCAACATTTCCTCTTTGGCCTTCAGCACCTCAGTCCAGCGAGCAGTTCCGTTTTCTGTCTGTCTCTGCCCTGTCTCATCTAGGCTACAAGTCACCTAGGCAAAGACAAGCCAGGCTTCTGACCCTGAAGGCAGATAACTGTTTCTAGGTGGGGATCCATTTACCCTCCTGTTTGTAGAGGAAGGTGGTGGCAGGGAGAGAAAGAGAGAGAAAGGGAACAAAACAACAAAGAAAAACAGGTGGGTTCTAGTGACTTTGAAGGACTGTTGTGGCTGGTCTCAGAAAAATAACTTCCTTTATCTTTTTTGAGAATAGTAAGCAGGTATTTTTTTAAGGCATCTCTTCCAAAATAGTTCAAATGTTGAAACAGTATAAAAGATATATTTTATTCATTTTTTGTTTCATGCATGGCCTTGGAATGCTTGCTGACTTAGCCCCACTTAGTTTTCAGATTCCAGAGAGTGCCCTTGAGTTCTAATGATAACTGTAATGATATTTTGTGGGTTCCCCACTGCTTAAACAAAGACAGAATTTATAATGCGCCTCAGAGCATCAAGAAGAGATGTTAGAAAGCATTAATATTACTATTTTTATCACCATTTAGTGAGCAGTGCTGGAAGATATTAATATTACCATGATCATTATTATGGTGAGATAAAGAAGAAGCGGAACTCCATGTGGCAAAGAGATTGTTGAGGGGGTAAAAAAATAGATGAGCCTATTTTTCTCTAAGTTCTTTAAATCAGCTTAACTAGAAAAATAATCGCAGTGGCTATCAGAGTCAAGAGTCAGGGTAATTAAATGGGTAAATGAGGCCCATGTCATTTGAATTTATGCATTTTCCTTCATCCCTTTGTTTGCTCTGCCTTTCTCTTTGCTGGGTCTCCACCACAACGTTGTTTATTCATGGAGGGCACGCCACAGTTTTTAATACTGGGGGGAAAATCTGAAACCCTTCATCCGACTGGCCAACATGTAGACTGGAGAGAACACAAGGGGATCAAAGTGATATGAAGACAACAGGGGTTTCATTAAAATGTTCCGTTCTCTGCCTGAGGACAGAGCAGTGAGAAAAGGGTGGAAAAAAAATCATCTAGCCCAAACAAGTTTAACTTAAAAAAAAAAAAAAAGCAACGAACCACCTGTGGTCTCCTTGGAAACAGGCAAGCACACCCTCCAGCCACCTTTTAATGAAACCCCAGAGCCCCTTTATTAATTTATTAAAGAATCTATTTTCTGTAGACTCATAAACCTCATATAACTCATATTCTAACACATCTCTGCTATGCTAATGGCACGCGCTTCTATGAATAATTAATTATTTAATTAGTAATAATTAGAGGTTGTTGTATAGGTCAAACCATTGGACTGACAGCATGCTATTGTCAAAATGTCACTTGAATTAACGGAACAGCATTTAAACAGAGAGTGATTCATCAGTTGGGGTGGCGACTTACCTACCCACTCCCTCCTCCTTCCCTAAATATCTTTCACAGCATATGGCATTTTAAAATGTGTATAACATGTAAAATGGAGCATTTAATATTGAGCATTCCTCAGAAAGTGTGTAGCCTTCAATACTTTGTTAGACACGTAGAACAGGTTAGGTTAAGTAACTGAATTTATGACATTCAGACACTACAGCAACAGTACATGAGTTTACACCACTTACATATAATTTCTAAGACTCCTTTTATGTCACTGGACCTAAGCACTCACAAAGAACAAACACATTCAAAGGGAATAATTGTTCAAATACATTTAAATACATTTATTGAGTGGCTTGATAAAATAATCCTTAAGGATGATTATTTTAAAACAGTCTCGTATTGTCTCATTGCTCTGGGCTGTGAGGTCTTCACACTGTCTTTTGTATTCAGTCCATTATCTGTCCGCTAATGGAGATACTTGATCCTCCCCATACACATAAAGGACCTGGGAATGGATGTCCTTGAGCTGGGGAGCCAGGCTTTGCGCTCATTGACAGTGTCACTCCAGCCACATCAGCTAAGCTCCTGATGCTGCAGTTTTGTCGTTTGTCACATGGAACCCACGTCAGCAGCTACCTTGTGAGTATTCAGTGAGATGATCTATATACAAAGAGCTGCTCTAAACACCTGGCTCATAATGATCTCACAATAAATGAGAACTATTGTTACTTTATATGTCGAAATATCACTTTTCTATACACAGAAGAGTATTTTAAGATGGACAAAGTAGACATTTATGTCCTCATTATTCTGATCGAGAAACTAAGCAAGGAACATTATCTTTGATCCCCTAAGCCAAGGCTCACAAACTTTTTCTGAAGAGGAAGCATTAGTAAGTATTTTCAGCTTTGTGCAAAAGGAGGCACACAGAAAATATGTAAAAGATTGGCTATGACTGTGTTCCAATACAACTTGACATACAGAAACAGGCAGCAGACTGGATTTGACTATGGGCTGTAGTTTGCCAGCCCCTGGTCTAAAGCATGTTAGCAGCAGGCTGTACATAGTGAGTGCTCAACAAACACTTGTAGGATTAACGTAATAATGAATGAATGAATACATCCAAGACAAAATGTTTGTTCTTAACCGTAGTGCTATGTGTATGCCCCAGCCAGTATCCCATTAATTAAATTTATGGTACCTAAAACAGAATGAAATTTGCTTTTTGGTTTTTATGTACACACACAAAAAATTCACCTGTTAGTCTGCTGATGTAGATACTTTTTAAAGAAATCCTATAATGGAAACTTTTAACAAAGCTAACATACTTTTCAAAAAAGTATAAATGTATAGACATTTAACAATATGTACAACATATTGTGTATGTACTGGCTTCGGCTTAGGGATGATTGATGGCAGGAAATAGAAGAATGTGCCTTCTATTTGAAAAGAAAACAATTAATTTTGTTCATCCTACTTATTTTCTTCCTGGTTGTAGCAAAATATTCCGAGGGCAGTAGAGGAAGAGGCCCTAGATTCAGGGTTGTACCCTTTTTTTTCTCGTCCTAGCTGGATCCTCAACTTTTCTTTCTTTGTTTTTCCTCCCCCATCTTCATGGTTCTGCCTTCCTCTTAGCCTCCAAGATGAACAGGCTGTAAGGAACTCCTTATAAGGGGAAAGTCACCAAAATTTGGACCAAAGTCCTTATACTTCAGGTATTCAGTCAAAATTGATGCTGTTAACACTGTAAAATAATAACAGAACATACAGGCAATAACCCATAATATTTTATGGAATTTTATAAACACAAAGATGTTTATAAATAGAAGGACATTTCTGATACAAGGGGTAAAGTGAACTGGATAACAGCATCGAGGAGTCAGAATATACTACCAGTAATTTCCATGGGTTTGTTAGAAAGTTTAGCTAACACATTATAACAAAGATATATCCAATCATCCTTTTTTTATATTGATGAAATATCAAATGCCTGGGTTATTAGAGATATGACAATTGGAAGTCATTTATATCTTTTATAAATAAGTGAATGCAGAGAATATGGTTATACATGTGTGGGACCAGCAATGAAGTAATTAATTGCCAGATCTGAACTACCTGGACCATAAAAAGCACTGTGTGCCTAATCTACATAAAATTACAACAAAATGCAGCTGAAAGTTGAAAATCCCAAACTTAGAAGCTTATGGAAGCACACATTTATGTTTTCACAGTTTCTGTGGTTCAGCAGTCCAGGCACAGATTAACCGTATCCTCTACTTAGATTTATAAGGTTGTATGGAGTCAAGATATGGGCCAGGGCAGGGTTCTTGTCAGAGGCCCACCTGGAGAAGGGTCCGCTTCCAAAACTTTTGAGGTTGTTGGCAGAGTCCATTTCTTCACACCTGTGGGATACATAGCAGTTTGTTTCTTCAAAGCCAACAATGGGGAGAGAGGGACTTTCCAGCAAGTCTGCCAACAAGACAGAATCTGTGTAGCATAATGTTGGGAATGACATTTTATCACTGCGGCCATATTCTACTGGTTAGAAGTAAGTCCCAAATCCTGGCCACACTCAAGGAGAAGGGTTTATACAAGAGTGTGAAGTCTAGGGTCAGGGATGATGGGGGATACCTGTAAGTCTATTCTCACAATTGTGTCGTGTTTTCAATAGAGACAGACTTTGAAGATGAAGCCTGGGGTCTACTGGCTTTTTGACCAAAGGTTTTTTAACCTCTCTGGGACTCATTTCCATCTTCTGAAAACTCTAGACCATAACATTGAGTTAATGATGTTGTTATATCTTATGGGCAATAAATGTGAATGTGCTTTGTAAGCACTAATTTCAGTTATAACATTAATTGGCCAACCAAGGCACCCCTCTCCTCTGCATTTTCCTCTGCCCTATGTGATTTATACCTGTATGTACTTTCGTTGTATCTGAAGCTCTATAAAAAGTAGCTTCTGAATCTGATATCCAAGAAGAGTTAAAACTTAAAAATCATGGGAGAGTGCCTATTATCCATACTAAAATGTAAACAAGTCATTGTAAAGGACAAAGCTTTGTCTGCCAAAGTGATTCCTGGTAAGTAGGATCAGCCCCGCCTCTCCGTGTGTGTTCAGTTTTTTAACCCATAATGTGGTGAAGCCTGATAACTACTTGCGAAAGATTCCTGTTGTCCTCGAGTGTAGAAGAGTTGTTGCTGGGTAGCAGCTGCCCAGGTTGGGATCCTGTTTAGCATCCCTCTGTTGCATCCAGGCAGAACTGAGAGGCTGAGTTCTGACCAACAGAGTGTGGGAGAAACATTATATTCACCCCTTCAGGCCAGGACCAAGGAAGCCTCCCCAGGGGTCCTTTACCCTCTCTTCCAACTTTCCCACTAGATGCTGACACTGATACATCCAGTGTCAGAGGGATCTTGGAAACCCAGTTTGAAAACAGCACTCATCTCCAGGCCCTAACTAGAGAACACAGCTTCTTGCTGCCACTGATTAGAGTTTGAGTTAAATAAGAAATAAATTGTCATTGTATTAAGCCATCTATTTCTGAATTTATCTGTCACAACAGCCAATGTTGCCCTCATCACTACATCTTGAAAAGAGACCAGTGGAATTTTTTTTAAAAATGCACATACTTCTTTGTCTAACATAGTGTTTCTTAAGCTTTAATATGCATGCAAATGACTAGGGGTCTTCTTTAAAATGTTGGTTTTCTTTAGGTAAGTCTTAAATACGGCCTGATTCTCTGCATTTCTAACAGGCTCGGACATGATGTGAAGACTGGAATCCCCTTTGAGTAATAGGGCTCCAACACAATGGTTCTCAAACCTCAGTGGGTATCAGAATCCCCTGGAGCATTTGTTAACATGTGGATTGCTGGTCCCTATCCTCAGAGTTCTGGGGTCAGGCCCCAAAATTTGTATTTTTAACAAACTCCTGGACAATGCTGTACTGTTGGTTCAGGGACCATGCTTTGAGAACTGCTGGAATGAGCATTTCTGATACAGACTCTTTCCTAGTTTCTCTAGCAACTCATTGCTCTTCAGGTCAGTTTGTCCCTTATCACTAGTGTGCTGCAGAAGAAGAAAAGCATGCTCATGGACCAATACCTGGAAGCAGTTGTGATCACCCAGAGTTATTTTTTTTTTGTTTTTGTTTGTTTGTTTGTTAAAATACCGATTCCCTAAGCCCCAGTCCAAACTAATTGAATATGAATCTCGGGGTAGGGGCAAGCATTACACATTACCATTTTTTAAGTGTCTCTTGTGAATTTATTAAGCAACTAGGTTTTGGAACCATTGCCTTAAAGGAATGCTAAGGGTCAGTACCCTGAGGGGCAAGAGTCTTGTTGATCATAAACTGTTTAACTATTGATATGAAACCAGTCTTATTCTCTTTCTAACCAGTGGGAGAGCTTAACTTCTCTAACATATAGTTTGTATCAAGGCTATTCAATTAAGTAAGTCTCCCCCAGACTTTGATAGGAGGTGAAGTGAGGCTGAATGAATGCAAGAAAACAAAAAACAAAACAACAACAAAACCCTCAAGAGGCGCTTCATTGTAAAAAAATGCAGATGAATGCTAATCATAGGAAAGAAAAAAAGGAAGAAGTGAAAAGGGAAAGATAAGAGAAGGGACCGAGGAAGAGAAAGACAAAGAAAGAGAGGGAGAGAGAGGAGAGAAGGGAGGGGAGAGGTGAGGAGAAGAAGACAAGGTAGGAAAGGGAAAAGAAAAGAAGAGGGAAAAAGAAAATAAAAAAAAGAAAGAAAGCCACCTTTTTTTCCTGGGGAAATGGAAGTTATTTTATTCCAAGTCAAAAATAATTCCCTGGTTCCATCAGAATCATTTAGAATTATGTGCATTGGTGACTAGAGTGGGCCTTCATAGTGCTTTACTGTTAACAATAGTCCAGGTCCTGAAGGATGCAGCAGTGGATTCTTTGGGAACTGACACCAGGGGACGCCTACAACAGAGAAAACTGCTCAGGTGACTAAAGTTCATTAACACTTTGTCTTCATCATCAGTTGCAAAAACCACTAATTTCCTGGCTCAGCCTAGCTACCAAAATCATGCAGTTTTATAGACAAACATACTCTTCAGGGAAGTCCATAATTTTTTTCTTACTGAGAGATTAAGTGATAAAGCATGTGATTTGTCCCGTCACATTCTTGGAGTCGTGAGCTGGGCACCCTTCTGAATAAAGCAGGGGTAGTAACCAAATATTTATCTCAATCCCTCACCCCTGATTCCTAATGCTCACAAGACTTCATCTCCCCAGGAATGTCTCATGTAGCTAGTACATGTAACCAATAACAAGTCATGTGGTGGCCCTCCCCAAGATAGCTTTATGAAATAAAGAGGAGGCGAGACAGGACAAAGCATGGGCACTGAATTCCTTCTGGCCAGGCTTTCACTTCCAGTTAAGTGACTTATCATCTGTGAGAGCTTTAGGCAAATTCCTTGGCCAAACAAACATTCTACCTGTCCCCATGCCTATGTTCCCAGTGGCTACAAATTGTTATGAATTATTTGAACAAAAATTAAAAGAGAAGGTTTATGCTCTTACTATGATATGGTATGATAGGATATATCACAATAATGGTGTGAACAAAATGGTGAGAGAGTATAAAAAACAGAGCTCCAGGAAGATGGCAGAGAAAATTTACTTTCTTCACAGAGTAGGGACACCCAGTGGCTGTCAAATTGTGATCCTCGCATCAGCAGCATCAGTATTACCAGAAAACTTGTTAAAATGCAAATTCTCAGACCTCACACAAGATGTACTGAATTAGGATCTCTAGGATGTGGCCCAGCAATCTGTTTTCACAACCCCTCCATGGGCTTTTGATGTACCCTAAATATCAGAACTACTTGTATCGGTTAGGATAGGTTAGGTTATGTTGTCATAACAAACACCCAAAAGTAATTGGCCTAAAACAACAAGATTAATTTCTTGCTCATGGACAGGGCCTTCATGAGTTGGGACATGTAGCACTTCCCACAGTCCAGACAAGTCACATGGCCACACCTAACCTCAAAGGTGCAGGTACTAATCCTACCACGTGCTAGAGAGGAGGCCAGAACTCATGATTACCACACCAATCCATCCCATACTAACCTTTTTTGTCAGAGGGCAAACCCTAACCATAACCCTAACCCTAACTCTAACCCTAGTTTTAAAAGGACACAGAAGTCCTTTTGAGGCTACATTTATGATCATTGCAAAGAAGCCGCCAGGCAGTGCTGCCCCTGTGGAGGAGGGAGCTGCAAGGAGGAAACCCTTGGCAGCCCTTGGCAACTAACTACGCCCTGACCTGCTCTGCCCAACTGAGGGCTGGGAACGGCATATGCCATAACAAGTGAGTGTTTTGGTTGATTTAAGTCAGAGGCACTCCAGAAAGCTAGACCAACTTGTCAGGTAAAGCAGTAGTATTTCCTTCTCTGAACTGTAAAGTCAAATCATTTTATTGCTTATGAGTCACTTTAGTTGGATGTTCTAAATAGGAAATTTCACTGTCTCCATTTAATATATGTTCACACTAAGATTAAAGGAAGAAGTATTAGCTAGGTTTTCCTCAGTTTGCCTGTCTGACAAATAGAACTAATCATAGCCATATTGGTTACTGTGAAAACAATAGATAATAACATATATAAAAGTCCAAGCGTGCTGTGAGTACTCAGCAGATATCTGTTCCCTTTCCAGTTCAGAGATACCGATTGGCGATGGATGGGCCAGGGGCTTCTTTACAAAATAAGGTGGGATGTGAACTGAAGGCACTTCACTTAGTACAGAACACTGACATAAAATCGGCAACAGCAACAACAAAAATAATCTAGGTCCAGCTATTAAAAGGGCATTACTTATTCCAAAATAAAAAGTTTTAAAAGTAACATTACTATTATTAATCACCGTTCTAAGCTCTTTATAAATATTAACTCATTGAATACATATGACGAATACATGAGATAGATGTCATAATTATCATGATTTATAGACAATAAAATTGGAGCACAGAGAGGCTAAGCTATCGACCCAAGACCACACAGGGATGGATCTGGGATTTGAACCCAGTTAGTCTGGATCCAGAATTTATGCTCTTAGCCAATAAAGTACACTCTGTTTCCTCCTGCAGCAAACATAGTCCATGTGGAATTTGACTCCACTTGAAGACTTTGTCATTTCTATTCCCCATAGTAGGGGTGCATGGCACACCTAACCAAGCTGGGGTGTGGCGCTCTTTGCCTTTTGCCATTTATCTGCTGACACAGTGGAAAGCGTGCCTGGGCACATTGTGTTCCTGATGTCTAATGAAGTGGAGAGCAGCAGTATGGTTTCAAGCCCATATGTCACTTTTCTTTTAATATCTGAGTTTCCACAAGTTCTTATCTACAGGTGGCTATCAAATTTACAAAGTTTTTTTTTTAGAACCTATTAAATATTTTATACACTCTTTAATACCTTGCATCACAATTAGATCTGGTTTAGTGCACTCTAATGACTATGCTGGGATTTTAATTTATTTCACTATATAGATATGGCCTCAGTTTCCTTTTTAGTTCTATGTGCTAGACAGCTTGTAGACATTAGTTCAATGGACTCCACAGTCAAGTACATATAAGGTTAAAATAATTAATAATTACCTAGACTTGGGCCAGATAAATAGTGCCCCATTCTTTGTTTGGTCTTTGTTAAAGGTAAGGAGCCCTTTGTTTAATTCCTGTACACTTGATTTTACTTCTGAGATAACTTCTAAATGGTTTTATATAGGTGTTTTGGTGGAGTGATTGTGTAACCAAAACATCTAAACAATGACTTCTCAGAATCCCATAAAAACCAAGGGTTATTGACTGAGCTAAATTGCTCAGGTAGAGAGGCCTTCCAATGAGAATTTCTACCTAAGGAGATCACTAAATAAGTAGTCTGTGACATGCCTTATTTGCATAAGTACTTAACCCCAATACAGGTGACTATTCCAAAATAAATTAAAAATGTAAGAAATGTATGGGAAGAGAGCTAGAGGGTATTCACTCCTGCCTAAAAAGTAAATATAAAATAAATAAAACACAGCCACCCCTTCCAAATGAAACAAAACTCAAAAAGTTCCTCCATAAATGGAATACGACCAATTAATTTTAATTAGATCACAAGCCCCTCCTGTTTACCACCCAGTGGTTGAGGGGTTAATGGAATTAGGGAGGGCCACAAGGATAGCTGATGAGTGATTCCTGCCTGAATAATAATTTCTGAGTAGGAGTGAGGCATGCCTTCTCCCTCCCCATCTCAAGGTACTTCAGGCTCAACTGGATATAAAAATTAGACAGTGTTCTTTCTGCTTCATACATCACCCAGCAGAACACAGCTGGCTCTTTGGCTCCAGGGCAAACACATTTAAATAGACAAAAATACAGGCTACATTAGGGTAGCTTGACTGAATTGCCCTTCAACCTGGATTTTGTCTTATTCATTTATTTATTCATTCATGTATTTATTTGACAAGCTGGGAGGCCTTTGCAAATTTTCCCAAATCCCAGAACATCCTTTTATTTTTTTTTTAATAAGGAACATTTCTTCCTTAAAATCTTATTTTATCATTGATCAATACAATCACTGTCAGCATCATTTCTACCTCTGTGAACCCCAAAGTGATGAGGGAACTGCTGAGGCTCTGAATTTAAGAAGGCGTGAAATCAAAGTGATAACAATCTAGGCATAGTTAATGTACCTCCTAGTTCTTCCCTTCCAACGTTTGGAAATCAGCATTGTTTTACAGGTTTATGCCAATCTAGAAAGTTATAATCTCTTTTAAGGTCTATGAAAATTGTCCCCTGTAATAGTTTCTGCACCTCATGGGGTTGTGGTGAGCTGCCTTTTAAAAGGGGCACTGCATTCAGGGGCAGCTTGGTCTGCCACCAAAGTGAAGATTTTACTGACCAATCATTGTTCATAACGTAAACAATAAGGTTTACATAATGCTGGATGATAAGATATCAGAAAGGGAGGCATAAAAAAGAAGAAAGGTGGCCCTTGGAATTGGAACCTCAGTGCTCCTGTTTTTTCTTTTCTGTAACCATGATGAATAAAGCAACACATCTCCCACTTTACTGAATTAACGACAACAAAGCCTGATGGAAAATTTTAAAAAAAATTTACCAACTCTGATCCTAGGATAGTACAGGAGAGAACATTAATGGATAAGCCTTGTAGACTTAACTGGAGTCATAGTGAAGAGATAAAAGAAATAAAAGAGAGATAGAGACAATCAAAACAACAACAAAATGATTTTCTCCCAACCTTATGAAAAAATGTACATGATAACAACATTTGATGATTCAGAGCATGTGAACAATTGTTGATATACATAAGAGAAAGAGAAATTGTGGTTTCTTCCCACAAAAAGAAGAATGCTATCAGAACTACATAATTAGATTTAGATATATACTAAGATTATAATTTTTAACTTACAAAAGTAAATTTTTCCTCTTTAAAAATAATTTTTGCATAGTTTAGTCCCCACTTGATGTTTCTGTACTTGGCATGTTGCCTTACATTAGAAGAGTCTATTTGCTTCTTTTCTTTGGGGTATGTGTATTGTGTGCACGCATGCACACACACACACACACACACACACTCCACACGCTCTTTAATGAACAGTTTATGTGTACAAAAATGTCATCATCTTTACATAAAAGCACACATAATTTTGATAAAATTACCGGTATAATAAAATGCACTCTTATTTTCTCCCCTCTCCCCTACTTTTAAACCTGTACTCTTAAATAAACCAACATCAACGCCTCAAAATAAAGAGAAAATACCTTTCATGGCCAATAAGTATCCTGATTGCATAACTATTTAAGTTCTTTGGTCTGAAAGTTGATTTAAAAGCCTAAAATCTGTATTTGTGACCACGATTGAGTCTTCTTTAGGCATAGGAGTATAGAGTTTGGGCCACAGAATATGTGGCAAATGGAAATAAGAGTGTAACTCTCTATATGTTGATAAGTAAGCCCTGGACAGTAAAGATTTTTAACAAAATTGGAAATATTGCCTGGTGCTAGAATGGAGGTTTTAAGAAATGGAAGGTGGCCAAGAGAAGATCCAGGAAAATGGATGGGGAGTTCATGGACTCCTAAAAAGGAGATAACTTCTGTAAGACTGAGGGATATAGGTCTATTCAGTGACTGGTATTAAAAATAGAGAGGAGGGGGGAGATCTGAATCCTTGAGAACTCAATCTATTGTGATTCTCAGTGGTGGAAAAACAAGCATGATGCTTTCAAAAATATACATGCTTCTGCTCATTCCATTGTAATATTCTTTCTTCAGGGGAATATTTTCCCAGACAGCAAAATCTCAAGGAACTTTGTCAGATCGAGTGAGAATTGGAGACTATTCTGGTTAAAAAATAGTCAAGGAACCATGGGCTTTAGACCTTTGGGATAGTCAATGTCAAGAGGTTCTGGTAAGGACATTTTTTTATTTACATTCACACGCACTCTACAGAACAATCTATAATACCTAACCTTTTGCTTTCACTATTCTTTTGCTGCCAATGCCTACCTTGCCTTTGCCCTCCTTCTTCCCTCTTCTGATCTCTTCATTCCACTTCACTCACTTTGTCTTCCTATGCTTAACTAAATTAAGATTACGCTTACAGATCACTCATTCTCTATTTCTCCAGGTCTGAGTTAAAAGCATCCTGGTTGTCTCTATATATGTTAGTACTTGATTTGTTGATTTACTTGCTTATGTTCTCATTATACCCTTAGTTTTGTAAGGTCAGAGAACATGTTTCATTTGCCTTTGAAATCATCCTCATAAAGGGTCCAATGCAAAATAAATATCTGTTAAGTATTTGTTGAAAAAACCTAAATTACTAAATAGGTTTTTAAAGATTCACTCAAAGGGACAATTTTAAAAGACAAAGGAGAGTGATAATTTTAATTATTCAATGGCATCTAGGGAATATCATAACTATGAGATATAAATTATTGTTAAAACTATACTTAAACATGAAATACAGTTGACTACTACACAAAGAATATTCAGATAAACATTAAAGGAAGTTTCGATAAATACTGCTGAATTGGAAATTTTGCCTTTGGATACATTCAATTGGCATGAAATTCATTGTTTACACAGGTGCACTTTTGCTATCCTTTGCATCACCAAAGCCACAACCCAAGGGTGGGAAGATATCTGGAGTCTCTGTGATCCTCTGTCTTTCCATGTTCTTCCTGAACTATATTAAGTCTAAATGACATAGCTTATTCCATTTTTGTGAATCTTTTTTAGGAAGATGTATTAAATGACCCAAGATGATGGAAAAACAAGAAAAAAAATAAAATAACTGATATTTACTGAATGCCTGCTTTGTGTCAGAAATTTCAGAAGAATTCTACTTACATGAACAAATGTAATCTTTACAACCACCATTCAAGATGAACATTTGCTTTACCAGGTGAGGAAACTGAATTTCACACATGCAGGTAAAGCTGTACAGCACCTGAAGAGAAGGGAAAGAGTAGGGATTGAGTTTTGTCTGTCCTCACAAAATTCATGTGTGATCCTTGCAGTCCACAACCCATAGTCCCACCTGTGACTGGTTCATAAAGAGCAAGCTCCACCACCCAGGGCTAACACAGGGACCTCTGCTATTGAGAGACACACAGTAGAATACTTAGCTACAGATACAAAAAGGGGTTGTATGGCATAATGGATATATTGATTAATCTAGGGAGATAAATTTAAGAAGCTGCACATAAAAATTATTCATTCAACAAAATATTCATGTCCTTGTCTTCATGCTAGGAGATCAATATTATATTACTTGCCTACCCATCTTGCATGAGACTAAGTCAATTTAGTCAATTTGCTGATTCAAGTCCTCTGAGATCAGGGAAATTTTCTTCTATCCTTTGCATAAGTATCACCCTTCAACCATATTGATTGCACGTTAGTCCTAAACCTGCCCTCTAAGCCTCTTGCTTTCTCCTCTTGGTTTCTATATTTGTGGGTCAGCTGTTTCTTCTGTTGATGTTCTACCTACAACTTCAGTTTTCAACAGGGTCTATGTTCTTTTTAAAATCACCTATTGAATATTTTATTTTTTACTTTTAATTACAATTAACATTCAATATTACATTAGTTTCAGGTATATAGCATGGTTGTTAGACATTTATATAATTTATGAAGTGATGCCCCTGATAAGTCTAGTACTCACCCAGCATCATACATAATTATTAAAATGTTATTGACTATATTCTCTATGCTATAATTTGCATCCCTGTAAAATCCAAAACACTAACTCAAAAAGATATATTCATCTTTATGTTTATAGCAGCATTATTTACAATAGTCAAGATATGGAAGAAATCTAAGCATCCATTGATAGATAAATGAATAAAGAAGAGGTGGTACATATATACAATGCAATACTACTCATCCATAAAAAGAGTAAAATCTTAATATTTACAACAACATGGATAGACCTGAAGGATATTATGTTAATTGAAATAAATCAGAGAAAGACAAATCCTCTATTGGACTTTTAAAGTCATGGACCATGTTCCTAAATTCAAAACAGAAGTCCTTTTTTTGTGCTCCAATATTACTCACTTGAGAGCTCTAGCATTTTTAATGAAATATCTCAGTTGACATTTTCATTGTTTCTACTTCAGTAGGGGCTGTATGTTCCAGGAAATCAGATAGGCCTTCCCCTCTCAGACTGCTAGAGCCCTTGAATTGTAACTTGTCTCTGCCTCATTATGGAATATAAGCCTTGGGCAGTCCAGTTAAGCTATAAGATCTTTTGAACAATGGAAAACCAGAAAATGGAGAAAGAAGAATGCAGTCTCTATCATTATGAACCATCGGTGAACAGCTGGCAAATAGTTTACCCTTAGCTGAGACTTTCTGCCCCTGGACTTCCTAGGACCATGTGGAAGTCCTCTCCTAATCTTAGGGATGGGGAGGAACTCAGCCCACTCACATAACTGCCCCATCCATGCCCTCCAAAGTCAACTGTACCAGGCAAGCATTCCCAGGAAAATTGGCTGATGCAACATTTGTTGAGGGGAATCATGTCAGCTGACCACTCTAGAAGGTATAGAATTCTGGACTTCTCCTCAGTCCTCAGGGACAAACAAGACCTCCTTCTTAAAAGTGGCACCCTGGCTCCCTCCCATGTAGAACCAAATCCTGGACCTGTTCTTGAAATAAAATCTTAGACCTCTCCAGTGTCTACTACCACCAGCCTGCCTCCTCTAGTTGATGCCTCATATAACGAAGATATGAGGGCAGGAGAGTCAGATCTATATGCTCTGATTGCTTTCTTTATAGAATTTCCTCAAAACATATGTACTGAACACCCGTAATGAGCTGCCAATAAGACTGCCTGAGATAGGACCATCAGAGACACACATAGCTTGCTTGTGGAGCATGATATTTGATGTTTGTCTATTTGTTTCAAAGCTGTTGTTAAAACTATGTTTAAAACAACTGAATGGTCCTAGACAATCTCTGAAGATTAAAAACAAAAGAGGAGCAAAGCTATAAACATTTTTATTTTGTGATACATAAAAACTTTAGTAAAATACAAAACTTGATTGATGTTGCATGTTTAAAGGATGCAAATTAGCCATTTGAGGACACTTTAGAATAACTTTTTCTTCTTGGTAAGGTATTAGAGCTAAGAAAGCAAATTCACTAATATTTCATAAGTTCCCAAAAGAACCAGTGATAGAAGTATTATTATCATTTCCATAATCCAGATGAGTCCACAGTTCAGGATATGTTAAAGGACTTGCCAAGTAAATAAAGAGTGGATCTTAAAACTTCTTGCATAAAAAGCCAACTCCAACATACCATGACACTTTCTAACATTAAATAGTGATAGCATGAAGGAATACTAGATTTAATTTCCTAAAGCAATGGCTCAGTTTCTAATGTAAAAAAAAAAATGACAGACATATGTTAGCCAAGTATGCATTAATTTTCTAGTTCAGAGATAGATTTTTTAAGCAGATTCTTTTTTCCTCTGAATAACTATGACTACACACAAAGTTAGACAAGGTAAGTGCAGAGAACATACAAGCCTTAATGTCACCTTAAAGTTTCCAAGATCCAGTAGAGGAAGAATGGCCAGGGATCACTATCATGGAAGGGAAATGGAAATTACTGTCACTTGTCTTTCTGAGCAGGAAAGTGTACTTGTAGATGGCAGAGAAGGATACAGCACCCCTCTGGAATCTTATGTGTCCAAAGGAATTATACTTTTTTCTTTTCCAGCAAGGGAGGAACAATGCTTTCATTTGTAGGTATCAGCCATACAATATTAGCACATGGGCTGGGTAAGGGTCCTGCTGACATTAGGTCTTCTCTATGAATTGGACCAGCTGGCTGGAGTACTGACATCTATCAAGAATTGCCTGACATTCAAGTGCAAAGCTGCCCAAATGTGAATGATTCACCTGCCCTTTAAGTATGCACACCTAACCATATAAGTATGCATAGCTAACAATGCATATATATAGCTAACCTATGAGCATACACAGTCAATCTGTCTTAAAGATGCCATAATCGAGTTCCATCCATCAGTATTACATTTAAGTCCAGTAAGCTTAACCAACTAAAGAGACAATCCCATTACACAGGTTATAGTACTATTTAATTGAGGGTTCCAGTCCCCAAAAGGGTTTTGTTTCAAAGAGCTCTATCAATACAAGTATACACAAATACATACCTAACTGTAGTTAGGTTCCGCACTGCAGGGGTGTCTCTTTTATTGCATAGTTACTACTTTTTTTTTTTAGCTCCTACCTTCCTTACTCCATCAGCCTTATCATCTGCTAGATATTTGCTTTCTTGTTAGAATGCTTCACTTCTAAAAGCATGTAATTTTTCACCACTCCAGCTATCCCATTTATAACAGATTAGTTCTAACTTCTATTAAGTTCTTTTTAAAAGTTCATACTTACATTTTTAATTGTCTTAACTGTTAACAAAAAACTCCTTGCACACATCACACAAATCTTATTTTACATGAACCTCTCATTTCTGAGGAAACCTCTCTAAAACACTCATAACACACAAGCACAGTGCCCCTGAGAGCTGGCAGGTTCAGAATAAGACGAGCTGGGTTAAATCGTTGCCCTTCTAATTACATCTAAGGGAACCATTGATTCCACATTTGATAATACACTGACCCTGCAATAAGAAACAGATTACAGTGGGGAAAATGGAAGTGGTTACTCATATTTTCTTGGTGAGGCAATTTTTTTACAGACTTAATAAAAGGGCCTAGGATCTACAGAAATGGTATTCCATAGATTGGTCAAATTATTTCCCATGTAGACCCACTATAGGAAGTTAAGTTAGAAAAGGAAACTTTCCTAAGTTGTCTGCTTTAAAACCTCAAAACTAAATACCTTGTATGAGCTATATAGGCTTCAGTTCCTTATTAAAAACATCATTTAATTGTCTAGGTTATTTTCACACATTATCTTTATACTTTTCTATATCCAGTGACTTAACCTCTGATGAAATGTTTTTCTATTTTTTTCTACCAGTTGGTAACAGTATTTTATAGGGAAAGAGGAAACTAAGTTGCTGCGTATTTCTATATTCATACATATGTATATATGCAGATAATATGCATTTGGATAAATATAGAAATTGATGTAGTAATCAAATAGCCCTAAGTAAACAATACTGAGATTTTAAAGAGAATTTTTTATTATACTTACATTGATCTAATATTTTATGCTTTTCAAAATCACTTCACATTTTTTGACACTGCAATAGTGAAGCAGGGCAGATGTGAACCTTAATTCTAAAAGACTCAGACAGAGTAATCAAATTCAAAGTCCCAAGGTTAGCGTTAGAAATGACACCTGAGTTTTTGTCTCTTAACCTCAACTTCCAAGTACATAAAACGTTGAATAAAGAAACACACTTATTGTAACACATTACCAGAGGCCACTGCCCATACAGACAGGGCTGATCAAGTAAAGCTGAGAAATAGAAAGAGGTTCAGTTGTTCTTTGGGGGCCTTCCTGTGTCAGTCAAAACCTTGGCTCTTTTATCTATCCATTCACTGTCTATTCTTTAACTCTACAATGGCTAGCCCCTAGAGTCCAACCACTACCCTGGTCCTTGGTCTGAAGGTTTTGTCCTATCACAGTCTCAGCTCCCTGCTTAGTTTCTCCTTGCCTCCAACAGGACAGCCCCAAACCCCCAGGCGAGGACTCTGCCCTGCTCCCAAACTGCAGGTCACGAAGCTCATCTTTACTTATGGGGATGGGGGAGACACACAAAAAACACCCAGAATTTATTTATAAAAAATTGTGTATTTATTCTTACACATTTAAACTGCAGTCACCTTCAAAGTACTCTCCATTTGATGCAATACACCAACTGAGACATTTTTTCCACTGTTCAAAACAGTTTCTGAATGCGTCAATTTTGATACCTCTTAGTGCTTCTATCAACTTTCTTTGTTTCACCTCTTCCATGTCTCCAAAATATTTCCCCTTGAGGACTCTTTTCATCTGGAGAAACAGAATAAACAAAGGTCACTGGGGTGAGATCTGGTGAACAGGGAGGGTGGAACATGGGAGTCCTGTTGTTTTTGGTCAAAGACCGCTGAACACTAAGCATGCTGTGGGCAGGTGCGCTCCTATATCACCCATTATGAAATGGGAAAATGTGTTTTAAAAATTCACTGAAGCTGAACACAGCCTCTTATAACACCAGCTGGTACACTGATACAGATGGGTTTCTAAACACTCACCAAATGGGGGAAGCCTGTATTACAAGGGTCCCACTCTTCAGAACATAATTTTGTTTTTTTTGTGGGGTTCCCTCTCATCCATGCCACTGATACACCTCTGTCTCCCAGGTAACATAATGTACATTTTAGTTAGGGTCTTTCTGGAGACAATGCCTCAGCCTATGCAAGTTTCCAGAAGTAAGAATGTAGGTAATGTGATAAGGCAACACCAAGACAGAACAATAGGCCCCATGTCCAGGCCAAATGATTCCCTTGCACAATTGTCTCACCTTCTCAAGGCAGGTGGTTTGCCTCATTACATGCACCTAGAAATGTGCTAGGAACATGACTTGCTAGGAATAGGATGTCCCCCACCTCAGCCAGCATTGCTGGTTAAGATTATATCTTTCATAGATTGTCCATTTGCCCCCGAGATCTCCTTAACATGAGTGAGATAAACAATTGTATATCATGGCCCCACTGCCTCAGAGTGCTACCTTACCTCTACATGCCATCACCAAAAGCCATAATATTTATCTCTGAGCAACGAAGGGGAAAAGGGACAGCTTAACATGTCTCTTTAGTGACATAGAAATCATTTCCGTATTAGTAAGTGTTTTCCAATGTATAAATATAAAAAATGAATGGGGAGATGATAAAGGTCAATAGCTATAGAAACATGGATTGGGTGAATGTGGAAACAGCTGCCTTACCAAATCAATAACTCATTGAGGTCTTTTTATCTGCCTAAGACTTATTTACCTAAGACCAGAACAGCAGATTTATGAGGTTCCTTGTTTTGGACAACATGAAAAAATTGTACATACACTAATCTCAGAGATGATTTAGTCTGAAAGTCTAATAGTACATATTTTATCTGTTAACTAGTTGGTCTCAAATATACTAAATTTAATGGATATTTTTATCTGTATCAGTTGATTGATCGCTGTTTTTAAGAACAGGCATACCAGAAACATTACCAGCCTTTGGAGTTACCAGCCTATAGAACAAGCACAGGTCATACTGCAAAAATTCCTGACGTATTTTTCTCTAAAACACAACAGAGGTCAAGGTCAGCCATGGGCTAGTCATGGCTACTCATATATCCCTCAAAAAAATGTTCTGCGTTTTCCCCTAGCTTTGGTATCCTAAGAGCTCTAAAGCCTACCTGTAGTTCTGAGCTCTGCTCAGAAAATATTAGGAGTTCTGAAACAAAGTGAAGAAAGGTATTGTATATACACACGCAGAGATGATAGATCATCAACTACCTTTTCAAGTTTACCAGATATTCCAATAACTTAAATCAACTAATTGGAGACCAGTATGCCTATTGCGGTGCTACATTGCCACTTACTCTCCTTGTCTTAATACAGATATGCTGACCTAGAGAGTCAAAAAGACCTGACTTTGTGGCTCAGCGAAGTCATTTATTACATATAGAACATTGGGAAGGTCATTTAATCTCTACAAATCCTATTTTACTTGCATGTAAAATGAAGCTAATAATAAAACTTACCTTATAGACAGAGGATTAAATAAATGTGCTTATTACAGTGTCTGGACAAATACAAATGTTAGCTATTATAATTATTATCAAATAGTTCAATTATCCCAACTCTACTCAGTTTCTCCATAGCGGTAGGTATTCCATCTTCCTTGGTGGTAGCACTATAATCTTCTTCTTAAATTTGCGAAAGTGAACATTAATGGGTAAGCTCTTATTATTTATAGATTTCAGCTAGAATAGTCTTCCTTCCTTTTTTACCCAGCCCACTTTTTTGCTTCCATATTATGTTCCAAAATTCTGTCCTTTGGGGTTGAATTTTTCCATGCATGATCTCAGCCAAAAGGTGATTTAAAAAAAAATAATGTTGAATCAAATTTACTCTGTCTACTTTTGAATTAGAAGCAGATGAAAGTAACATTTTATTTTTCTGCCTGAAAGAAACATAAGGCTGTTTCTGTGCCCAGATAATTCACTAATAACTGAAAGTATCCAAATATCTCCTCTTCACTCAGGAAGTCTCCTGGCTAATTATGAAAATATTAATTAAGTTAGGGGCAATTGAAAAAAGTTACTTTTGAACCTGCTCAATGTGAGCTTGTATTAAGTTACTACTGTATTTGTGTGGAGTCAAGTTTCAGAAACATCTGGGAACAGATTCCCATGAAATATAACTATGGCTTTATGATCTTCTTTTTCTAGGGAAAGAAATAGGTATTTTACTGTCAGCACATTTGACCTTTGGAAACTACTCAAAAGTTAAGTTTGTCCAAAACCAGTAAAAAATACAAGATGGGACAAAAGTAGGTTTGCAATTGTGAGTACGTAAAACAGAATTTATTCTTTTATTATTATTTATTAATGATTGTATTATTTTCCATACAAACAAATGTAAACTTACTTTTGCCCCACCCCGTGTGACCAAACTCTTTCATGATGCATTGGTTTTGTGTTCTGGAGTTTGTCCATTTGCCTTGCCACATCCATGGTACACTATTCCCACCCTGCTCTGCCTAGGGAGGCTGACCCTTATAGACAACATCCATGGATTCATTAACCTGAGAGCTTCCAGCAGGTTTCAGACAATGGGCAGCATGGGTACAAGCTTAGAAACATGAGAAGAGAATAAATTTGAGGGTGTATTCCCTTTCTCCTCTGCATTAGGTTGCTGTGCACTGGCTGCATCATTCTACCAGACTCCTATCCTGCTCCTGTTTCCATGCTGGATAGTCACTCCCTCACCTCATCTCTTTAGATGAAACTTCACCCATGCTATTAAATTAGTCCCTATGTTAAACTTCATGAACCTACCCATTTTGAGTGTGCTATAGCATACTTAGCATTAAAAGCTTTTCAGCCTGGTCTGGCTGGTATGGCTCAGTTTGTTGAAGAATTGCTCTGTAGACCAAAAGGTCATGGGTTTGATTCCCAGTGAGGGCGCATACTCAGGTTGCAGGTTCAATCCCCAGTTGGGATGCATATAAGAAGGCAACTGATCAGCGTTTCTCTCTCACATTGATGTTCCTATCTCTCTCTCAAAACAATAAAAAAAAGTCCTCAGGTGAGGATTAAATAAATAAATAAAAGCTTTTAAGCCTGTTCAGATTCCGTTCCTTTTACCTAACATACCATTCTCTATCTTACCTGCGTGAGGAATAAATACCCATTCTTCCTTTGAAACAGAACACCAAGGACAGCTCTCCTGGAAAGCCTTCCCCTCTGGTCCTCCAAAGACTGAATCATGCCCTTTTCTGTTCTAAAGCCTTGAGCCAGATTGGCTGGGTTCAAATACTGGTCACACCATTGACTGGTGACATCCAGTAAGCCATTTCATTTTCTTGGGACTCAAATTTCTCATTTGTAAAATAGAAACAATAAAAGTAATCCCCTCTTATGATTATTGTGAGAGGTAAATTAATACTTCTAATGTTCTCAAACATGGCCTGGAATATTTGAATCAATAAACATTATTGTAAACATTGTTATTATAGTTGCTCTTACTCTACATCATCAGACTTTCCATGCTCCTCATCTTGGTCTCCCTGGCCTTGACCTAGCACTAATAAAATTTCAATAATTGTCTACTGAATATTGGAAATAATGAGTCTTGTGAACACTCTCTTCTTTGGGCTATTTTCCATTTCCAGTGAGATACTGGAAATCATATGAGGTATAGAATTCCATTCTTAATTTTTTTGGAGTTGCATTTGAAGAAAAATAAAGAGCTCAGACACTGGGATTACACATACTACGGGTTCTCTGGGAAACTCAGATTAAAAAGTTACAACAGGCTAAACAACATTTTTAGAAGTTCTGGGATTTTTTTGTATGTGATACTGTGCTCTAGAAACACACAGAATTGAGGGGAATTCAACATGCAAAACAGTTGAAAGTAAAAAACATATGTGAGAAACTGAGAAAATGCTTACCTCATCAAGACTGCTGGTCCTCCAAAGGCAACTTTTTAGGAAAATGGTTGGTAACCTACTCAGTATGATATTTTTTCTTTCTTTTTTTATTATTGAAATACATTTGTCTTCATTATCCTGCCACCACTTCCCTCTGCCCCACCCATCCCCACCTCCCACCCTCCCATCCTCAATCCTTCCCCAGTTTTTTTTTTTTCTTGATCACAAAAGACTGGTATCTAAAATGACAATCTCTGAGGGTTTTATCTACTCCTTGGAGGTTACTGCTGTCCACAAGCTAGACTGCAACAGAAAAAAAGCTGTTTATAGAAAACTGATTTACTGAATTATATGACAAACTGATTATTGAAGTGAAAATTAAATGTTCAGGTAAGTTAAATATACCTGTAAATTGCGACCAAGTATAATTCTCAAATGTACTCTAGAGACTGTATGCCATTTCTGGAACCCTTACATCCCCAAAATGACTTTTTGAGGCCCTTTGTTTCATGTCCAGACACATCCATTACAACAGCCTTGGCTCTCCAGCAATCAAGTCCAACCTTTCTTATAAAAGGAAATTTTAAATTTAGGATAAGAAAGAAACAAGAGAAATTATTAATTATATACTGTTTGCCCAGTGTTTATGAAGTGATTCACTAGGAAATGTATATGTATTGTTACATGCATTGATTACAATTATGTTAACAATAATCTTATGAGGCTTCTCGTTATTATCCTCATTATATAGATAAAGAAACTGAGGCCCAAAGATAAATAATTTGCCCTAGGCTGCACAACAATATAAACTCTACATTTTTAAAATCACCATTTATGCTATTTTTATTTGATCAGAAGTTTTCAACCATAGGTAGCACTTCTTCTCATGCCCCTAAGAAGCACTTGGAAATGTGTGGAGCATTCTCATTCGTCACACTTTTGCTTGAGTCCCTCTGGTTTTAAGTGTGTGGCCAGGAAGCCAGATACCCTGAAAAGCATGAGAAAGCTCTTCACAGAGAAAATTAGTCTTCCCAATTGCCTACACACATCCTTTGAAAAACATTGTGCTTAAACTCTAGAGGTTGGATGATTTTTGTCTCGCAAATAAACTATTAATTAAGAAATAGTTCATTCATTTGAATTTAATCTATTCTAGTTATTAACCAGACAGCCTATGTTTGCTGATCTCAGATCAGAGTCCAATTTTCAATGAATTTTTTAAACAACTGAAAACAAGAGGATCTCTGAAAACCTTCGATAGTCACTGCTAGAATTGTTCGAACAAGTCTGATGAGACTGGTAAATAAACATGTTTTCTAACTCTGTTAACAAACCTTTAACATTTAAATACAAACAACTGGTAAGTTATCTTATATAGAGGCTACAGTTTGAGGTTCCAACAAATATGTCAGAACCAAAATAAATACATCAGAAAAAGCTGCCCTCCAAAGTCATCACTCTGAAGTTGATAAATGCATTCCAATAATGTGTCCCCATTATTCCAAACACACTAATCACTTCTTTCTGCAAAAGTTTTCGAAGCTGCTTGTGTACATTCTTTTCAATATCTTCAAATGCACCAACTATGAGAGGTTGTCTGGAGTCAACTCTTAGTCAATTATATTCAATTTGATTGGATTAGACAAAAATACATTGTTCACATCATGTAACAAGATAGAGATGAACAAGGCAGAAATATACAAAAAGACAGATAATCCTTCTAGATAACATTTATCTTTGTTAAAATTTAGGTGTGACTCAGACCAGTGGAACAGAATTAAGAGCCCAGTTATAACCCCCCTCCATGTATATGAGCAAATAATTTTCAACAAAAGAACAAAAAATATACAATGGAGTAAAGAAAGCCTCTTCAATAAATCGTGCTGGGAAAATTGGAAAGCCATATACAAAAGAATGAAATTAGACAACTGTCATCCCCATGTACAAAAATTAACTCAAAATGGATCGAAGGCCTAAATGTAAGACAATAAATTACATAAATATAAGAAATATAAATATACAATGGAATACTACTCCGCCATAAGATAAAATACTGCCATTAGCAACAACATGGATGGATCTTGAGAATACCATGTTAAGTGAAATAAGTAAAACAGAAAAAGTCAAGAACTATATGATTTCACTCATATGTGGTATATAAAACCAAAAGCAATGAATGAAAAAACAAATAAAAAAAAACAAAAATTCATAGACAAAGACAACCAGAGGTAAGGGAAGGAGGAGTTGTAAGGGGTAAAGGGAATCAAATATATGGTGATGAAAGAGATTTGACTTTGGTTGGTGGGCACACAATGCAATATACAAATGATGTGTCATAGAACTGTACACTTGAAACCTACATACTTTTATTAACCAACCTCACTCCAGTGAATTTAATTTTTTTAAAAATTTAAGTGTGACTATAATTCTCAAACTGACAGCCCCATGTTCCTCAAAAAATCTGCAACTAAGGACACTCCTAAAGTGAAACTTCAAAAATGTGTCAAACCTTATTAGAATGATACACAGAATAATGTTCATTTAAATATCCACCTTCTGTTATATGTTTTGGAAATCAATTTTACAGTCACACTTGATATCTGTTCACACAATTTGCTCCATAGACTTATTTCCTTCTTACGTGGGGATCACATTTTATTCTATAAGGGCCCTGCAGAATAAAGTGGTTTCTTCACTCTGAGGTTAAATGAAATGATATGAACCCTGGTGGAGACATCAAGAGACACAACTATGTTTCTAGAGACACAGAGCCATCAGTTTGAGCACTGCTGAGGACTCCAACCTAGAAGAGGAAACACACAGGACAGGTGACTTCTCTTTTTTCAGTTCACCAACCCTCCACAACTACTTGTGTAAGCTTAGACTACCAAGTAATTGGGGGAAAAGACCTCTTACATGTAGCAAATGAGATCACAGGAAAGCATCAAAGAGGCAAGAGGCTTATATCCTGGGCTACTCTGCAAATTCCCAGTTGTGAAGCTTTGGGCAAATTCTTTGACATTTCCAAGCCTAAGTACCCCATTTGTAAAATGAAGACATTCAGCTAGTTTGTGCTGATCACTCTTTTTACTTAAGTGTTGTATTGTTTTAAAGAATCAGAAAGAAAATGAGCTCATAAAAAGACACAAAAGAGAAGAAATTCAGCAACCTGACTGAAAAAAGCTAGCTTAGAGATGACTTTCAGCTTTAGGAGTCGAGATTCAAAACAGATATTGATTGGTGACATCATAACCTTTACAAATGCAGCCACTCTCTCCTGCTCCCATGAGTATCTTATCCCCACTTCACTGCTCACCTTCCAAACTTCATCATTCATTACAACGTGGGCCTGAACCACTTGCAAATAAACCTACCTATACATTTCCTAGCTATACATTTTTAGTGTGGATGTCCTGCACCAAGATATTAAGCCCTTTCCATGACACAGTGTAAAAAGAAAACCATCAACATCTCAGCCATCCTCTCAGAGAGTTTGATTCATTCTACAGATAAAATTTCCTGGGAAGGAAACCAGAGGTCATTCTTGTTGTCAAAATCTTTCTCAATATTAAAATGAGAACTAACTGGATTTAACCTAAGTTGACAGGGATAAAAATGTACCAGGGATTGGGAGTCCACAATAACAAAAATACATGCACAGTCTGAGGGTAGTTTTAAAGCATTAGGTAACTGTGTAGAGTATCATAAAAGAAGTAACAGAAATAATTCTATGCAGTTGTTTTCCATTTACAACTGGACAGAGTTATCATTTCTTCAAATAATTACATTATACAGGGTGAGGCAAAAGTAGGTTGTTAATATGGAAAATAATGCAATAATTAATAAATAATAACACAAGAATAAAATCTGGGTTTTGCATACTCACAACTGTAAACCTACTTTTGTCCCACCCGCATAGTCAATTCCAGTTCTAAGGCAAAGACACTTCTCTGTTTTGGGATTAACAGAAGTACACATACAGGACCTAACAAATAAAAAAGAAAAAAGAGAAAAACCAAAACCAAAACCCCCCAAAACCCAAATTATCACATCAGTTTATAAATAATTCTATAAAGTTTATTTTTATGTGGTCTTTTTCCAGGATAAAAGTGACATCCCTGCACTGCATCGTGGGTGGTATATTATATTGTTGGCTTGGTTCCCATACTATAAGTAAGGAAATGTTATTTAATGATAATTGACATTGTTATGGCAAATGTTTTGATTAGTATAATAATCAAGATCTTGGTTACACAATTATCATTATGATTTCTGCTTCATCTTGATAACAAGATGGGTCACTTAGTGATCCCAGAGACCTGTTAACTTAACCATTGATTTCCTGGTAGTAAATCACAATTGTGACAGCAGGTGTCAGAACTTAGGCAACGTGGTTAAAGGGTGACCAACTCACCCTATTTGCCTGTGAGTTTCAGTTTTACACTGAACATCTCCCATGCTAGGCAATTCATCAGACTCAGGCAAACTAGGACAGTGGGTCACCCTATGTGGTGGAGTGGGACTGGGCCTAGGAATCAGAAAACCCTGATCTGATCTGACCTGGTTGCTTGCTATCTGATGGCCTTTATCAGAGCTTAGTTTTCCACCTGTAATAATTTGTCATTAAAAACATTTCTGTATAGTAACACACTTGGGTGTCTTTTGAAAACTATAAATTTATACACAGATATTAGATCTTTTCATTTTTATCTAACAAATTAGCAGCCAGAACAGATATGCCCCTCCTCCTGAGAGCCGTGGATTGTCATAATTTCTATTTAATGCCATTAGATATTATGGTCCATTGAGGTGATGCTTGGGGTGAACTTTTGGTTTCACAGTTGTTAAGCTTACTTTATGCCCATAGAAAGCTTTCTTCTCTATTTAAGTCTGAGCAGTTGTGTGAATTGGGGGAAAGAGTACCAAGTAAAGTTTCATCTCTGATGTGTATTATCAGTGTGGCTTGGCATGAAGTATCCAACTTTCTTAGCCTCAGTGTCTTCATTTGAAAAATAAACAACAATTCTTGAACAAAACATCTCAAAGAATGTTTTGACTATGAAATAATATACAGTGTTGGACAAAATTATTTTTATAGTTGTTAGTATGAAAAATAATACAATAATTAATAAATAATTATACAATAAACTGTTTTGTGTACTCGTAACTGGAAACCTACTTTTGCCCCACGCTGTGTGTAAAAACAATAAATATGTTATTATAATATATATTATATATTATAACACTATACATAAAATCATAGGTTTGAATTCCACGATACATACTAGGAATTTGTCTTTCATCCACAACATATTCAAAGCTCAGAGTGTTCTAAGGACATGAACTATATGAAGATAGAATAATAAAGGTAGAAAGAATCTTAGCATCTGGTCCAACTCCTGAAGTTGGACTTACACTCTGATATCATGGACTGTAAAGTGAATTGGGTCCATTTCCATAGTTAATTAGTGGGGGATCCATGCTTGAACTCTAGACTCTTGGCTCTGATAGAGGTCTCTTTTCCTACACCTTTTGGCTTCCCCCCACCAAGGCCTTAACAGTATCTTTGATTTTTGTACCTAGAGCTAATTATTTTACACATTTTTATTTTATTTTCCTAGAAAGATTGATAACTCTCAGGCTAAGAAACCACCAAGACACTTGTGAAAGACTTAATATATAAAAAGATTCAACATAAATCTTTAATGCTTATAATGAACAGCATTTAATCATCCTTTGTGTAATTATAATCACAACTTAACTACTTTTCTTCATGTTATACTATGAGGAGAGGAAGAGGAGGGAGAGAAAGAGAGAGGAGGGAAAGAGTGAGAGAAATTGAGAGGTTAGAAATAGATATGGTATAATTTGAATGCATAAGCAGTAGAGACAAGGCATACGTGTTTGAAATTTCACTCAGACTGGTCTGTAGTTTAGGGTGGGTAACCACTCAAGGGAAACTGCATGAAATTAGGGATAGGGTCTGGTGGGAATTTGTGATGAGGAGCTGCAAGGAAGAAGAAACTCCAGGGTTTGGGGGGAACCTTTAGTAAACAGAGTCCTGAAAAGAATGGAGTTAAGTCAACATAGGAAGGGATTTTCAAATTCTAGTGTGCATAAAAATCACCCTAGAGAGCTTTTCAAATACAAACTCTGGAGTCTTCTCTCCAGAGTTTCTTGTTCAGCAGATGGGGACGGTTGATCCACAAATCTGCATTTCACCAAGTGATTTGGATGTAGGAATCATGGCCTATATTTTAAGTAGCCGACTCTGTGAAAAACTTGTATGTCTTTCAATGGCTCCTTCACCCAGCACCTCCAGCCTCCCTTGATGACACAACATCATTCACAGAGCCAAATCTCTAGACACATGGCTTTTGGAACCATGGAAGGGAACCATGATTTTCTGAAGATTTGGGGTGAAGCCAGAATTTGCATCTCTGTTTGGATGATCATAACAATGGTAATGATGATGATGGTGGCTGTCACATAAATGCTTACAACGTACCAGGCATGGCACTAAAGGCCTTCCATGAAATATATCAGGTGAGCTTCACAACAATGCTATAAGCAAGAGTGGCAGCATTAGCTTCATTTTATGTCAGAAGAAACCTTGGTTTTAAAAGGTAAAGCAAGTTGCCCATGGTTACACATCTACGAAGCAACAGAAATGTAAGTTAAACCCTGCTCTCTTTGACTGCAAACCCCATGTTCTTAATGCCTGTATCTATTGCTTGTTACCATTTATCTTGTAGGCAAAGTTTCTCCTCCCTTTAAAACTCAGGTGTCCCCTCAATCTTGCAGCTTTCATGGATTTCCATCTCTCAAGAGCAAATTCTCCTGAACTGCATTGCCATTCATAACACTTTATATAACTCAATTGTATTTGCGTTGTAAGTATGCCTTTATACTCTATCTCTCTGGCTTAGCTGAGAGCTCCTGGAAGACAGGAGTCATGTTTTATTCTACTTTGCATCTCTTTTCCTGGAAGTCAGTGTCATTTCTATAAGGAGTGGCTGCATTGAGCATTTAGATAACACTATCTTTTAAGGCAAAGTTCCTATAAAATATTGTTTTTATTTTTGTTTTCAATGTCATCCTGACTTTGAAGATTATAAAGCCACAATTTGAAAGTGATGGAAATTAAGGGGGATAATGATTTGAGACATCGTTTTTTTCTATATCCCATGAGAGCAAACTGAGAGAAACATTCTTGAAGTTTGAAAGTAAGTTCTTAACTGAAAATAAGGCAACATGTGGAATTTATTATGTCAATTATTTATATGAGCTGAAAGTAAAAATAGGTGCAGGAAGGGTTTAAATAAATTCTAAGATGAGAGCTGCATAACACATTGTTAATAGCAAACTAGTATGGTTCAGGGCATGTCCATAATTTCTTCATGAAAAAAAATATGTCCTCTTCCCCGTAAAAGGCCCTTTCGTCCCAACATTGAGAGCTGAGTGAGGGGTTAATAGGATTTAGTCAGATTTAATTTGGTGCTTACATTTATATATAGTTTTTTTAAATTTTTTACTTTTGTACTTGCATCTGATCCCCTCATATGCTGAGCAAGACTTGGCATGAGGCTAAGACTTTGAGATTGCTACCACTGAATCAAGCCACATCTAGCACACAACTAATACTCAAAACATATTACAGAAAAATAGACTGGATGACAGAAAGCTTGGTTACTTTTCTTATGCCCATAGAGGACATTTTCAAAAACCTCTTGGGACTCACATGACTCAACACCAGTGCTATAAATCAATGGAGTGGTTTGTTTAAAATCTCTCAATCAACTATGGTAGCCAAGGTGATATAAAAGAAAATACTGATCTTAATAATCAAATTCAGTTAGTTTATGAATATCATGGGAACAATCCCTGAAAATTTCCTAGTATTGATATGATTGAATCCAAGTCACTATAAAGACTCAAAGTTTCAAAGGGTATACAAAAGTGGTTGAATGTCCCTTCTTCTTCCCCATCCCAGCCTCTATGAACCCTTCCACCAAAGACATGCTAAGGGAAAAAACATCATTTTAATTCATGAAGTAGTAGGCACATATCCCATTCTCCCTGGATGGTCCTTCCCAGTTACTTTGTTATTGACTATTGAACAAATTATTCTTAATAAAAAATTTATTTATTAGGCTTCCATATATGTACTTAGTATTAGCTATTTCATCAAGGAAGGCTCTTGTGTTATGTATCATATCCATTTCTCCAAAAATCTTATTATTACATGTAATTTCACTTCCTTCCAGAACTAGAAGTAAAGCTGGTTAAGTTCCAATTACCAATATAACTGCAATATAAAATGAGATGTGTATTTCCACAGGCCCTTCTCATTTTGCCCAACTCTCTGTAGGCATGGATAGTGTGAAGTTAAAATGCTCAAGATCAAGGTAATCAGATCACCACTAAGTAAGTAAAATGTAGTTGCCTGTTGAAGGTAATACTGCTCCATCTGTGAAGAATGAAGAAACTGTAAGCAGTGCTACTGCCTGCTGCCCCTGTTGAGTTATTAGTAGCAAAAGAAAGAACTCTTGCTCTTGGCACATACACTATCACACTTGAAATAGATTTTTCCAAAAGTGCAATCTTATCATCCTGCTGAATGTCTATAAACTCAGAATTATTGCTGGAGTACCAAGGTGGACTGAGAGTTCTAGAAATAAAAGGCCCATGAGAATTGGGTATACACATAGACACATATTAGGGATTTTCAGTGCACCCAGAGAAAGGGGCAGACTGCTTTAATCAGTGACTAATGACAAACTATTTACAGAGTCTGTGATATAACCTGCTCTGTCCCAGGCATTGTGGGAGGAAACTGATAGAAAATAGGACAAGGTGCATAGAATTTGTAAGAGGAACAGGCAAAGAAACATTTATGAAGTAAGGTAATATTTGAAATGAATGCTGCACTATGAGTCATATTCATACAAATTTAATTTAGGAAACTTTCATTGAGTACCTCCTAAACACAAGGCCCTCTGCCAGGTGATCCAGGCAGTGAAAAGAATAAGATTCTGTCTCATTATAAAGAAAGGAGAAATCTCTCTGTGGACCTGTGACAAGGCCCTCTGCTCAGTTCTAGCCCACTAACTGACTGAACAGGCATAATGGTTCCCAAGGCAAAAAGCAACATCTCCATTTTGCAGAAGAGGAATCTGAGGTCAGATTTCATCTGGTGCTAAGGTCGGGATTCCCTCTAGGAAAGCTATGAGGACTTGTTCCTCACAATGACTGTCTCCTTGGAAATCACTGGATCTTGTTATTCAGGTCAAAGTTACCACAGGCTAGTCCAGAGCTGGTCTCTGATGACCCATGAAGTTGTTTCTTTCCTTTTTTGTGATATTAAACTTCCAGTTAGGACATGGTGGTGCTAATGGATGGCAGCTGTTGTTATATTTTTTAACTCTTTTTTTCTCTAGAAAAGTAAACTGAAAATTGGTACTCTGCGTCAGTTTGTCATGTGTTGTTTTGATTTTTTTCTTTCAGTGGTGCTTGAAATCCAAAATCTGGAGCATGCTAATTGAATAGACAACTTTGACATGAGTCTATGTATAAAGTTTAGTGATATGAAAAAATCTAGAATCTTTCAGTGGGTTTTTAAAAGGACAAAAAGTGCTGAGAGCACTAGTTTTAACTCTATATCATTTTCCAACTCTCTTTCATCCATGTCTTTTTGATGAATTGCTCAAATCTCAGGAAAACACCCTACTGTGTGTCCTCTCTGGAATCTTACCCTGCTTAGATATGCTGCATGACGTGGGGAATGAGAGCCACTTATATGAAAACAGGACAATACTGTTGGCAAAGTGCACCAAGGGGCAAGACTATTACTGGCAGTTAGTTTTCTTTTCTATTATAAAGAATCAGCACAGACCCATCCTCTTCAGTTTGACTTTTCTAATGATAGGAGGCTACAGGGCAGCTGTCAACTGCCTCCCGCTTCAATGTCAGCAACTTGCTCAATTGTCATCGCTTCCAAGAACATATATCAGGCAACAAATCTCATTTTAGTGGCATTCATTATGTGGTTCTGGTTAATACTGAAGACAGAGCAGTGACAGGAATGGTGGTTATGAGTGGCAGATGAGAAAACTTATTGCCAGACCAGCAAAGCAAAAACTGGACTTGTCTGTCTTATTGCCTTTTATGCCAATAGCATGTTTCCCTCTCCCAAACTCAAAGCTTCGGAAAGATCCTCACGAGAGGGACAAAGAGTCACAAAATATCATGTGACTTAACTGTTGTGTGCTGTCCAGGTAATGCTGATCAAATGGCTGAACTGGTGTTCCCAGATCCCAGCCCTCCTGAAGTTGAGGCAACATCAGCACACTCAGTCCAATATGTGCCAATATTTGCCCAGAGAGGTGAAGGCTCTGGGCTAGTTAAGGGAAGAGATCTTTTTATTGATCTTAGTATTCACCACTCCTAGCACAGTTGCTAGTTACTGGAACCCAGTAAGTATGTTAGAGATTCTTGGTGAATAAATAAATCGACAGGGATTATTATTGAATATGTGTTCAATAAATATGCAAGAAATAAAAAAACTGAAGATGCTTAGTCAAGTGTGTTATGTGAAGGTCAAGACTGAGTCAATGGAAGTGGCCCTTTCTTTAGGAAAAGTTATAGCCGTGCTGTAATTACTCAAGGTTTATTTTTGTTTATATGTCTGTCTCTGTTCATCTCTCTCTGCTCCTGTTCATGTATGTATGTATGTATGTATGTATGTAGGTACCTGTCTACCTGTCTGACTGCCTATCTCTCTCTCTCTCTCTCTCTCTCTCTCTCTCTCTATTGCTTGCTCTACTTCCTCAGTGACTGGAAAGACTCACACCAGAAAAGTTTCAAAGGAAAAAAAATTCCAGCCCAGTGCTTTCTTTGTCAAACAAGGACTCAACCCATTTCTATAACTTGACTTCTCTTTCTTATCCTTCTGTTTCTTTTCTATCTCTCATATCCAGGCCCCTAGTCCTTGGGCAGTGAACCATACATGGTGTTGTGAGCTCTGAGAACTCTCTCTGATCCCTGTCATTTATTCTGTCCCCAAGACTCTTTGGGAGACCATCAGGAACAGAATACCTGGAAATTAGTAAGGGTTTACTCAGGAGGCCTTGCAAAATTGTCAGGCATACCAGGAAAACTGTAAGCAAAAATCACCCACGTCCTCTACTAAATGAGGCTTGTCATCACATTCAAAGGACAAAGAGAGCCCTGTTTTATTTGCTACAGTGTCTTCAATTTGATTTTTTTTACATGCGGTTTCTTTTAGGTTGTTGGTCAAGGTTGTTAAAGGAAAGAGGGGGTGCTACAGTTCAGCAGCCTCTAATGCGAAAGTGAATGATTTTCCGATTTTCCCTTGCTATGTGACACTCCTTACTGACTCCCAGTAGCATACTCTGCCATAGCCTGCTCACGCTTCCCACACCAGCCTCCTGTTGACCTTTAACCATATCCATAAGCAACAGCAGCCCGGCATCCTAACCAGCAGCCTCACTGGGCACACAGGCAGTCACTGCCGCCCTCTGTCTGCCCCGGCCGGGGCCAGGACCCTCCGCCCACAGGCCCTGTCGTCATTGCACAGCGGAGGTGCCTTGGACCCCTTGCTCAGAGCAGACTTCCTTCACATATACATTCTGCATCAGGAATCGCTCCTTTTTCCTAGCCTAAAACTCCACTCTCTCTGCAGAACTTGTCACCCCTCCCCCAGGGAGCCCCACACTTTGCTCACATCATGAGGTCAGCTCCTCTCAAACATCTGCCTCCTTTTGCCCATCTTTCAAGCCCTAGATCAAACACCACCACCTTCATAAAGCCTTGCTTAACTTACACCAGCTGCCGATTCTCTTTCACTTCCCATAGCATTTTGTGCCGTGGAGATCTGACAAATGACTTATGAGCACCCATCCTCAATTTTGTTATTTGTGAAATAGAGCACATAATGCATACCAGCAAATTAGTCAATCAATAAATCTTAGCTTATTTTATTTATGTATCACAAATTTTATTTTTATTAGTTATTTTGTGTGTGTGAATATATGTGTGTGTGTGTTTGTGTGTGTGTATATACCTGCAATACATAAACTGCCAGAGAGCAGATGCCATCTTATTCATCTTTGTAAATTGCCTAGCATAGTCTTTGCATATAACTTCTATAAGAGTTGTGTGTGTGTGTGTGTGTTGTGTGTATAATGACTACAGTTAACTTTATGCCTCAGTTTTTCATCTGTAAAATGGGAACGGAATGAAAACAGCTTACTTATTTCAAAACATTATTATCTGGATAAATTAAGGTACTGCATGTAAAAAGATTTTGAAAAATAAAAAGACCAAATGCTAGGCAAGTATGAGCTATTATTTGATAAATTATTATACTATGTGGGCCTGAGTGAAACGACATTACCTGATTTATCCAGTAGAGGGCAATGACACACACATGAATATTTAGGTTTTTTATAAGATTCCAAAACATAAATTAAAGAGTGAGAAACACTTTGGTGTTATGTAAACAAAATAACACACTTTCCCTGGACTCAGCTGTTTTTTAATCTCTTTTACTGTTTGTCTATGTAATTTATATGTGTAGAAGGGACCTTCAACTCCATTGGGTGTTTTAAGTGTGGTTCATTTACCTGATTTCTAATTTCTCTATTCAAATTTCCAGTTGCCCCTTAGTCCAGGGTGAGGAATGAGTCCAACCTAGTCAATAGGGAAATAATGCTTTTTCACTAGTTTTATTACCTCTTTCTACAGTATTTCTTCCTGATCTGGAAAGCAGCCTGAAAGGGTTTCCATGTTGAGGGAGGGACCAGAAAGAGTCTTGGACAAACAACGCCAACCATTGTTTCCTCAGTCTGCTTTGGCTCCCCTCAGTCTGCTCTATTAAGACACTGAACCCATTGAGTAAGCTACTGACATTTTGTTAGGATGGGCTAAGTCACTTGAGCTAAGGGTACAGCGCTGGGCAGTGGATAAATAACAGGCAGCAGCATACACTCACTGCACATTCTTCTATTCTCCACTCAATTCCGAACTCACTACATTTCAAACAGTAAAATGGCTCAGGGAGGTGCGTAATTGTCTGATATCTGCCGTCAAGGATTCAAAATGTAATATGATGTCATCAAATATAACTTAAATTAACAAAATTTGCATAATACATTGAGTACTCGTTGTGTGTCAGGCACTAGGTTATGGAGGGACAGATGATACAAAAATGAGATATGATTCTTACCTTCAAGAAATTGGCAGTTTAGACCAGAGAGTAGAAGAACTCATGAAAGCAACCAAAAATAAATAGATGCAAATATGACCATAATAGAAACAACTACAGTGAGTTAGGCTAACAACACTTGTTTTCAAAAACACAGATTTTTTCCAAGGATTGTTGTATTAGGGAATAATTTGAGTATAATTTGAATTTTGCATTTGATTATGTACGATGTCAGCTGTAAGAAACATTAGGTAAATGCAGAAAATTATACCGAGATGAACTGAGCAGTAAGAAAATATCCAAATACAAAAACACATACACGTAGATGCAGACAGTCCCTCAGCTCATTGATGGGTTCTGAGCCTCATGCACCTTGCTCTGGTGTTACAACTCTCTCTCATAGCTCACATAACTCTCCTTCACCACTCTACAAAGACTCAAAAACTGAACCCTTCTGATGCCCACCATAAGCAGATTGTGGGTATTTTTTTAAGGTCAGGTGCCTTATTTATTGCAGTATTTATGATTTTTAAACCACTATACATGTGTAAAATGGAGCTGCTATTTTCATTGGTTTCTATCTTTTTTATGTTTGTGTGTCACTTAAGAATGTTTTTGCCTGTTAAGTCCTTAACTCTGTATTTTCCAGAAGTCTTATTTCCATTGCTTGATTTTGCACAGCACAGTGGTTTTAAGGAACACATACATGGTATTATTGTAGAACGTACAGCAAGCCCTTGAGTGCATAAAGCAAGGAGTACCTGCCCTGGAGGAGGAGAGAAGATGTCCAGGAATGGCTTCCCCAGAGAGTAACATGAAGAATCATAGCAATATGGAAGAGTATGACTATCTTTTTCTTCCTTCTATTTTTTTTATACTTGCTTCATTATAAAATCATGGAATACCATACCATGGAATACCATGGAATACCATGGAAGAAAGAAAGAAAGAGCTACTACCCTTTGCAACAGCATGGATGGAACTAAAGTGCATCATGCTAAGTGAAATAAGCCAGTGGGTGAAAGACAAATACCATATGATCTCACATATAAGTGGGACCTAATCGACAAAACAAACAAGCAAGAAAAATATAACCAGCAACATTGAAAGAAAAAAGAAACCGACAGTAACCAGAGGGAAGGAGAAAGGGGGGGTAATGGGGAAAAAAAGGGGGAGGGTCAAATCAAAGAACATGTATAAAGGACCCACGGACAAAGCCAAAGTGGGGAGGGATTGAGGGTGGGAGGTGGGGGTGGGTGGGTCAGGCGAAAGTGGTGGGGGGAAAATGGAGACATGTATTTGAACAATAAAAAAAAAAATTAAAAAATCAACAATGAACAAAAAAGACTTAAAATGGCTTATAAATTTCAATTAATATAGCAAGTCAAAAATACATGAAAAATAACTAAAAATTAGGCAGAGAGAAAATAAAAAGAGACAAATAAGGTAAAACCTGGAGTTAGGTAAGCTTACAAGACATGCTTTATGTTCTATAGAAAAATCTGCTAGAGACAAACCACAAATTTGTTATCTAAGCTTCCTTGTTATCAATGTCTGTCTTCCAACTGGTATGATTTAACCCAGAGAGGATTTTACAAAATCTGTGCTGAACCATAGAATATGGTAGTCATTAGTCACATGCAAATATGACATTTGAAATGTGGGTATTTCAAAGTGGGATGAACTCAGTGTAAAATACATAGTAAAGTTCAAAGACACACAAAGATTTCACTAATAATTTTGTAATGATTACATGTTAAAATGACAATGTTTTGTGAGTGATTAAATAAAATTCATTTCTAACATTTATTTTACTCATTTTTTTTGTTTTTTTAATATGGCTACTAGAACATTTTAAATTATATGTGCGCCTCACATCTACGGCTCTCATTTTATTTCTTTTGATATCCCTGTTCCAGAGAAATGTATAGGCTATATGTGATAATATAGCATCATCTATAATATCTGAAAAATGGGGAGTTTAAATGATGCTTCTTGGCAATATCTGTGATGAGAACCTCTATGGGCTTGGTGAGGAGAACAGCCAGTTGCTTTAGCAATCAGCTAAAATGAGAGTAGTGTTAATGTGCTCTTGGGAAAGACAAGAAGGCCTGATTAGTTCATGAAACAAATAAAAGACTATACTGCCTTTCTGGGAGTAAGACCCAGGAAAGAATAAAGATTAATATGCATGAGATGGAGTGTAGGGTATATGTCTTTGAATATATACCCATCTCTGCATATGAATGTGTGCATGTTCATGTGTGTGTCCTTCTATGTAGCCCCATGGTGTATGTGTGTGTATATCCATGTGTGTTCTTATATATGCAGCTGTCTGTGAATATATGTGATTGTGTATGTGTGTGCATTTCTGGTATACCCATGTGCATGCATGTTTCTGGTTGTGTACCCATGCGTGTGCCTGTGTGCACATTTGGGTGCAAGGCTATTTCTATGAGTCTGTGGTCTCTTATATGAGTGCCCATGTGTATCTTATGTTTTTCAATGTCTTTACATATGCCCTTATGTATATGAATGTGCACACAATGTGTATCTTTGTGTAGGGTATATGCCCATGTGCTTACATGTGCATGCCCTTTGTACGTGTGTGTATGTATTACTTGTACATGATGTAGGCAAAGAAATTGGGTGGAAGGGAAAATAAGTGTGCAAAGATATACTCAGAGCCTAGCCCAGAAGGTAAAGAACTTTATATATCAGGCTTAGAACTCATCTTGTAGATATTGACAGGTCTCAAACCAGGAAATGCTATGGATAGATTTGCATTTTTTGACAGATCATATTAGCTGCAGTAATGAACTGACAACTAGACAGGAACAATTCTATTGAAAAAAGATATCTATATATTTTTATAACTTATTAGCAATTAGAAAGCATAATATTTAAAGCTGACATTCTTATATACTCTATAGAAGGTATATCCTTTTGTTTTAGTTGTCTAAAAACCTGAAATGAAAAGTGGAACTATCTATTGGCATGCTGGTCTCAGAAGAGGGCGGTTTAATGTGTCACATGCTTAATTATTAAGTTTAGGTACCATCATTTTATTTCTTCACTTATATGCAAAGATATCTCATAAGATCTTTTGTGTCACCTTGTGAGAACTTTAGGATTCTTCTTCCTCTTGGACTGAAAAGTAAACAAGACCCTCAGATGGTTATGAAACTGGCCCTCAGTTTGCTGGAGAACAGGGGCTGTGATCCAGAAATCTGCCTGCTTCTCTGCCCTAAACACAAGTACAGACTTGAGAGCTGATTGTTTTCAGAAGGTGGGAGGGACTTGCTGCCTCCCCGTCACTGCCAATTACTTTACCTCTGACCCACTCCCTTCTTAATCTCCTTAATTTGGCCCATTTACACAAACACAAAGGGGTGATGTCACCATATGTGTAGTTAGAGTATCTGTGCCTTTTAGGAAGGTTAACATCAAAGGACACACTTTTCCCCTCCAAAGTCTTGAAGAGTGACTAATTTCAACTGCTCAGGCTCTTCAATATTTGTATGTTCTGCTACACCAGTGGGAGAAAAAAATGAAGACACTAGCTAAGTAAATTCAGGAATTATGATCAATCCTCTACCTATCATGCTTTATCCTGGCTCTACCTTGGAATGTTATTCAGGGTTTACAGAATATGAGTGCCAAAGAGTTCTAGTCTTCAGAAACTTAGGCTTAAGTGAAATCATTTAAGTGTTAAGTATGCAACTGGATATTTTAATTGTTAAGATGAAAATAAGCAATCTGAACCATTTGTCAAAAACATACATGGGATACTGAATGCAGCCCAGTAGACTGAGCCCTAGACTAAGGAATCTAGATGCTATGGAGCTGTGGGGCACTGGACCTCATGACATGCACATGCACAGGCCAAAATAGAGGGGCGCCACACCAGCTGAGTCCCCAGACAGCTCATGGATGCCCCAAGTTCAAAGTTTCTGCAGTGGAAAATAAATAGTGGAAATGGTGAATGAGAGACAACATTGGGGGCTGGCAAAGGTTTTATATGACTCAGTCAATTTCATTTTAGTTATGTTGTTCTTACTGCAACATCTGTGATTAGCAGAGTGACATTTGGGTTGAAGCACGAAGTTTTGAAGATAATCCAGACAAAGGGCAGTCATGGTGAAGAAGAGAAAAGAAAAAGGTAGAGCTAAGGCAAGACTTTTTAAGTGATTGGATGTGGGAAAGAAAACAAATAGAGAGGATGGTTAACTCAGTTTCCTAACTTAGACTGCTGGGTAGATGGTAGGGATACCTGGAATAGAAAGTAGTAGGACCACAGTCCACAAGATGGAGAAGAGTTCAATTTTGAGTATTTTTATTTGTAGTGGTTTAGAAAGCCTGCTGAAGATATGTCCAGGAAGCTGTCAAATGTATGGTTCTGAAGCTTGAGACACATGTCCGAACCACACGTATAGGCTAATGAGTCAGCAGGACACTGAAATAGAAGGAACTATGAAAGTGGCTGAGATTAATTGGGGAGCATATCAACTAAGAGTCATGGCTGAGACTCAGCCCAAGTCTGGGAATCTCAAGGTTCCAGGCACTAGTGGAAAAAAGGGGTCCATGGAGGAGACAAAATGAAAAATCAAAAACAAAAAGGAAGAACAAATAGAGAAGAACCAGTGTCATGGAAGCCAATAGAGTAGAACAACTGTGGATTTGGGGCAGCCCTTGAAGTCAGTGCTTCTGAGCTGAGAACCGATTCCAAAGAATTATCATGAACAAGAAGATGAGGAAGGACATATCTGAAAGGGAGGCCAGCACTGTGATATATAAGCACTCTATGGATACTCACTACACATCCACACTTAGTTTTTTTTTAGAACGCCAGTCCATAGCATGGTGCTTTGTGCTGAACAAGGGCTTAAATGTAAGTTAATCAACATGAAGAGACTTTCATTAAAAAAAACTAAGTGAACAGACTAAGTGCTATTCAACTGAAAACCATAATAATCGTTGGTAATGTTTATGCTCAATTTTCCATAAGGTTTTCTTACACACATCATCTCATTTAAAACTCACAGCAACCTATGTCTTAGTACATAGCATTATTATTCTCACTTCAACATGAAGAACTTGACATTCATGACTTACTTAAGGTCACATTGGTAGCACATGGCTGATGAGGGACTTGAACTTCAGTCTTCTGAATTCAAGCCCATGCTTTTACAGCTGTATCACACTGAGCCCATTTTCCTTCTTTTTAAAATTTTTTTGTTTATTGATTTTTAGAGAGATTGTGGGGGGAGAGAGAGAAAAATATTGATTTGTTCCACTTATCTATAAATTCATTGATTGCTTCTTTTTATGTGCTCTGACCAGAGATCAAACTCTCAACCTTTGCATATAGATATGATGCTCTAAGCAACTGAGCAACCTGGCCAGGGCTTGAGACTGTCTTCTTTAGTGAGTTTTTTGTATCTGGCACAGCAGACAAGGGAAACCTGGAGACTTACATTATGTAGGTCTCAGGCAGGCATTACCCTAGGATTTGTGGCTGGTGTGATGTAGCTAATATGACAACACTGGCTTGCAGCTACAGAAAATGGGAACTTCCATTGAAATGCCTTGCAGCTGCTTCCCTCTGCAAAGTGTTGCTGTTCCCACAGTTTTCTGTCCACCGGTTATATTGCCCTTCCTCCTTACTAACAGAGCCTCAGTTTTGTTTGGAATGATGATGTGTTCAGCACCAAAACTGACTTCCCCAGTTTCCCCAGGTCTGAGGACAAACATGGCTAGCAGCTCTCTGTGCTCTGTTTGCTCTCTGCCCTTCCTTCTCAGAAGATAAACACAATGGTAGAGATGCAACCATTATTTTCTGAACATAGGAACAGAAGCCATAGGCTAAGGATGGTGAAACAGGAAGACAGAAGGAGATTGGCCTCCGATGACACATTTGAACTATCCTATCAGCCGTGAATTGCTCACCTAAACACTTCTTCTTAAGTGTGAAAATTAAAGTCCTTACTTATTTAAGACCCAGTCATGAGGCTGTTCTGTTCATTGTTAAATGTGATCCCAGCTGATACAAACAGCATCTATGCCACTTTCACTGCCCTTTCGGTGTCTGGGTTTTTATCTCACAATTGAGAGGTACAGAAGGAGGAAGAGTCATTTCTTCACTAAAGGGAATACACAGGCACCTTGTGTGTAAGAAAGAGTTGTATTTCTTTCAAAATAAACTAGTGATAAACAAAATAGTAAGATATGTTCCAGTCTAATAGAAATAACTTACTACTACAGAACAGTATTTAAAAGCCTGGGATTTCGAAGTTATACAGATCATGGCATGCATTTCGACTCTGTTATTTACTAGCTGTTCGACCTTGGACAAGTTACTTAACTTCTGAGCCCTGATTCACTTATCTGCAAACTGATAATTATACCAATTTTATAAAATTATTATAGGAATTAAATGGAAATATGCTGAGTACCTCATATAGTGTTTGACACAATCAACATAGCCTCCACTAATGCTAGATATAAATATTAAGGGAGATTATCCATGCTACAAGCCAATAAGTCCCTTTTTGTAAATAGCCCTTCCTCCCCTGCTCTTTGGGGGTCTCCAGGATGGAAATGTGGTGTAATGAGTCATTCTCAGTTCTATTCCAGTCTCCTTGAGACTGATTGAAGAGGACACACACAAAAAAAGTGTCACAAGGTAAAATCTGAGACATGAATTGAAAAAACATCAAGCTACCAGCTTCCTCAGCAACTATTAGAGAGGGGTCTAATGGAAGTAGCAGTGATATTGAGAACCTAGGTCACCTTCAGGTAAAAATTGTAGCCACTGCTGGATGGTTTACCCAGAGTCTAGGTCAGAGCCAGAAAGCTCCTATACTCAGTCAGTACAAGAAAAGCAAACTCAGTGGAGGCCAGAGAGCCAGGACCTGGGGCACCTCCCACTCCCTCACTTCCTGTTGGCTCCTAAAAAGTGAGAATCAACATCTCTCTTGCAAGATGCCAAATTATTGTACAGTACATTTAGAACTATATCGTGTGCAACATGAGGAAGAAACAGATAATGATCCTTACGTATAAACCTAAGTGTACTGTTCTCTAATCTAGGGTTCTTAACCCTTTTTAAGTCTCAAACTTCTTTGAGCAGCCAATGAAAGTTATATATTCTTTTTACAAAAATGAATGTATATACCCACTAAATTTTGCTTATAATTTTGGAGTCTTCAGAGATCCCCCCGAAGTCAATCCATATGCCTGCAATAGGTTCACAGACTCAGGTGTATAATTCCAAATCTAAGCATGTTTCTTCTTTCTGTATATTAACTGTCATCCATTAGAGTCCCAGCATTTCACATTTTATTTTTAATGGGTTTGCAGTGTAAGATAACAGTGAACCACACTTTGATTGCCTTCTATGAAGGCCTGGCTTTCTGGACTTTAGAGCTGTGGAGAACAAAACTTATCTTAGGTTTGTTTTCCAAGGGTTGAGAGTTGTTCTCATTTTGTTGCTGTTATTGTTGTTGTTATTGTTTATTTAGTTGGTTTTCTTGCTTGGATTTTTTTCTCCTCCTAATTTGTAGTTGTTACAATAGTGTCTCAAGTAGTCCAAGGTAGACGTGTGTGGGCTTGTTTCCTGATGATAGTCACAGACCAGTCCAGGGGTTCACAGTTGAGCCACTTTTTCTGTAGGAAAAGGGTTACCTGACCACTGCCCCTTGCCCCTGGCTCGTGTCAGTATGACCCATGTCACCAGCTACCTCAGTAAAATGAGATATTTTTCATTCATTGTTGCTTTTCATACTGTGTCCTGTTGCTAAAGGTAATCTTAAGACCAAATTAGTATATTTAAGGGCAAAGGTAAAAAATTAAAGGATAGTGAAGAACTGTAAACTTTTATGTCCCAGAATGCAGTGTTTAGACAATCAAATAGTTAAAACGTTAGCCCCTGATAAGACTGATTATTGATTACTGATTACTGCATGCCAAGTTCCTTACTAAACAATCAAAATAAATTATTTCATATAATTTTCACAAAAGTCCTATCCATAGATATTATTATCATCCATATGTTACAGCTAAGGAAACTGAATGAATTACAGAATTTATCAGAAAAAAGAAAAAAGAAAAAAAGGACTGATTACCTCCCTTCGATTTATAAATTCAGTCGTCACAGTAAGAAGCATGTATTGTGAGGAAACTAAAGCTCCCTATATAGACTGACATAGATAAAATATTTGGGAATTTATAATGCAGTGCCAATAACATAGTAGGTCTTCAACCCTATTTTATGTAACAAATTATAGGTCACGTAATTCCTACACTAAGCCTGGAACGCAGGTGTGCTGGCACCTTTCCATTATACCACTCTGACTCTCTAATACAAACAGCTTTCCGATAATATAAGTAAGTCACTGGTGTCAGTATCACTCAGTACAGTGGATATAAAATATGGAAAAGTCAAAATACTATACTACTTCTAATTATGTCAAATTGGACCCCACCAAAAAATAACTTAAATTTTGTTACATCTTGTTTTCTTCTTGCTTCTCTATATTTGTTTACTAGAACTCTTGCATCGATCTTCTCCAAATTATCAGTTCTATTGCATGTAAGTGGAAAACACAGTCAAGGCATAAAGTTTATCGTTGGTTCCATAGGTTACAGCTTCCCTTATAGTCCATATGCCTTTATTTTCTCCACTACAAACACCTGCCCTTGGGTTCGCATCAAATAGAAGCCCTTTACACCTTAGTGGGGGTTTTAAAGCACAGCTGCCCTTTTTAGGGGCATTTGTGTTTCAACTTTAGCTCTTGTAATGGCATGAAATGGGTATCTTCCTGTGAAAGGCATTCGAGATATTAACTCACCTTACTTTGGGGGTCACATGATTCCTCCCAGGGTTTCTGAAACAAGAGTGTGGCCTCTAACTGCTCTCGTTTCAGGTAAGAACATCCTGAATGGAGTTTTCACAGAGAGTGAAAATGTGATTTTCACCCTCCTCCCGGAAACACTGAATTCTTTTTAGGGCACGCTGAAATTTTCTGCCTGGAAGAAGCGGTAAAATGGATTCGATCACCAGTGGTTACGCTTGAGCTGAGGGTCTGGAAGTGACAGGTACTTCTAACAACTATTTGGAAATTGTGTCTGCTTGGATTTATTTTCATTTATCGAATATTATTTTGCTACCGAACTTAAGGAGGTGTAACTAATGTCTCCAATTGCACTTCCCCACACCCTGGCCTCGTGCCCGCCAGCCCCGTGGGAGAAAGGCGTCAAGTGACATTGGCAAGACTGCTCTTTAACAGCCGACGTTATTTTATTAAGGAAAATTTGTATTGCCCTTTTTTTTCCTCTCAAAGGTGCCAAATGGGCAGATTTGGATTTTTCTTGGCTGAGGGAATGAAAGGCCAGGGAAGTGGCTCCGCTTCCCCTCTGGCACTTCCACAGCAAGTTCAGGAGGCGCCTGCAGAATCCAATCACTTTGAGCAGCTAAAATTTCAGGTTTGAATTTCATCTCAGAAATGCATAAAACCTGTGGGTTGGTGACAGTATCAGAGTGGGGGTTGTTGTCAGTTACCTGTTACTCTGTTGTGACTCACAGCTGGCCCAGGTGTATTCCCCGCAGGTAAGAAGGGAGGCCTGCAGAACGCCACATCTCTTTGTTGTATCCTATCTTGTTAGTTAAGCTGTCAAGAAAGTTGCCAGTGAAGACAGTGTGGGGTGGAGGAACGCACAGAGTTTAATCCAATTAAAACTTCACGAGCTTCTCCACATTCCTGATATCCTGGCTCAAACTAGGAAGAATCTTTTCAGCATAGGGATGGCAAGGGGAATACAAAATGAATCTTAACTGCCTGTGTGACAACAAGGTATCATATAAAGCATAAGGCAACAGAGAAAGATCTGTGGTATGGGAAATTAAAAAAAAAAAAAAGAAGAAGAAGCTAACTTTTAACTGTTTTCGCAGCAGTGTTTAACCCAGTGCTGTTTTTGGTGTGAGAAAGACTCACTGAGCTTGCCAAGCAAGGAAGTTCTGCGTCCTTCTACCTGAGAGGTGTTTTTTTTGTTTGTTTGTTTTTGTTCCACGCCCCCTCCCACCCCCACAGATGTTTTGACCTGACTTCTAAGAAGGGATTTAGTGATCCCAGGAAGATCTTTCCTTTGAGGGCTAGAAGAAACAATGACTGCAGCGCTAGATGCCTTGGAATTAAAACTAACAAATGTGCTCAGATTTAAATCGACACCATCACATTTTAACACAGATGGTATATTTTAGTGCTAAACCTGTTTCTCTTTCCTCACAATGGGAAACATGCCATACAAGCTCCCTTGACAGAATGGTTTCTGAATGAAATCTGTACTCGAAACAAACTTATGCATGAGGCAACCTCAGAGCCTTGCACATGTCTTCTGCAGGGGCTGCACAGGGTGAGTGAGAACAGGGCTCTGTCCTCTTCTGGGGTGAGTGAATGAAGGGAGGGGGCTGATGACTGTGGAGGAGGTTCAGGTGAAGGAACCAGAAGAGAAGGCCTGCTTGGAGGAGAGCAGCTGACTTTGATATTCAAAGACTGCGTTTCCATTTCAACTTTACATAAAGAGTGCTCATGACCAGAGATCCTGATGCTTCAGAAAATAACACTGTACGCTCTTTCTAAAGCAATTTTGTAACCTGGAAAGATGTCCAAGATATATCATTAAGTGAGAAAAGGAAATGGACCATATGAGTACATGAATTAAAAATCACTCACATATACAGAGTGCATGTATTTGCACTTGTGTGGTACATAAAATGCTATGATAGCCCATTCGTATCTGTGGTTTTTGCTTTCTGTGGTTTCACTTTCTCATGGCTAACCATGGTCCAAAATGTTACATGGAAAATTCCAGAAATAAACAATTCACGTTTTTAGACCGCGTGCCATTCTGAGTAGTGTGGGGAAATCTCGTGCCATCCTGCTCCATCCAGGGCAGCCACACTGTACACGCTCCCTGCCTGTTAGTCACATAGTAGCCCTCTGGGTTATCAGATCAGTTATCAGAGATAGAGAGAACATATTCACCTAAATTCTAATACAGTATATGGTTACAATTGTTCAGTTTATTATTATTGTGAATCTATTACTGCCCTTAATTTAATAATTAAACTCTATCATAGGTATGTCTGTATAGGGAAAAAACTGTATTTAGAGTTTGGTACCATCCATAGTTTCAGGCATCCGCTGGACATCTTGGAAAGTATCCTTCTCATATAAGGGGGGCAACTGTGTTCATATTGGCCATCGGTAGGGGGAGTAGAAGTGGAAAATTATTTTACATTTTTTATAATTTAAAATAATGAGGTAATTATGGCCAAATTGAAGTAAACTTACATTGTTCTTACAGTAATGACTGTTTCCTAAAGACCAAGACAGCACTGTCTCCTTATCTGCCATAGGAAAATGTGTGGCAAATGGCAGGTATCATTAATGTTTAGCGATTAAACTGAAGGAATCTTTCTAAAAAAGAGCGGATATCAAGTTTATCTACCTAGAAAGTCTTGTTGACAACAATTAGGATAAATTTTTTTTTATGCAAAAAGTTAAAAAATATTTTCCAGTAGGATTTATATTATTAGTGTATTAAAGCGATCCTTAAATAAAAGAAAAGTTATAGGCCTATTTGGCAATCTAATTATTTCAATACTCTACTTATACACACAAACAAAAGTCATAAGCTTAAAATGTTGCTTATCATATTCAGGGAGGGCGTGGTCCATGGAACTCTTGAAGTCTGTCTGTGTAACAAGTTATCAGTGTGTGGTTAGAGCGAATGACATGAACTGTGAAACTTACCTGAGTTTAAAGCAATCGAAATTGGATATAAAGGAATGGAAAGACAGTATTTTTAAAAATCTTTACAGATGAATTTACTCTAACATGACCATAGCTGAAACTTTGGCTAAGAACCTTCCCTCGCAGTTTTCCCTGCTTTTGCTTTTTGTTATTGTTATTGTTGTTGTTATAATGAGTAGGGAGAAATAAAGAACCCTGAGGAAAAGCAGCTGAAATCTATGGGGAGTGGTTTCAGACACAAGCTGTAAAAGAGAGTACGCCTAGAAATGATTCCCTGTGATTAGCTTAGAAGCACTTGGGGATCTTGCAACGATCAAGAATTCAGATGAAGACACTGTGGTGTGGTGTAATCTGAGGATAACCCTCAAATCTTCCCAGAAGATGCAGCTATCTGCTTCTCTATACACCACCCCTACTGTCTCTATTAAAACCAACTAGTCCAACTCCTTCCTGGGGATAGACTTTGTTCAGTAATTTAACAAAGGTTCAACGGCTCCTTTACATCACACTCCTCAAATTTGGCTTCACAATAGAATCACTTGAAGAGATTTAAAAAAATCCCGATACCTTGGCTATATCCCAGACCAGTAAATCAACAAGTCTCTCAGGTCAGATCCAAGCACTTGGGTTTCATAAAGTGCCCCAGGTGATTCAAGGTGCAGCCACTGCTTTGCAGCCCTTCTGGTGAAGCTCTCCATACAGCATCTCTGAAACCTCGTAGGCATTCGTAGCTTCACTTAAGTTCCACCTCTGTATTCTGTGCATGCATTTCCCATGCCATAGGATAAGCCTTTCAGTGAGCAACTGAATAGTTAACATCCTCAGAGTTTATGGAATGGGAACAGAATAAAAAACCTTATCAAGATGTCACCTCATTTCATTGTGCTCCAGTCCTTTTTGCTTTCATAGCTCTCTAATTTGATATTTGCATGGAAACATCAATCCTTCTGGCCAGAGAAACACAGCTAAAGCTTTTGGGAGGATCACTTGTCCTTGATGTAACTACCTTAGACTTTAGGACCCTCATTATCACAAGTAATTACGAGTTAAATCTAGTATTCCAAAATGTTGATCAAAAGGCCAAAGCACATAAAGAAATACAATAATTTTAGACTGTTAATACTGGAAATATTTTAACTGTGTTTGTAAATTAACCAGAACTTTTCTGTTGTAAGTAGAAGAAACTAAACTCAAAGTAGATTAAGCAACAACATAAAACAAAAAATAATAATTTATTGGCTCATTCATTTGATTGAAGTACAGCTTGATTCAGGTTATCAAAACACATCACAATTATTTTTCCAGCAACATTCACCTCTCTGTTATTTATTGTGCACTGCATTTTCAGGTCCTTTCTCTCAGAGTGGCAGGAAAATGGCCATTATGGGTTCAGTCCTCCATGGTCCCCAAATTGTTATCCTTGACACTTAGGAATAATTCTCCTTTCAACATCCTTAAAACACTTCTAGCCAAAAGACTAGTTATGCTGTATTATTTGTCACTGTGGACAGAAAGGTAGGGTCCCATGTTTGGCCAGGCCTGGATCAATGGCCACCTTGTCAAGGACAGGCTGGCACTATGAATGGCAGCCCTGCCAGACACCTGAAAGAAAGCAGAGCTTATGCGCAGAAGAAAAGCAGTGCAGGAAATATTCTATATCTCCCACCATATATCAAGTGTGCCCAGTATACCTACCAATATACCTACCACTCAGATGAAACCATATTACACTGCCAGCTCTCCAGGATCCCCCACGTGCCCCTGTCACACATCACAAGCCCTTCTCCTTAGCTAGAGGTGAGCCTCAGCCTGTCTGTCACAGTTTCTACTTTCTTTATAGTTTTACTACTGATGTAGATATCCCTAAAAGTATGGCAATTCTTTTTGAGCTTTATATGGTAGAAAAATATATTTGTATTCTTTTATGTTTTGCTTCTTATGTCCAATTTGTTTACAAATATTCATCCATATTATCATAGATAACTGTTTTGCTTGTTTTTATTGCTGTATTCTGTTTCAAAAATCTACCATAGTTTACTTAATCAATTTTTGATAAATGTTTGGATTTTTTTTCCAGTTTGAGCTGTTATGAGCAATGCTGTTATAAGTACTCCTGCATGTCTATCCTTATTACTTAAACACCTATCAGGTTCACAGAGAAGTTTGTAAACACACATCTCTGGGCCCCACCTCAGAGTTTCTGATTCAGTAGGCCTCGGGTAGGGCCCAAGCACTTATATTTCTTACAAGCCCCCAGATTCTGCCAGTGCCACTAGTCTGGGAAACACTTTTAAGAAACATTGCGCTGGCCCTGCCTATTTAAAGTTGGTCGATGGACCAACTTCTTATGTGTCACCTAGGAGTCAGAGCTTCAGGATGTCAGACTCTCCCACCTACGGAATCAGAATTTTAATTTTAACAAGATACCCAGGTGATTTGAATGCACAGTAAAGCATGAAAAAAATTGCTGTAGGTTAAATGTATCTCGAAGTGGAATTTTTTTCTGGGTCATAGTAATGTGGGTATTGTTTTAACATTTCTAGTAATGTCAAATTGTTTTTATAGTAGATTTAAAATTTACACATCAACCACCAAAATACATGTACTTCCAGATATTTTTTAAATTGCTAAGAAAAAGATATAATTTTAGTTTTTAACGTAAATAAACCTTCCTAAAATATTTCTGACATCATCTAGAAGACATTCTTTCTATTACCATAAGTGTGTGAAAATAGTAAATAATGTAAGTGCTACCCCTTAATTATTCCATGCATTCCCCCTTTTTAATTTATAGAAAAATATAAGCTCTTAAAGATTTAAAAAACATAAAGATATAAAGGGTTTGAAACAATTTTCAGATAAAATAAGTAATTTCTCTTGGACAGGTGACATTAATCAAAGTGGGCATAACAAAATTCTTTTAAAGTTTAAAGTAATAACTCAAGTTTTAATCCTAAAAAATAGAAAGCTTTGGAGATACTTTCGATTTTAATATGGAAACTTTCAAACAGGAGTGATGGAATCTTAACTTTTTTTCATTTTCATGAACCTTGTATGGTGAGTGTTCAGTGGCTTTCAAGCACTATGTTCTATGTTAAACTTCTGTTTACTAAACATTTGTGTTTATTTCACATTTCCTTAAGGCAGGAATATAATCCTTCTAATGGTATTAAAAGCTTGGTAGAGCGATCACATCTTTCTTTTATTTATTTATTTATTTTAATTTAGATATACAATTCAGATCTAATGAATACCATAGGCTTTTGCCATCTTCTATAAAAATGTTATTAGGATAATACATACAATGGTGGGAAAAATACCATTACAAAGAGAGTGTGAGCAGTAAGGAAATATAAATATCAAGTAGTTCTAATATTTTTATAAATAAGCTTAGGTGTGCCCTGAAATATACTTCATGCAAAAAAGAGGCAATATAAAAACCCCATTTAAAATATTTTGTATACTTAAATGTAGATTTATTTAATGTCTTCTTAGCTTTACTAACAATATTATAGTGATTTCCAGTCTAATTAAAGGATAATTAAGTGCAGGACAAGAGCTAAAAAAGTATATCTCTCTTTTACAATATAATCACTTATGCTAATGCACTATAAATTGAAAAGGCAATAATATTGGAGACAAAATTAAGCTTGCAAGGGAACTCTAATACCTTAATATAGCAATACCATTCCACATCATAGATATAAAAGGAAAACTTTGTCAGTAAGAGTTTCCTTTCATTTATTTGCTCATTCAATTGTTACTTCACAATTACCACCTCCCTATGGTGAAAATTCTAATCCATAAAAGAAGCTCATTGGTGTTGATCGTTAAGTTGATGGATTTTTTTCTAGGTACATCAGCTTCTCTGAGGGTAGTTTTCAGTCTGACAAAGGACATTGTAGTAACCACCCAGCTGATCATTATCATGGTGATTGTGCACCAAAAACTATGCCCTGGCCATTCTGAAGGGTGTGTTGTGACTTTACAGTAGGACTGAACTGATTCAATAGACTCACCAATCTCCCTATCACCTGTTCTGAAGAGTAAGTCATATTACGGTCCTTCATGATTATTCATCTTGACCTAAACTCAAGAGGCTCACTCAGCTGTGTTTTCTCCTCCTGACTTGCACTGCCCAGGTAGTCATCATTAACAATTACCTACCTAACTCCAAATTCTTGCAAAACCTCCGTGTCTTATTAATTAGTGTTGCCAGTACAGTGACAACTTTAAGCTGGTTAACACTTGCTATGTACAATTACTATTATCTACAAGAATGTGGCTGCCCATCTGTGTCTCTGTAGGTACTGCCTGCTGCAAATGGCACTCATCCAGGACAGAATAGTGAATTCTCCCAGGCCCCCTCCCAAACTCAAGTGCCCCTTCCTACATGGAGTAATATTAGGGGTAGTATAGGGCTAAGGCTCTTCTTAAATACATCTCTTTGACCAGGCTCCTATGTTCATGAAACTTTTACCATGAGAGGCATTTATTGCAATTCAGGCATTGCCTCCAGATAGTCCTTATAAAAATGTACATTACCAGGAAGAAGAACACCAGTATATAGCCTTCGTACATCTCTTTGTATGCATATATTAATTTATACCAAGATAAAATTAAATACAAGATAAAGGTTGTAATCACAATAACAAAGTATAAATTTGGACACAAGTGGCACTCTTACTCTAACTTATACTGATTAAATTCCTAACAAAGACCCTGTCACAATCAATCCTTCTAAAATTCTTGCCAAACCTCACCTTATTACTGTGTCATTTTGTATTCTATTTTGAGTGCAGTGACAATTCCAGCCCAATTAATCCTAGTTAAAAACACTTATCATGAGAAGGAATTAAAAGTACAAATTGGTAATTACAAAATAGTCACGAGGATATAAAGTATAACTATACTCCATGTGTTATACAGGGAATATAGTCAATAATATTGTGATAACTATGTATGGCACCAGGTGGAAGTGAATACAAAATAATATTGAAGGTAAATAGTAATTGAAAAGTAGAAATTAAAAAAATATACAAAAATAAAAACAATTTCCATGATCTAAGAGGAAGGCCATGCCCCACCTATGCCTCACCTGTTCCCTCTGTAAGTACTTTCTGTTCTTAATGGCACTCATTCAGAACAGAATAGTGGCTTTTCCCAGGCTGATTACTAAACTGTAGTGTTCCAGCCCACATGGTGTGTTGTGAGAGCTGCTCTGAGGTGAGCTGATCAATAGTTCTCTTTAACCAGTCACCATGTTACAAGGGCCTCTACCATTGTCACCATAAGATCCTTGTTAACATAGACATTATCAGGGAGAGGAGAAGGAGAACCAGAGCAGAGAACTCCTTGATGTCACTTTGGATATGATTATGAATTTAGCTAATGATAAAGTATGAGACACAAAGCAGACAGTTTGATGGGAATAAGAAAGAGAAAAATTGGAGCCAATATTACTGTCCAGACTTGCTTCCTCTCTAGGGAGGTTTCTGATAATCATAGGTACAGATGTATATGAAACCCTGGAAAGTTTGGTGGGATAAGAAGGGGCCTCTTAAAAGAAAAAAAAAAAAGACAGTGGTCTATACTAACTTCATGCAGACTGAATTGTAACAATTTTATAAAAGTAAAATACAAAGGAAAAGATCATGACAGCCATGGTTCCTGATAGATTTCTTTACAAGGAGATAAAATTATTGGCCCACACTAGAGTAATCACTTCTGAAGTGTTCTTCTTCTCATAAAGAATATTGACCTGATTTGCCACTGATAAAGGAGGATCATAGAATATATATATAGATGGAAGGTACAGTAACCTGATGGAAAACAGAGCTGAGTTTGTTGCATCGCCTTGTCTCTACTCCAGATGCATCCAGGTGGGACTGTCACTGCAGTCTGGTCACCATCCTCACTCGGTCATCAAACAGACACTAAGCAATACAGCTCTTGTGGCAGAGCATCATCAATGGTGCTTCATTTGTTAATTAGTTAGAACATATAAGTGCTAGAAGCCAGACATAAAATATTTGGGGTAGTTATTTTGGGTTATAAGTCTGAGAAAAATTAGCTTACAAGGGGATAATTGACATTTGGGAATACACATTTTGTGGTCTGAGTTTGGGGCTGCATCAGTAATGCTTCACACTCAGTGAGGATGGTGATGCCAACCCTTACTTGGGGCCTTGGTCTAAGGGATGGTTTAGGCAAATTCAGACCAGACTACACAGGAAGATGTGCTCTCTCAGCAAGCACACAACCCAGTCCTCTGTGACATGTGACCAGAGGCTAGAAGTGCTTTCTTTAGAATATCATTGCCTGACCTGTCTTTTGTAGTCAGTGTACCTTGTCAGCTAGTAATTGTAGGTACCTAAAACCGTCTCTGCTTCACTACCTAGGTATAATGAGGTAGATTAAGTAATGAAGACCTGACTCTTGACAAAGGCCCTTAAATGGATTAGAACGTGTTATTTTCCCATGCAAACAGCTTAGGCCACTTTGAACACATTGTACTTATAATGCCATGGGCTTGCCAGATCTTTCATACCTGACCTCAAAGCACTCTGCAAACAAAGTGTTTTCTCCATTTTGTAAAGATGTAAAAGGTGGAGGACAATATAGTAAAATGAAAGCTAGTGTTTACAGTTCTTTCAGGGGACCTTATAATTAGAATTGTTGCTTGCATAATTCAAGTTACAAAAAAATAAACAAAACAAACAAACAAATAAATAAAAGCCGTGCTGAGAGAAAGGAGTTTAAAAACTGAGTCATCTATATTAGTTGTCTAGTTGAATAATATAGTTAACTCTTTAACACTCCATTGTTTTGGTCTATGTAAGCATAAGCCTGTTGTTTCATTGTTTATTTTATTCTATGTACAATCACATAAGCCCATATAATACAATTGCTGATTCATCCTATCCAGGGAGCAATTATTAGATTCCAACATAGAAGTAACTCATAAGTAAAAAAAAAAAGCCTAGAGACATTTCAGAAGAAAATGCGCAGAGGAGGTCATTACAGTCACTTTTTCTAAGGAGCCAGATTGCATATTTGTTCACTTTACAAACATTTGTACTTACTATGTAACAAGTACTGTTTTAAGCATTGAGAATAGAGCAGTGAAAGAAAAGACAAAGTTCCAGAAGAACTTAGAAAAAGTGAAGACCCTGGCTATAACCTGGAACACTCTAACATTTAGGGGACTATAGGAGGAGAAAGGCGCAAAGGAGTTGGGAAAGAAATAGTCAGTTGAAGTAGGAGAAGAACCAGGAAAGTGTTGTATCACAGAATTAAAGAAAATAAAGGACATTGGAATGGAGGGATGTTAACTGATTAGAAAGCCTTTGAGGGGTAGTACAATAAAAAGAGAAGAGGCTATTTAATCTGGCAACATGGATGCCATTGATGATTATGGTTAGCCCAGCCTCAATGGAGATGTCAATAAAGAAGCCTCCTTTCAAGAGCTTGAGAAGAAAATATGAGGGAAGGAAGTGTGTGTGGTGACTATAGACAATTTGTTTCCATAGTTTTGTAGTGAATGAAGAATAAAAAAAATGAGAGACAGTTGGAGAGAGATGTAAATGAATGGAGAATTTTTTTTTATTTGGAGGTAAAATAACAAGCTACTTGTTGATTGATAAGATATGCTAAAGAGGGAGGAATTGTTGATGGTTGTTAGAAGGAAGGCATTAAAAATGCAAATGGGGTAAGAACCTTAGCAGAGGAAGCATGCTGGCCTTTCATGGATGCAGACAAACCTTATTCTTAATAATGAAGAGGCAGCATTTGGGTACAAACGGGCATATGGGTAATTTCAAAAGTGGACAGGTGTAGGATCCGTTGGCTTTTTCTTTTTTAAAGAAATAACATTTGAAGAAAAGTTTTCATCTAAGAACTGTGGTATAACATTTAGGAGAACTGAAGAGAGAAATAATGGTCTAAAAAACGTAAGCTCAGCTTTGTAGTTTTGTGGTTCTCTCCAGCAATATTCAGCTGCAGAAGGCTCAGGAAGTAGAGGCTTGGGTTTCATCAGGACTTCAGCTGTGCCAGGCAAAAGTGCTTATGAATATGAATGATTTTAAAGATGCGCATGGTATCTTACTGAGGTCAGAGAATAAGTGAGAATCAGAAAACACATTTATAGGGAGAAAACACAAAAGTCGATGGATTTGATATCTAAGCACTAAGAATTGCTATACTTGTAGAATAAGATCCTGAAAATGAGATCTTGGAAGCAATGCAGTTATCAGTGTCGACAAGAATAAAGTGGGTGACTAAGATGAAAGGCACCTGAGATACAGTGAGGAAAAGGCTAACAGTAGCAATAAGGCAAAAGAGCAGGCTGCCAATGTGTAAAACTGGGTAGAATGTATAAATAGATCTTATAGAATCCAAGCTTAGTTATTACAGGATAATTTGAGCTGCTATAATAAAAAGACCACAAAACACAGTGGCCTCAATAAGATAAATATTTGTTTCTAACTCTCATAACAGCCCAGCTGTAGGCAAGAAGACCGAAGAAGTAGGTTGCTGTGCTCCATGAGGTCATTCAGAGACCCAGGGACTCTGCCTTGTTCCAGTGTCTGGATGTAGCTCTCATTCGTGTGGTCAAGGCCGGCTCATCATCATCATGCCCAGAGAGAAAGTTAAGGGCAAGCAGCTGCCTGTTAAGGCATTTGAACATGTCACTTCTGTTCATACATAATTGACCCTATCTTAGCATTGTGGTCACACCTCCATAGTCTGTGGTTGCTTGGCCATGTGCCTAGCCAAACCTCAAAGGTTTCTATTACTAAAGGGAAGAAGGAGGAGAAAGGACACTGGGGAACAATTAACATCTCCCCTACAAATGTTAAAGACTCCAAGAATAATGGCAAAAGATATATTTCCATGGAATTGAAATTTTTATTTCATAGAAATTATGACATTTCTGTATTTATTTATAAAACTTAGTAATTGAGTTCTCCCTCTGCATGTTGACATTACAAATAAAACATCCAGTTATTTTCATCTGCAAAAGTGAGTTTATTTGGGAACAGCAGAGAACTGTAATTCAAGATAAGCATGCTATTGCAAAAATGATGGATAAGCAAGTCCCTCAAACAAAAGAGAGGAAGAGCATAGAGTAAAAGGAGGGAGTTAGGAGAGGGTGCTTTGAATAAATGTCCATTGGAGAAAAGTGAGAGCTCAGAGTGGTGAAGGCTTCTCATTGGCTGAGTTGTGATGTTTCCCTTACTGGGCAAAGAGAAAACCGTTCTTCTTCCTGCTGAGTTAGCAAAGACACTTCTTGTTGAGAATGCAAGGTAAGTCTCTTCTTGTTGGGGTCTGTAACTGACATTTCTTCCCACTGGGGTGGTAAGTTGATATTGAGTGTTAGTGCATGAGGTTTCTGTTAGTTTCACAGTACCAAAATATGAACCGGGAATTCTACCATGATTCTAGCATGGCTCTTAATCTCAAGGAGCTCAAAGTCTTTGTGAGGGGAGCAAAACACAAAATTACTGGTGCCAGAAAAGGTTGTAGACAATATGTCAGAATAATGTCTATGATAAAGTGGGTGCTGAATAGAAAGAATGCTTTCCCTCTGCATCAGATGATTGCAGGAGGAAGTGAGGGAAGAATTCATGGAGAAGGTGCGGCAGGAAGAGCTATCAGCATAGCGATATCTGTTATGTTGTCACATGGTTTCACTGTAGGGCTCCACAGTGAAAACAGTGCCTACACAGTCACTCTCTCATATACTCCTCCAACCATTCTTTGAGGTGAGTAGGCCCAATATAATGATTTACATTTTACAGACAAGCAAACTGAGGCTCAGTCACTTGCCCAAAATTTCACAGCTAGTAAACAGCAAAGCTGGTTCTAGAGTCCTGCTTCATGACTTATAAGAACAGGAATCTTTCTAAGATGTTATGCTTGGCATTATGAAGAGCAGACTTAGATGAATAAGACCTGGAGAAGTGTGTGTGTGTGTGTGTGTGTGTGTATGTGTGTGTGCGCGCGTGCGCGCGCGCGCGTGCATAGAGCTCAATCATAAAAAATAACTTGAAAAGCAATTGTTTATTAACTGTAGAAATAGGTCAATGCACAGCAGACCACACAAGATGGAATTTCGAAGAAGAGAGGAAACAGGCCAGCTCTTGCATTATTATTCTCATTATTCCCCCAATGGAGGCAATTTACAATCATGTAAGGCACCATTCTCCTGAGGCATAGTATACCAAAATAGCTTAAAATGACATTACACAGCTTAAGCATTCACTTCTTCCACCAACCTTGGCTCCCAAAACATTATAGCTATTTCCAGAAATCTAATTCAGTCTTAGAAAACAAAGATTTGCCATGTGGAGGATACTGCAAAAGGCCTGGAAAAACAATTTTGAAAAGTTCCAAAACTGTTGTTCTGAGCAATGGCAGCGCTTTAACTTTCCAAGATGCCCATGTGGAAGCAATGTTCTCTGAGGTGAATACCCTGTCATAAATGAAAATGCGATCTTGTTAATTTATTACCAGATCTTAGAAATTGTATAATTTATCTCTCTATCACCTTTAGAAGGTTGTGTTATTCCTATTTACTAAGGCAAAGAGAATCATGAAGCAGTCAGCATCTAGCTAAAAAAATTATTGGATCTCTGATGCATCAGAGTCGAGGCTGAATTCCACTAACTTCATTCAATAAGCTTTATTGCCTCCTCCCATGGATTAGACACTCTAGCTCTGGGTAGAGAACCCAGGCTTTTCTTCCTTGCTTTTCCTATCTTCTTAGAAAAGAGTTTGCTGCCCTTATCAAGCTCACAGGATCACAGGCAGGGCTGACGCATCAGACACATAAGCATACTGAAAAATGTTAAAAATTCTAAGCTGTTAGTATGTGCAGAGAATTATAGGGGGCCTAGCAAACTTGTCCTTGGGATAAATCAAGAGAAGAAGCTTAAGTGGAAACTTGAAGTGTGAGTAATGTTCAGTAGGCACAGGGGGATTAGCGGTGGTGGGGAGGGAGAAAATCAGGTCGTGGAACCATAAAACGTTAAGTTTGATGATTACCAATGGCAGACATTCTTCACACTAATCTCTAAAATATACTAAGTGACAGCATCCAAACACCATAATTTTCATTTAAATGCCTAAAAGCTTTTGTGAATATTATCAAAATTCTATCATAAAATACAATGTTTATAAATTAGAAATGGTCATATATTGATCCAGTTTTTAGGAAGAGGAGAAAAGTAATTCTGGAAGGACAAATTTCTACTTTAATCATTGGCACAATTTTGGGGGAACCAGCAAAAGGAACGTGAGAAAACTGAGCTTTCCAGAGAGCAGATCCTCCCCAACCACCCTCAGTGTCCTCAGTCGGTTGTGTCCTCAGAGTTTGTAGGCAAGGTGAGCACTGTCAGACCAGAAAAGTATGTGGGGCAATTTTAAATACCTTGTTAAATAGAAAAAAAAAACCCACTACTTTTTTTCTTCTTTTTGGAGGAGAGGAAAGAAACAGCTTAAATTAAAGTTTTCAAATACAAAAACTGCATGTAGATTCATCATTTTTTTCGGTGATAATAATATAAGAAGTCTTTAGATCGTCAAACACCGCAGTTCAGAACCCTTTTTATTTGGGATGTGAGGGTATATGAAATAGAGGTTAGTTAAAACACTCAAACTTCCTTTGAACTAAATAATCCACCAAATCTTTATTGCTCTAAGAAAGAAATACATATATATCTCAAAGTTGAAAACTACACAGAGCATCATAAACAATTCTCAGGAAGGAAAAATCCCTTAGGCTCAGCACTGTTAACTTCCTTTTTGTTTAGCTTATCCTATACCTATAGGTTAATGAATGACATTAACAGCTGTTGTGACTATAATGGAGATAAGAAGGCACATGTGTAAAAATATGATCCTTCACACAATTTAAAAATATCAGTGTTCCCATGTTTTCCTAAATGTCTAGATGAAAATCACTAAATGCTGATTCACATCTAATGAAAATTCCAAAACTTGGTGTCCTAATATTCCCTATGCTTTTTCTTGATTAGTATCTCATCAGGAAATTGAAGAGAGTAACACAAAATTTACATGTTCTTTTTGGATTTAAAGGTCAGCTTGGAAACAAACATAGATCAATGGAACAGAATAGAGGTAGACAGAAACCCATGACCATATATGGTCAATTAATTTATGACAAAGGAGGCATCAACATTCAATGGGAGGAAAAAAGTGTCTTCAATAAATGATGTTGGAGGAAATGGAAAGATACATTTTTTTTAAATAGAAGTGAAACCTGATCACTTTCTCATACCATATGCAAAAATAAACTCCTGGATTAAAGACTTGAATACAAGACTTGAAACCATAAAACTCCTAAAGAAAACATAGGCAATAAACTCTTTGGCATTGGTCTTAGCAATATGTTTTTTAATGTCTTCTCGGACAAGGGAATCAAGAGAAAAAATGAACAAGTGTGACTATATCAAACAAAAAAACAATAACCTTTTGCATAGCAAAGGAAACTATCAAGGAAATGAAAAGGCAATCTACTAAATGGGAGAAGATATTTGCCAATGATATATCTAATAAGAAGTTAATATCTAAAATATGTATAAAGAACTCATGCAACTCAACTTCAAAAAATGAGCAGACAAGATAAATAGACATTTCTCCAAATAAGGCATTCAATGTCCAACAGACACATGAAAAGATGATCAACATCACCAACCATCAATAAATACAAGTCAAAACCAAAATGAGATATTATCTCATACTTGTCAGAGTGGCTATTATCAAAAGAGGCAACAAAAAACAAGTATTTGCAAGGATGTGGAATGAAGGGAACTGCTGATGGGACTGTGAACTTGTTTAGCCACTACGGAAAAGAATATGGAGGTTTTATTAAAAAATTTAAAAAAGAACTACCATAAAACATAGCATTTCTACTTCTGGGTATTTATCAAAGAAATCAAAAACAGTAATTCAAAAAGATATATGCACCGCTATATTCACTGCATTACTTACAGAAGCCAAGGTATGGAAGCAACCTAGGTGTCCACTGTCATATATAATGGAGTATTACCCAGCCATGAAGAAGAATGGAATCTTGCCATCTTCAACAACATGGATGGACCTGGGAGGTATTATGCTAAGTGAAATATGTTAGACATAGAAAGGCAAATACACTATGATGGCATTTATTTGTAGAATCTGAAAAACAAAACAAACAGACAAGCAACAGAAAACAAAAACAGACTTATAGATAGAACAAACTGAAGGTTGCCAGAGGGGAAAGGAGTGTAAATAATGAAGGGGATTAAAAGGTATACATTTCCAGTTGTACAATAAATAAGTCACAGGGATGCTATGTCTAATATAGGGAATATAGCCAATAACATCATAATAACTTTTTACAATGATGGAAGATTACTAGACTTGTTGTGATGATCAATGTGTAAGGTACAAAGATGTGGAATCATTACGTTATGCACCTGAAGCTAATATATTAGTGTATGTCAACTACACTAACTAAAAAATAAGTAAGTGCATAGTCAAGTTGTAGGAAAAATTCCATCATAGGAAAGATGAAGTAACACTGAGATGCAGAGTGCTTGCCTATCACTACAGAAGTGAAAAGTACTAGTTTAGGAATGTAATCACTTCCAGTGGGATGCTGCCTCCTGGGACTTTGCATCTGGATGTAGTGACACAAAGAACTAGGTTTGGTCCAGAAATCAATCTGACTGTGGCAGAGGCAACAGAGACAGACAGCAACAGTGGCACCTTGTAAGCAGGGGAGTCTCTGCCTGAGAAGGCATGGGCGTGGGCAGTATTACCCATGCTCTATAATGGATGACTGTATTGGAGCAGCAGGGCCAATGTGATATTGGCGCCAGCATACTATGGTTAAGCAATAATTCCCATCATCTCCCTTACCTCAGCTGTGTTCAGTTTCTAAGTCTCTCAATCAGTCTTCCTTTCTATTCTAAGAGCTACCATTAGCCTTCCAATAAACATCCTTCCTTCTTAACATTAGAGAAGAAAGGTTAGGGATTTTAAAAAAGTAAATGTAAAGGTCTGAGTGATCCCCACACTGATTAGCTGACCAATCACCTCTATTTTATAAATTTTATCCTTGCAAATGAACAGCCAACCTTTGTTCACAATGAAAGTGAAGCTATGCTGGAGACAAACATGTCTGTAGCTGGATGTGAAAGTGACCAGATGAGAAAGTTCAATAGAAGCAGAGCTGCATCACTCATTTGAATAGGGAGCAAAGGGCCTCGGGCTCTCAAACCTTCCTCGAGCATGACAGGAATCCCAGGTAACATGTCTTGAATGTAACATAATAGGAACAAAGGTACTGCAAGGTATGTACTGAGATTAAAGTTTCCTTTGGGGAAATTAGGCATCACAAAGTTGACTAGTTTAATCTCCAGTGCTCTGAAAAAATGTAGGAAGCAAGGAGCCACACACACAGGACCAGTCAAGCAGGGGGAATGTTGCACGTTTTCAGAGTTCTTTGGTTCACATTTCCTCTCTAACACATGAGGATTTTAATGGGCATTTAATCACTTGCTGTTAACTTCAAGTAATTTATTTCATCTGAGAGAACAAAAAAAAAAAAAAAAAGGAAAAAGAAAAAAAAATCCTAGTGACATCTCCATAGGTAGATAGATAGATGGATCAATCCACCCACTTGGCTAACTTTCATCATAAATGCCCTCTGAGATTCTGAATCTGGGCTTCAACCTGGGATATGAGCCTCATTTTAGGATTTTATTACACTCTGTTCTGTTTCATGCCAGAGTTATTTTATATTGGTGCCTGTATATTGGCTTATCATTAGAATTCCAAAATGCCTTGAAGCTCCTTTAGCTCAAGTGAAAATCAGAGAGATGGAGTTTATCCAGGATCATACAGCCAGTGGCTGATGGAGTCAGAACATTTTTCTTTGTCCATGTGAAACTTCTTTTGAACAAAATTAAATTTCTCCCTAATTTAGGAGCCACACTGGGCCAAAATTCTAGGCACACAATGTTTGGAAAGACCAGTTGTAACGTCAGCTTCTCTTGATGGCCTCTCTTTGTTCCAACCACTTTCTACATCAGTATTTGGTAGACATTTACTTGGGTGTTTTATTCTAATGTTGCCGCAGCATTGTGAGCCCTCGAATGCAAATACACATCTTCTTTTCTACATCTACAGTGCCATAAACAAAAGAGCATAAATGAACATCAAATGCTTTGTGTTCAATGCATATTAACAAAGTTAATGCATATCATGTGTCATGTCCACCTTGTGTTAAAAGTATTATTAATTAATATTTACTCATATGGGTAAAACCAAAGAACACATTTTGCACTGAACTGTGGATGCCATCAGAGCAGAGGTCACATTTTTATTATTCTTTGTGTCTTCTCCAATACCTAGCACAATGCCCAGTACCCAATATGTGTCTGTTCAATGAATGGATAAGTGAAGTGTTTCTTCTCAAGTGTTTCCAGACACCCAAGTGGCCCCAGATTGTCTCTTATATTAGATGTGCATCAGGGGTGTCTCATGTAAGTCCTAACTTACATTCTCGGCAAGAAAACAGTAGCATTTTCTGAAAGGCCACACATCCTGTTCTTATAGTATTATGGGCTTCAGCCTTTAAACTTCTTTATATACTCAAGGGTTTGAGAATCATTTGTTAATGCTTGTAAAAGAGAGCCTTGCTTATTGATAATACTGCTGTTATAACTCACTAGAGGAGAAGACATTAAACAGGAATGGTTACTTTCATGAAGATATGTGCTGCTGTATCTTCTAGAGTTCAAAGGGGATGATAAAGTCATTTAAATGTCTTGTATCTAGTCACACACACATTTATTGAACACCCACTATGTGCCAGGTGAATGATAAGGAAATAGATGAATAATAAATGGATTTTGCTGTCAAGGAGCTCATAGTCAGATGGGGAAGATGGACATATACATAGGTAATTTAATATAATTCTAAAACTGCTTGCACAGAGTTGTGAACAAAGCACTTTTTGTCAATCTCACCAGTGTAGTCTTTCTCCCAAAGCCTCTCAGCCTTTCCTAAAGAGGGAATCACTTTGCAGGGCTCTGGGTTTTTTAATATTCTGAAGTGGTCTTCAGCAATTCTAAGTTAGCACTGTGTTGGTGCTCAGGAAATACACTTCTCCAAATTGACCTATGCTTTGGAAAGGAAAAAACCAACAACAATAACAACAAACTATTTCCCAGAAACATGGATCTCTGGGTCGGGGTGGGGGGGCACACCAAGAAAACACACAAATCCCTTTAAAACAAATGTGTTAGAAGCAGGACTCAATAAAGCATGGATGTAACATGAAACAAGTCACATAATGGAGCTGATTGTGTTGTTGGGCACAGGTTTTGAAATCCTTCTTCCAGCTCATGCTGTGGCCCCAGGTTAAAAATCTGCAATGTGTTAAGCAACAGTAACCTTTAAGGTAAGAGGGTCAACTTACTCAATATGGTTTTACTCTGGAGCAGAAACTGGGACTAACCAAATGTCAAGTGCCTACCAAACACAAACCGCTCTCCCATACACTGAGTAATAGAAATGTCGCTTTTTCCCTCAGAAAGCAAAAAACCTCATTTCAATACCTAAATTCTCATGAATCTAAATAATACTGTTAGTGTCACAATTTTATTTTGAATGCATACAGCTGGGCATTAATACCTTCATAACATGATTTTCACTCTACTTAAGAATTTCTAAGCATTTAAGTACATTCACTGCATTTCTCAATCTGCCTTGAAATTAGACATGTTCAAGATTTTTCCAGAATGTATAATAATCTATACAGCATGTATAATGGGGGGAGCAGGTCATTCCAATTCCTTTTAAAAATTGAAACAACTTGGTAAATTTGAAATATCAGATGGTTTGTTTACTGATTACAAGGTAATGAATTTTTTGTTCACTTGCTTCTTTATATGGTACTATATTGAAATCCACATCACTTTTCAGTTATTTTTAAAATTAGACATTATATTTGGGTCTTTGCTAAGTCCTTATTTTTGCATAAATAAATGGACTAAATAAGCTTGCAATTGATTATTGGATAAAAAACAAGGTCTTTTTCTGTTTATTATGTATTGGTTTTGGGTGTACAGTTCAATGGTTAGACAATCATATACTTCACATAAAGTTTCGCCTTAATGTTTCCAATACCCCAACTGGTACCATACACATTTGCAACAATATTATTGGCTATATTTCCTAGTCTTTACTTTCTCCCCCATGACTATTTTGTGACTACGAATCTGTGCTTCTTAGTCCCTTTGCCTCTTTCATCCAGTGGTCCCCAACGCCCCTCCCCTCTGGTAACTACCTGTTCTTTTCTGTATCGATGAGTCTGTCAATTTTATTTAAAACAAGGTCTTTTCAACTGATGACAACTCCTTAGCTCACTCCCTGCATTTGGAGCAGCAAGGCAAGAGAAGCCAGAATTTGGACTCTCAGGCCTTTGCTCCAATCACTGCGCAAGTTTTTGTTTGTTTGTTTGTTTGTTTGTTTGTTTGTTTTTCCCTTATGGGTATCCTACCTGTGTCTTGAAGGGAAAGCAATGAAAAGAAAGTGGTTCCCATAGATATTAGATTCCCCTAGATATTTCACAACTATTCAGCCATAACATTTTAGGGGGATAAAAAATGCCATGTTCTTTATTGTTTCTTTAGTCTTTACTTTTCTCTCTCTCTGGTTAATCTGTACATTTCCTCTAGCCTATTTTTAAAGTATCATGTTAAAATAGAAAAAAAAATTGCAAAAGCTGAAAGTAATGATCTCGGGAATTACTTGACAAGTCACATAGTGGGAGATGGGCCAAAATGTCAGTTTGGGGAAACTGTAACTCATTGTAATCTTATCTTTTTCTCTCAGCCTGGAGGAGAGAGGAATTGTGGCCAGGTATACAACTGTAGGGTTCATGCAGTACTCCAGACTGAACAGAAAAGGGTCAGAACTCGGTGAAAGCACAAGTAGAAAGCTGCATGCAAGAGGCACTATCATGGTGCCTGTTATACAATGGAAATGGATGGATGGATGGATGGATGGATGGATGGATGGATGGATGGATGGATGGATAGATGGACGGACAGACAGATGGATAGATAATAGATATAGTAGGCTAGCTTAAAATGTGTCCAATACAGTTTTAAACCCATACAAGTGCTTTTTAATTTAATACTCACAGTAAGTTTATGAGGCAAGTAATATTTAAGATCAACCATAGAGATTATAGAGATTAACTGTAAGAGAGTAAGGAGGAACCAAAGATTGAATCAAGCTGCAAGCCTGTATGAATGAAACTGTTAGGGAAAAAATTATTTTTGAATCATTTTGGGAAGGGTAATTGCTCAGAAGGCTATAGAATTTATGTACCACTTCTTCCTTTGGCATATTACATAATAAAACCTCATCAATTTTCCCTAATTAGGGGTAAATTATGTGTTGTGAGGCAAATCTGAATTAAAGAAAAGTCTCAATAGAAAAAGGCATTTTGAAGAAAATGTAATTGAATTAATCCAAGTTCATACAGTAAAACAACTGACAAGTACTGGGCTCTTAATTGAAGGAAGTATTGCCTATATTAAGGGTTTTTGTAAAAGTACTGATGAATATATATATTAAAATTAGTGTGTTCATTGTTTAAATGCAAATATAGCCGTTAAATAGTTTTGCTTTAAATATGCTTATTTTTTGTTATCTTTATTCTATTGTTTTCTTGATAAAAACACTGCTGACAGATCAATAAAGCTTACAAAATTTCCTCAAAACAAAACAAAAAAATATCCAGTTCCTCAGAAGGTGACCTATAGAATAATTTCATTTAGTTTAATTATAGTATAGTCTCTACCATTGGATGTTCCTATAAACTGAGTAAAGTTTTCTTTGCCCCTTTTTTTGGATAGGGTTACTTTCCAGAAAGAACTCTTGATTTTATGGTACACCAACTATAAGCAGAATGGAAGGGCAGAGTTGCAATATTTCAATTCTATTCTCAGTTACTTTTGTCATTCTAAAATAAAAAAATTTAGCCTCCCTTTATTACTTTCCAACTCATTTATATGTCATCACTGATTTTTCAACCATCTCATCTACCCTCCTGCATTTATATTGTGTCAGTTACCACATAATAAATGGATAATGCTTTGTATGGATTATCTCAATCTGCATAGAAATCCTATGTAATTTCATTATGCCCATTTTAGAAAAGGAAAATTGAAGCATAGAGATGATAGAAAATTTGCCAAAGTTGCGCGGGTAATAGAGTAAGGTACTAAATCCTATGATCTTAACCACTTTGCTGTAGAACCTCCAGCCCTAATTGCATAGCTATGCAACCCTCATTGGTGCACTGGAGTTAACTTAATATTAACTCTCAAAATTATATTGTGCATATCTCTTCCACAATTTTCATTAAGTAACATCACATTTGTTGCTTAAAACTAGCCATGGTGAAAGTATTTACAGTATGGAATTGGCAGCATTACAAATCCGGGCTGTATTTTACATTGGGGAGCTGTGTTATGTATTTATCAACACTTCAGTGAGCACCATCTTTCTACTTTGGGATCCATGGAAGTATTGAAGCATAGAAATTCCAGTTCTATGCTGATGAATAAGAACATTCTAACCAATTGTAATATGGGATTAAACTAATCCTTTGCTGGTTATTATGTCGACTAGAAGCAAGCTAGCTTACTGTGTATCACACAGACATGAGAACTAGTTAACTCACAGACTACATGTGGTCTAGTCTCTGTTGACATGACATATGTCTAGATGGAAAGAGTGACTATTGTCATCAGGCAAAATCTTTCGCACCACCTCACATCCCCACAGCCTTACCTTTGCATACAGTCCTAACAAGTCAACAGTTCTTTGCAAATTTCTGCTAGATACACTCTGGCAGTGCCTGCCTCTGACATAAACAACATGACTCTTGCTACTGTCCCAGTGTTTCTGGGACACTACTTATTGGGCCCTGCTTGGCATTTGCACATACACAGTTCTAAATCCCAAGGCACTTAAACTTGGGGCAACTTTCCACCAACAAAGAATGGCAGGTAATAGATGCTTTTTTCCTTTGAGCCTGCCTGAGAAATGTGAAATGCATCCTATATTACTTCTCAGAAGGTCCCAAGGCAATGAGTACCAGATATCCACAGCAGTGGTCGACTCGATCATATGTCCTTGTACAAGCTTCCCTTCTTTCCCTCATTCCATTCCTCCTCTGTCTTTCACCCTTATTCCTTGGTATCAGCCTGCATGTGAGCTTTTGCTTTAGGGGCCAGGGCCTCTCTCTTGGAGAACCTCCTGCGGCTAAGGCAAGGAGACCTACATCTGTACCAAGAAAAAAAAAGTGGAATTCTTTTTTTTCTCCAAGTATTTGGATACATATGGGATTCTTAATAAGTGTTGGCCCTTTCAAGGAACTTAAAACTTTAAGCAAGAAAAACTGACTATTAAGCAAGTACTTACATAGACATGTCTTTCTCTAATAAGTATTACTAAAGAGACCAATTAATTTATCTCAGTTAATTTGAGGGTATGTAAAAGCCAACACTTTACATCCTTAGTAGCTCCTGAAATGCTCCTTTCTAGAAGGTGGGATCCTAGCATCCCTTGCCCAAGGCAATAAATAATCAGCATTAGAAATCATAATCATCATACTGGGGTGGCACAGGTCATCCCTTAAAAATCCAATCAGAGATCACAAAAGCCAATTCAAGGGAAAAATAGCAATTCTTTCATAAAATAGAAACAAACCTTACTACTCAGATAAATTTTCCCATGGAAAATACAAATCCCCCATTACTGCCCAACATGTGCAAGATATAAAAGCCTCACTTGGAGCTGAGGATCTGCATGATATTTAACAAATTACCAGCATCACAGCATGTTGGATGGAGATTCAGGACCAGACCAGGCAGGGAATAAAAGAAGAAAAAATTCCCAAAGTTGTTGCTTTCAAAATCCTGTAAGAAGCCAAGTGACTTTCTGAAATCGCCATTTTCTTTCTAGATTTTCCCTTTTGACAGACCCCAAGGACTCAGCTGATGATGGAGTTGAAATGGAATGAATCTAATTATATTGGATGTCTGGTTTTAAGTTTTAATCTTTCTTGATTCTTTTCTGTGGCTTTTTTTTTTCAATGATAAAGGCATTTAGAAGGCCAGAATAAGAAAAAAATGAAAAATATTGATCTTCTAAACTCTCATATTGGTTTCAGTCACCACTATTTGGGGGAACAGAGAACAATGATGCTACAATTTGAGTATACCTTGGTGTTTCTATGTAAAAGGTCGCCATTCCACATATAAATTTAGTCCCTGCCTTAATTAATTGCTTCAACAAACATTGCTGAGTACCTAAAATTACCAGGCACAATGCTAGGCTTTGGATTATAACAATGTCAACACTCATTTTTTGAATGTGCATCACATTCAAGTCACAATAAATGGTCCATAAATAGTGACTGTAAAATTTAGTCTTGAACCTGACCTATTTTTCACAGGCACATGAGTCTGAACATGTATTTATGACCAGTGTCTCAGGAAGAATTTTCAACAGAAGAAATCATGGTCCCACAGAATGTTAGAATTGCATCAGTCTTCAGAAAATAATCTAGTTCACGTGCTTATTTCACAAGTGAGGAAACAGATTCCTAGAGAGATGAAAAGTGACTTGCTCAAAGATATGTAACAATTAAGCAGCTGTAACTGGGAAATTAACTATTAATACCTGGTTCTTCTTAAATTATCCATAGCTATTCATGTTTGTCCCCATTTAATTCATTCACCAAATTGTTGAGGGATAAAATGATGAACAAAACTGAAGATGTTGACGTTTACCGTTAGGACTTTAAAACCTATCCCTTGTGGCATATACTAATCAAATATCTTACCAAATGAACATACATACATACATACATACATACATACATGCATATCCATTTGTAATTTTGCTTCAAGTGGTGAATCTGAAAATGTTTCTCTAAAGAAGTGAGCAGATAATTGAATGATATGGAACATTCACTAAGCAGAGAGGGGAGAGGGGCAGATGGAAAGAATAGGGGAGGCTTGGAGAGCATATTAGTTTACTAAGGCTGATATAAAAAAAAAATTACCACAAACTTGGTGGCTTGAAACAACAGAAATTTATTCTCACAGTTCTGGAGGCCGAAAGTCCAAAGCCAAGGCACAAGTATGACGGAATCCTTTTTGGAAGCTCAGAAGGTAAACCATTTCAATGCGTATATGAGTCTGCTTGGTCTACCATAACAAAACACTGCAGACTGAGTGGCCTTAACAACAGATGTTAAGTCTGGAGGCTGAAAGTCTATAATAAAGATGCCAGTAGGGTTGGTTTCTGTTAAAGGTTCTCTTCCTGGTTTATAGATAGCTGCCTTCTGGCTGTACCATTACCTGACCTTTTTGTGTTAATGTGGAGAGAGAGAGAGAGAGAGAGATAGAGAGAGAGGACTCTGTGGTGTCTCTTTTCTTATAAGGACCTAGTCTTGCCAATTAGAACCCTACTCTAATGATCTTATTTAACCTCAATTACCTCCTTAAGGCTCTATTTCCAAATATAGTCACATTAGGGACTCAGGTTACAATGCATTAATTGGGAAGCATAATTCAGTTCATAACAATACTTCTCTCTTAGTTTTGGTAGTTGCCCACAATCCTTGGCATCCCTCAGTTTGTGGCAGCAAAACTCCAACCTCTGCTTCTGTTATCTTACGTCATTCTCCCCATGTCTCTTCATTTAAATTCTCCTCCTCTTGTAAAGACACACCAGTCATTGGATTTAAAGTTCATCCTAATCTGTTATGACCTCATCTTCACTTGATTACATCTTCAAAAACTCTATTTCCAGATAAAGTCATGTTCACAGGTTTAAAGTGGACATGAACTTTTGAAGAGCATTCAACCCAATACATAGGGTAAGGAGATTCCCTGGAATGAGCATGTACAAAGGCCCTGGAGAGGCAAGGAAAGGAGCATTTTCTGTGGGAGCTCTAGCTGAGGGCTGCAACGCAGAGGGAGCTGTCTGGGCCAGGTCAGCAGGCCCTGTCATCCATGTTGAGCATTTGGTCTCACGGTGAGAGAAGTGGGCAGACTGAAGTAATAGGTTAAAAAAAGAAACAACATGGCTGAATTAATGCATTAAAAATGGTATTCAGGCTTCAGTGCAGAGGCAAAAGGATCTACAAGAAGAACTTCGTGAGGCAAGTGCAGTGACCTTGATGAGTGACGATGGTGGAGTGGAAGACAAATGTACTAGAGAAAGAAATATTGGGTGGATGGAATTGACCTTGCGGTGGAGAAGAAATGAATTAACAACACAGAAGCCTCAAGCTTGCAACTCACAGGAGCTTATTGTGTTCTTTGGCCTTTGTTGCTTTCCATTTTTGGCCCACAGTCCTTGATGTAAAAATTCATGTTCAAGAAACTCTCCATGAAACACAGTATTTTCCCCATGATTAGTATTAGGCTTCTACTTGTAATGGAACACAGGTCCGGCTGCCTGCCTCTACGAAAGCCAATACTCGAGAAGCAGATGCTGATGTAAAAGAGAGTGGTTTATTTGCAGTTGCTGGCCATCTGGAAGATGGGGGACTCATGTCTCAAAGCCCATCTCCTGGAAGATGGGGGCTTCAGGTTCACAAAGCCCATCTCTACCTCTCAGTGGAGGCAAAGGTTTTTTTTTTTATAAGGAGGTAGAGGGGAACAGAACAAAGAGATTAAAGGAGGGGTTTGAAAAGGTCTCTCTGTGCAGATGAGCACTGTCCATTCTGATAGGGCAAGTGATGGTCCAGTGTGCATCATCCGGGTTTAGTCTTCCCAGCTTCACATCACCCTGGCTCCACAGTTGAGGGTCAGCAAATCTCCCAGAGCTAGAATGCTTGATGGTCAAGGTATCATTTGAAGTTAACTCCTAGGATCCTTACACAAATATGCTATTCATCTATAGGCCACATATTAGTCAAAGTCAACACTTACATAAACAATGTCAAAAGGATGGTGGGGGTGGGTTACAACTTCCTACCATTATAATTTTCCATTGTTATATGCTGACTTTCATGGGAAGTTTATTTAGTTTATCTCTAGATAATGTAGGCTAATAAAATTTAATATATATAATTTTTAAAAAATAAAGTTTTTTTCCAGAGGATATAGTCATAGGATTTAATGATTAATACTCAGAGCATGGGTTGTATTTCCTCAGCAATCTAAAATAACTATATAATTGATCTATTTGATTCCCTTTGTTCTGTTTGATTTCCCCCAATAAACAATCACTGAATTATTTCAACAACCAATCACTTGACCTATTAATTAATATGATTAAATAAAAAGAATTGGAACTGGCTAATCTAGTTATTTCAATTATTAATAGCATTCTGTATACTCAATGATAAAAGAGTTCATTTGCTCAGTTTTTCTTTTACATACAATTGAGACAATTATAAGATAGACATCTCAGACCATCTGAAACCCATTTAGGTTTACAGTGTGAAAAATATAGTACAGCATCCCAGAAATACAAGCATTCACTATAATATTCTCATTTATCCTCATGTCTTTCCTTTTCCCATTTCAACTAGTTATGAAAAGAAAATTCTATAAATGTGGATTAGAAAGGGAAAAATCTATTAAATAAAAGAAGTACATAAGTTAATGGTAATGTATTGGACATGCAATTTAAATTGGAAAACCAACTTAAATGCAAAGCAATTACTGACACTTTTAATATTAGCCAGACTAATAAAGCAGCAATTAGATCTCATTATATAGCTATAAAATTGGTTTGTAATAGATTGATTGCACCAAATGTTCCCACTGATTTTGATGGCCTTATGGACAACAGTACTATTGTTTTATTTTAAGGAAAAAATTCTAACAGTTACAATCTATTTGAGCTCTTCCTTTTATATGCACATCAAAGATAAAACAAACAAACACACACAAAGAAAATAGAAAAAAAAGAAGGAAAGATACAAAACACTCCATACACCCAAGTATATTTATTTTTCTCAAAGGATTATCAGTTGTTTCAGAATCTTCTTGCCAGAAGCAGTTTCTAGAATTCTGATAGCAGACTGTTCATTTGTTCATACTCAAGGTACGTGTGTAAAGATGTTATGCTAAACAGAATTTTTGTTTAGATTATATAATCAAATAACTTAGTGATCCCAAATTCTTGATATCATAATTATAACATGTAATTATCTATAATTCTAAAGAACAAAAAATTACCTCCCATTTACACCCTATCTTCCAATCTCCCTGTCTCTGCTCCTCTACAGTACTACCAAATATGAGAAAGCCAATCAATTTACTAATTGATTGTTACTAATGAGAGAGAGAGAGAGAAAATGAGCAGTGGTTTATGACTATTGAATGACTACAATGAATTCCAAAAGGCTCCTTTCCTTGTCCTAGGTGGGACAGATTTGTGATTAATTTTTGCTGCAGAACTCCCCACATGATCACTGAAGTGAAACCACTTTCTTCAATAGCTTCTTTCTCTTCCTTGTCCTGTTCATCACTTACCTATTTCTTACCTGTTTCTTCTGGAAGCATTCGCTTTTCTAATAATCATATGCTCATGGACAATAGGCTGTCATGGCCTGCTAGAATAAAAAGTTACATTTCCCAGTCTCTCTTTCAGCCTCATGAGGCTATGGGACTAAATTTTGGTTAATGGGAAATGAATAAAGGTGTCTTTGGTACCTTCAGGGAATAAACTTTCTTTCCAGAAGTAATTTGTGTGCATTGCTTGCCACTTGTTCTTCCTTCTTTTACTTATCCTACTGTCTACAATGAAGATATCACCATTGACTCAGAAGGATGAAACCACACTTTAGGTAAGACAGAGCGCTGAGATGGACAGAGTTCAGGTCTCTCGAGAGTTTGTGAAACAGACGATCAGCTTTGGATGGCACACCTCCAGAATTACATGTGAGAGAAAAAAATTACATTCTGTTTTGTTTAAACCTCTGTGATTTTTGGGTTTTCTAATACTGTTCAACCTAATCCTAACAAATATATATATGAAAGGTCAAGAACATTCACATGCAAAATTTTGTCAGCACTTACGAGTCCAAAGTATCTAACATAATTGAAACAACTGTCAAAACGAGAGGAAGCCACAGGAGAATAAACACTACAAGCAGCAGATAATTCAGAACTCAAGATGGTAGCATCTAGCATTCACTGGCTGAAAAAGTAATTTATCAGTCTTGATCTTAGAGTTGCATGTTCTAAATTAGCTGACTTTCATTGGATTGGCTTGAACTTACAACGTGGATCACTGAATAGTGTTCTATAATGTGTTGTGCATGTGTGTGTATTTACACACAGTACAGGTAATTTTTAAAGAATACCTTATCATCTCCCCCTCGTCCCCCAACACAAAATGGCAGATGAGGTGGGTGCTGCGGGAGGGCCTGGAGGCCCCCTGGGCCCTGAAATGGGAAGCCATGGCTTCCATGGAGGACTTGACAATGGCAACCAGGCTGAGGTTACAGCTAGCATCCCGGTCCAGGCCACAGAGCTCTCAGAGGCAAAGCCGAAGACAAGGAGTAGATCCCTGTCACCAGGCTGGGCAGTCTGATCAAGGACATGAAAATCAAGTCCTTGGAGGAGATCTATCTCTTTTCTCTGCCCATCCAGGAATCTCAGATCACTGACTTTTTCTTGAGGCCATTTCTCGAAGAAGAAGTTTTGAAGACTATGCCTGTGCAAAAGCAGACATGTGCAGGCCAGAGGACCTAGTTCAAGGCATTTGTCGCCATTGGGGACTACAATGGACAGGCTGGTCCGGGTGTTAAGTGCTCAAAGGCAGGAGCCACTGTCATCCATGGAGCTAGCATCCTGGCCAAGCTCTCTATTATCTCTGTGCAGTGAGGCTACTGGGAGAACAAGATCAGCAAGCCCTACACCTGTGCCTTGCGTGGTTATGTGGGACTCTGTGGGGCTAGTGAACCTCATCCCTGCCCCCAGGGACAGTGGCATTCTCTCAGCCCCTGTGCCCAAGAAGCTAAAACTGATGGCTAGTATTGTCGACTGCTACACCTCAGCCAGGGGCTGTGCTGCTGCCCTGCGCAACTTCTCCAAGGCCACTTCTGAAGCCACCTCTGTGACCTACAGCTATCTAACCTGCAACCTCTGGTAAAAGACTGTGTTCATCAGGTGTCCCTATGAGGAATTCACTGACTATCTTGTAAAGACTCACACCAGAGTTTCTGTGCAGGGGACCCAGGCTACAGCTGTGGCTACCACATAATTTTATACAAGAAAAATAAAGTGAATTAAGCCAGTTAATAATGATAACAGTAATAATAAAGAATACCTTGAGATATTAATATATACCAATGTTAAAATAAAGGAACTTTATAATTATTTTCCTACCTTCTAAATCATTTATTTCTTCCTAATCTAAATGGTTAAACCAATCCTCAAATTTTAATTTTTCTAAATCCTAGACAACTATGATAGACAGTTATCTGTGATCCCCCAAAATATGAGTAACTAGAAACAACTTTATAATGATCTTGTATTTGAGGGTAGATGTCTTCTCTAAAATGCAAGTGATTCATAGTTAATGATGATCAGTAAAGTCATTCTATTACATAGGGATATTTTTATAATTAATTCATCCTGTAGATCAGTAGAAAGCTGTGTAATCCAAAGTTAGTATTATACAGGGAGATTATTGACATATCTCTATTGCCCTGGAAGGCAACAGCTAATACCACCCCCAAAAATATTCCCCTAATTTGTGTACCTCCAGAGAGGTAATCAACTATCTGTTCATGTTTGGGAGAAAATAGACATTAATACTCATATGAGAGGAACTGAGCAAAGTAAATGAATATAATTCAAGCAATAGAAATATATATATGTATATATATAGCTTTAATTCAGTGGAAATTTAAAAATTTTTAGCCATATTTTGTGTCTGAAATACATTCTAATCAACATTCTATTCAACTATATTTTCCTTACAAAACTAACCAAAATGAAAGCATTGAGCATCTATTGTATTCATGTAGTCCAGTATACAGAAATATTCCAATTTATTTCCATTTAACATTCCTCATGTTTGTTAATATTTATAGAATGCAATGTAAATATCACCAAATATATTGACTATCTTTATTACATTTATTTGTGTAATCTAATTTTTCTTCCGATTTTTAGATTTTCCATTTTCTTCTTGCTCCTTTAAATTGGACATTTTTTTTAACTATGGGAATCTTTATGAATGGATATATCTTCAAACAGACTATCAAAATTTTAAATTTTCTTTTCTATTTCCTTTGAGCTACTTCTTATGAAAGGATTATTATCTTTTCAAAAATCAATAAAATCCACGGTTGGTACTTTTTTCTTTTAAATTAATTAATTTATTTTTCCAAATATATTTGTCTCCCCCTTCCCCCCACCACTTTCCCCTGCCCCCCTCCCCCCTCCCTCCCTCAATCCTTCCACACTTTTGCTTTGCCCATGAGTCATTGCTATATGTTCCTTGACTTTCCCCTTCCCTTCCTTTTCCCCCACCCACCCCTCTCTCCTTCCGTCTTGTCTCTGTTGGTTTCTTTTCCTTTCAGTGTTGCTGGTCTTATTTTCCTTGCATCTTTGTATTGTTGGTTAGGTTCCACTTATAGGTGAGATCATATGGTATTTGTCTTTTGCCCCCTGGCTTATTTCACTTAGCATAATGCTCTCTAGTTCCATCCATGCTGTCGCGAAGTTTAGTAGTTCTTTTTTTCTATCTGCTGCATAAGATTCCATTGTGTAAATGTACCATGGTTTTTGATCCAATCATTTACTGATGGGCATTTTGGTTGCTTCCAACACTTGGCTATTGTAAATTGTGCTGCTATGAACATTGGGGTGCATAGGTTCTTCTGAATTGGTGTTTTGGGATTCTTAGGGTATAGTCCCAGCAGGGGACTCACTGGATCAAAAGGCAGTTCCATTTTCAGCTTTTTGAGGAAATTCCACACTGCTTTCCACAATGGCTGCATCAGTCTGCATTCCCACCAACAGTGTACTGGTGTTCTCTTTTCTCCACAGCCTCGCCAGCACCTGTTGTTTGTTGATCTGTTTATGATGGCCATTCTGACCAGTGTGAGGTGGTACCTCATAGTGGTTTTGATCTGCATTTCTCTGATGGCTAGTGATGCCGAGCATCCTTTCAAATGTCTCTGGGCCCTCTGTATCTCTTCCTTGGAAGAGCACCTGCCCAGGTCTTTTGACCATTTTTTGATTGGATCATTCATCTTCTTGGAGTGGAGTCGAGTGAGTTCTTTATATATCTTGGAGATCAAACCTCTATCTGATGTATCATTAGCAAATATATTTTCCCATAGAGTTGGCTCCCTTGTCATTTTGCTGATGTTTTCTTTAGCTGTGCAGAAGCTTCTTATTTTGATGAGGTCCTGCTTGCTTATTCTTTCCTTTATGTCCCTTGCTTTAGGAGACATATTGGTGAAAAAATTGCTGCATGGGATATCTGAGAGTTTCCTGCCAATGTTCTCCTCTGGGACTTTTATAGCGTTGCGACTTATATTTAAGTCTTATCCATCTTGAGTTTACTTTTGTGTATATCAGCTGAAGATCAAATTTCAATTTTTCAACACCATTGAGCTCTCTCAACACCATTTGCGGAAGAGGCTATTATTACTCCACTTAGTGCTTCTGCCCCCTTTGTCAAATATTAGTTGCCCACATAGACCTGGGCTTATTTCTGGGCTTTCTATTCTGTTCCTCTGGTCTGTGGGTCTGTCCTTGTGCCAGTACCAGATTGTTTTGAGTATAGTGGCTTTGTAGTATAGTTTGATGTCCGGTATCATGACCCCTCCTACTTTGTTTTTCTTCCTCAAAATTACTGCAGCTATTTGGAGTCATTTATGGTTCCATATAAATTTTTGAACTGTCTGTTCTATTTTTGTGAAATACGTCATTGGTATCTTAATAGGGATTGCGTTGAATGTATAAATTGTTTTGGGTAGTATGGACATTTTGATGATATTAATTCTTCCAATCCATGAGCACGGTGTATGCTTCCATTTGTTTGTGTCTTCCTTCATTTCTTTCTTCAATGTTGTATAGTTTTCTGCATAGAGGTCTTTTACTTCCTTGGTTAAATTTATTCCTAAGTACTTTATTTTTCTTTATTTATTGTTGCTAAATCAAATGGTATTTTTTTATGAATTCTTCTTCTTCTATTTCATTGCTAGTGTACAAAAATGCCTTTAATTTCTGAATATTGACTTTGTATCCCGCTGTTTTGCCAAATTCACTTATTAGGTTGAGTATGTTTTTGGTGGAGTCTACAGGGTTTTCTATGTACACTATCATGTCATCTGCAAACAATGATAGTTTTACTTCCTCCTTCCCTAACTTTTCTTTTTCTTGTCTGACCGCTGTGGCTAGGACTTCCAATACCATGTTGAAAAGAAGTGGTGAAAGCGGACATCCTTGTCGTGTTCCCGATCTTAGTGGGAAAGCTTTTAGTTTTTGTCCATTGAGTATGATGTTGGCTGTAGGTTTTTCATATATGGCCTTTATTACATTGAGGAATGCCCCATTTATTCCTGTTTTGCTGAGTGTTTTGATCATAAATGGGTGCTGTACCTTATCGAGTGCTTTTTCTGCATCTATTGAGATGACCATGTGGTTTTTGTCTTTCCTTTTGTTTATGTGATGTATTACGTTTCTTGATTTGTGTATATTGAAACATCTCTGCATGCCTGGGATGAATCCCACTTGATCATGGTGGATAATCTTTTCAATGTATTTCTGGATGTGTTTTGCCAATATTTTGTTAAGGATTTTAGCATCTATGTTCATCAGCGAAACTGCCTGTGGTTTTCTTATTTTGTAGCATCTTTATCTGGTTTTGGGATTAGGGTGCAGCTGTCTGGGAGTCTTCCCTCCTCTTGGATTTTTTGGAATAGTCTGAGAAGGACAGGGGTTAACTCTTCCTTAAATGTTTTGTAAAATTCTCCTGTGAAACCATCCGGCCCAGGGCTTTTGTGTGCTAGGAGTTTCTGGATTACTGCTTCAATTTCCCCAGCTGTTATTGGTCTGTTCATGCTTTCTGTTTCTTCCTCCTTCAGTGTTGGAAGATTATACTTTTCTAGAAATGTGTTCATTTTTCGAGGTTTTCAAATTTCTGGGCATATAATTGTTCATAGTAGTTTCTGACAATCTTTTGTATTTCTGTGGTATCAGTTGTTATTTCTCCTCTTTCATTTCTGATATTATTTATTTGGATCCTCTCCCTTTTCTTCTTGATGAGTCTGCTTAAAGGCTTGTTGATTTTATTGATCTTTTCAAAGAAGCAGCTCCTGGATTGGTTGATCCTTTGAATTGTTCTTTTCATCTCTATGTCACTCAGATCTGCTCTAATCTTGACTATTTCCTTCCTTCTACTTGCTCTGGGATTTATTTGTTGTTGTTTCTCCAGTTCTTGAAGTTGTAGTGTTAGGTCTTTTATTTGAAATGTTCCTATCTTTTTAGGTAAGCCTGTATTGCTATAAACTTCCCTCTCAGGACTGCCTTTGCTGTGTCCCATAGGTTTTGGACAGTTGTCTGTTCATTTTCATTTGTTTCCAGTAATTTTTTGATTTCTTCTCTTATCTCATTATTGACCCATTCATTGTTTAATAGTCTACTGTTCAGTGTCCATGAGTTTGCAAGTTTTTGAAGTTTCTCTTTGAGGTTGATTTCTAGTTTCAAGCCCTTGTGGTCCAAGAAAAAGCTTGGTATTATTTCAATTTTCCTGAATTTGCTGAGGCTTGCTTTGTGTCCTATCACATGATCTATCTTTGAAAACTTCCATGAGCATTTGAAAAGAATATATATTTTTCTTCTTTGTGATATAAGGTTCTATATATGTCAGTTAAGTCCATTTGAGTCAGTGTGTTATTCAGCTCCACAATATCATTGTTGATGTTTTGTTCGGAAGATCTGTCCATTTTTGACAGTGGGGTCTTAAAATCTCCTACTATCAGTGTGTTTCTATCTATATCTTTTTTGAAGTCATTCAAGATTTTCCTTATATATTTGGGTGCTCCTATGTTGGGTTCATATATGTTTACAATGTTTATGTCTTCTTGATAGATTCTTCGTTTAAGTATTATAAAGTGCCCCTCTGGGTCGCTTTTTATGGCCTTTGTTTTGAAATCTATTTTGTCTGATATAAGCATTGCTACCCCTGCTTTCTTCTCTTGCCCATTTTCCTGGAATATATTTTTTCCATCCCTTTACTTCGATCTGTATAGGTCTTTTTTCTGAGGTGGGTCTCTTGTAGGTAGCATATGTGTGGGTCATGTTTTCTTATCCATTCAGCTATCCTGTGTCTTTTGATTAGGACATTTAGTCCATTTACATTGGGAGTTATTACTGATAGAAACCTATTCATTTTTTTCTCTTCGTACCTGTGTTTTTCTCTTTCTCACTCTTTTCCTTCATCTTCTTAAACCAGTCCCTTTAGCATATCTTGTAGTGCTGGTTTGGTGGATACAAATTCTTTTAGCCTTCTTTTCTCTGGGAAACTCCTTATTTCCCCTTCTATTTCAATTGAGAGCCTTGCTGGGTAGAATAGTCTTGGTTGTAAGCCTTTGCTTTTCATTACTTGGAATATTTGTTGCCATTCCCTTCTGGCTTGTAGTGTTTCTGTAGAGAAGTCAGCTCCTAGCTGTATCTGGGCTCCCTTGTATGTTACTCCCTGTTTCTCCCTTGCTACCTTTAGGATTCTCTCTTTGTCTTTGATAGTTGCCATTTTAATGATGATGTGTCTTGGAGTGGGCCTCCTTGGGTCCCTCTTGAAGGGGACCCTCTGTGCTTCCTGGACCTGTGAGACCTTTTCTCTCCTCGAATTGGGGAAATTTTCCATCATTACTTTTCCAAAGAGGTTTTCTATCCCTTGCTCCTTTTCTTCTCCTTCTGGTATCCCTATTATACGGATATTATTGCGTTTCAGGTTGTCCTGCATTTCCCTAAATGCCTCTTCATTCTTTTTAAGTCTTTTTTCCATTTCTTGTTCATTCTGGGAGCTTTTTTCTACCTTATCCTCCATCTCACTGATTTGATCCTCGGCTTCATCTGGCCTGCTTTGGATTCCTTCTACTGTGTTCTTCAATTCAGAAATGGTATTCTTCATATCCTCCTGTGTCTTCTTAATAGTTTTTATGTCCTTTTCCAGGTTGATATAGTTTGCTGTAAGATCCTGATAGTTTCTTTGCAGTTTCTCATAGTTATCTTTGAGCTGGCTGAGCTCATTGAGCTTCCTTAAAGCCATTGTTTTGAATTCAATATCTGATAGTTCACTTGCTTCTATTTCATTTAGCTCTCTCTATGGGGAGTCCCCTTTTCCACTCCTTGGGGGGAACTTCTTTTTCTTCCCATTTTTGTGAGTCTTTTTTTTTCTTTTCTTCTGCTTCAATTGGTCTGTCTAGCTTTCCTGACTTTGTGGATTAACTTCTATGGTAGTAGGCGGGTCTTTTTATTTATTTATTTTTTTTCTCTTCTTTCTGGGTCTGCCTCTGATGATGTCAATTGTTGATCCTATCTGACCTTGTGCCATTTGTTTGAGCCTTCCAGGAATCTGCTGTCTGTGTCTGTCTCCTGTGATTGTCAATCTCGTCACTCTGTCCTCATCTGTCAGGTTTAGGCACCACGGGGCAGAGCAGTGCCTTCTGATGGTGGGACTATCGTGCCCTTATAGGCTGTTGTCACTCAGGGGAGTAGTCTGCCTGAGCCAGATGGAGATCATGGCCTGGGGAAGAGTCAGCATTGGGACTCCCCAATGCCTCTGTCTCCAGTCTCTCCTTGAGGGTCTCTGGCCAGCTCTGCGACCCTTTAAGCCAGGGATCCACTCTTTCTGTGGACAGCATTGTAATCACACACCTTTGGCTTGTAAGCCAGCTTCTGCCTCTTTGGGGGCGTGGCCTGCCTGCGCAAAATGGGGACTATGGAATGGGGAGGGAGTCTGCTCTGGGGATCTCAGATTATCCTCCAGTTCTTTCCCCAACCCCTCTGTCTCCAGTCTCTTTTCAAGGGTCTCTATGCAGCTGTGTGCCCCCTTTGGCCAGGGATCCTCTATTTCTTCCAGCCAGTCTGCTTTCAGACCCCAGCCTATACCTGCACAAGTTGTGTGCAGAGCGCACAAATGGCAGGTTAATTGATTCACTTATGCCTGAGCTAGATGGTAGCTGCAGAGTGGGAGGTGAGTTATCACTGGGGCTCAGCTGGCCACCGTCTCTGTTCTCTTCACAAAGTTTTCCCCACCAATCTTTCCTCAGGCACCAGCCCACTCTCTTGCCGCCTCTATCCAGAGACCAAGGAAGGCGGTTGCCACTGCAAATTTTTGTGTTGGCCCTTTAAATGTCTCTTTGCATCCCCAGCCACCGGTCTCTGGCAGAGAGCGCCCCTAAGCTTTTCGGGGTTGTGTTTTGTCTCTGCGTTTTCCTGGTTTCAACTGCTGTAGTCTAGGGGTCCCTGTTTATGATTCAGACCCTGCTCTTCTCAGGGCGAACCAACTGGCCATTTCAATGTCCCTCTGGTGCTGGTGCCCGTGGGCGCCCAGCCCACCCTCTGGAGACTCCACTGCACTTCTCACCCATTAGGATGTGTGAAAGTTGATTCCTCTGTCTGTCTGCAGCTCCAAGGTTCCTCTCCCTCTATCGTTCCATTGTTTTCCAGGTGATTTCTCCACTATTTAGTCACAATTGCAGTTTGGTCTTGGGAGGAGTTCAGTGTGACTCCCATTCACTCCTCCGCCATCTTTTTTCTCCCCGGTTGGTACTTTTTTGTGTCACATCACATGGCTGGTTTTCAGTTCAAACAAGTAACAAATATTCACTATTTTTTTTGTTATAAAACTAATATCATTCTTCTCCCTACAATTTATGTCTAATTTGTTTAATTTATTTTTCTAAATTACATGTTATACTAATGAATGAATGAGAACAAATTATATTCTCACATCTCAAATGAAGACAAATATAAAAATATTGTATGAAAGGAAAGCATTATTCTGACACTCAGTAAAATGAGTCATCAAAGAGCAAATCAAACAGCAAACATCTACTTCAGTTCAGTCAAAAAGTTAGCATACATTTACAAATGTTAAGGATAAGAAAACTAAATTTTTAGGAATGCATGTTTCATAAACAATTATGCAAACTCAATTACAGAGAAAAATGCACAGAACAATGACCAGAAAAATACTCCAAAACTATAGTTGTTATATTAAAGTGTATTCAGTAGAATGTATTTTTATTTTCTTCTTTAGATTTTTATAGTTTCCAATTTCTCTACAATATGCACATCAAATTTTTCCCCTCTGTATCTTTTATACAAGAAAGCAGACATAGAAATAGGAAATTAACAAGAAGGAGGTATTGGAGGTGGTGGGATAGAGGTTTTATCAAGCCTGTGTCTTTAGGAAATGCTGTAAGTGCTTAAAGAGATGATCAGAGATTTGTGCATCATATAGAGTGAGGAAAGGGTCCCAGACTGCAGAGCGTGTCCTGCAGAGACAGGCCCTCAGGCAGATCCTACTTGTCCCAGGAACAAGTTTAGCCTAAAGGAAGGAAGGATAGTGTCCACAAAACTTAAAAGGGAATGAGCAGCTCTCCAGCTGCCACTCGGCCCACCAGGCACTAATGTGCTCCTGTGTGTCACCACATCCTTTTCCTTCGTCACCTGCAGAGCCTTGGCTTTGGAGAGGAAAGATTCTTATTAAAACTCTTCAAAAGGCAGAAAACGCCTGGAACAAAGTAACTGTAACTGTAAAATGTCCTGAAAGGCCAATTAGAAATTGCAATACTGGGAGTTTTATTACAACTAACTCCTCCTTAATTATCAATCAATGGATTCTGTTGGAAAAAAAAAAAAAAGCCCTTCATATTCTCTGCTGGGGAAATGATGCTAATTATTTTCTGTTAATTAAGGCTGTTCTGGGATTCAGACGTGCCATCCTTCAACTAAAAGATTGACACATCAATGCTAACATAATGTTCAGTGCACCATTCTAAAGTCTTTATAACCAGTGATAATAAATTAGTGCATGTTATTTTAAACCTCTTGAATAATCATGGGTTTGTCAGGGAATGAAAAATGTATACATATGCAATAATACATGTACTTTAATATGTTACTTAATACAGCCTTGCAAATATTTAAAAAGAACTTTGCTGAGATACTGTGGTTCACTTGAACATTTTTTATTAAGCAAAAATTGAATACAGTATTTATAAAGGTATCTCCTCATACCTCAGATAGCAGAGGATGGGTTTAAAATAATTTAATTCACTAGGTTCTCTGTTATCAAAGGTAGTACACGTCAGGAAATCTGTGTGTCAAAGCAACTAGGTACTTGTCAATTATTTAATCAAATAATAGTCTAACTAGGATACTGCACTTATCCGTGTTAAAATTTAATATATAAAAATATAAATTTGGGTTCTTGAGGATTTCTCTTATTCTTTCCCTGAGTGAACAAAATTGAACATAAAATGGTTCCCAAGATGAATCAGCCAGTTGGAGTTTAGCCTTCATTGCCTAGAATGTAAAAGTCTCATTAGCTCTGTGACTTAGGTGATAGGCAGAGTAAAACATTTGTTGTTGAGTTGTGGGATCTTCTTATTTTCCCCCTGTGCTTTACCTACTGTCAGGTATGTGCATGTGTGCATACACACACACAATTCCCACGTGCTCTTCTACCAGAAATATGGAAACTGCCACTGAGATCCTATTACAAATTTTAATTATTTGGTCAATAAAATAAGATCTCTCTCTTCTCTGTCCTAATATTATCTGTACTTTCCCACATGTGAAGAAGAAAATGAAAGAAGTAAAGTGATGAACGCTGGTAATTATTTCTCACTACTATTGTGCTTCTTACTTCTTTCAGTGGATTTTCCAGTTATAAGTTGAATGGAAAGTTCAGATGAATAATTATGGGTGAACTGATTGAGACACCGTATTGTGAAGAGACTTATTCAAATAAGCCTACCAGCAATGACTCTAAACAAATGTTATTCCATTACATAGTATACGCTAAACCGAGTACCACCAAACAGCTGAATGTCCTAAAACAGTCATTTCAAGGAAATCACCACATTCACAATTTCCAACCATTTATATTTTAGTTCAACATGTAATTTATCTCATGATCATCAATAAGCTGACAAATATTTTAGAGCTAAAAAAGGCAACACTTACTGAGCACATAAAATCTGTATAATTACTATTTGTCTAAGTCTCAAAATAGAACTGTAGGATAGGTATTATTTTATAGACTAGAAACTAATGTTCAGAAAATTTTAACAAAAGTTTAACAATGACGTAGGCCACAAGTCAGTATGTGGCACGATTGATATTCAATTCTAAGTAATTTAACTTAGTCATGTTCTAGTCTGTCTACTATCATCGTAATGTCCTAGTAAGTAAATGTCTAGGTGTAACAAGCTCCATGCTAGTTAATGAAGAAGTTATAAAGATGTAGAAGGTATGGCCAATTGTTATTTGGGGTGATAGAACCTGTAAATGAACTGATAACTAACAATACAAGGCCAAATATTGTCAGTTAATAAGTGCTACATGCTGAACTGGTCACTTCTCCATCTTGCCAACTTTCTATTTCGTCCATGTCATTGTTATGTAGTCTTTGTTAGACTATATTATGATTAATCACTCAGTTAAACACCCTGCTAAGATGGGGGCCCCTCTAGGGCATGGAATGTGATTCACTTATACCAAAATGACTAAATGCCTTCACATAGGATCAACACAATATTATTTGTGGAATAAACGGATATATCAAATGCCTTAACACATAAGGAGTGAATGCACTTCTTTATTTGATTAATTTATTTACAGAGCTTCCACCATGTGCCAGGCACTATGCTAGGCCACAGCCCCAAATAAGACAGATTCAATATCTCTCCTCCGGTAGCTTACAGTCCAAAGGAAAGATGTATTTAAGTCAACAAGCTGTGGGAGCACAGTGTACCAAGTACCATGTTTCGGGAAATAGAAACTGTTATGGAGGGCAGAGAGGAGAATCTGTAACTTATACAACTTAATTCATTACCCCCAGGTTTGTTTAGGGCACTTAAGGAGAAAGAGAAATGAAAGCAAACTTCCCATATCTACAGGTGAATAGCCCCTGGGAAGAGGCACCTGAACAGCCACTGCCATTATGCTCAGCTACAGAGGAAGGAATGAATGTAGCAATCAAAAGACATGACAGGGCATGCCACTGAGTATACAGCCTGAGCAGAACTGAGTTACTGAACACTCTGTGACTATCTGCAATGTTCCCCTGGCCACATTACTATCTGCAGGCGCAGACAACCTCTTCCTTCCGGAAACATAAGTCATCACTTTACTGTCTGCTGAAAACATATTTATATGAAAGGAAGGTCAAGAATAAAAATCATCTTCTTTGTGCATATGGCAGGGCCCATTGAGTTCATAGGGAGCATTGCCCCACATTCGGCACCTCGAGGCTTGTGGGTCTAATCCCAAACTGGCAGAAATGCCCTAACTAGATTTTGCCATCCTTCTCCCCTGCAAATAAACAATATTTTTTACCTATGATAGGTGATTATGTGGCTTTCGTTCAGCTCTTGTAATTCATCTGTACCTCCCGGCATTCATGAGTCATGGGTCTTTTACACTTGTCACAGAAACCTAATCCCTACCCTTCATGGGCCAGCTATCCTAAAGATGGCTGAACATGTAATTGCCTTGAAGTGTAACATATTTCCCACATTATTTATTATAGCCATGCCTGCTAGCACCTCTGTGGTTGAGGTTGTGTCAGCATTTTCACTATATGCTCCTATTTCCAGCAGTAAAAATGTGCTCCAGGCTCAAACTCAGCACTTGGAACATAAGTCCAGAAGGGAATTTTCTACTACATTTAAAATATATATGTATATATATATACACACACACACATATATATGTATATATATGTGTATATACATACACACACATATATATGTGTGTGTATATATATATATATAAATAAATTGGTTGAGGCATTTTTAAGTTATATGACTGAAAAGGGGGGAATGCAATAAAGTGAACTTTTAGAAGTTTCCCTTTTGTGTTTCTAAATTCTAATTTTAAGATGAGGGTGTTGTGGTAAAAGTCCTCACCACTGATACAGAAAGCCAACTGCACTCCTTCTTCTCTGCTCTTGGGAAGACAAAGGCAAAAAATAAAGCCATGTTCAATCCAAATTTTAAAATTCACTAAAGAAATAAGAAATTAGATTTGAATCAGAAAACATTAAATGCTCTCAAATTTGGTCATAGGCCATCCCTTAGTATAGGCACAAATATGGTCAGATCTGGGTAGGATAATGGGGAGGATTAATGGCACTCTCTCAGCTACTGATGGGTTAGAATTAGTTGCAGTAAAATGGAAAAAGAATGGGATTTTGCATCAATACACCCATATCCTGGTTCTGCCATTTATTAGACATGGGATTTGAAGTAAGGCATGTAAGATTCCTCATTGCAGGGGCTAGGGAACTGAGATAGGCACCATGACTGGGATGAAGGCAACTCAGCTTGCTGAGCTGGGCTTTGGCAACCCTGCTGATCATTTCTGGGATGGACAGGTGATGATGCAGTAGGTTTGATAGTCAATTCTTGCCACTTGTTCTTGGATTTGTGGTCATACAAATTTTTAAATAAGTTATCTAATATAATTTCATATATTTGCTATAATTTAGCAAGAATTAAATCCCCATTATGTGCTCAGTACTGTACAAAGCACCACAATGGATTCCAAAAAGTATGACTCCCTATCATCTAGAAGTTTACATTCTCGTAGGAAATACGGACTTGCCCACAGAAAAGAATATCAGTTCCTGATGGTAGTGTTGTAGGTGAGAAAAATGGCCTCCAACTGTGTTCACATTAAATCCCTTATTTAAAAAAAATGTCTTTGTAGGTATGATTAAGGTAAGGATCTTGAAATGAGGAGATAATCTTGGATTATCTCAGATGGGCCCTACATGCTATTACAAGCATCCTTATGAGAAAAAGGGAGAAGATGGGCAACTTGGGAAGACACAGAAGAGGAAAATGGAGACAGAGATTGGAGTGATGTAACCTGAAGCCAAGGAATGCCAGCAACCACCAGAAGCCGGAAGAGGAAAGGGAAGAAATTTCTTCTAGAGCCTTCAGAAGGAGTGTGGGCCTGCTGACACTTTGACTTTAAACCTCTGGTCTTTAGAACAGTGGGGAACAGATTTGGGTTGTTTTAATTCACCAAATTTATAATAATTTGTTACTGTAGTCACAAGAACTAAAGTAATTAAGAAAGATAGGATCTCTCCCCTTTTTTACATTAGATTTTTAAAAATTTATTTATTTATTTATTTTTCCCATTACCATTTTTCTCCCCTATATTTGCTTCCCCCCCCACTCATCCCCTCCCACAGCTACCACACTGTTGTTCATGTCCATGAGTTATTTCTATTTTTTTCTTTTTTTGCCCACTACCTCTCCCCCAACCCCAGCATCACCTCCCAAGCTGTCAGCCTGCTCTCTCTCTATGAGTCTGTCTCTATTTTGCTTGTTAGTTCAGTTTATTCATGAGACTTCACATATGAGTGAAATTATATGGTACCTGTCTTTCTCTGACTGGTTTATTTCACTTAGCAGAATGTTCTCCGTGTCCATCCATGCTGTCCCAAAGGGTAAAATTTTCTTCTTTTTTGCTGCCAAGTAGCATTTCATTGTGTAATATACCATAGTTGTTTTATCCATTCATCACCGATGGACAACTGAGTTGCTTCCAAATCTTTGGCTATTGCAAATAGTGCTGCAATTAACATAGAGGTAAATATATTATTTTCAAATTAAAAGTGGGTTTCTTAAAGATTCTACAAAAAAAACTACTAAAACAGGAGGAGAAGATGGCAGCCAAGTAGGTGGAAGCTGAGTCTACTTGCTCTTGCCCCCAACTCAAACCTGAACAATCAATGGAATCGTGGCTGATTTGAGGTTTTGAAGCCAAGGAGTGCAGAAGATGCTTCACAATGGACAGTAAGGAGATTTTATCATTTGAAGAGAAAATGCCCCATGTGTGGTGCCTGCAGTAGCAGAGAAACTCATCAGAAATGGCAGCTTTGTTGCTCTCTCTCTTCCCAGGGCAGGCAGCTCCAGTCCTGCACAGAGAACCCCCAGACCCTGGCCAAGAGTGACTTGGAAGGATATACAGAATGGGGGAGATCCAGGCTACACACACACACACACACACACACACACACACACACAGTGAGAGGCATGTCCATAGCTGCAGCACCAAATGCCAACTGGGAGAATGTCAGGGAGAGAGGGACTCTGTCCCCCATTATGATCAGGAGTCACTCCTGGGTTGAGTGGAGGCAGGCTGTGGCCAGCAGTGACTGTGAGAGCCTTTGCTTTTTTGGAGAGATGTTGTGCATGGAGAATAGAACAGTGGCTTAGCACTGCAATAGAGATGCCACAGAGAGACTTTATAAAAGGGGAGCTGAAGCATGCTGGGCAGAGACCCCTTGTGCAACTGCCCTGACCGCAAAAGAACAAGATTGAAAGTGTAGTTTGCTACCACTGAATACAGCTGTACAGGTAGATCAGAAAGTTGCACAGCAAAAGGATTTCTGGGCCCTAGCCCAGTGCAGCTAGCAAGCTGGGGATTACAGGAAATGGAGAGTTCAGGACTATGTCTACCGCTAGGGCAGTTGGCTGGGAATTAGACAGGCAAGCGTTGAGCACCTGGGATTACTTATGGCCAGGCAGAACCTCCTTCCCTGGCATAGTTCAAACTTTGGGAAGGAAAGGATGTACCCAGTCCCACCTACTGCAGTATTGCAAGCACTGCATCCAACAGGGAAGCTCTGCAGAATAGTCAGGCCAGGCTCAAGAAACCCCTGCAGGGTGCATATCCGTAGGAGAAAATCAGGAAGAGAAACTCCAAGAGGGCCCATTTTGAACTTTGCTCAGGAAGACAAAATACACTGGTTCCTAGGGCCTTATTCCGCTGAGGCAAGTAAATCAAGGAGATCAGAAATTGGTGCAGCAAGGGATAAGCAGGGCACCACCTAGCCTCAGCTCTCACAAAGAGCTGCCGTCAGCACCAAGCAAGAAAGAGCTGACCCTTTTACAAACATTGGCTCCTCGCTTGTAATGGACTGCTAGTTCATCAGACCCTATAGATTATTGGAAATAAGCTGGGACAGACCAAGATGGGTAAGGCCCCGGGGTCCACCCTCCCAATAGCAATAGAAACCCCCTCTAGAGGCAGATGAAGGTGGTACATGCAGTGCTGCCAGATATTGGGTGACCCACCTGTGGGCCTTAAGCTAATAAAATGCCAGAGTTTGATACATAAGGAGAAGGCAGAAGACAAACACAGAAGTCTGCTGAAATGGATTCCACTTTGTTCTTCTTCAGTATTTGCATTATTTTTTTCTCTTGCATAAACTTTTAGCATTTTTTCTTTTTCTTCAATTGTATTTCAACTAATTCACTATTTTTTTCTTTTATTTTTTATTATATTTATTTATATTTTTTATTTTTTAACTCTCACATTGTACCCTTCCTTTGTCTTACTCCAATTTACCATCTTTTTTCCCTTTCTTATTTTCATTTTGAATTTTATTTTCCCCATTTCTATGCCTTGTCCTTATTCCTTACTATTTCTCCTCCTTCTATTCTCTCAGAATCATTTTTCTTCCCTTTAGTCAGCTTACATCTTTTTTCCTTTTCTTATGATATTCTTGTTTTCTTTCCACCTTTATTAATGGTTGCTTCTTTGGTATGAATATTGTGGTTATTGCAGTTGTTCTTCAATTTTATTTCTATTCACTTTTTAAAAAAAATTTCAAATCTCATAGGTTATTTTCCCTCTGCCTTCCTCCTGCCCTTGCTTAGTTGAGTTTGAAATTTTATTTTTTCCGTTTCTTAGCCAGGATTCTATTCCTTACTCTTGTTATTTCTCCTCACTCTATCTTCTCAAAATCATTTTTCTTTACTGTAAACATTTCATATTCTCTTTCTGCTTTCTTATAATATTCTTATCTTCTTTCCTTCTTTATTAATCTTTGCTCATTTGTTGTTATTGACCTTGTTGTGGTTTGTCTTCAATTTTGTTCCTATTGGCTCACTATTTTTTAAAATTTTATTTCAAGCCTCATGTTATACTCTTCCCTTTTCTTACTCTATTTTTCATGTCCCTTCCCTTTTTTATGTACATTTTAAATTTTATTTTCTCCCTTTCTTTGCCTTTTTTCTTTGCCTAACTCTTTTTTATTTCTGCTCCCTCTTCTCCCTCAAAATCATTTTTCTTCCCTTTAGCCATCTCATATTCTTTTTTCCCTATATTATAATATTTTTTATCTCTTTGCTCATTATTATTATTTTATCTCTTTGCTACTATTAATCTTTGCTCATTTGCTATTGATATTATTGATGTGGTAGTGAGGTATTTTTTCTGGAATGGGTGTGGTTTTCTGGGTAGTTTTGCTTTGTTCAGCCAGCACCTGTACAATAGCATACAGGGCATGGTGGGGGTTGTGACTCTTAGGTAGCCAGCTAGAGGGGAAAACCCACCAATGAATGAGTTATCAATAATTAAAACCCAAGTACAATAAAAAAGCCCAAATCCCTAGAGCATCCAGATCAGGAGATCAAAGAGATTGAACCAGTGAGCCCCACAGAACTGCTACCACAGAAGGCTACCCCACAAAGACAGAGAATCAAAGCAGAACAATCTGAGATGCAGAAACAAACAAGAATAGTCACCTGAAATGGAAAGACAAAGAGACAACTCTGATTCAAAAGGAAAATAGGAATGCCCAGGAAAAGAGATAAATGAAATTGAGGCAAGCAATCTATGAGACACAGAGTTCAAAGTAGTGCTCAAGGAACTCAGAACTACAAGGAACTTTATGAGAGCTATAAGGAACTTAGTGGGAACTACATCAGTGTGAAAAAGGACCTAGAAATCATGAACAAAAAATAGGAGGAAATGAAGAATACAATATCTGAAATGAAGGATACAGTAGAAGGAATTAAAAGCAGGCTGGATGAAGCAGAATGCTGAATAAGCAAGCTAGAAGACAAAATAGGAAAAAAAAACAACACTGAGTCGGAGCAACAAAATGAAAAAAGACTAAAAAGAAGGCGTGTATTTTAAGGGAGCTACAGGACAAAAAGAAACATAACAAATTCACATCATAGGAATATCAGAAGAAGAAGAAAAGGAGCAAGGGATAGAAAACCTGTTTGAAAAAAAATGACAGCAGTCTTTACTAACTTGGTAAGGGAAAAAGTCATACAAGTTCAGGATGCATAGAGGGTACCAATCAAGATGAATTGAAAGAGGCCCACTCCAAGATATATCATAATTAAAATGGCAAAATTTAAAGACAAAGAGAGAACCTTAAAGGCAGCAAAGGAAAAACAGTTAGTAATATACAAGGGACCTCTGATAAGGCTATCAGCTGATTTCTCAACAGGAACACCTCAAGCCAGAAGGGGTTGGCAAAAATATTCTACTTCATGAAAAATAAGGACCTGCAACCTGGTTTACACTATCAAGCAAGGCTCTCATTTAAAATGGAGGGGAAAAGGGTCACTATATAATACTTAAGGGGGTTGTCTAACAAGAGGATATAATCCTTGTAAATGTATATGCACCCAACATAGGAGGATGTAAATACATAAGGAAAATCCTGGAGGACTTTAAGAAGGAGATTAAAAACAATACATGCATCTTAGGGGATTTTAACACCTTACTGTTAGCAATAGATAAATCTTCCAAACCAAGAACCTACAAGGATATTGTGGCATTGAATGACACTCTAGATCAAATTGACTTAATTGATATTAACAGAACATTTCATCCCAAGAAAGCAAAGTATACATTCTTTTCAAATACACATGGATCATTTTCAAAGTCAGACATGGCAACACACAAAACAAAGCTTAAAAAATTCCAGAAAACTGAAATCATATCATGCATCTTCTCAGATCACAATGGCTTGAAACTAGATACCAACCTTAAGGAAAAAACTCCAAAACATTCAAACACATGGAGACTGAATAACATGTTATTAAATAATGATTGAGTTAACAATGAGATCATGAAAGAAATAAAAAATTTTTAGGAAATAAATGAAAATGAACACACAACAACCTAAAATCTATGGTACACAGTGAAGGCAATAATGAAAGGGAAGTTCATAGCAATACAGGCCTACCTAAAGAAGACTGAAAAACTTCAATTAAACAACCTAACCTTACATCTAAAAGAATTAGAGGAACAACAAGAAACAAAGCCAGGGCAAGTAGAAGGAAGAAAATAATCAAGATCAAAGAAGAATTAAATGACATAGAGACTAAAAAAAAAAAAAAAATCCAAAGAATCAATGAATTCTGGAACTGGTACTTTGAAAAGATAAAAAAAAATGACAAAACTTTAACCAGACTCTTCAAGAAAAAAGAGAGAGAACCAAAATAAATAAAATCAGATATTAAAGAGGAGAAGTAACAACCGATACCACAGAAATACAGGGACTGTAAGAAATTATTAGGAACAGCTGTACGCCAAGAAACCGGACAATGTAGGTGAAACTGGCTAATTTCTGGAAACACAGAATCTCTCAAAACTGAATCAAGAAGCAGAAAGCTGAACAGACTGATAGTTATTAGAGAATTGAAGCCATAATCAAAAAACTTCCAGCACACAAAAGCCCTGGACTGGATGGCTTCACAGGTGAATTTTACCAAACATTCAAAGAACTTAACACTTATCCTTCTCAAACTATTCCAAAATATTCAAGAAAGTGGGAAACTCCCAAACTTTTTTAATGAGGCCAATATTACCCTAATTCCAAAACCTCATAATAATACATCAAAGAAAGAAAATTACAGGCCAATATCTCTGATGAACATAGATGCTAAAATATTCAACAAAATGGCAATCTGGATCCAGCAATACATTAATCATATCATAGATTTATCCCAGGAATGAAAGTATGGTATAACATTCACAAGCCACCTATAAGTTAAACATAACCAACGAAACAAACAAGCAAAGAAAATATAACCAGCAACATTGAAAGAAAAAAGTAACCAACAGAGTCAAGAGGGAAGGAGGGGTGGGCGGGGAAAGGGAAGGGAAGGGTCAAGTCAAGGAACATGTATAAAGGACCCATGGACAAAGCCAAAATGGGAAAGGATTGAGGGAGGGAGGGGGGAGGGGGGCAGGGGAAAGTGGTGGTGGGAAGGTGGAGACAAATTAATTGGACAGAAGATAAAAATTCTAAACAAAACAAAACAAAAAAATTAACAAGTCAAAAAATGTAATATATCACATGAACAAAAATGAAAGACAAAAATCACATGATCATGTCAATAGATGCTAAAAAAGCATTTGATAAAATCCAGCACCCATTTATGATAAAAACACACAGCAAAGTGAAAATAGAGGGAGAATACCTTAATAATAATAAAGGCCATATATGAGAACCTACTGCCAACATCATACCCAATGGGCAAAAACTAAAAGCATTTCCCTTATGATCAGGACCAGGACAAGGGTGCCTCCTTTCACCCCTCTTATTCAACATAGTGTGGAAAGTTTATCCACAGAAATTAGATAAAAATAAATAAAATACATGCACACTGGAAAAGAGGAAATAAAACTGTTATTATTTCTAGGTAACAAGATAATGTACATAGAAAACCCCATAGTCTCCACCAAAAAAACTAATTGCCCTAATAAATGATATCAGTAAAATAGTGGGATACAAAGTCAATATTCAGAAATTGAAGGTATTCATGTATACCAACAATGAGTTATCAGAAAGAGAAACTAAGAAAAAAATCCCATTTACCATAGCGACAGGAAAAGTATAGTACCTAGGACTAAATTTAACCAAGGAGGTAAAAGGCCTGTACATGGAAAACTATAGAAATAAATTGAAGAAGAGACAAATAAATGGAAGCATGTAATATGTTTATGATATAGAAGAATTAACATCATTAAAATGTCCATACCACCAAAGCAATCTATTGATCCAATGCAATTCCTATTAAAATACCAATGGTACATTTCACAGATCTAGAACAAATATTCCAAAACTTTATATGGAACCAAAAAAAAAAAACCCTGAATATCCTCAGCAATCCTGAGAAAGAAGAACAAAGTAGGAGGGATCACAATACCTGATATTAAACTATACTACAAGGCCACTATAATCAAGACAGCCTAGCACTATCCTAAGAACAGACATATAGATCAATGGAACAGAATAGAGAGCCCAGAGATAAACTCATGTCTCCGAGGTCAATTAATATTTGACAAATTTAGATGAGCATACAATGGAGTAAAAACATTATCTTCAATAAGTGGTGTTGGGAAAACTTGACAGGTGCATGCAAAATAGTGAAACTAGAGTACGAATGTACACCATACACTGGAATAAACTCAATATGAATAAAGGACTTAATTGTTAAGTTGTGATGCCACTAGGCAATAAAATTTCAGAGATCCTATATAGCAATATTTTTGCCTATATATTTTCTAGGGCAAGAGAAATAAAGGAAAAAGTAAACAAATGGAACCATCATCAATATGAAACGGGAACCAACTGTATGGGAAAAGGTATTTGCTGGTGATACACTGGACAAGGGTTTAATCTCCAAAATATGTAAAGAACTCATATGACTCAACCCAGGAAGACAAACAATCCAATTAAAAAATGGGCAAAGAATCTGAATAGACACTTCTTCAAGGAAGAGATACAAATGGACCATAGACATATGAAAAAATGCTCAACATTACTAGCTATCAGAGAGATGAAAATTAAAACCACAATAAGATAGCACTTCACACCTGTCCAAATGGCCATCATTAAAAAAATCATCAAACAACATATGCTGATGAGAATGCAGAGAAAAGGGAACCCTGGTGCACTGTTGGTGGGAATGCAGACTGGTTCAGTCACTGTGGAAAATAATATGGAATTTCCTCAAAAAATTAAAAATTTAAAGGTCTTATGACCCAGCAATTCCACTGCTTGGAATATACCCTAAGAACCCTGAAACACCAATTAAAAGAACTGATGCACCCTTATGTTCATAGTAGTGCTATTTACAATACCCAAATGCTGGAAACAGCCTAAGTGCCCATTTAATAGATGAGCGGATTAAAAACTGCAGTACGTTTACACAATGGAATACTATGCAGCAAAAAGAAAAGGAATTCCTACCTTTTACAACAACATGTATGGAACTGGAGACTATTATGCTAAATGGAATAAGCCAGTCAGCAAAAGACAAATTCTGTATGAACTCACTTATAACTAGAATCCAATGAACAAAATAATCTAATGAGAAAAACAGAACCAGAGACATGGAAACATGGAGCAGACTATAGCTGTAAGAGGGAAGGGGGGAGGGGGAAAATGGTGGAAGAAAGAGGAAGGGATTAGTTAAAGAACATGTATGAATGACCCATTGGCATGGACAAGGGAGAGGGCGTTGACTGTGGGCGAGAGGGATGGGTTGGGGTAAGGGGGACAAAAGGGAAATAGTTGGGACAACTGTGATAGAACAAACAAAAAAAAAACCTACTAGAACTGATAAATGAATTCAGTAAAGCAGGATACAAAAGAATGATCAAAAATTAGTTTTTATATGTCAATAATGAACTATCAGAAAGAAAACTAAGAAAACAGCTCCATTCACAATGGCTTCAAAAAGAATACTATACCTAGGAATAAATTTAACAAAGAATGTAAATTCTGCACTCAGAAATTTATAAAGCACTGAAGAAATTGAAGGAGATACAAATAAGTGGAAGCATATACTGTGTTTATTGATAAAAAAGTTAACTTCGTGAAAACATTCATACTACCCAAAGCAATCTATAGATTTAATGCAATTCCTATTAAGATACCATTGGTGTATTTTACAGAACTGAAACAAATATTCCAAAATTTTATATGGAACTACAAGAAATCCTTTGTGGTTTTGTATAAAATAGCAACAAATATTCCCCTTTGTAGTGCATAAGTGGAGTCCATTATGAATGATTGGTTGGAGTGGAGAGGAGGAATACCAAAGATGACACAGACCAATTGAGTAGTTAATTTTGTTTCCAAATTATGGTTAATGGGACCCAAGTCATGAAAGCTGTGCCTCAGAGCAGCAGCCAGTTTAAGTACTGTCCTTGTCCCTTGTCCATGATTTCACTGTTCTCAGTTTTATCTACTCACAATCAACTGTAGCCTGAAAATATTAAATGGCAATGTCTAGAAACAAACAATTCATAAGTTTTAAATTGCACACTATTCTGAGTAGTGTGATGAGATCTTTGCAGTCCTGCTCCATCCTACCCAAGAAGTGAATCATCCTGTGTCCAGTGTATCTACACTGTATATGCTACCTGCCTCTTGGTCACTCAGTCACCTTCTCTGTAATCTGACTGATTAATAGGGAGAGAGACAATGTTCTCATCTGTTATTACAGTGTATTGTTATCATTGTTCTATTTTATTATCATTGTTAATATCTTATGTTATTTAATTTATAAATTAAACATTACCGGAGGTATATGTGTATAAGGAAAAAAACATACCTATACTTGAGATGAGGAGATAATCCTGATTTGGTATTATCTGCAGTTTCAGGCAGGCATCCACTGGGGGTCTGAGAACATATCCCCTGCAGATAAGGGAGAACTAACTACTGTATTTACTTTTAGGATTTGCATTGCTCTCTACCTACAAATTATTCCCAAAACTTAAAAAAAAAAAAGAAACTATGAGTTTTGTAATGCTGTCTTTCAACTAACCTTTAGATTTAGTCAGCTAAAATTATACTTTAGTAACAAATAAAACCTTTCTTCAAACTGCTGTATTGTCTCAGTAAAGATATAACCCTGTTATAAAGGAAGAAGCAAAGCTTTAATGATTTTAGCGATGATATTCACAGGCAATGTTCAAAACTAGAGTTTGAATGATGAATCCTTCCTGGTCATTTTAGCAAATATGCTAATGTCAGCAGCTTATTAATTTCATAGGCAAAGAATCATATTTGTAAAACCCTCCATCTCCTTTATTTGAGAAGTATAGTTTTTTAAAAATTATTAAATTTTAAGTTTAAATAAAAGCACTTCTTTCCTCGATCCTGAAATTATTCAGTCACCATGCACATTCTCTAGAGTACCAATGCTTTAAAGTGAGTCAGCCAAAATGAACCAAAATATTGCAATGTATAAAGCTCAATGGCTTTTCTTTGTTAATTAAATATTTAAATTAATTTATTTGATCAGAAACCCTTTTCTGTTTTAATCCTTGTTGTCAGCAATTTTCTGAAAGCACATTAGCTATGTTTCATTCTTATTAAGTACACACATTTAGGTGAAGTGTTCCTTAACTTGTTTGCTGCAATGTGGAGGTTGGTTCCCTGGGAAGGTGGCATGGCCACTTCCCAAAAGGCTCTGTAGGAGTCCCGTTACTGTTGCTTCCCATTGCCTCTGCACAGCAAGTGGTTCCCTCCTTTAAAGACCAGTTCGCAAGCATGTATATGAGATTGAGGCATGAAATCAGAACTCACATTTATTTACATTTCTACATTGACTCTCCTGTAAATGGACTAAGATTCTAGGGTTCTTGTGAGCAGAGCATTCTCTTCATTTTTTCAAACTTCATTAAAACTCTATATTACTCTAAAAACTTATCAAATTCATGAATAAACAGTTCATTGCTAAATGTCTTATTCCTCTGGCAGAATGCAAGCTCTGCAGGCAAAGAGCTCCTGTCTGTTTTGCTCTATCTTCAGCAACCATATAAACACACCCAAGTATATATACATAAATGTGCTTGCAGGTGTGATATTGATTTATACTGATATTATTAGCAGCAGTAAGATGTAAGACAATTGATGTATAAAGCCCAATTGCTCTTTAATCAAAGAAAGACCCACAGAAAAGTGGGGTTTGAGGCACATGCATTTAATGAAGAACAGATTCCCAATTCTTCCCTCAGCATCTGGGAGATCATACAGGATTGGAATCCTCCTCCTACATGCTGGATGGCTAAGTGATTGTCCTGTAGTCAAGGACAATCTCCCAAGAGTCTTGGGAGAGCTGTTTTCTTGCTCTACATTTAGATATTCTGCTGGAAGCGAGACTGATGACTGACAACCAACTGCCCAAATGGGACGATTGCTTTTTGCATCTGTTCCTTACTCAGGCCTGGACAAAGATGGTGTCTATGTGAGGGAGTCATCTCCCTGGAGCAAAAAGTCAAGGTTTGAGCAGAGAAAGTAGAAAAACCCTTTGCCTGTACAAAGTGTTGCCTTTGCTTAAATGAGCAGAGAACAAATGGTTTTTGTGCAGCTCCCAAACATAGAATTGTATTTTTTAAAAGACTTGGAGGATTTTAAAAGATCTGTGTCATAGTTTTCTCCCATGAAACCTGCCCATCCTGATTTCTCCCTTTTCGCAGCATGCTCACAGTCCAGGCTCATCTCTGCTGCCCTCCAACAAAGACACACCTTAAGCTCATTTTGTCTCTGTGTTTTGTCTCTTTGCCTAGAGTCCCTTTCCTTGGCCAAATTATGCCTATCATTTACCTTTTTAACCATTTTATTTTTCATTTATCTCCCAATGAATTCCTTCAGTACTTTCCATCATAAAATTTAGCAAAAAAAGGAAAAAATATTCCAATAACTATCACTTTTATTGAATCATGTATGTTAATTCTATATTCTCAACATCATTTAGAAGACAACAATATAATAATTGAGAATAAATCAGTATCTCCTACATTTTCTCTAGCTTCCATCTTCACTCAGAGAGAACAAGGTGAAATGAATAGTAGTGGTCCATAAACATCTACAGATAATGGATTTATAGCTACTAGATTTAAATGCAATCCCCATCTTCCTCTGGAACGAGGGGAGCCACATTTCAGAGAAAAATGAGACTTGACTGATCACTAGTTTAAAGAAACACTCCATACCTCCTTGAGATCAAATTGAAATATTTAATCCATCTACTACCATCTCTCAAAAATAAAGAAATATTTGCTTTTGCATTTCACTCTGCACTTTTTCCATTTTATAAAGGAATAACTATATGTAATATATGTCTGAGTCCTACACCAGGATTTTAAAATCTTTCTGTTTCTAATGTGTAGCTAAGGTTAAAAAACCCTTTCTTAGAAAAACGCACTTGAGCAACTGGGGAAACTTCTGGAAAAGAATCCTGCCCTGTATAAGTACTTGGTCATGGTGGTTACTATAAAGATATAAAAGTTAATATGCAGAGTTTATGACATTAAAGAACTCACAGCCCCAGGAGAAAAGTGTTATGGTTAATTATAGCTGCATAACAAAACACCCAAAATATAGTGGCTTAAAACAACAACTGTTTTCTTATTTCTCACAATTTTGTTTATCATGAATTCAGATAGATCTCAGATGGGAAAGTCTTCGTTCTATGTGGTGTTGACAGAGGTCTTTCAGAGGTATTCAGCTGGTAGATGGGCTGGAGGGTCCACATATCTGGAGGTTTGGAAGGGATGGCTGGAAGGCAGGGCTCAGCTCAGGCTGTCAACATGAAAGCCTATGTGTTCTCTCTAGCATGGTGGCCACAAGATAAGACGTTTTACATGGTGTTTTGCTTCCCAGAACAAGTGTTGAAGAGATAAGAAGCTACCAGGCTCCTAAGATCCAAATTCAAAAACTGGTTCAGGATTATGGATCACTTCCAACATATTCTGTGGCTCAAGCAGTCACTGAGCTCACCTGGTTTCAAAGAAAGGGAATGCAACCCGCCCCAGCACCTCAATAGGAAGAGTATCAAAGAGTTTGTGGCAGTCTTCGAAGTACCACAGAAGATCATAAACATAAGCTTAACTATAATCCTAGGTAGAAAACAACTATTTTCAAATAAATACCAGGAAAGTTTTATTGTAAAAAAGAAGAGATTACTACCATGTGGGAGAGCTAAAAATATTTTCCCAAATGCATTGGTATTTGGACTGAGCCTTGAATGATAAATAGAAAATACTTTGAGATGTGAGTTAAGGAAAAGACTGAAGGGACAATAGACATAAAGTCCAGGTATTAGGTGTCTCACAACACATATAAGGAAGAGGAGCTGGCTCTCTCTTCCTGATGGCAAGTTTGTGTGAACAGAAGGGGTTGGAAACAAGGTTAGAAGGTTTAAATAGCCCTGACTTCCAAAGACTTTTAAATACATTGCTAAGGAGTTTAGGCTTTATTCTCTAGGCAATGAAAATTCATATTTTTTTTTAACCAGTTGCTGAGAGAAGGGAGGAAAAGAATGTGTTCTTCAAATGCAATTCTTCCGAATTTGAAGAAATTGTGTAAGAACCATGTATTTATAAAATTAGAAATCCATTCTTCTATATGAGAAAATAAGGCTTTAAATGTTAGTAATAATAACAATAACAGTAGGCATTTTTTAAATTATTTTTCAGTCTCTATGCTTAAACTTTATGTGTAGAGTCTAGTTAATCCTTTCAAAGACCCTATATTATTAGGGTTATAAATACACTATTATAATAGTATCCAAGGTAGATACTATTACTTTTAACTTTTTACACATTTGGAAACTAAGGAACAGAGACATGAAATAACTTGTTTATGGTCAGAGTTAAGGTGAGCCCACACAGCTAAATGACTTGTCTAAGGCCATACAGTTAGATGGGAAAAATATTAGGACAAGAAGTCGAATCTCCCAATTCTAATTCCACTTCTTTCCCTGCCACCCAGTAAGTACTGAAAAACAAAGAATTGTTCCTCCTTTATTCTATTTTCTCCCCTCAGATGCTTATGATCCTTCACTTTCAAATTCTTTCCTGTTTCCTTGTTAAAACGTGTCATAGAAGAATATATGATCTTTGTCACCATCTCTATTCTCATACCTATGCTCTCCAACCCTCTTAAGAACTTTGCCAGATTTTCATTCCAAGGACTAGGTTATAGTTATTGTCAAAGAAAAAGCTTGAGACACTTGAGATTTTTTCTAAATAACATTTGAATAAATAAGAAACACACACACAGACATGCACAGTAAATTCTGTTTTATCCCTGAAAATATAAACTGTGAGAACCTTATGGGATAAGGCCCTTTGCAGGTGCCCTTGTAGATGCTTCTCTAAATGCGACCATCTGCACAGACAGCACTGACGGGCAGGAGCGTGGATGAGCCCAGAAGGGATCAAAGGAATGGCTATAGGTGAAGCCCATGTGCCTGGCTAACTGTAAACTCCCCTCTCAGGAATAATATGCTGAAGCTACTGTCTATTAAGCTAAATCAATACAAAAATTCTGTCTGTAGAGTACCTAGGTCATGGACTCTAGGTCAATAATCAAATAGAAAGCAGGTGGGGAGAAATGCACAAGGAAAAAGAAAGAAAAAACTTGATCTTGGGATACATTATTAAAATCAGATTTCCTTGATCTTCCCAATTCTTGTTGGGAAGAATGATAACAAGAATGAGGTTTCATAAACAATAACTAAATGTCTTATTTATTTAATACATTATGTCCATTTCCTTTCTATAAGCAGGGATATGGTGGAGAAGGGAGGATAAATAAAATCTGCGTGAAGGTGAGTAGAGTAGTTGAGTGCAGCAGTGGGCTCAAATCCCAATTGTAACACTTGCTGGCTGTTTAAATTCAGCTGTGTGACCCTTAGCACGTAAAAGAAAGTCTCTTAGTCACATCATTAATATCAGGATAACAGTAGCACACACTCATAGAAATGTTACAAGTATTAAATAAGTTAATATCTAGGAAGTTCTTCCAACAGTACCTGGAATACAATCATCACCATATAGATTTTATCTATTATTTTTAAATCCCTAAGATTGTCTTCCCACCCCATTGCCCTTCTGGTACCATTCCTCTCCTGTCTCCACACTGCTCACCCTTCTCTGTGTCTAACCCAATCCTGGGCCAAGATATTTATACAGTAGGTCCTCAAATATCATTGTTCTGTTCAACATCATTTCATTATATCGTTGATGAGAAAAACAAAATGATTCCTGGCCATGGTCACGGTCTGTGTTAGTTTGCAGGTTCTCCCACTTCTGCGTGGGTTTCCTTGGGAGCCGCAGTGCACGTAGGATGAATTGGCCTCTTTATATTGTCCCCGTCTGAGTGAGCATGGGCGTGTGAGTGGCCCTGCAATGGAAGGGTGTCCTGTCCAGGGTGGGGTCGCCCCCGGCACCCTGAGCTGCTGGGACAGGATGTGGTCTCCTGTGACCCTGAACTCACTCCTGCAATGTGGCATAAGTAGGTTGGAAAATAATGATCTCAGTCATTTTTTTTTATCTTTCTTAGAAATATCTAGGGCTCACAGTTATTTTAATGTTTAATATTAGAAGTGTTTGGGGTCTCTCTTTAGAAGTTTTGTGATGTTTTCATGACCAGAAATATGCCATAGGAACTTAACTTTTGTTTACATCAATTAGCCTTTGGTAAAATTGGTGTCTTTATACATTCTTTCATTTAAAGTCACAGTTTCCATAAGAACTTAGCGACTACGTGAAGTGAAGACTTACTGCACTTCTGCGGGTTTGGTCAGGTTGCTCTTTCCCAGGAATCCTCATGGCTGCCCAACTGCACTCACTCAGATGTCTGCCTGCACAGGTCTTCCTGGCTGACTCACTTTAAATAACCCTCCATGTTCACTCTGCCTCCTTACCTTGCTTTTTATTCCTCAGTGCACTGACATACTAATTTGGTTATTTATTTACTGTTTATCTCGCCCAGTAGAATGTGAGCTCCATGAGAACAAGTACTTTTTCTCTAGCTTATTTCAAGTACTTTTTTTTTAATTCTTGCTGTATCTCTGGTGCCTAGAAATATACCTGGAACGTAATAGTTGTTCAACAAATATGTGCTAAAATATGTGAATGAAAACTGAAGAGAACACAGTGTTGTACATCTTCTCCAGGGAGAGATGCACTAATAATATTACTGTTTTCTACCTGAGCAAACATGCAAAAACAATGGAGAGAGGGCTGTGCATGACTGAATAACTGCCTAAGGTAATTGGTCAATGTAGTCAGTGCATCTGGAAAATATGGGGAAGACACACTTCCAAACTTGGGGTTTTTTTCCCCCCAAGAGAAGATTCAGGGATTAATTCACTGGCAAAATGGTTTCAGCCTCTGACCTTGAAATTCTCCTTTTCTAGTTCATTCTAAGAATGTGCTCGCCCCACCTCCACATTATTCATATGAAGATTTTCACATTATTCGTATGAAGATTTAAAACCATCAAGAAGCAACATAGTTCTTCTGACACTGAAGGAACCTTTATCATGGACAAATTGATATGATGAATATAGGTTTCTAAAAGATGAAACTTACTAATCAACTTGATTTTATTATGTACTTTAGCATGACTTTATCATTGCCCTACATAATACAAAAGAAATATAAGGCACAATTGATGCCCAAGGAATATATAATTGTTGAGTAAAGAAAACCTAAAATAATTAGCAGAAAAGCAACCTTACAATATGACTTCATATGTTAATACAGTGTTTTCCAAACTTACCCAACTGTGAGGAATTATCTGGATTTTTGAAATAAAAATACACATTTCCAGGTCCAGTGGCAGAAGATTCCAATTCAACTGCAAAGGTGTACCTTTGGAAACTATATTTTTGATAAGTGCCCAGTGAATCTTATGATCAGGAAAACTTGGAAATGCTTTTCTAAAATAATAAAGTATTACTTCATTAAGTACAAAAGGCTTTAAAGAAAGTCAAGTTCAACGTGGGGGGACAACACCAATAAAGACTTAATATGTCATTGTTTTTCTCATCTCATTCACACTGCCAAGCTTTCCTAATGAATGCAGTTGTCTGCAGTCTCAACCTGCAGTTACCCGGCTTTGTCCTCCCTGCTTTATACTCTGAATTCCTATTCCTTACCCTTTAATATCAGAAAGGTCTTTTCTCATTGTTGTTAGCTTCTCAGAAACATCTGATGAAGAAATTTTCTACTCTTTTGTTTTTCCTCTGACCCCACACTGCCCTGACTTCCCAGCCTCTCCTCTTTTTTTATGTGATTTCTGAAGCTTCTGTGCTCTTTTAAACTCTTTTCAAAAATATCAATTTACCCAGATTTAATATCACTTCTTCACAAATGTGTATAACATATTGCATACTAATCCATGTATACACTATATTCCATAGTATTTTAAAAGATTTTGGTTTTTCCCAACTTGGTTGTGCATCTATCTTGAATTAAACAAATCATTAGCTTTGGCAATAGAAGTGCAAATAATATGGACATTACGGTGTCTGGTGCTCTAGCGCTCTAGACATATTGCTGTAGTTAGGTCAATAGTCTTGAGATATGCAAATATTATACTTAATAAAACATGGACATATTAAACATATCTTATTATACAAACCATGCTAATGCACATATTCAATGCTAATATTAAAAAAATGAAATTCCTGAATAATTCTTGCTGACAATTTCATTCCACAGATTTTAATTTTTATATACAATTCAAGGCTAATCATTAGTGATGTAACTTATTAAGTAAGTTATTAAGTGTTAAAATTTGCTCTTCAAAAATTTGAATTAACATTTGACCAGAGTTTATGAAGTCCCCCAGACAGCCTCCTGCTTAAAACATCTGGCTACCAACTATTGCTTGAGTACATACTTGACTTCTCTATTCATGGCAAGGGCATAAAGAGTGGGAGAACATTTTGTTACCAGCAAATCATCAGTGAAATCTTGAGCAGACGTAGATTTCAATTATTAACTGTTATTAATGTAATAAAAACATCACAGACTTACTGTTATTTTTTACCTTTGTTTGTCACTTTGCTCCTGGATAACCGCTATGTTGCTACCATTTCCTTTATACTAATTGGTTGCCCCCCAAGTCTATTAACCACTGGCAAGTAGAGTAAGTGGGTCATGATCAAATACATTTGGGATCTTGTGCCCGGGCGGGGAAGGGCAGTGAGGAAGAGACATTGTCAGAGAGCTATGCCTGCATCTTTTAGGACTGGCTCTGTGTTCACATTTCTCAGTCCCTGGACAGTTTTAATAACTCTCCACAAATAGTAAGATATGTAGTATTGCCATCTCCGAGAAGAGCACTGGGATTTGTGGTGAAGAGTGGAGTTTACAACTCTTTTCTGAATCATGCCACAGAAGGTGCTTATAGTTTCATGGAGCGCTTCTCTCTGTGGAAAACAACCCTTGGGAAAATAAAAACATTGTGGTTTCTTGTTCAGTGTTTGTTTGGTTTGTTTTCTTTTTAAAACTTCTTTTATCTTTCAAGATAAACGATAAAAAAGAATTTTAAAATAAAGTATTTGTGAGTCTTCCTAGCACTGCCTTTCTGTGTCTGCTTGAAGCAATTTCTCGTGTGAACTGAAGTGCTCTGATACTGCACAGAAGCAACCTGCTCTTGGGCCTCAGCACTCAAAGAAACTTCTGGTGAACACCTCCCTGCCCAAAAAGAACTTTCAAAAAGAGTTAAAACTAAAACACGAATATTCAGGGGAGAGAGGTAATCTATGACTACCAAAGAACATGGGTGAAGCTATTTTTAAAAATATACTCATGCATTAACTATTTCTTATGCTCATTCTTGTCAAAATAGAAAGCCTTCATTGGGAGTTGAGAAATATCTCTTCCTGCTTGAATACTCTATAGTCTGTGGATAAATGATTCTTCTTAGTTTAATATCTCTCTACTTGTCTGCTTAAAAGCAGAAGAGCTGTAACATAATCAATTCCACCGGGTGATAACCAAGTAAGAGAATTAGCATTTATTGAACACCTACTATACTATCTGATACTTTGCCTTCTTTATCTCATTTTATTCTCACTATAATACTATAGTATTATAGGCATGGACCTGTATTCCACATTTTACAAATGAAATGTAAAATTCAAAAAGCTTAAATAAACTGTCCAAAGACCCAAATTACTAAATGTTTCAGTCCAAATTCAAAGAGAGTTCTATATAAATAACAAATCCACAATTTTCTAACTTTTCCATCTACTTGTAAAGAGTACAATAACTATGTTTCCTAATTTACATCTTCTTTTTAAGAATAAAAAGAAATTGTGTGTATGAAAGTATTTTGACAAGTTAAGAGAATTTTGGAAGTGTAGACTTATTAATCATTTGCAGTAAATTTCCTCTATCCCCTTTCCTTTTGTTTTCTTCCTTCCCTTCCTTCCTTTTTGCTCAGTATACCAATAACTTAGAAACCAAGACATACTTTCAACAACATAATATTGTCTTACATAACCTATATTCACATAGGAGTTTTGTATTTTTCCACATTAGTTATCCATGTTTTCCCATAAGGCATTCAATAAAAGCAAAGAAGTCGTAGCTACAGTTATCGGAGATCACCGTTTTAAAATCCAGCTAAGAAAATGAGTTTGTTTTAAGTCAACAACTTTGCTTCTCTGAATTAGTGCTGAGAGTCTTTCCAAATATTC